>NC_142047.1:12091361-12795736 GCF_982192425.1 Myodes glareolus | reverse complement strand
CCAGTGTCGGGGAGGGCTAGCATCCTTTAGATGACCGTCTATATGAGTTTTAGATAAAGGAGCTGAAGGTGTGAAGTGTGGAGACGATGTCTGTAGTCATCAGAATACTTAGAGAACTTTAGCATCCTAGTGCAAAGGGCATTGGGGCACACCATGGGTTCATTCTCTAGTCCATACCCGCATCCCTAGCAAAGGTCAGCACAGAGTTGCTGAGTCTGTCCACCTTGTTACTATATCACTTGTTACCTTGTTACTGTGATACCTGCTTACTATGTTCTTAAAGTCAAAGTGTCCTGCTCAGGTTTGATAGGGAGGTACTCACACCTTCTCATGTGTCTGAATGCCTGGGTTCTAGCAGGAGGTGCAGTTTGATCCAGTTTGGGGAAGTCATAAAAGCCTAGGACATCAGGAGGAATTGGGTGGCTGGATACACCAGGGACCTGCCAAAGTCATGTATCCAACTGCTTCAGACCTATCTTCCCAAGTCCCCAGCTCCTCATCTGCCACCCCTCCCTGTCCCCTGAGAGCCTGAGAGAGGGTTACCCTTTGTCATTTAAGCTGTATTTTGTTGGGGATTTGCTCACAGCCTTGACAAAAGTTATGTAGTCCCTGGAGCAGGGTAGAGAATCATCTTTTGGTCTTTTTGCTGTTACTGGTCCATTCCTTACTGTGACATCACAAAAGGCCTTTGTGAGAAGTTATCGAAATCTCATCCTATAAGGCCCTGCAGCAGACTGCGGTTTGTCTTGATGCTGCAGAGAAACTCTTGTTGGATAGAGAGCAGCCAGACTTCTACACTTGACCTCATAAACTGGAATCTCCTAATCTCTTGGACCTTGACATTGGGAGATTTCCTCTTTGTTGTCTGGATTTTGTGTTCAGTTGTTTTTGATACATACAATCAATGCTTTTTGTTGAGGCACAGATTTCTGCTTATGTGTTCATTTTGCTGAATTGTTCCATTTAAATATTTTTGCCACGTTTTACTTTAGTTTCATTTTTCTTATTTTAAACCTTATCTGTGTGAAATAAGGAATCCTCTGTAACACTTCTATAGATGTATACAATGACCTGGGATCCTTTTCATCTGCTCTGTGACATTACAGCTGCCCCTGGTGTGTGCCCCAAAGTCCCCCATTTCAATTAGGATTCGAGCTAATGATGCACAGCTCTAGTCACCATTTCTCTGGAACCAGAAAGGGGGTGGGGATTGCAGTACGAACATCATGTCTATTTTGTCTTCAGAGAACAACAAAAGTTGATGTTTTTGTGGCTAAGTATGGACCTCTTCACTTGATCTCCTTACATGCCTGTTAGATAGTTGCCCATAGAATTGTCCTAGGATTCCCTGTTGAACTCTCTGTGAATAGGAAACATCCTAGCTGTCATGGATTGTTTGAATTTGTGTGAAGAAGCAAGGAATCTGATAACAGATGTACAAGTGAATGTTGGTCAAGGACACTGGGATACACTTAATCCTGTGTGTGTGTGTGTGTGTGTGTGTGTGTTGTGGTTGTTGTTGTTATGGGTTCAGCCTCAGGATTATACTGGCTTTCAAGACTATATTTGCAATGATCTTTCTTCGTGGCTTTTTGATGCTTCCCGAGGAGCAGTGGTCTCTGTTATATGGAAAGAGCCATCATGCACTCTGTTGGTCCTGAGATGTCCTTGCTAGCAGAAGTTGTGTTTCTCTTTCCATCTCATCCCTAAATTGATCCCTGTGAATGTTTTATAACATGTGGAATTGATCCTCATGCTCAGGGTGGAGTAGTTGGAAGGCAGCAAGTGCTATGTAGGTTTAATAACATCTTATCAACGTTAGTGTCTCTTATAATTCAAGAAATCTCTTGCTTACAGGAGTATCAACTGTTTAGAGTCAGTTCACATCACACACACGCAGGGCTCCCTAGGTCCTACTTGTCCTTCCTTCATACTTTATGTCTTGTCTCACATTTCAAGAGTTTCAATCTTCTCTCTGGGTGATGCAGGTCAAGGGTTTGTCAGACTTCATCCTTTCAAATCATCAGATCCTTGTTTCTTTGGTCTCTGATTCAAACTCTAAGAGACCACTTATTTCGTCTCTGCTCTTTCTTATGCTTTCCCATAATTGCTTTGGGGTTTGGGTTGACATTTATTTTCTTTTTAACCTCTGACCCTAAGATGTATCATTAGGAGGTTTGAGGTAGCTAATTTTTTGATGATTTTCATGATTTAGACATTTAGAGCCATAAACTTCTCTAGACCTGCTTTTGTCTTTTTCCTTCTAGAATCTTGTGGTGGTCCCATCCCCCACCCGTCAGGGTGGGGGTCATGGACGAGGAAACGGAAAAACTGGGGCATAAGAGCTGGCCGGTTTTGTCGGCCTCACAGAATTTTTCTGAGGAGATGGAGAGTACTAACTCGAATGAAACTGATCTTTACAGTGAGTCAGAGGAGGACTACTTCTCCTGCATGGAGGATTTAGACATGGAGGATGACAGCGGAGAGGATGAGGTGCAGGAGAAGGGCAGCATCAACTTCCGGTCAGGCCTTACTCTGCTGTGTGCCCTGAGCCAGGGGGAAGACCACAAAGAAACTATGGGCCCTTGCAAAAGTCAATGTACAGATGTCGAAGACTGGGATGGTATTCCCCCAAGCCAAACTACAGTCCCTGATGTCACGATGGGTACTGGCACCAGCAGGGATACTAAAGACAGAACAGGCCATGGCCCAGGAGTGGCCATAGAAAGTGATGTAACCTATTGTGAGCCCCTGAGTCACAATGAAGACCCTCAGGTCACCAAGGGCCCTGGCCCCAGCATGGTTACTGAGTCCACCACAGGCCATGGCACAACAGAGGGCATAGGAATTGATGTAACTGATTGTGATCCCCTGAGCCACAATGAAGACCCTCAGGTCACCAAGGGCCCGGGCACCAGCAGGGATAATGAGTCCACCACAGGCCATGGCCCAAGCCGGGACATTGCAATTCATGTAACCTGTCGTGGTCCCCTGAGCCACAATGAAGACCCTCAGGTCACCAAGGGCCCTGGCCCCAGCATGGTTACTGAGTCCACCACAGGCCATGGCACAACAGAGGGCGTAGGAATTGATGTAACTGATTGTGATCCCCTGAGCCACAATGAAGACTCTCAGGTCACCAAGGGCCCCGGCCCCAGCATGGTTACTGAGTCCACCACAGGCCATGGCACAACAGAGGGCATAGGAATTGATGTAACTGATTGTGATCCCCTGAGCCACAATGAAGGCCCTCAGGTCACCAAGGGCCCTGGCCCCAGCATGGTTACTGAGTCCACCACAGGCCAGAGCCCAAGAGAGGGCATAGGAATTGATGTAACTGATTGTGATCCCCTGAGCCACAATGAAGACCCTCAGGTCACCAAGGGCCCTGGCCCCAGCATGGTTACTCAGTCCACCACAAGCCATGGCACAACAGAGGGCATAGGAATTGATGTAACTGATTGTGATCCCCTGAGCCACAATGAAGACCCTCAGGTCACCAAGGGCCCTGGCCAGAGCATGGTTACTGAGTCCACCACAGGCCAGAGCCCAAGAGAGGGCATAGGAATTGATGTAACTGATTGTGATCCCCTGAGCCACAATGAAGACCCTCAGGTCACCAAGCGCCCTGGCCCCAGCATGGTTACTGAGTCCACCACAGACCATGGCACAACAGAGGGCATAGGAATTGATGTAACTGATTGTGATCCCCTGAGCCACAATGAAGGCCCTCAGGTCACCAAGGGCCCTGGCCCCAGCATGGTTACTGAGTCCACCACAGGCCATGGCACAACAGAGGGCATAGGAATTGATGTAACTGATTGTGATCCCCTGAGCCACAATGAAGACCCTCAGGTCACCAAGGGCCCTGGCACCAGCAGGGATAATGAGTCCACCACAGGCCATGGCCCAAGCCAGGACATTGCAATTCATGTAACCTATCGTGGTCCACAGAGCCACAATGAAGACCCACAGTTCACCAAGGACCCTGGCCCCAGCATGGTTACTGAGTCCACCACAGGCCATGGCACAACAGAGGGCATAGGAATTGATGTAACTGATTGTGATCCCCTGAGCCACAATGAAGACCCTCAGGTCACCAAGGGCCCTGGCCCCAGCATGGTTACTGAGTCCACCACAGGCCATGGCACAACAGAGGGCATAGGAATTGATGTAACTGATTGTGATGCCCTAAGCCACAATGAAGGCCCTCAGGTCACCAAGGGCCCTGGCCCCAGCAGGGATACTGAGTCCACCACAGGCCAGAGCCCAAGAGAGGGCATAGGAATTGATGTAACAGATTGTGATCCCCTGAGCCACAATGAAGGCCCTCAGGTCACCAAGGGCCCTGGCCCCAGCATGGTTACTGAGTCCACCACAGGCCATGGCAAAACAGAGGGCATAGGAATTGATGTAACTGATTGTGATCCCCTGAGCCACAATGAAGACCCTCAGGTCACCAAGGGCCCTGGCAACAGCAGGGATAATGAGTCCACCACAGGCCATGGCCCAAGCCGGGCCATTGCAATTCATGTAACCTATCGTGGTCCCCTGAGCCACAATAAAGACCCTCAGGTCACCAAGGGCCCTGGCCCCAGCATGGTTACTGAGTCCACCACAGGCCATGGCAAAACAGAGGGCATAGGAATTGATGTAACTGATTGTGATCCCCTGAGCCACAATGAAGACCCTCAGGTCACCAAGGGCCCTGGCCCCAGCATGGTTACTGAGGCCACCACAGGCCAGAGCCCAAGAGAGGGCATAGGAATTGATGTAACTGATTGTGATACCCTGAGCCACAATGAAGACCCTCAGGTCACCAAGGGCCCTGGCGCAAGCAGGGATAATGAGTCCACCACAGGCCATGGCCCAAGCCGGGATATTGCAATTCATGTAACCTATCGTGGTCCCCTGAGCCACAATAAAGACCCTCAGGTCACCAAGGGCCCTGGCCCCAGCATGGTTACTGAGTCCACCACAGGCCATGGCACAACAGAGGGCATAGGAATTGATGTAACTGATTGTGATCCCCTGAGCCACAATGAAGACCCTCAGGTCACCAAGGGCCCTGGCCCCAGCATGGTTACTGAGTCCACCACAGGCCAGAGCCCAAGAGAGGGCATAGGAATTGATGTAACTGATTGTGATCCCCTGAGCCACAATGAAGACCCTCAGGTCACCAAGGGCCCTGGCCCCAGCAGGGATGCAGAGTCCACCACAGGCCAGAGCCCAAGAGAGGGCATAGGAATTGATGTAACTGATTGTGATCCCCTGAGCCACAATGAAGACACTCAGGTCACCAAGGGCCCTGGCCCCAGCAAGGTTACTGAGTCCACCACAGGCCATGGCACAACAGAGGGCATAGGAATTGATGTAACTGATTGTGATCCCCTGAGCCACAATGAAGACCCTCAGGTCACCAAGGGCCCTGGCCCCAGCATGGTTACTGAGTCCACCACAGGCCAGAGCCCAAGAGAGGGCATAGGAATTGATGTAACTGATTGTGATCCCCTGAGCCACAATGAAGACCCTCAGGTCACCAAGGGCCCTGGCCCCAGCATGGTTACTGAGTCCACCACAGGCCCTGGCACAACAGAGGGAATAGGAATTGATGTAACTGATTGTGATCCCCTGAGCCACAATGAAGACCCTCAGGTCACCAAGGGCCCTGGCCCCAGCATGGTTACTGAGTCCACCACAGGCCATGGCCCAGCAGAGGGCATAGGAATTGATGTAACTGATTGTGATCCCCTGAGCCACAATGAAGACCCTCAGGTCACCAAGGGCCCTGGCCCCAGCAGGGATGCAGAGTCCACCACAGGCCAGAGCCCAAGAGAGGGCATAGGAATTGATGTAACTGATTGTGATCCCGTGAGCCACAATGAAGACCCTCAGGTCACCAAGGGCCCTGGCCCCAGCATGGTTACTGAGTCCACCACAGGCCATGGCACAACAGAGGGCATAGGAATTGATGTAATTGATTGTGATCCCCTGAGCCACAATGAAGACCCTCAGGTCACCAAGGGCTCTGGCCCCAGCAGGGATACAGAGTCCACCACAGACCAGAGCCCAAGAGAGGGCATAGGAATTGATGTAACTGATTGTGATCCCCTGAGCCACAATGAAGACCCTCAGGTCACCAAGGGCCCTGGCCCCAGCATGGTTACTGAGTCCACCACAGGCCAGAGCCCAAGAGAGGGCATAGGAATTGATGTAACTGATTGTGATCCCCTGAGCCACAATGAAGACCCTCAGGTCACCAAAGGCCCTGGCCCCAGCATGGTTACTGAGTCCACCACAGGCCATGGCCCAGCAGAGGGCATAGGAATTGATGTAACTGATTGTGATCCCCTGAGCCACAATGAAGATCCACAGGTCACCAAGGGCCCTGGCCCCAGCATGGTTGCTGAGTCCACCACAGACCATGGCACAACGGAGGGCATAGGAATTGATGTAACTGATTGTGATCCCCTGAGACACAATGAAGGCCCTCAGGTCACCAAGGGCCCTGGCCCCAGCATGGTTACTGAGTCCACCACAGGCCATGGCACAACAGAGGGCATAGGAATTGATGTAACTGATTGTGATCCCCTGAGCCACAATGAAGACCCTCAGGTCACCAAGGGCCCTGGCAACAGCAGGGATAATGAGTCCACCACAGGCCATGGCACAACAGAGGGCATAGGAATTGATGTAACTGATTGTGATCCCCTGAGCCACAATGAAGACACTCAGGTCACCAAGGGCCCTGGCCCCAGCATGGTTACTGAGTCCACCACAGGCCATGGCACAACAGAGGGCATAGGAATTGATGTAACTGATTGTGATCCCCTGAGCCACAATGAAGACCCTCAGGTCACCAAGGGCCCTGGCCCCAGCAGGGATACAGAGTCCACCACAGACCAGAGCCCAAGAGAGGGCATAGGAATTGATGTAACTGATTGTGATCCCCTGAGCCACAATGAAGACCCTCAGGTCACCAAGAGCCCTGGCCCCAGCATGGTTACTGAGTCCACCACAGGCCATGGCACAACAGAGGGCATAGGAATTGATCTAACTGATTGTGATCCCCTGAGCCACAATGAAGACCCTCAGGTCACCAAGGGCCCTGGCCCCAACATGGTTACTGAGTCCACCACAGGCCATGGCCCAGCAGAGGGAATAGGAATTGATGTAACTGATTGTGATCCCCTGAGCCACAATGAAGACCCTCAGGTCACCAAGGGCCCTGGCCCCAGCATGGTTACTGAGTCCACCACAGGCCATGGCCCAAGAGAGGGCAATGGAGTTGATGTAACTTATTGTGATCCCCTGAGTCATAGTGAAGACCCCGACGTCACCAGGGGCACTGGCCTCAGCAGGGAGAATGAGGGCACCATAGGTGATGGCCCAAACCAGGGCACAGAGAATGATGTAACATTTGGTGGTCCTGTGACCCCATGTCTATATCCCGAAGTCATCATTATCCCTGGCTCCCCCTGGGGGAGTGAGGAGTCCTTGGCCCCTCTCCTGAATCAGAGGGAGGAATATGAAGAATCCGTGGGCAGCCCGCCTAGCCCAAATGTGGACCGTGAAGACAACTTGCATGCTGGAAACCAGAACCCTGACAAGAAGAAGAAGAGATGGCGCCTTAAAGGGGTGAGGAGGCAAATTCATCGTCTCTGCTGCTGTTTCTTCTGTTGCCTCCTCACCCCAACGGAAGGAACCCCAACCCCCAGGTGAGGGACAGGGAGAGGTGGGAAATGGAGTCCCAATGAGCCCGGTTAGACAAGCCCAGTGATTTCTTGTGTATTAGATCTTAGCTTTTGCCAAGGATATGCTGCACCTGTTATAGGATACGAACCCTAATGTCTGTGACCCTAGAAGGAGCGTTCCCACTCTACCCCTTTATATGGATTTGGGGAAGTTGAGCCTGAAGCAGAGAAGCAGAGGATGCAACCAGGGGCAGCGGAGGGAAGGAGAGGGGTTTGGGCTTGGGGTAGGGAGATCAGGTTAGGCAAGAGGAATCACGTAGAGAGCTGTGGAACAACAGGCTAGCCCAGTGGTGAGTCCTGTCTATGTCAGAGTCACTAACAGAGTCCTTTGTTTGTGTCCCCTTTCAAGGTCTGAAGAACAGGCCTGGGGCCATGGTTCATAAACCATGGCTGCTGTTCGGCCTGGTGTGGCCTACCAGCCACAAGAGGGTACCAGGCCAGAACATTTAAGAGCTATGTGCCTGAACATCATGCCTTGTGACACAACATTGGGACAAGCTCTCTACCCCTCCTCTCCCTGCAGTGGGAGCTGTTAGCTCCCACAAGGTAAGCTCATACTTGTCCCAGCGCTATGGCTGGACACAGAAGTCGGACACACGGGAAGCCTATTTTAAAGAGTCAGCCATCCAACTTCTGCAATCTACGTTATGCAACTTCATGTTCCACACGACATGGGGTCTTCACCAAATCGTCCCCTAATTTTTGAAGATCCTTATGGATAACCAGCTGTAAAGAAGTCCACATCCAGGGCAGAGAGGAGGAGAGGAGTCTGTGGGACAAGGCAAGAGAGAAGAAAATCAGTAAGACAGTGAGGGGGACAGGGCATGACGCTGGGGAAGGGGAGGAGTCTGCCCATGGGAAATTCCAGTTCCAGCCACGCAGTTGAGAAGAAAGAGATGAGCAGGTAGGGCAAGGACAGGGACCTTGGGCGGGCTGATCGGGAGAAACTCCCTGGAGAAGAGAGATATGGGGTGCAGGGCATGGGTACTCAGGAGCAGAAGACCATGCCTCCCTAGGGGGTTCAAGCCAACCCCTTCCCAGGAGCCTCCTCTTTCTGCTCTATCCAACCACAGGCTGATCTGGTAGCATCTGCGTCCTTTTCTTCACAGCCTCCTGCCACCAGGGTCCATGCTGCCCTTCCCATGTTCCAGAAGTTTAGAAACTGTGGTTGTATTTTTATCCCATTGAATGATTCTTTCACTCTGATTGTC
Organism: Myodes glareolus; assembly: GCF_982192425.1. Classification (NCBI taxonomy): domain Eukaryota; kingdom Metazoa; phylum Chordata; class Mammalia; order Rodentia; family Cricetidae; genus Myodes; species Myodes glareolus. The sequence continues at coordinate 12,786,771 of NC_142047.1, read as the reverse complement.
TAAAATTACAGGACTTTTCTGGCTACTGTGAAAAGGTAACTAGGACTTGAGAGGACTGTGGAACATCACTGCTGGACAAGGCCTGCATCCTTGGCCGGCTTTGTGTCCAGTGATGACATCCGGGGTCTAGATTGGGGAAAACAGTCACTGTCATGGAGCTACAAGGTATCAGCCAGTGTTATTGTGTACATTCTTGCTGAGTGAGGTGACTGCAGAATCCTCATGGTCACCATGCAGGTTGTGAACAGCTCTGTGTCAGCGAGAGCTTCCCAGCTGACAGGGAATCCAGGGTTCTTGTCTGAGGGGATTATTTGAATCAGTGGTTCTCAATATTCCTAATGCTGCAACCTTAATACAGTTCCTTATGTTGTGGAGACCCCCAAAAAACAGTTACCTTTGCTCCTGTTTCCGATCTTAGGTGAGCCTGTGAAAGGCTCATTCGATCCCTAAAGAGGTTGAGACCCACAGATTGAGAAGCGCTGAAGTGATGAATTAGTTTGAGTTCTCTGAATGTCTCTGTGTGGAAGATGAGTTTCTGAAGCCTGATCTTAACGGAATCCACCAATGAATCGGGCTTTATGTCTGCTGAGAATGCTGGCATTGGTCTTTCTGAATGTGGGTGTTGCATCAGCTTAGCAAACAGCAGTCTACTTCCTCAGCCACCGCTGAGCACAGCTTGCACACACAGTCTCTGTGGCAGCCTACATTGCCGAACTCTAGTGTTGATGGGGCAGTGGGTCAGCGGGTCATCCTGAGGAGGCCTTGACACTTGTCTCCCTGTGTCAAGAATCATTTGCAGATACCCTAGGACCTTTGAGATAGGACCTTGGTGCAGACAGATACCTATTCTAGCATTCACTTACTGAATTAGCCCATTCTGCTGACAAAACACTGTGGCCAAGGCCACTTAAGTGAGAAAGCATGTTATTTAAGGTTCCACAGTTGCAGAGGGGGACAGTACATGACCATCCTGATGGGAATCTAGCAATAGGCAGGCAGTCGTGACATTGGAGCTGGAGGTGATAGCTGACACTGATTCTCAAGCAACACCCCCACACACACACAGAGAGAGAGAGAGAGAGAGAGAGAGAGAGAGAGAGAGAGAGAGAGAGAGAGAGAGAATTATTTGGAATGGTTTGGCTGTAGAATCCTTAAAGCTCTGTGACCCCTACTGACACTTCCTCCTTCCAGGCCATACCTCCTGTTCCATATCCAAACATGTCCATCCATGGGAGTCATTCTCATTCAAACTAAGCAATATATTATCCAGGATGGGGAGAGCAAACTCTTGGGTAGCATCTCCCTGAGCTCTGACTGTCACTGTCCCCACTCTTCTGCTCTCCTTGCTCTCTCAGAGAGCCGATGACACCACTGTCTCTCTTGAAAGTTACAAACCTGCATTTCCATAAAGATGTCGGGAAGACAGAAGAGACCCTTGCACTCAGTCAAATCCACAACAAAGTTTCTTTTGTGGAACCCCTCACCTAGAGGAGCCCTGTTTGCCTCTCTGCACCCAATTGGATGTTCGGGACCACCTCACACGGTCAGAATGGGCTAGATAGTTTCAGAAAAAGAACAAACAACAGGCACACCCCTCAATCCTCACTGGGAGACACAACATACAAAACCATCAGTGGTCTGCCTTATGTGACAACAGAAGTCTGACCACAGTGGCAGCCCGTCAACCAACCCATGCCACAGCCTCTCTGCCAACTTGCTGAAAGAGGTGGGGCATTCAGCGTTAGTGTCTTCCAGCCCCTGACTATCAGACACAGTAGTCAATGTGAACATAAGTCCTGGACCAGCGCAGGGCATCATGGAGTTTAGGGAGTGTCCTGTCAATCAGCTCCTGGTGTTGGGAAAGCCATCTAATCAAGCAAAGGATGATCTTCACAGCTTTCTCATGAGCCTTTGGAAAGCAGGGGAATAGCAAACTCTGTGTGACTCTGACATCATGATCTGTCTCCTGTCGTGGTGAAGCTGAATGGGAGGTAGGTGGGCAGGTGGCCAGAGAATTCAGGCTGAGCACCATGGAAGGTTAGAATGGGACACACATGTCTGCTCAGCTCTCCTCAAGCAAAGGCTGTCTAGCCAGGGACAATGTGAAAGAAATCTGTCCCTGACAGACAAGGTTACAGAATCCATTAGGGACACCATCCAATAAAGCCAGGGCACTTCCTTTCAAGGTCTCGAAGGCACCAGCCTCATCTGCCCTTCGGTCTTACCTCAGGAAAGCTTGTGGTGGCTTCTCTGCCCCTTTCAGACAGCAAATCCACACTGCTCATCTTCACACAAGTCAAGAAATCATGTGGTTGCTTTTGTTTGGTTTTTGGTTTTTGACCAACCTTTCTGATTCCCCAAGCTGCTCACCATTGGCAGGAAATGCATAATAACCTTTGGTCTTCCTTAACTTGCAAGCACTCGTGAACACATCCAATCACAATCTCTTCTTGCTTTCCATACAGAGCTCCAACAGGGATTGACCACCACACAGGGTCAATTATTCATTTGTTCTGTTGACAACATTAGGCTCCTGAGAGATATCATGAGATGAGAACGTAGCCATCAAATTGCCCTCCTAGTGACAGGAATAACTCACTCCACCAAGTGCTCGCTCTTCAAACGTGAGGGCGTGGGCTCAGAACCAGCTGCCACAAAAAAGCCTTGAAGGCCAGTGGGAGCGCATCATCCTACCTCTATGGAGGTGGAAGGGAGAAGTCCCCTTTTCATCCTTGTACAGGTGATCTAGAGTTACTGACAAGTCACAGGTTCAAGGAGAGTGTCTCAGGAAGCAAGGTAAGTATGACACTTGAGACCCTCCTACTCACATGGGAGTGGACACAGGCAGTGCTCCAGAAGACACATATGAACACACACACAAAAGATGGGAGGCATGAAGAAAAGGGAATAGAAACATGGGTGAAGGCTTCATCTTTCATAAATGATTGTTCTTATGTGTGGGATCGATTTCTCAACCTGCGATAACTGTGATTTTGTCCACAGCATTCTAGCGAAAGGTTCCTGCATAACTGTGGTTTCAACTTCATTTTTGTCTGTCTGCTCGGATAACTCTGCTGAACATCACGGGTCACTTGAACCTATCAAGACCAGCGGGGTAACCTGTTGTAAGCTGCCTCTGTGGGACGGCAACAGAATGGCATCCCTAGCCATTTCCCGTGGTGTCATGGTAGTATGACACTGATAGTTTTCACTTGATGTTGGCACATCAGGACTATATTCCACTCCCAGAGGTGAAAGAATATTTCACAGGCCAGACACAGAATTTCCTGTGTACTATTTCATTATTCAATAAATAAATTCATGTTTATTATTTACTATATTAAATGTTGACTTGATTTTTATCCTGACCTGTGGGGCAATATTATACAGGCCATTATATACAGGCCATTGTATGGCAGCCAAACTTACAGGCCAGCTCATACCTGGCCACACGGAAGGTGGTCACATGACTTCCAGACAGGATGTCGCCATCCTAAAAAGATTAGGATATGCTAATATTGTTCTGATTCTTTCTTTGCCATTATGGAGATCACCTGGGAAGTGTTAATCCAGGCTACCTGAAGGAGCAACCATACTTGTGGAAGTGACTTTAGTCCCCCTACCTCGAAAAAGAACGCTAATGAACTTCCCCTCAGTTCACCTTTTGATAGAAAAGCTGTTTGGATAATAAACACGGGTGATCTTAAGGATTGAATGAATCCTGGGACTCCCTCCTGATATTGCCCTATGAGCTGTGTCTCAACTATTCCTACCCCTCCACACTGGCCCAGGGAGATAGTTTATGTTGGGGCTGGACCCCAACACTGATGTAAACCTATGGTATCCAATCCCAAGTGAATTGAAATATTGCAGCACAACTTCTCAGTCAGGATTTTCTAATCCTGTTTGATTTCACCGTGGCTGGTAGTTTTCAGAACTATTTCCCACAAAAACTTTGGCATTGACTCTTGAAGCAGTCCCGTGCTTCAGGGCACCTATGTCTTATTGGTAGCTGTGTCTGAAGCACACAAACATGTCACATCTGCAGCATGGCCACACCCGATGCTTCTTGACTGCATTGACGTGAGCAGTCCAGGAAGTAGCTAGGAAGGTCTTCTGTGCCGGGGTCACGTGGTCCCAGGGCTCTCACTGGTGGGAAGAAACCAGTTTCTGGGATGGCCAAATGAGAAGGAGGCCTTAAGGGATGTAAACCGAAAACCATATTGAAAAACATTTATAGGTCTAGAGAACAAAAACCAAACAACAATAGCAACAAAAAAAGAGGCCTGGGAAGGTGCCTTCAGCTTAGATGTCCCTGCTTCAGCTTGTCCAGCCGTCAGTACCAACCTGTCTCAGGAAATTCACACAAAAAGACAGCAGAGCAACTAGGGAAAACATAAAAACCAAAGCAAAGGAAGCACACTCATTAGGCAGAAGCAGGAGGATCTTTGTGAGTTCAAGATCTGTCGCATTCACAAAGAGAGTTCCAGAATAGCAAGGACTGTTTACAGAGAAACACTCTCCTGAAAAAGCAAAGGAAGCTTGAGAGAGAGGTGTCCGTTCACTGCTTGCTAGGCAAGCATGTATTCTGACTTCCTGTCTTCCCCCTCTCCGTTGGCAAACAGGAATGGTGACATATGCTTGGAATCCACCACTGGCAAGGCAACCATATGCTGATTACTGGGTCTCACTGTCAATGCCACCAGCCTAGAAGTATCACTGAGATCTGATATGGATGAGCGACCTGTGTCAAAAAAAAAAAGGTGAATATAACCAGTCTAGCAGAAACCATGAGATCTGATGTAAATGAGTGGCCTGTTTCAAATAAACAAGGTGAATGTGTCTTAGGAACAAACACTGAGGTTTTCCTGTGGCTTCCACATGCATATATACTAAAGGAATGTATGTGTACACACAGACACAAGTGCATCCGTATACATGTAAGAAGAATCACAGATACACACACACACAGGCACACATATGGGGTGGTGGTGGGAGGAGAGAGGAAGGAGAGAGAATGGAAAAAGAATCATAAAGAATAAACTGAACTTTTGTGGACTGGTGTGTCTCCAAGTATTTGGATTTATGATTCTTTGAGACAGGGCTAGTGACCCATTCTGAAGCTCAATGAAGGCCCTACGTGTCCTCAAACATCTGCTCGTTCTGTTCTACTGCCAAGTGCTGACATTACAGGCATTGGCCTCCCTCTTCATCTGTCCAGTGCTACAAATCTGTATCAGACACTGAAGCATGCTGGGGCAACACTTCCTGACTAAGGTGATCCCGCAACCATTTTACAGATTTCATGGAGGGGTTGGAAACAGAGGTTTCTCTGGACTGCACCATCCAGTAGCAGCTTTGAATTAATCCCTAGGCTGAGAGGTGGTGGTGCAAACCTTTAATCCCAGCACTCAGGAGGCAGAGGGAGGCGGGTCTCTGTGAGTTAGAGGCCAGCCTGATCTACAAGTTACTTCCAGGACAGTTAGGACTGACTGTTACACAGAGAATCCCTGTCTCGAAATACAATCGATAATAGTAATAGTCACTCAGGTTATATTGATTACAAATTTTGGCCTATTGCTGAGGCTTATTACTAAATATCTCTTACAGTTAAATTAACCCATTTCGTTTAATCTATGTGTTGCCCTGTGGCCGTGGCTTTCCCTGTCTGCTTGTGTCTTGTGTCTTGGGTTCTGACCCCGTCTCACATGATTCTGCCCTTCTTTCTCCCTGTTTGGCTTTCCCACCTAGATTTATTCTGCCTTGTTAAAGGCCAAATCAGCTTTTTCATCAGCCAGCAGCATACAGAAGGGTTATCCCACAGCAAGACCTGGTGTCAGGAAGTGAAAGAAGGATCTCCTCTGGACTTAAAATTACTGTGGACGCTCGCCACTTATGTTGTGTAGCTTGGGCCCCTCTTAGCAGATATTCACACCGAGGGGTGTCAGAAACTGGAGCAACGGTATCACAGGAGGAGAAGTGTCAATGCACACCATGGTCACCTTCAATTCCCAAAGCTCAGAGAGACTAGCGACAGAGGCCCTGAAGGCCTCAGAAGAGACGGTCTCTGGCAGAAACGAAAAGGCTAGGAGACAGGCTGACTCCATGCAGCCAAACCTCTAGCATTTTGGTTATAGTTCTGACCAACAGGCAGAAGACTACATTGTTCTTCATGTTGGGTCATCATTGTTTTCAGAGCACAGACCACAGTCACATCAACATGGATAGACAGACACCATGGGGAATGGGATATGGACTTCCACCTTCTGAGGAACATCCAGCTCGTGAGAGCCACAGAGAGTGACAATCATGGCGAACATAGGGACTAAGAAACCGGAACTAGGGATTGCGTTGGGGGGATTCCTCGGTTGGCAGAGTACTTGTCAGACAACAGTGGGGACCTACATTTGTGTCCCAGCACCCGCATATAAAGTCAGCAGCACCAGCACGCAGTGGTGATCCCCACTCTTGAGAGTCTTAGGACAGAGTCTAGGAGAAGCGATGAGCCCCAGAGCTGGTGGGAGACAGCTTCTCTAAATTCGCACTGGAAGGCCATCGAGAAGAGAATCATGAAGTTGAATTCTGGATCCAAGAAGTACACCCAGAAAGGAAGACACGGGCAACTAGGGAAAGGCATCCTGACTTGTTGGGAAGTCAGGCTCTACCTGAAGCTGGGCTATGGGGAGGGGTGGTCTCCCCGCCAGATGCACCAATCCTGGGGCTCTCAGCACTGGTACAGCTGAGCTCTGCTCCACCCTCCAAAGGGAGCCTCCCAGCAGAGGTACATAGCACAAATTCCAATTATTCTTAAAAAACACAAAAAACAAAAAAAAAAAATAAACCCACCCAGAGTCAGATACTAGGGCGTGAAGGCTGAAGAATCAGAGCAGTGTGCCAGCCACTAAAGAGACCTTTTACCTCGACCAAAGTTCAAACTGAAGGGGCGATCCTGTCCTCAGACTGTCTCTTCCCATCTTATATTCCTCTCTCCTCCCAGCCATATCCCTCCTGTGCTGGGATTAAAGGAGTGGGCTCACAAGTACTAGGATCACATTTGTGTGAGCTGTTTCTCTTTTAGACAGATTCAATCTTCTGTAGCCCAGAGTAGCCTTGAACTAACAGAGATCCCTCTGCCTTTGTCTCTCCCAGTTCTGGGATTAAAGGTGTGTGCTATCACTGCCTGACCTCTAGTAGCTTAGATCTGCACTCTGATTTTCAGGCAAGCTTTATTGGTTCAAACACAAACTAAGTATCCCTACAGAGGTATCCATTTCTTCTCAGCTCTGTCCCAAGATGTGACTTCTTCTCTGCGAAAGGGGAAAGGCCTGCAGGAAGGCGGCAGTCTCCTCTCCTTGGACGCCAGTGAAAAGTTGTTACTCACCTGCCCTGACAAGTGTTTTTGCTCAGCTTCCTCTTCTGCTTACTGCAGAACAGGGTCATCACGAGATGGTAGATAGGCAGTGCTGGCTGAGCGAGGGGAGGGCACCGAGCCTTCCACACACAGCAGCATCATGCTATCCCTCTACAGACATCAGCATCAAGCCTTCCAGAGGCTGGGTTTCCATTCTCCAGGCCACACAGCACTGGGTGTGTCAAAGCAGGGCCCACACACTCACCTGAGGGACGTTCTGACAGTCTCCTTCCTTCCAGGACCACCCCAGTGTTTTCTTTGGGTAGAAGGGTCTCAGGGCACAGATAAAGCAAAGGTATCCGGGGGGGGGGGGGGAGTTGGTATTGGGGTTATTTTCTGTGGGTGCTTAACCCTTTTCAGAGGGTCCAAGTGACTTGCTGGTATAGCCCCTATAGATGGGGAAGCTGTGAACACAGAACCTTTTCAGCTCCTGTGGGCCACTCAGAAGGACCCTTCTTCCTGCCGCCTGTTTGGGGGATTGCAACTTGAGCCTGATCCAGGAGCCAGACATGTGGCAGAGCCTTACAGGCCTGGTTCCTCTGCTGGGAGCAGTGACAGAGGAGGGGCCTGACCCAGGTCTGGGTTCCAGACTGCGCGGTTGAGCGCGGCTAGCTGGGAATCTGGAGAGAGATGGCAAGCAAAACCATAGAAGCTACAGTGTGCAGCACAGAGCCCTGTGATTTGCAGCAAAAGCCACCAAACAGGAGGAGGCAGGAGGAGCAAGCCCAGCCCCTGGGATGCATCTCCGCACTGGCAGAAGGATTCTGGCTCAGCTGCTTCCCCAGAAGTACCATGAGTCTAAAAACTGGAAACCTGAGCTGCTTTTGGTTCTCAAAACCAGTGGAGCAAAGCATAGTGGGTCTCACCTGTAACTCCAACATTTGGAAGGCTGAGGCAGGAGGACTGCTGTGAATTCAAGGACAGCCTGGACTACAGGATAAAGAGTGTACAAAAGCAAACCACCAAATGTGCTTCCTCTCTCCTCTCACAGCAACAGTACTGGGTGCATCCCTCAGCACAGAACAGTGGAGGCAGCCTCCTTCTCTAGGGTGGAAGAGGGGTAGGGCAGCAGGTACTCGGTGGGGGTGGGGCTCTCTCGAGCAGGACAGAGGGGCATGCTGACACCCAGACTAGGTGCTCATCCTGGCGGGCTCTTGGCACAAGTCTTTGGGACCTTCCTAAACATCAAGCTGGACGCCTGCTCTCCAAACTGCCAGGCTCTGCTAAGGACGGTGAGGTGCTTCACTCTGCATAGACACGTGATCTCACGGGACACATTAACATGAAACTGCTTCAGCATCAGGGCGCACTTCGAGAATACTGAGCCTCCTGACACCTGAGGAAGGTTTCCTTGACAATGTTTCTTCCCCATGGCAGAAAATGGTGCTAATTTTCTATGTGGGTGGATCCCACATAGCTCCCAGCACAACGGGCAACATCTCTGAGGAAGACTGGCGGGTGAGGTCTAAGCCAACTGTCTGCTTTGGACGGTTCCATCTGGTCAGGATTCCAGGTCTGGGCAAGTTGACCAGGATGGCATGTGCTGAAGGCCCTAGGGAAGGGGCGCAGAGTGAAGCAGGCAAGCTAAGCCTCCCCTACACCTGACAGAAGTGGGTCCCATCTCTGGAACACGGTCACCAAAGTTCCTCCAGTCAAGAAGGCACCGTCCTCCAGTTCACTTGAACAGACATTTATTGAGCACCTACCAAGTGCAAGGCACTGTTAGGTGCCACAAGAGATACAGAGTGACCATATGGTCCCTGCCCACGAGGAGCTCACAGTCTAGAGGGAGGCGACACAGTACACAGTTGGCTGCAGCTACACCTGCCAGAGTGGCAGGAGCCAGAAGCGAGACGCCAAGTGCTGTGGGGGTCACAGAATACCACTGAGCTGCTTCTGTTCAGGGCACAAAGACGATTCAGGACTGGGCCTTTGAGGAGGAAGGCTGTAGGGCAAAGGGCCATTTCTAGAAGAGAAATAAGCACGGACAGGGCCCCTGGGAACCCAGATCTGGGTGGCGGAGTGAGCATCGTGGCAGGGATAGACAGTGGATAGTCAAGTACGGCCATGGGGCAACAGCCATGGGCACTCGGCTCACAGGACGGGAACTCATGCTGTGGTGGCAGCTGTAGATCACTGAAGAGAAGGAGGAGGGAGGACACAATGGTCTCTTAGATGAACCTGAATGAGCTCCTGGAGTCTGGGAGAGGGGAGTTGTAAAGTGGCCTAGTGTTGAGGGACCCATGAGAGAACAGTGTCACGGGGGACTGTGGGAAGTGGGGGGCAGGAGGAAGCCAAAGGCCAAGAAGGATACAGGGAGCTTTCCGGGAATAGGTGAGAAGATGACAGAACTGAGGCCGAGCTTCTGAGGTTCTGGGAGTCACGATCCCATAGGCTTAGTGACAGGATTAGTGCCACCACCATGGACGGTGACATTAGGAAAGAGTGGTGACCTCCTACAGTCAGTGCAGCTTCTCAAAGTGCAGTTCCAGGCCAACAACTGGGAGCTAGTCAGGGTGTGTGGCACGGTAAAGCTTTCAGGTTTTCCTCTACCACAGAGCCCACACCTCAGGGTGTGCGTGATAACCTGCATTTTAGCACGGGCTGCCCTTTTCACTGGTGTCCTAGGGTGGCCCAGTTTTAGAACCACCTGTGGAGAAACTGCATTAAGAATTGGCCTTCAAGGAGAAGAAAGGAATGCAGAGCATCTAGAAGGAAAATGGAAGAAATATATAAAGCCAATGGCCTCACTGTCTGTAGCTATTACATTAACAATGAAATGGCAACCAGTGATTTCCCAGGCTACTCCCATGTGGAGGGCAGGAGCCAAGTTTGCAAACTGGGGAGTGAAAAGGTGGGAAGGTAGAGTAAAGCATCAGCAACAAAATGCAGGGCATTTTCACCCCAGGGATCAAGGGTAACAAAAAGGGGGTAATGCCAGTGAACAGTGCAACTAATGGACCCAGCTGAGATGGCTCAGAATGCTGAGGATGGGGCAGCGGGCACAGGGTCTGCAGCCATTGCCCCTACCAGGGGGAGGGACTTGGTACTTGGCAGTGGCAAACAGGGGTGGAGTCTTCTTTTTTGCTTTACACATTCACAAGCCTGCGTAAACACAACTCCATCCTGTCTCACAGCAAACCCCAGTAACACAGCTGATCCTGCCAACCATGGTGCCACCACATTGGACCAGGACAGCGACTGCAACGCATGCACGCACACATGCACGCATGCGCACAGCAGCTGGAAGTCCATCAGCTACATTACTTATCCTTTCAACCTCTGTAAACATCAGATACCTTGACCAATGATCAAAATGACCACCTCACCCAAATGTCAGGATACGCAGGAGGCAGAGGCACTCCACATAGGGAGGAATGCCAAGACACTCCAAAGTTCACCGTGGAGGCACTGAGGGATGGAGGCTGAGCATCTACAAGCACCTAACAGCAACAGAGCTTGGGATGAGGCAGAGAAGCAGGTCGTGAGCTTCCTTCAGTGGCTGGATAACTGGGATTTAAATGCTACACCTAAAGGTGATGAATTTCACAGAGAGTTTAGAATTACAGTTCACATTATAATCTACACAGTCATTAATGCCTCTCGATTTCCTCCAACTTTTCTTCCCTCCTATATGGGGAAGGGGACACAGGCAGATATCTCAGAAACAATACTAAGAACAGAGAGGCCACACAACAAAGTCAATCTGCCTGTACAGTCCGGGAAAGCTCATGCTCCTTCCTCCCTGCAAGCATCAGGATGTGGCGACTGTGCTCCACAGAGCACCCTGACTCTCCTGGTTCCCGGGAATGCTGGACTGGGACTGAGCAGACCGGGAGGTCCTGGGGATGGCTCCACCTTGGCACCTTTACTGTGCTCAGAAGCTGGGGCACAAGGCTGTAGTGAGGCTACTCCTGGACCTTGCAAAGTCTGTTTTCTACTGTCACTGCCTGCAGGTCTCAAAAGCCCAAGTGACAGATGACAAATGATTCCCCAGCAGGTTACATCATCAATGAATTCAGGAGAATATGACTGAAGTACAACCGTGGCCACCTAGAAAGCTGTATCATCTCCTCAGGGATGCAAGGATCAAATGAAACCAAGATATATGCATGGTGACAGCATCCTGGGATCTACATAGTCCCTGCACCACAGAGAACCAACCAGCACCACATCCTCAGTTACTAACTGTGGGACCAGGAGAAAGACACAATCCACAGAGCAGTGGAATTGACCGTGAGGGCTGGGATACAGCACGGATGGAAAACACAGAGCCCTTAAAAGGTGTAGGTGAGAGTCAAGATGCTAAGAATGACCAGGAAATGTTTCACAGACACAGAATTCGAGCTACATTGAGAAGAGACAATACTGAGATAACTGGTTCTGAAAGACTCAGGAAGAGCGGCTAAGAGACCTCTAAAAGACAGAAGAGGCAAACAGCAGGGCTTTGAGACCCCTTCTGAAACTGCTAATGCTATTTATTGGCTTGGGTCATCCTTGAGAATAGAAAACTTTTTGGCAAAGCTGTACAAACTCCACATGGGGTTCTTCCCCATACTTGTGGGCTGTGGACTCATGCTGGCCACAGAAGGGAGTTCTTCAGCAGACTCTCCAACCCTACCTCACTCACCTTCTGAGGTGACAGCAGCTGTGGAATCAGATCAGGAACATGACAGCCTCAGCTGGGGAGGGCATTAGGGAGCTGCGCCAATCAGGGAGTACGCTGGGAATCAGTTCCCTTCTCTGTCCAGCGGAGAGGAAGAAGGATGGGGCTGAATGAACTGAGACTTGTCACCCTGCTCTTCTGAGTCTGACTTTGTCTTGTCACTGACTACAGCCAGGCACCAAGTGCCATCTAGTGGCTCCACTTCTCCACTCTCACGGGTGGCCTGCTGAGAAGACCCAGAAGAGTGGAGCAGGCCAGCTGCAAGGAGGAAGGCAGGGGAGCACACACCACGTGAGTGGACAGAAGAGATCACCTCAAGAAAATATACTTTAAGAGGGCTTGCCTTCCTTAAGGAAGCAATTCCTTTTTTTTTTTTAATTTTTTAATTTTATTTAGAAAGGCTAACCATATTCATTTGTCAATTTTTCTTCAGCTTTAAGGAAAATAGTTTAAAAACCATAAAGTTGTAAATACACTCAAGAGTAACTGCTATTAAACAGTTCTGAACAGGCAGAAAATGTACTTTCCTTTTACAGAAAATGTTCAATCTGTGATAGCAGCATAATTTATATATAGAAAAAAGCTGGCTTTGAAAATCCAGATTTTTGTATACATAAAACACATCCCTTCCTTTTCCTACTGAGAGCAGCACTGTGCACTCTGGAAAGCTTCTCCCCACTACGGAACTCCACAGTTGGCAGCTCCCTCTGGTCCCCATCAGCAGTGGGCTCTCAGCCCAGCCTTCAGTCCAATACCAGGGCAGAAAGGGCATTCAGGTCTTTCATGTATGGATGATCTACCAGGATCTGGTCGATCTTCAGTTTTTGCTCAGAGTCAGGGAAGATCTTCAGCAGGGCCGCCCTCAGCTCGCTGGTCTCTGCGGAAGATCTCTGTGCTGGTACGAGAAGGTTCTGCTGTATACTGGGAACGGTGGCCAGGGGTGTGAAGTGGGGCTGCTGAGGAAGCCAAGGGCCTGAAGAGACCCCCTGGTTCCGGGATGGAGGCTGGTGGCTGGTGTTGGCTACTTGGGTGTTGGGGCTCCGGAAGCCAGGATCAAACGTGCCCACATTTGGCAGGGCATTGAGTAGCGGCTGCATGTCTCTGCGGATGAAGTGACCATGGTGAGAGCGGCAGTGAGAAACCCGGGAAAGCGCGTACGTAACACAGAGGATCTAGATGCTAGCTAGTTCCATGTTTTCTGAAGGCCAGAGAGCCAAGGGGATGTGAAATCAGCCCCACAGAGTGGCTCACAGGGCACCCGGCACCATTTCCAGACCAATGAGGGAACAAACACCTCTGGGATGGACAGCCCCTCCCAGCCTGCTGTCTGAGAGCAGGCCATGGTTGTTGTTTCTGCAAAGTCCCTGCTCATCTGGAGGGTTTTATTCTAGGCAGTGTAGGCAGACTGGGGAGAGGAAACCCTCTGGGCAGGGGCAACTCCAAGAGGCTCCTGGAATCCCTGTCTCCAGTGAGGTCTGGGTGGGGCAAGTGTGCTCTGAATGCGTGTGCACATGGTGTTGTCTAAAAACTCCCACCAATTTCAGCTGTAGCTGAGAACTGGGGCTAACCATGCCATCAACGTCAGAAGCTTGACAGCCTGCAAAAGCTCCATTAACATTAGCGGCATCCCCTCATGAAGGAGTGACAGCTGGTGGCCACCAGGCACTTTGAAGATGACACTAGGTGAGAGGGAAAAGGACCAGCAGGGCTGACCCTGTCACCAGGCTACTGAAGGAGTGGAACAGGTAGCAAAGAAGTCACCTCTAGTTTGACCTGGGCCTCAGCTCAGCATGGGGCCCACACAACACACAGCCTCAAACATAGGCCTTGAGGCCTAAAACACCATGAGGATTTCCCATAGAAGAGGTGGGGTTGAGGGGTTGGACTGGGAAAGCATACAGCAGGCTGCCATGTCCTTGGACCGAGTCAAGGCCTTAACAGTGTGATAAAACCCAAAGGCTCCCAGAGAAATGATAACAAGGCCAGGACTCTCCAAGTGTGTCGGTCTCCACTGAAGAAGATCCCCGGGTGAAAATCAACCCACTGCAGTGCACCACCAAGTTCAAACTGATGATCTCAAAGGCTCAGGCTACAAATGACCAACTAGCAGCCTTGAAAGACGAGACAGAGTCTAAGTTCTCTGTTTATTGACCTAGACCAACCCCATGCAAAAACCTGACAGGAGATCCATAAAAACATAGCTCACTTTCGTTTTAAAACAAAGAAGGTCTGCCACTAGGTTAGCATGAAGGAGGCTGTGGTTAACAAGGTCACCTGGGAATTCTTAGCATAGAAATAACCTCTACTTCCCAGTGGCAGACAATAAAGCGAGCAGGTTTTCCCGTGCAGAGATGGTAAACAGTAGCTGTGGGCCCTCACCCTACTCCCCACAGCGGTTCCGAGCAGGACACAAGTTCACGGCAGCACCGGACACTCAAAAGAAACGACTGCAGAAAGTGCATGGGAAAGCATCCCACACAGAGATCCCGGGGAGCAGTGACCTGCAAGTTAGCACCACCTTGAAAACCTGCTTCTGCTGAGCCCCTCATGAATGTCTCTGTGCTCTTAGACTAAAATGAAAAGGAACCCCACACAGGGCAGGCCTAGACCCTGGCACATGAGGCAGTGGCAGAGGATCAGAGTTTGAGCTTAGCCTGCTGACTCAGAGGAAACAGTTCTAAGGCTGCCAGGCAGGCAAAACAACACTGAAAAAGACCACACAGAAGATCAGCCTTGGGCTGCTTCCTTGACTGGCTTCTATACCGGTCACACATCGCTAACCCTAGAAGACATTCAAGTGCCATTCTAGTTTTCAAGGACAGCATTTGTTGCAAAGCACAACATTTGGTTAAAATATAAAAGCTTTCACATACAAGGAAATACACAGACATACCTAAGAAAGCCCTCCTTGCGAAGAAATTCTTCTAGCCGAGGTCCGTTTCTTCCCAGGGGGTCATCGGGAACCATGAATATGTCCCCCACGAACGTGTACTGAAGCAGCCTACAACACAGAAAGTCACAGTGCTGACCATCAGTCCCCTTCACTGCTGAGGAAATGCAACATTTCCCACCTGGGGACATCAGTGAACATTCCCAGTGCTATCTGCCTGGAGGGGAAGAAGCCCCACATGCAAGAGAAAGCGTCCTAACTTCTGTTGTGGACACAGTCATGCGAGAAGCTCCTCTCAGCTGCCCAAAAGTCTCATCCAGATGCCAGTCAGGTATTCTATTTTCTACCAGACGAAAAAACACAATTAAAGACCTTTTGCTTGGAACTCAGCAGGTGTGCCACAAAGTAAAACCAGAAAAAAAAAAAGTTCAAACACAAACCTCTGATTTAAAAGAGAAAACATCATACTTGGCAGAAAAAGCCAGGGTAGATCCGGCATTACTCATCCAGGACAGGGACCTGAGCCTGCTCAGCAGGAAAGTCTTGTCAGGAACACGGAACACCGTGGGGTTTAGAAATAAAGAACTAACTGGACAAGGTGATACATGCTTTTAATCCCCGCACTCGAGAGGCAGGAGACATGGAGCCTGTGACAGCTATATAGTAAGATACTCTCTCGAATAAATGAATAAATAAAATTAAATTAAACTTACAAAATCCTAGCATTTATGTCTGTGATGTACATTTTGGTATCCAAGTTGCTTCTGTGAGGTCTAAAAGCAGTGGGTTGGTTGAGCCTCCTTGTGTGCAGACTTGTGTCTAGCGCACACCAGTGTCTGAGAAGTTCAGCAACTCATCAACTGTGCCCACCAGGTCACACTTTCCTCCACCCATTACCAAGACCTTCTGAACAACACAGAGCTCAAAATGTCTCAAGTAACTGACTTTCATCCAAGAGTCTGCAGCCAAAGTTTCTCTTTCTTCTAAAAATTTAAAGTTACATTGTTTCCTTATTTGTGTGCCCACAACTTTGATTCTCTCTTTTCTGTGTGGTTCTGGAGACTTCCAAGTCCTCAGGCTTGGCACATCTCACCAGCCCAAGCTTTCAGAAACCCTGTTAGGATGTAGCAAGCTGTAAGTCTGAGACAAAGGTTGAATGAAATCTGAGAGACACGTGTGTCTAAATGTGTTGCTTACCCACACTGCCCTGCACATTCCCTATATGCTTCAGATCTACAGCAGATCTGCCTTATCCCTGAGCCACAGTACAGCAATCTCCCTTCTTGTGGGAAGCAGCTGCTCGAGTGTCAAGTCTTCTGTGGGCTCATGGAAGCCAGCATTCACCGCTGGTCAGCAGTTCACGACTGAACACGTTCACAGTGGCAGCAACAAGAAAAGCTGCACGCTAAACTCATGGAAAACACCAGCCATCAAAACTAGACTTGCCCGTGCCCGCAGTTAGGTGCCCCCTCCCTCGGCATATTGCTTTTGGGCTACGTTCCTGCTGGAGTCACAGTACCCAGAGCTGACACTTCAGACGGCACGAGGTCCCGACTTACAGGTGCTCCGAGGAGGCCCCCCTTCACCCTCTCCTGGGTCTACCATCTGGCAAGCAGCACAGACAAAATGCAAACAAGAAGCAAACACCAAACTCCTGATCAAAGCAAAGTAAGAAAAGGTTACCTTTTTGTAATAATTTCTCTCTAGGACACCAACTCAGTCACGAACTCTCTGAAGTTATCATTTGTTACAATTATACCCCCAGTTTTGTCCGCTAAGTGTAGCAGGAACCTATGGGTACAAGAGAGTTCAACATGAGCAGACAGCATGCCTCACTGAGAGAAGCTGGGCTATAGTGAAAGAAGAAAACAGCCGCTTTAAACAAGGTCGGATACAGAGATGTTAGGTCCCGTCCACTGAAGACGGATAAAACGATAAGCATCTCTGGAATGATCAGTGGGATTATAAAGCACCTTTTTTTCATGCAGTCCAGTTCTACAAAAAAATGATTTCAACTGATTCTTACATTTTTTAGAACAGACCCACCAATAAACTGTGGTGACAATGCATGAAGACGTGAGCCGAGGACAAGCTAAAGGTAAGAGGCCTACGAGATACTTCAGCTGAGTTTACTTCAGTGTTAGCTGACAGTCAGCTCTGCAATTTTCTAAAGAACAATCACAAATTTCTGCTTTGCTTTAAGAAGACAACATCATTTTGGCATAAATATAGATAGATTCGCTCAATTACAAAAGAACACGTGGTGACAAAGTGCCTTTTGTGATCTTAAAAAAGTTGTGGTGCTGGGATCAAACTAAGGGCCTGACAGGCGAGGCAAGCAAAAGTGAGGGCACAGTAAAGAAACCAAGATGGCTGCTCCGTGGCTGGATGGCTGGGGGAAGTTTTTACAGTGTGGATAGGAGAGAGAGAACAGCCAGATGCATCTGGAAGAGTCCAGAGCAGAGAGGGAAAGCAGACTGGCTGTGGATCCTTCTCAAATATGTTTGGGGGGCAGGGGTCAGTGGAGACATGACAATAAAGAGAAGTTGGAAAGAATGAATATCGAGAGGGGCTTCGTTTGCCATTCCAAAGAGCGTGTTCTCCAGTTTGGAAGCATAGTGCAGGGGAGGGGGAATAGTGAGATTAGCAGGGGCTTGGATAGTCATAACACATACAAGTTACTAGGGATGGAGGAGCCTGGAGGTTAGTTTGGGGCTTGCTATGTAACCACAGGCACAGCCAAAGGAAGCGGCCCTTTCTGCTAGGCAGGAATGCTGCACGCGGGAGCCTTCATCTCTGACAGCACTCCTTCTACAGTCCAGCTTAAGCAGACTATATGACCATGACTGCCATTTTGGGGTCACCCTTGGGAGAACTGGGAATCCCTTTGGATTCTTAAAACTAAACTCGTAGCCCTATATGTGAGAGGGTCTTAACTCTCCTAGGTTGGCCTTGAACTAAAGATGACCCTGACCTTTTGGTGCTGGGACTCCGGGTAAGTTCCAGCACACAGGGTCTCATATACACACAGTGATGAAAAAGATTAAGAATAAGGAATAAAGAATTTTTTCGTTGCTGAAGATAACCCCTGTCTAAACCCTCTTAAAACATCGTGAGTAGCCAGGCACAGCAGTGCACATCTTTAATCCCAGCACTCGGGAGGCAGAGGCTGGCAGCTATCTGTGAGCTTGAGCACAGCCTGGTCTACATAGTGAGTTCCAGGACCAGTCAGGGCCACTGGTGAAAACTATCTAAAATACAAACAAAACAGAACAAAAGCTGTGAAAGGAATGGACGTGTTATTTCTTGAGCACGAACAAAGACAGTGAAACAAAAGCCCAGTCACTGGACTCTGAGGTGCAGAGGCCGCTCTTCTTCACAGTGGCAGTGACTCCTAGGCGGGACTAAAAACAACTTAACAGTTTCCTAACTCTTAGGAACTTGGGGAAGATGGATTTGTTTTTATTTTCACCACCCTCACTCCCCAACAGGAACTCACAAATTCCGGGCCAGCTTAGAATTCACTATGTAACTGAGCATGACTTCAAATCCCTGATCCTCCTGCTTCGACCTCTAAAATTCTGGGATTACAGGTTGGAGCCACCACACTTGGCTAAGGTCTTTGTTAATAAACATTTCAGTTCACTTCTAAAGGGCACGACGGCCAATGGTGCTCTGTGCTGTCAATAAAAGCAGATAGTGAGGCTTCCCACCAGGACACACAACTATGCTCTCTGAAACCCAGAGCAATAGAAACCCAGAGGAAGCTTCATCTGCATGCCTGTTCCTGGGTTCGAATCCCTTGGCTGTGAGAAAAAGCGGTGGATGTAGAGGCCTGAAGGCTTTTCCTGTGCCTACTGGCCGACTTGCTTTTCCACCCGAGCACTTCGGGGTTCCTGAGCCTGTGACCATGCGGACAAGAACTGCCCTTCCAGGACAGATTCCCAGGAAAGCTCCCAACCCGTGTGCTGCCCTCCCTCAGCTCTTCTCACACCGCTCTTTGACAGCACCTTGAATGCACCCCATCTAAGCCCATCTCTTTCCTATCGGTGAGGGAATGTCTGTAGAGCTCCTACATCACCTCTTTCCTATCCCACCACACAGCAGTGTGGGTAACACGTGAAGCACCGCCTTCAGTGGAAGGGGTGGGAATGCACAGAACAAAGCAGAGAAGGGGCAGACAGCCCAAAGGCAACAGACACCACGCTTGTCACTACCACGACAACACCAGAATAGAGTTGCGAAAACTACATATCACCGGGGAAGCTGGGAATCCAAAATCCTCCTTTTGGGAGGTGGGGATCTCACCAGGTGACCCTGGCTGGCCTGAAATGCAGAGATTCACTCAGATCTGTGATTTACATAGTGAGTTCTAGGGCAGGGCGGCATGGTGAAACTGTCTCAGGGAGGAAATAAAAGGAATAAAAAGGAAAACCAACTACATATATCTGCCTTTTCTCACTTCAGACATACTTTACTAAATTAAACAAAATCAAACTTAAAACAATGGTGTCTTCTGTGTCATTCCTAACCTCATAGAGTGTATAAGCTTAGTAGTGACTTTGATCACGAGTTTTAAAACTGAGCAAGCAGGTCCCTTCAGAGCGCACACCAGCCTGGTGGCAGGCAGCTGGCTCCTCACCACCCCACTCCCACCAGGGAAGGAAACAGCCCTTCATACCTGTCATCATGAGAAGCGATTCGTTCTCCAAAGACCATCCGGGCAGGAGTTAAAGATAATATTCCAAGCTCCTGGAGCTGGGTTAAGAAGTGCTGTTCTGTTTGTGGAAGAAGTTGATGTGTTCAGTAAAGGCCATCTTTCCCAGAAGTGTAAACAAATGGACACAAACCCAAATACTTCACTTGGGGACTTGCAGAAAACCTCCTTTTCCTATTGACTCAATTTTACTAACTACCAGATCAAGTAGAAAAACAAAATAAATCAAGTAAGACTCATACTCAGACAAACCCTGCATAGGAACTGACTGGGTAGTTTTTAAACAAACAAACAAACAAACAAACAAACAATATTAATTTCCTCTTGAGACTAAACCATAAGCCTGTAATTAATTCACGCTGTCCTCAAGAACTCTTCCAAAGGTATACATGACAAGTAGAATACAGAAAGAGTCCCCTAAAGGTGGAAATGGGGAGGGGAAGAGCCCTCTGGAGGCAGAGGCAGCAGCAGGGATAAACCGCTTTGCTCTAGTCAAGAAAGGCTGGCACTCCAGTCTGAATGTAGCCTCCTCTCCCAATTAGTCTCAGTTGTCTGCACAAGCCTGACTGTCCCAGGTACACTAGGGACAAGATGGAGGGCTGATGCTCTTCTGTGGGAAAGAAAGCAGTCACAGGCAAGAGAAGCTGAGACCTAAGATTCCTGGGTTTGCATTTCCTACCAAAGTAGCTGCCAGTGACCTGAGCTGACCTGCCCACACGGGGGTTCCCTAGCTCGCAGCTGCCCAGTGGGCATGCACTAAGACTCTGCTAGGCAATGAGTGAATCTGCTCGCTCCTCTAGGACCTTCTGTTCTGACATCTCCCAGATAAAGGAAGCTGGGAACACTCCGGAGTGGAGTGGACTGGCGTCAGTACTTCACTTCCTGTTTCTGAACTGGACAAATGTCCCCCTCCCCCGTGTGCTATCTCTCCTTTCTAGGAGCCCTCGTGTGCTCTGCCTGCCACAGCCTTTCCCCCTGTTTGTCTATGATGACCCAGGACAGAAACAACCTTACGTTTCTCTGGAGTATTTTACAACATAGTAAGTCCAAACTTCCTATGTGGAGCCTGTAGGTTATGCACAAAGTACTACATGGCAAACAGAAGTGATTCCTAAGAAGCCATCAGACTATTGGAAAGACGTTATCTGAGGACAGAAAACTGGCTAAGTAACTATTTTAAAGAAAAATTACTTAAATATTCCGAATCGCAACCTAGTAGGGACACTTAACTTCTAACAGCAATGCTAGCCTTCCACCCTTCCTAACCACTCCCTTTTATACTACAACACTCCTCAATTGAGAGGCATGTCTATCCCAGGTCAGCCACAAAAATTCTACCGTGTAGCCAAGGGCGGCTCTGGTCCTCTACTCCTTCCTGAGTGCATTACAGGTGTGTACCATCAAACCAAGTTTTCAACTGATATTTTACCAGACAGAACCAATTTAGAATTTCGTCATTCAATCTGCTGCCCACGTGTGTGATTCTATTCTAAGTACCCTGTGCTGCAGTTTGAAGCCAGTTCATTGAATACCTAACCAGAAATATGGAAAAGTCGCTGGGCCTCACCTGTGACATTAGGATCGCGCCTTGTTCTCCACTGTGGGACAAACACAGTGATGTTTCTGTTGCCAAGCTTCCAAAAATATTCAACTGCAATTGCTATCCCACGGCAACTGAAGAACTTTTTCAGACCATGGCTGGAAGAAAGCAAGAACGATTTCATTAGGTTAAGGCATATGGAAAGCCCACGTTTAGCACAGAGAACAATCATACAACAGAAACAGTCAGACACGCTTTTACTTTTCCAATGTGCTGTGCACTTTGCTGTGCTGCAGAGCCAAGTCAGACCTGCTGACTGAGTCCTTCCTGCATCTCAGAGTCTTGGGTCTTTTCCTTGTACTTGACGAACTGGGTACGCTGTTTTGCTGGAGGGCGGCAGGCTTGCTGTAATGTCTGTTTATTATCACAGGGGTTTCCAGTATAGTCTACTTGGAAAACCACTACTGTTTCTAACGTCTGTCTAACCAATGGACTCTAAAATCCTTATCTTCTTTTTGTGAGATGTGGTCTCTGTAAGTCAATGAACTGACTTAAAGCATGTGATCCTCCTGACTCAGCCCCCTGAATTCTGACACACTGGCGTACACTGCACATCTAGCCTACTGTGACTCTGGAGTCAAGTCCTGGTGGGGCTGTGCTGCTGTGTGGGGTGCTGCCTGTTTCCTGTGTTAGGGATGAGACCCAGGTCCTCACACGAGCTAGGCTAGCACTCTACCGCTGTGCTTCACTGCCAGCGTATGTCTAAGAACTTGTGAATTTTATCACAGAATTTGTGGCTCAGTAGCTGTGCTATGTGCCTGCCTATGGCTGAGGACAGGGATTAAAGATGTGACCCTGCTGTACTACCACAGCGCCCAATGTCACCGCTACCTCTGGAGGGTGGGTGGGTGCACCACACACTTTCCAGGGAACTGAAAAGGCCTGAGTTTATAACTTAAAAAGAACAATTTGAAAACAAGATTCAAAGGAAACTAACTAGAACCATGGGACCATACTGAATGAATCAGAAAGCAGGAATAAGGAAAACATGTAAGAAACGGGCCAGAACCTCAATCTGCAAAGGTCACCATGGTCACTGTCTCACCACTCGATTCCGCCACAGCAATGTGACAACAGCCACACACAGCTGTAGATGGCAAATATGGCTGAGTTCCTACTCACATGAGACAGAAATGGGGCCGTACTTAGCCCAGTGTGTGACTTCTTGCTCAGAAGGTACACAAAAAATGTAGCTCCTAAGTCTGGCAGTACATTTCAAAGTACAAAACCAGAACTGGATGGAGAGACGGCTCATACTTAAGAGCACTTGCTGCTCTTGCAAACGGGCATGGGTTTGATTCTTAGCACCCACATGGCAGCTCAAACCATCCATAATTCTAGGGGATCAGAACCCCTTTTCTGACCAGGCATGTATATGGCACACAGCACACACACACACACACACACACACACACACAGAGAGAGACACAGGCAAAACACTCAGACACATTTAAAAAAAATCAGCTGGCTATACGGCTCCACAGGCAAAAGTGCCACACATGGACCATGGTGTGTGTACTCCCCCAATACAAACACACATAAACAAGTAAGTAAGCAAACATGATTTTAAAAAAAACCAAATACATATTTTTGTTTCAGGCAGTCAAATAGAGGTGGGGGAGAGATGTCGTTCCCACACACATCCTCTGCTAGGACTCGCTTCCAGGTCCCCTCCACATTTGACAGATCAGAGAGAGCAGGTCATGGTAAACTTCCCATAAAACACATGCCAACCAGCTCTTGCTCTTGGATGGTCTTGTTACCCATCCTGGTTGCTAAGTGTCCTTGTGTTTCTTCCCTACCAGCCCCTCTGAGGGTTCAGTCTAGTCTCCTGTGAAGTCAGCCCATCCTGTCTCTCAGCTCCTACCTTCTACTTTGCAGTGTATCAGAGTTGCCTGTTGAGAGTGGGTGTGCTGGGGTAGAATCATTGCCCACACCTGGCCAAGGCCCTTCCAATATCCCATAGTATGATGCCAACCCTCTTTGCATTCCTGACCCTTGAGTGCAGGAAGGCTTGGATACACACAGCTAAGCTGTCAGGAGGTTGCAAAGAGTAGCCCACAAGTTCCCTTTGCTAGAGGATAAAGCCATTGCTTTTTCAGAGACCAATAAAGAGGAAACTATCAGCTGGCCAGTGGTGGCACATGCTTTAATCCAGCACTCAAGAGGCAGAGGCAGAGGCAGAGGCAGAGGCAGGCCTAGGTCTCTGTGAGTTGTTCGAGGGTTTCTCTGTGGAGCTTTTGAGCCTGTCCTGGAACTCACTCTGTATACCAGGCTGGCCTTTGAACTCACAGAGATCCCCTGCCAGTTCGAACATGAAGATCCCAAATCAAGAGCACACACACGCGCACACAGGATCCAGTGAACCTGCTTGCCCTCCTCTCCTTAAATCTTCTGCTGACCACACAGCAGGAATGGATGGGGACAGAGCTCCACTTGCGGTCAATGAAGAAAAGGAAGCCAAAGCAGATGGCAGGAATTCTGCTACCCTGGGTATCTAAGTTTAAAGCAACAGTAGAACAAATAGTTTGCTGTCAGAAGCACCAAGGCTGCACCAGTTCTCAGTGCTCTCTACAGAAGATCACAGCATTTTCACTCTGAAGACTCCACAGTTAAGCAGTGCTTCAAGGTTCTAGATATAGAGATTCATCTAGAAAAGAAAACTACAGAAAAAGGAAATGAGGGCTGGGGTGTGACCAATATAGCATATGTGTGTGATCTGAGTTGAAGTCTTAGCCCCAGGAAGGGGAAAAAAAAGAACCAAACTGCTGTTATAATGTTAGACAGTGCAGTGAGAGCTCTTCTTCTAAGCCCGATGAAGTGTGTTAATCCTTGCTGCCTCTGGTCTCTGCAATAGAGACAGAGTGCTGGACAGGGAAGTGCCAACTAGTGGCCTACCCTGACCTAGAGGACATACATTCACAGTGCACAGACTAATACCTTCTATTTTAGGGACTCCAAATAGACCCCAGCCTCACATGCAGGAAAACACTGAGCCTGGAGGGTAGGAGTGTCAGCTCTTCAGGGAGATCTGAACTCCTGCTCCAGGCCTCTGGAGACAAGTTAAATTACCCGGCTATTTTTCACATTCTAGCAGTCAGTCCACACGTTTCAAACAGAGGAGAGCTGGGTGACAACAGCTAGCTAGCAGTGGCTGTCAGGCCAGACAGGGGAGTGCAGGGAAATACTGTGGGAAGCCCTTTCTGCATTAACCAGAAAAGCACAATTTCCTTCTATCTTCCACCTCATAAAATAGCCGTGGAACCTGCTACAGAGAGACGAGCAAGCACAGTGGACACATGTACAGTTCTGACAAGACAACGGGCAAACCCCATCGACACACAGTCACCAAAGGAGACTAGTCAGGTGCTCTCATGCTGGAGTTTCAGCCGCTACTGTGATGTCGGGCCAGAGACTGCAAACATTTCCACTGACTCATCACCTGACTCACAGTGATGACGGGAAACGACTGAAAACACATCCTCAGCAGCAGAAGGCAGGTGCTTCAGACCTGTTTGTGGTATCTATGAGCGTCAACCTCATGCTGAACCAAATAAACAGCAATCCAGGATGGGGGGTGGTGGTAGTGCTGCTTCAGGGTAGTTCACATCAATAGACCCAATTCCTGCAGGCCTTGGATTTCCTTCTAAATTCCTGCAAGCTGTGCCAAATGGGACAGGATTATTCAGCAGCTCTAATGTGTCCAGTAAGAAAAAGGTCTGAGCAGTCCAACCTCAACTCCTGTGGGAGCCGCAGACAGTCCTGGTGCTGAGGAGAAAGACATGGCCCCACAAGTCTAGGTGTGACCCTGGACAAGGCTCATGTCACTTCATGCCACGCAAGCTGTACCTAATTCTTGCTCCAAGAAACGAGTATGAAGATTGCAATAAATAATAATAATAATAATGATAATAACATGCCAGGCTAAGAGTGAAACTCAAGCAGAGCATTTGCCTAGTGTGTCTAAGAACCAAAGTTCAATTCTTACTGCCAAAAAACTTAGGAAATCCATGGTCTCAGTTAAAACGCAGTCTACACTGGTGACACGGAAGGCAAGCAGGCCATGAAGTCACAAGTGGTGACAAGAAGCCAGTAAGAAAGTCCTAGACTTCTCCTCAGCAGCTCTCTCTTCCGGGAAGCCCGCCATGTCCAGAGCCTGAGGCTGAGGGGTTGAGAGAACAGTCTACCTGCACTCACTCCCTGTGGAAGCAGATGGGCTGTGCCAGAGCCAGCATCAACACCTTTGGGACTTTCTGAGGGAAGTCCTCCGGGCACTCAGTCCCCGGCATCATGCAGCACAGAGGCATCTGATCTGAAGATGTCCCAACTCAGAGTCAAGTCCTACCCATACTGGCACTTTCTTCTCTCAGAAAAAGGGTTAACTTTGATTACTAACTGTGGTGGTTTGACTATAAATGACCCTCAGGGGTCTATAGGGAGGAGCACCACTTAGGAGGTGTGGCCAGGAAGTAGGTGCGGCCTTGTTGGAGGAGGTGTGTGACTAGGGGGATGGGCTTTGAGGGATCAGAAGTTGCAGCTAGTTTCTCGGCCTGCTTCCTGTAGATCAAGATGTACAACTCTCAGCTCCTCTAGCATGTCTGCCTGCACGTCAGGATGATAATGGACTGAACCTCTGAAATGTAAGCCAGCCCCAATGAAATGTTTTCCTTCAGAAGAGTCACTGTGATCAGAATGTCTCTCCACAGCAACAGAAACCCTAAGACACTCACATTCCAGGTGAACCTACATCTAACTAAGTGCGGCTGCGTCTTAGGGTAACATCCCTTTTCAAAGTGTTGCTCTTAAGCCCAAACATCAGTAAATTCAAAAGAAAGTTAAATCCTCTAGAAAGAATCAGTGTTCGAAGCTAGTGAGGAGCTGGAGAGCTGGCTCAGCGGCTGCAGCACCAGCTGCTCTTCCAGAAGTTGCAGTTCAGCTTCCAGCCCATGGCCAAGCAATTCATGGCCACCTGCAACCCCAGTGCCAGGGATCCAACAGCCTCTTCTGACCTCCACGGCACCAGCATGCATGTGCACAACCTCCCTGTACCCCTACCCATATACATTAATAAAACGAATGCCTAAAGTAATGAGGATCATAAGTCAGCAGTTAAGAGTACCTGCTGTTCTTAACTGAGTTCAGGTCCTAGCACCCATGTCAGGTGGTTCACAGCTGTCATTCCATGTAGTATACATACACAGACACAAACACAATCAATAAATAAACAATTAAAATATATAGTAATAAAAGCTTGCATGCTCATTTTAAGCGATAACACTATTTTTCAAAAGCAACAGTACTATATCCAAGAATGTTGGGAAATATGTAGTAGTGTTTTGGGTTGTCATGTGTCTGGGAAGCACACTATGGGCAAAGGAGAAGGGATCATATCTGTAACACACGCTGGCATGGTCAAACAGTACTGTACATTCTAATAGTGAGCGATACTAGTTACTACTCTAAAAAGTTGATGGATCAGCTGGCAAAGTGTGTGTTAAACAAGCATGAGGACTTGAGTTCAGATCCCCAGCACCCATGTAAAAAGTGATGTAAAAAGTGAAGGTGGGGGTGGGCACACACTTGTAATCCTAGTACTGCTCTAGAGAAATAGACAGGAGGAATCTCGGAGGTCCCCAGCAGCCAATCGAGCCGAACTGGAGGCAGCGTCAGGGAAAGAATAACTCAAAGACAACAACAAAACCGAAACAAAAAACCAAGGTGGAAAGCCATCGAGGACGATGCCCAATATTAACCTCTGCTCTCCATACGCGCACACACATACTCATGAACATATAGCATGCACACACAAATATCGCTAACATGCTCAGCCTTAGCTCATCTGTGTTCTGACTGCTTCAACATCACTCTGAGAAATCTTTGCACATATAGAAAGGTTTTTGCAAAAGAATTAGTATTCCTCAAAATCACGACATAAACTCTGTGTCCCCACTCAGCTTAAGAACTAACAAGGAGGACCTGGAGTCGGTCTTGTCCTACAGGTACCCAAACGGCTCTTACAGTTTTACTTAGATCAATCTATGCAGCTGTGGGGCATTTGCTGGGTTTCCCCCAACAGAGCTGCCAGAACCCAAAGTGATCATAAGAGGCAGCACTGTTGGAAATGAGGACACAGGTGCAATAGTTTTACTCCTGCCTTGACATTTCTCAACTTCTGATCCCCCAGCCTTGACCTTCCCAGGGCTGGGATTCAGGAAGAGGCCACCAAGTCCAGTTTAAGGGATAAAACCCAGGGCTTCATGAATGCTAGGCGAGCATTCTACCAACAGAGCTACACGTAGCCCCAGTGCAAATGGCCAAACTTCTAATATCTAAAATGGTGGCACTTTTTTTTTAAATTTTGACAGCAAAATGTAAACAAATAATTTAAAAAAGAAAAAGAAAACCAAAACAATGCTCATGCTCGCAAAATCCACACTGACAGGCACAGTAGCACACACCTTTAAAGCCTAGCACTGGGAAGGCACAGGGAGGAGGATCTTCCTGACTTGGGGGCCTGCCTGGGTTGACATAGCAGACCAGCAAGGGCTACATAGTAAGACTTTGCCTCAAAACAAACATGGCAGGTGTGGAGGCCCATGCCTACAATCCCGGCACTCAGGAAACAGATTGGATCTTTTGTGAGTTTAGGGCAGCCTGGTCAGTCATCACAGCAAGTAGCAGACTAGGCCTACATGGCGAGACCTTGTTCCAAAACAAAAGACACACACCAAAAGCTGTCAGGGCAGACTTCAAAGGTGGGTTGGAGGATGGCAAGCAAGCTGAAGATACCAGAGAAGACCAAACGGCCTGGCTTCCAGTCCTGCAGCTTACTGCTGTCAGCAGCCATGGTTCTGTGCTACCCTATGGCTGTGGACTTTCCATGAGCAAGCCAGGCACAGTGGCTGCTGGAGGCACCTCACCAAACACACCAAGTTCATGTGGGAGGTGTGTGGCTTTGCTCCCTACCAGCAGGGAGCTCTGGAGCTGCTCAGTGGAGCCAAGGACAAGCAGGTCCCAGAATTCATCAAGAAAAGGACAGACGAACATACAGCCACACCAAAAGAAAGGGAGGGAGAGGAACTGAGCAAGAGTCCTCGCCACCATGAGGAAGGCGACTGCCAAGATATAAAGTCCCATCTTCCTCTGAGTAGGAAATACTTTCAGAAAGCATGGCGTGTATCTTAGACACACCCTGGAGTATTTCCGGATGACACATGCACCTGAGATCTCCTTTGAAGTACACAAGGGCTAGGGAGGGAACTCAGCAGTAGGGCATTGGCCTAAAGCTCAGAAGAGCCTGGCCTCCACCCCCAGCACCACAGGGACAATAAACAGAATAAAATAAAGAAAAATAAAATCCCATAAAAGTGGGTTTAAAGCTGTAGGGTAAGAGTGCAGATGGAACAAGAGTGGTCATGAACTAGTAATTGTTGGGGCTAAGAAAACCCACGGAGAATTGCCATACTTTCTTGTTATATTTCTTTGTAAATTTTAATTTAAAAAAACCTAGCAAAATAAATAACTCATTAAGTAAAGCTGACTCCAGTTCCCACATCAATAGAGGGAGGCTCACAACTGCCTGCAACACTGGCTCCAGAGGATCCAATGCATTTGTCTGGCCTCTTCCAAGGGGCACCTGCAAACATATGGAATGCGTTCACACAAATGCACAGCATATACACTTAAAAGAAAGAAGAAAGACAAGATATACAGTGGCTGAAAAGACAGCTCAGCAGTTAAGAGCATTTGCTACATTGCAGAGGACTTGGGTTCAGTTCCCAGCACCCTCACTGTGGCTCACAGCTGTAACTATAGTTCCGGGGATCCAGTTTCCTCTTCTGGCCTCCTTGGACAGCAGACATGCATGTGGTGGGCATATAAACATGCAGACAAAACTCTCATACACATAAAATAAACATATATGCCAATAATTTATTTTTCATGCCTATAACATAAGCACTAGGAGGATCCTGAGTCAGAAAGTCGCCTCCCCAGCATCTCCAGATGAGAAGCCTACAGGGAGACAGCACAGGGCTGGAGCATGCGCCCACCTCACATAAGGACCCTGTCCAAACGTGAGGACCAGAAAGAAAAAGCCAAAGGCATTCCTAAACCTTCAGGACATGAGTTGACCTTTCCGAATTCCTAGAAAGTGGTCATCCAGGCACTCAACAGAGAATATTATTCTCAGAATTTAACATCCGTAGGAGCTGGGAGTGATGGCTCAGCAGTTAAGAAAGGCTTGAATTCAGTTTCTAGCACCCATGTCAGGTGGCTCAAACTCACCTAGAACTCCAGCTCTAGAGGATCTGACACGCTTCTCTGGCCCCCACGGGTACTGTTTCCATGTTTACAAATTAACTTTCAGACACACACATACACTGAATTAAAAATAAAAATAAACCAGGTGCTGGTGGTGGCTATCGTCTTAAATCCCAGTACTCAGGAGGTAGTGGAAGGTGGTTCTCTGTGAGTTCAAGGCCAACCTGGTCTACACAGCTAGATCTAGAACACCCAAGGATACACAGAGAAACCCTTTCTTTGAAAATCCAACACACGGGCGCGCACGCACGCACACACACACACACACACACACACACTCACTTTAAACTAATTAATTTTTAAAAAAGATTTTCTCGGGGAAGGTGAGGCAAGAAGTACTACAAATTAGTAGCTAGCCTGGGCTGTAAGAGAATGTCTCACAAACAAAAGACAGCAGCAGGCAGCAGCTCCATTCTTGTACTGGGATTCTAACACAGGTTTCAAAGTCTAGTTCATCTACAGTTGCACCAGATGTGCTAGAGTGACATGTAACGTGAAAATATAGTCTTTAGCTTCCCCTACCCACAGCAACAGGGTCAAGCAAGAGCTTAGAACTCCAGAAAATCAAATGCAAAACCCTTCCAACCAGCCAGGTAGTGGTTACACACACCTTTAACCCCAGCACTCAGGAGGCAGAGGCAGGCAGATCTCTGTGCATTCGAGAACAGCCTGGTCTACAGAGTAAGTTCACAGAGAAACACTGTCTCGAAAAACAAAAAAGAAAAAATCCAAAAAACGACACAACAACAAAAACTCTTCCCAAGCAGCTGGTCCTTCCCTGGCTTCCAAAGGCTCCAGATCCACTAGAACAGAATGCAGTCCTGAACGCGCACGTGCGCACAGGCACACACACACTCGCACACAGCTCTCAGATGCTGCTGAGAGAACTAGGTAAGAACAGAGTAGACTTACGTAATTGTAGCATTACTCCCATCTATAATAATATGCTTCAAATCAGCTTCCCTGGTTCATTTTTTAATTCCAGCTTGTACGGTGCTTTCAGGTTATCTCGAAATTTCTGAACCCCAGTGACTGAGGAATCCATAAGCTCAGAGGTTCCAGCCAATCGTGCATCAGTAGCTGAAGGTAACAGCTGGGGCAGCGGTGGAGGGGAATAGTTTGGCTTAGGCTGAGGAGAGCTACAGCAGCCAGAACGTTTCTCACAGGCAGCCTTCGCGTTTTGAGGAGCCGAGGATTCTGCTTGCTGTTGAAAGCCATTTTCAGGGACAGCTAGGCTTCTCTGGTGGCGCCTGTAGCTCCCCTCGAAATGAAGCTGACTTCCTTAGGACTGGAAGAGGCAACAGAGAGAGAGAGGCCATGGGTCTCAAGGTCTACATTACAACTGTAGTTCAGGATTGAGCCCCACATTTCGTTGTTTCTGTCCTACTGGCCCCACCTGCACTGCTATTCTGAGCGGCATCTGGACACACAGTGCAAGGTGCAAACTCTCTGTCTCCTTGGAGTCTCCTTTTCACTAAGTTGCATCTGGGAGCTTGGAGCAAGGACCCAACTATCCCGCAAAGGAAGTTGGGGGAGCAAGGCTCAGGCTTAAAGGCTGGAGCTGCCCGGGCGGGTGTCCGCGTGCTGGCTCCTGGCGAGGTAAACAAGGGAGGAGGCTGCCTCCTTCCCCTTGCTGGCTCCTGGCGAGGTAAACAAGGAAGGAGGCTGCCTTCTTTCCCCTCACGATGAAGGCGCAGGTCAGCGGAAAGTCGCCCGCCCGTCCGCCGCTGGCCCACTTGGCCGTTCACGCCTGGGCCCGCCCGGGGCGGCCGAGACAAAAGCTCAGCCCCGCCCCGAGGGCTCACCCGGTCCACCCCGGGCCGCGGCCGGCTCCTCCCTCCAGGCCGCCCGCTTACCTGTGGACGGAGAGCGCGCAGGCCCCGTCTAACGCGCCCGGTCCCCAGCTGCGTCCCCCGCCACCGTCGCGACCACGGGCCGCGCCTCCACTTCTTGAAGCGCAGACACCGACTGGACACCGGGGGCCGCCGACCACGAGAGCGCGCTCGCCGACCACGAGAGCGCGCCCGCCGAGCGGGAACGGA
Source organism: Myodes glareolus (assembly GCF_982192425.1). Classification (NCBI taxonomy): domain Eukaryota; kingdom Metazoa; phylum Chordata; class Mammalia; order Rodentia; family Cricetidae; genus Myodes; species Myodes glareolus. Next base: position 12,755,123 of record NC_142047.1, on the reverse strand, counting down.
CGCGAGCGGAGAAGCCCTGGGCGGGGTTTCCCACGGCCGCGCATGCGCACTGGTGGCTGGGGCGGGCACACATACCTGACTTTCGGAGTCGGGACGTTTCGGTTACCGGAGATGCGCCACCAGTGTCCTTGCGAGGCGACCGTGCGGTTTCCCGACTTTCTGTGGGGCCGCCTAGGTTTCCGCCTCGACACTCTGCGGGCCCGTGGCCTGTAGTGGCCTCCAGGACCCCACTCCTGGAGGAGGAGGGCCACGCCCCCGGAGGCTAGTTGAAAGCTGGCTAGTTAGAAGCAAGCATGGCTTTTCCTCTATATCCCCACTCTTCTAGGAAGCTCCTCGTTGGGGGCTGTCCATGTGCTGCTTTAAATTTAAAACAGAAAAAGGAGCCAGGCACTCGGGAAGCAGAAACAGGATCTTCACAAGTTTGGGGCCAGGTTGGTCTGTGTAGAAATTTGAAGGACTTCACGGTGGACCCTGAATCTAAAATTATTAAAAGAAAACCTCTTCTTCAGGGCTAGAGATGTATTCACGAGGAATGCTTGCCTAGGATGAGATCCCCAAATTGCAGGTGAAGGGGTGGGAGCCTTTCCATTTGATTCTGGTGTGGGCTGTGTGTGTAGGAGTCAGAGGGACATCTTGTGGGTTCTGGGGGTGCAACGCCAGTGGTGAGCCTTGGCGGCAGAGCCTCAGCTGAGCCATCTCCACAGTCCCCGTTACAGTTTTTTGATGGGTGCCTGGGTCTGACTAGGTTCCTGAGTGGATTTCCAGGGAAGAACTCTAGAAATGGAATGCTGTGTGAAAACAAAGTACTTTTTCTGTGGGACAAAAAAGACTCCTCCCCCTGAACCATCAGCACAAACACCGCCCCAGCCACCACCCGAACTTGTGCTCAAAGGCAGAATTTCCAGCTTCCCTCAGCATCTTTGTAGTCTGCTGCCTTGGTACTTGTGTTCTTGAGCTGATAGTTTTCTCACCGTGCCCTTCCTCTGGAACCACTGGCACATCCAGTTGAGAAAGTTAAGGTGTTTTTAGCCAAAAGTATCATTATATTAGTACAAATTTGTTGGTCCCCAAAGCCCAAAAGCCAGATAAAAGGTTTCCATTGTATAGATCCACAAAGATTTTAGATTTTCGTAGTGTTCTTGTTCATTTCAACAAATACATAATTACATAGGGAATGGTAAAATAATCTGTCATATGCTGTGCTTGGTCACAGAGCTTACCAAGCAGGAAGAATTCGTTCACTCTCCCATTCACTGAACAAATGATAGTCCCCGTGCTAGTCCTGAGAATACAGAGCCATTGCTGGGTACTTAGGACGTTTTATACTCTAGCAGGAGACATAAACATTAGTCTCCTACACGGACCATTACAGCTGTGAGGAAAACATCACCAAAGAAGGTGCCTAACTCTGGAATGTGTGTGTGCACAGGTGTCTGGCACAAAACTGAAGGACAAGGAATTAGCCAGATTGAAGGGAGGCTAGAAATTGTGGGGACACGGATGAAGCAGAAGAAAATGTCAGAAGACTACCCTGCTGCTGTCAACTGCTCCACTATGGGCTGAGGAAGGGAGAGCATAAGGCCCTGGGGTGCTGCAAAGCCAGTGGAGTTCAGAGATGCCGAACTTTGAGGACCAAGGTGTTCACTTGTGTTTCCTAAGGGACAGTACTTCTCGGCCTGGTGACAGAATGGTACGAGTCGATATGGGAGAGGCCAAAGAAGCAGAGAGAAGAAAAACCCAGGGAAAGTCGAGAGAAAATCCACAAAATGAAAGCCCACACCAGGAGGTGGCTACGGAGAAAGGTATCTTGGATGGGCCCCTGAAAAGAGTATCAAATGCTACTATACCCCAGTGCCAGACTCAGCGGGTTACTTCACCAGTCCCACAAAAACTCCCTGAAATAAGCCTGGCTGCCATGGTGCACGCCTTTAATCCCAGCACTCTGGAGGCAGAGGCAGGTGCCTGTATGAGAGTTCAAATCTAGCCTAGTCTACAAAGCAGGTTCCAAGACATCCGGAGCTACACAGGAAACCCTGTCTCGAAAAAAGCAGAAAGCTCCATGAAATAACTACCATTACTGTTCCCATTCTTGCTCTGCTAGAGCAAGTAAGCCACATGAAACCTAGAAGATGCTAGATGCCAGTCAGGATCCAGATCCAACACACTAGTGCACAGTGGGGCATGCTGGTAGATCCAGTGCTCGGGAGAATGAGATGAGTGCATCACCACTGAATACAGTGTCTATTAAAAACCTAAACCCAGCTTCAGTGTCCTGACTGCCATTCCAAGGTTCCAGCAGAAAGCAAGAGGAATTCTTGTTTTTGTTTCTCAAGACACAGTTTCTCTGTGTAGCCCTGTCTGCCCTGGAACTCAGCCTGTTCACCAGGCTGACCTCAAACTGAGATCCACCTGCCTCTGCCTGGGATTAAAGGCGTGCACTCTGCACACACCTTCTTTAAATGGAAAGAGCTTGGAGTCCATGTAGAAAGCATGGAGTGAGGACCGAGAAGTCACAGAGGTCAGAAGTCCTTTGCCCCTTGAGGAAACCCCTGTGTGGCTATATGAAGGCAGATTTTCCAGAGTCATGGACAAACTAATTTTAAATTAACCAAAAATGGTTTGTTTTGGAATGGACATTTTGGGGTTTGTCGATTTCATGACTGTGTAACTAGATACTATAAAGTGGAATTACAGAATATAAGTAATAATGGGACATGTCTGAGGCAAGAGTTCAAGTCAGCTTGAATATATTGTAAATTTCAGGTCAGCACAGAATGAAACATTGTCTCAAAGGCAGCAACAACAACAAAATGCCCACAACTCCAATCTCAACAAACTTCCAGAATAAGATGCAAGCCAGGTATGGTGTCTCAGTCATATGGCCCCAGTTTCTTCAGAGATGACATTGTCCAAGAGTAACCTAGTGAGTCTGTTTGCAAAAATGAGACAGATGTGGGATACCTTTAATCCTAGCACTCAGGAGGCAGAGGCAGACAAATCACTGTGTGCTCAAGGTCAGTCAGAGTTGTGTAGTGAGACCCTGTTTCAATAAATAAATTATAAAGACTACAGAAATATCTGAGACTCTCACTTAGTGGTAAGGCACTTGCCTAGAATTTTCCTTTCACTTTTTCAGAGAAACTTGCAATGCCTTTGTAAGAGAATTAGAGACAGTCTGGGAGTGAACTTTGCATTTTCACGGGTGTTGGGCCTGGGTTTGGAAGGTTACAGGCTTGGGAAAGAGAGAGCTAGCCCCTCTGGGGTGGGGCATAGTCCATCCCCAACCTCACCCTACTCCCATCTCTGAACACTGCAGCAAGGTGAACAAGAGAACCTGACATTGAAACAAAGTTGTCAACACAAAGACAGGCATCTCTATTCCTCACACCTCACCTCTCCTTTCTCCAAATAGCGTTTGTCAATCTGATAATGACCGCATCTGTCTGGCCTGATACTGACAGATGGCTAAGAGCCTTGTAAATCACAGGAGTCTTGAAGTTGCCAGGTACCCAGGACAGAGTGTTCCCAGGGATACCAAAGGAAGGCCGGTCTCAAGATGTTGGCATTCTTACATCAGCACCCAGGTGCGGTCTTGCCTCAGAATTCATTCACTCCTTTTCCTCTTGTTGCTTTCCCCTTTGTTTTAAGTCTCCTCTCATTCAGAAATCAAAATTCTCTCCTTCATTTTTCTGATTCCTTTTTATACAAAGCTAATCTCATCATATTAATCTCATCTCAGGGTTTTAATGGGATTTAGAAACCTGATTGGCTAAATCCAGGTGATAGGTATGGGTAGGATATGAGCCTCACATTCATAACGTTAATGTACCTCCCATTTTAAAGAAAAATAATGGAACATGGATGCTGGCATTTCCATAATACTGTAGGAAAGCACTGTTTTACTACTTGCCCTATTGGGGATCAAACCTAGAACCCCTTGCTTGCTACAGAAGGATTGTGTCAACTATGTTGTGGAATTGTAGTTAAGATGTGCTACATTCGTCTGTGTGGTGAAATATTTGTTTCATGATGCAACATCTTGTGTTGCATTCCCTTATGTTGCATTGGTTTAACTCTGTAAAGCTATGTTACTTTGCCTATCTGCAACACCTGATTGGTCAAATAGCTGCACGGCCAATAGCTAGGCAGGAGATAGAACTAAGCAAGGCAGAGAGAATAAACAAGAAAGAAGGAACAATAAGGAGAGGAGGATGTTGGGGGGGGCTGCCCTACAGCCAGACATGGAACAAGAATAAAAGGAAAGATATACAGAAAAAGAAAGGTAAAAAAACCAGAGACAAATGGTAGATGAGATAATTTTTAAAAAGCTGTTTAGAAATAAACCAAGGCTGGGCATTCATAAGAAGGAATAAGTCTCCATGTGATTATTTGGCAACTGGGTGTTGGGTCCTCTAAGAGCAAAGAGAAAGAAAAAAAAAAAAACAGCTACACCACTAAACTGCATCTCTAGACCAGAAAGGATTTTGTAAACAATAATGCTGCAAATGAGGGTATTTTAGGCCCTGTGCAGAAAATACTTCAGGATAAGAGTGTGTGAGGATCCTGTTGATTGGCAATCACATCTCCAATGGGATAGAAAACAGCTGTCCTGTACTGACCCCTTATAAGGGCTGCAGTGACAGAAATAACTCACTTTCCTCTTAGGAAAAAGGGGACATACAGGACTGTCCTTATCGGGGTGATTAATATAAGTGAGATACACAGCTCCTTGCATTGTCTCAACAAGAAGTCTTTGATGCGCGGTGATTTTCTTAAATGAAGTAGAAACAAGTAGAATTAACAGAGTGGGTCTTGCATTGCCCACCTCCCTTTTCCCTGCCAGTGTCTTGCTATAGAGCTCACACTGGTTTCCAATTGGCAGTCCTCCTGAGTGCTGGAATTACAGGTGTGGATTACCACACCTGGCTTAAATTTCAAGTTCTCTAGGATTGCCTGCAAACCTGACTAGACAGGCTGTAGAGAACTCTTAATCCCCCTAGAGCAAGGTCAGGGACACCCTGTGTTACAGGAGACTCTACCTCAGGCAGGGAAAGCATAGACAAAGGTGAATTCAAGCTCATGTGTGTATACAGCTCAGATATCCAAAACCTCATCCCTCTAATACGTCATAGCACACTAACTTTTAAAATGCCTAAGCCTCACCCCAACAGTGTGCAATGCCCTGTTCCAAAGCACAGATCTGACCTTGGTTTCATGTTTGCTGCTACACTCATTAACACCTTTCCAGGGTCTCTGCAGTCCCTCCATTTTTAGAAAACCCATTAAGTCCCCTCTCCATCAAGGCGCTATGGTTTGCTGACTCAGTCTATGAGGAATAAATATATTACTGCTGTTTAAAGAAGCCCACTGACTGAGTGGCCTCTACCGTCAATGCATGGTGTCCTCTGCATGCACTAACAAGCAGTGTTTTTCAGACAGGGCATCCCACACCTTTCCTCCCAACATTTGAGAGACTGAGAAAGGAGAGTATCAAGCTGGAAGCCAGCCTGGGCTATATGGCAAGGCTACATTTAGCAAAAAAAACCAAAAATCCAAGCCAAATTGGCCAACCAGTCAAGACTTTATACTGATGCCCTCTAGATGCTCTGTGGCTACAGCAGATCACAAGGATAACCGCCTGCTTAGGTCTGCTCCTGCCTCGGGAGAGCCACAGCCTGCTTATGTCTCCTCCCATCTCAGGAGAACCACAGCCTGCTTAGGTCTGCTCCTGCCTCGGGAGAACCACAGCCTGCTTAGGTCTGCTCCTGCCTCGGGAGAGCCACAGCCTGCTTATGTCTCCTCCCATCTCAGGAGAACCACAGCCTGCTTATGTCTGCTCCTGCCTCGGGAGAACCACAGCCTGTTTAGGTCTGCTCCTGCCTCAGGAGAGCCACAGCCTGCTTATGTCTCCCACCTGCACTGTTTGTTTCCAGGCAATATAGTGTCTTTCGCCCTGGAAGACGCTTTCCCCCTTTCTCCGATTTTTGTTTTCAATTTTAAATTTGTATGCTTGTGTATGTGTGTAGTGTGTACTTGGCAAGCTGTCTGTGTGCAAGTCAAAGGACAAACTGCTGAAGTCAGTTCTCTCTCGTCATCATGTGGATTCCCGTCATCAGGAATTGATCTCAGATCCTCACATGTATGGCAAATGCTTTTCTCATTAAACCACCCCAGTGGTTGGATTTTTTGTTTTGTTTTTGAGACAAGATTCCATTCCCTAACCCTGGCTGCCCTAGCTACACCATGTAGCTCAAGATGACCTCATAATTGGAGAAATCTTCCTGCCTCTGCCTCTCAAGTGCTAGAATTATACAGAAAAGGGCCCAGATATGGTATCTCTTTTTATGTATGGCTGCAGGTTCCCATTTATAGTCCTAGAGACATAATTATATTCCTCTCAACACTTGGCCTGCTGTTAGCCATACACAGAGCCTTTCTTGGCCTGAAACTGGGAAGCATCTTCCCTCCTAGATTCCTATCAGCTCTGCAAAGAGGAGCAGGTCCCAGGCATGTCAGACATGCCTAAAGCAGAACAGAAGCCATGCTTTCTATATCAGGCACACTTTCCCCTGCTCATTCACTGTCTGGAGTTTGAGAATTTATTAAACAGCATGCAGAAAAAACTCTACCAGAGTGGCAAGTTGGAGGAAGGACTGAGGAATTCAAGAATGGGACTAACTGCAAAGAAGTTCCTGAATGGTCCGTAGATGCGTGAGTCCAGGACTACAGATGACTGTCATTTCATTCATGTCAATGTCAAATCATTTCAGAATGTCAAATCATTCTGGGTCTTCAGGAAATGAGTTATGTGTCAGCCCTACGTTTTGCAAGAAGTTAGAAAATCATTTGCAGGGGACTGGAGAGATGATTCAGTGCTTTAGAACTCTTGTTGCTCTGGTAGAGGATCCAGGTTTGATTCCCAGCATCCAAGTAGTGCCACCGATAACCCCCAATTCTAGGGGATCTGACATACTTTTCTGACCTGTGGAGGCATCAGGCATGCACATGGTGAATATACATACATGCAGGCAAAACACACACATATAAAATAGAATAAAAAATAAACTTAAAAAGAAAATCTGGGGCTGGAGAGATAGCTCAGTAGTTAAGAGCATTGACTGCTCTTCCAGAGGTCCTGAGTTCAATTTCCAGCAACCACATGGTGGCTCACAACTCTCTGTAATGAGATCTGGTGCCCTCTTCTGGCCTGCAGGCAGGATACTGTATACATAAATAAATAAATCTTTTTTAAAAAAAATTTTTTTGTTAAAAAAAGAAAATCCTTTGATGTGGGATTCCCCTCTGTATGCTGTGAATGTTTTAATACCATTGGTTCATAAAGAAGCTGCTTTAGCCTATGGCAGGCCAGAATAGGGCTAGGAGGGAAAACTAAATCGAATGCAGAGAGAAAGAAGGCCAAGTCAGGGAGATGCCATGTAGCTGCCAAAGGAGAAAGATGCAGGAAGCTTACTGGTAGGCCACACCCTCATGGTGATATATAGATGATTAGAAATGCGTTAATTTAAGATATAAGAGCTAGCTAGAAATATGCCTGAGCCATCGCCCAAACAGTGTTGTAATAAACATAGTTTTTGTGTGATTATTCGGGTCTGGGCAGCCAGAGAGCAAAAGGACAATCTCTGTTTACAATCCTTTATGTTTTTATCATTTTGTCATTTTGGTGGTGCCAGGCAGGCAAGTGGTATTGACAATTACTTTCCAAATGTCTTGTTTTGGGGAGTGGAAGGGTAAAGTTGTCTCTGTTTTGAAATTTTTATTCTCTCATAATTTCACGTATATATGATATACTTTGATTATATATTCCCCTCCTATTATCTCCCCTCTGCCACCCAGTCCCTTCATCTTTCCACCAAGATCTCTTCCCGCAGGATATATATATTGTCAAGGTACATCACAATGGTTGGTTAGTGCCTTAGTAACTTTCATACTGTTTTAATGAAATACCATTGTAACATGAAAGGGACTGCTTGTTGGGGTTTCTGTCCTGCCCGGTACCCCAAAGCTGGCAAGCCCCAAAGAAAAGCACACAGAGATCTCTATAAGTTATAAAACTGATTGGTCCATTAGCTCAGGTTACTTATTAGCTCCTGTAGCTTATATTAACCCATTATTCCTATCTATGTTAGCCACATGGCTTGGTACCTTTCTGAGCCAGGTAGATTACACCTTGCTTCTTCCCTGGTCTGGGCAGGACTGCGTGGGAGGTTCCTGCTTCTGAGAATACTCCTGTTCTCATTTCCCCGCCTCTACTTCCTGTGTGGTTGACCCACGTATACTTTCTGCCTGGCCAATCAGCGTTTATTTAAAACATAATTGACAGAATGCAGACAATTTTCCCACACCATACCATCACCAACACAAACTCTAGAAGAGTTTATTTAGGGCTTATGATCCCAGAGGGCTAGAGTCAATGTCCATGAATTAAAGGCAAGGCAGCAGGGCAGCTGGAGCAGCTGAGAAAGCACATCCTGATCTATAAACAGTAGGCAGAGAGTATACTGGGAATAGGGGAAACTTCTGAAGCATCAGGCTTGCACCCAGTGAGACACCTGTTCAAGACCACAACACCTAACCCTTCCATAGCAAGTCTACCAACTGAGAATCAAGTAATCAGACACATGGACCTATGGGGCCATCCTCATTAAAACCACCATAATTGGTTTGTGGCCCATTTAACTAGGGTCCATCACATAAGCATAAGTGGGTAACTAGAGAAAGGGCAGCTTAGAGGTGGCTATACCAGCAGCCCTGAACTGCCCATAGCTTTCCAAAGAGGGGTGAGACCTTATGAACTTTTTCCCCATCCGTCATGAAATCTGGATGAACCTAATCTTGTGCTGTAGCTGCTCCTGCTCTGGGTTAATGAAAATGACAGTCATTCATAGTCAAAGAGAGCTTTTGGTAGCATTCCTTTCTACCCTTTAGCTCTTGCTTCCTTTCATCCCTACCCACAATGTTACCTGCCCTTGAAGTGCAGGATTGCCATAGATGGCCATTTAGAGCAGAGCACTCAAACTCACCTACCTGCAGGACTGTGATTGGTCATGAATTAACCATTGCCCATTCTAAACAGAAGTTTCTCTTGCCACAAGTAGGAGGAACATTAATCACTAAAGCATAAAAATTTGGAAGGCAGTCTGACATCATGACCCAATAACAGTCATGTGACCTCTCCAGATAGGGAGATTTTGACCAAGTTTATAGTACCAGGCTCTTATGGAACAGGACTCAAATCCAATGGTTGGCTACAATCTTAGGATTTCTATTGCTGTGGGGAGACACCATGACCATGGCAACATCTTTGAAGGAAAATATTTAATTGGGGGACTTACAGTTTCAGTGTTAGTTCATTATCATAATGGTGGGACATAGTGGCGTGCGGGCAGAATGATACTGGAGAAGGAGTGGAGAGTGGAGAAAAACTTCATCTTGATCCTGCAGGCAACAGGAAATGATCTGTCTCACTGGTGTTGTTTGAACATGAGAGACTTCAAAGCCCACCCCCACAGTGACATACTCCCTCCAACAAGGCCACACCTTCTATGAGTGACTCTCCCCTTGGGAACCATTTTCTTTTCAAACCACCTCTGTTACCATGGAGCAGTCATGCCAGTATTGCATCAGTGGGCACATCTTGCCTGGCAGGTTGGTGCTGTAGCTCATAGAGCTCACAGCTAGATGAGATTGTTGATGATTTTTCTCCCCTGACGATCTATATAGAATTATGAAAGCCAGACAGCAGGGAGGACACCTCTAGCTCAGCTCCAGCTTATTCTCTCCTTGTCCTGCAAAGTGTGTGGTATTGTGGCAGCTTTGATTGTAATTGGCACCCATAGCTCATAGGTAGGGGGACTATTAAGAGGTGTGACTTTGTTGGAGTAGGTATGGCCTTGTGCTTAAGGAAATGTGTCACTGTGGGGGGTAGACTTTGAGGTCTCCTATGCTCAAACTGTGCCCAGTGACACAGGTCACTTCCAGCTTCCTGTGGATCAAACCTTAGAACTCTCAGCTCCTTCTCTAGCATCATGTCTGCCTGCATGCTGCCATGTCCAGCCATAATGATAACGGACTGAACCTCTGAAATTGTAAGCCACCCTGTTGCAGGATATTTGATCATACTGTGAAACTTCTAGATTGTGTTAATGAAGTTAACCTTGAATGGTGGTAAGGGACAAAGTCAGTGACTAGTCGTAGACAATACAGAGAACCTAGGATATGGGTAGAGTGGCACAGGAAGGAATAGGGAAGGACTTGGAGATTCGTGGTCTTTTTGTCCTTTCTTCTGGGGTCTAGGAAGTATGGGGAGAAAGCCAGCTGGTCTCCTCCACCACTTCTTTGATCTATCAGGTTTCATCCCAGTATCCAAATCCTGAGGCTTTATTGGTAGTAGGACAACTTAGATAAATGCAGCACACCCCAATTAAATATTTTCCTTTTTAAGAGATGCTGTCACAGCAATAGGAAAATTAGGACAGGTATCTTTAGTACTAGGGTTTTATCTTTTACTTCTGGTGGGTAATCCATGAGCAGTGGAAACAGCTTATGTGGTTTATGGAGCTGGGTGTTGTTTATGGGGCCTCCTTAATCAATGACTCATAAGGAGGTAACCTATACACCACATTGGAACTTTTGTTTAATAACCTATGAATTTTGGAAGCTTTGTCTTTCCGTGGACTATTTCCTTTCAAATTCTGTTATTCATTATCTAATGACCCTTTCAGAGGGTCACCTAAGACCATTGGAAAACACGGATATTTTATGTTATGATTTATAATAGTAGTTAAACTACAATTATGAATTAGCAATGAAAATAATTTTATTGTTGGGGTCACAACATGAGGAACTAAATTAAAGGGCCATGTTAGGAAGGTCGAGAACCTCTATGTTACAGGCTTACACTTCCATGCATGGATTATGTGGGACAGGGAATGGTGTTTAGGGCTTTTGCATTCCAGACAAACTCTCTATTGACTGATCTATGTCCCTACTTCCTGCTTTCATTTGAATTATTTTAACCACATATAGTTGAGTCTCTATATCCATATTCTCTACATCATGGATTCTACAAACAAGCAAGTTGTTTGTGAGTCGTTTCTGTAACCTTAGCCTCATTTTCCTTTGATCCATTTGGCATTGCCTCCTAAGTGCTGGGACTAAAGGTGTGCACTGCCACACCTAGCCTGGATGTTTCTCTAGTTACCTGATAAATATGTAAACACTGTTTACATGCATTTTCAATGTATTAGAGATTTAAAATTAGAGATGATTTCAAGTTTGTGGTACAACACACACAGCACACCCAGTCCCTCAGTCAGCTCTCATTATTACAGAAATTGGGGAGTAATCTTTTTTTTAAAATATTTATTTATTTGCTCATTATGTATACAGTATTCTTTCTTCAGTCCAGAAGAGGGCACCAGGCCTCATTACAGATGGTTGTGAGCCACCATGTGGTTGCTGGGAATTGAACTCAGGACCTTTGGAAGAACAGGCAATGCTCTTAATCTCTGAGCCATCTCTCCAGCCTGGGAAGTAATCTTAACTGTAGGGAGGATAAGAAAGAAGGTGGAGGGATTAAACCTAGCTTGGTGTACACAGTCTCAAAATAAATAAACAAAAATTAGAAAGTGCTAAAGCTGTAGCCCAGTGCTGTGTGTTTGCCTAGTAAGCCAGTAATGGTCCTGGACTCCATCCCTGGCACGACACTTAATAAATACACAGGAGAATGAGTGTGCACTGATCATATGCCAGCAGGCCTTCTGCAGGAGCACCTGTCGAACCCAGTACCTGCTGAACATTGTAAGAATAGCTCCATGCTCCCATGGATACAGCTGAATATGGTATTGGGTTTTTTCTTTTTCTCTTTTGAGTGTGTGTGTGTCTTTCTCTGTTGTCCAAATTGGATTAGAATTCACTCACATAGCACAGGCTGGCCCAGAATTTACAGTAATCCTACTGCTTCAGTCTCTCCAATGCTGCTGCTGGGATTGCATGCCCACCTCTACCATGCCAGGTTTTATATTGTGCTCTTTTTATAACTAACCATAATAAGACCAATAATATTCTCCCAGAATAAGAATTTCCAGACCACACTTTCTCTCTATTGAGACTTGCTTCCTGAGGAAGGTCTAACAAAAGTAGAGCAACCTTGCCTGGGGGACCCAGTTCTGGAGTGACTGCCTTCTCACAGCCTCCCCACCCCCATCAAACCTGGTCCAGTTCTTAAGATTCCCACCAGCTCATGTTACACAATAGGAGGAATGATATCAAATATTATTATTTATCTTCACATATAGTCTAGGCTGGTCTTGAACTCCCTTTATAGTTCAGACTGACCTTGAACACTTGGCCTCCTGCCTCTGCCTCAAGTTCTGGAATTACAGGCTTGTATCACCAAGCACACCTTCAGAGTTTCAAAAAGACATTAATTAGTATGTGTGAGCATTTTGCCCACATAAATGCGTGTGTCTGGTGCAGTTAGAGGTCGGAAGGGAGTGTCAGATCCCCTGGAGCTGGAGTTACAGATGGTTGCAAACCACTGTGTCATACTGGGGCTCGAACTCAGGTCCTCTGTCACTCTTGTATCACTTGCTCTTAACTACTGAGCTATCTCTCCAGCCCCCATCTTCAGATCCTACTTTCAAATCTGATGCAAAAGATTAAAAGAATGCTTGCTGAGTGTTTGTTACATGTCAGGAAGGTAGGGAGCCATGGATCAGAAAATAACTCCAAGGCAGACCCAGTGGTGGAGGCACCAGGCAGCCACCACCAAGAGGAAGTGCCCAGAAGGGTCAGGAAGGGAAGGTGCTGTTCCTCAGGAGCAGGGAGGAATGGTCCTTGGTGTTTCTGCTTTGGCCCTGCAGTGCTAGACAAGCACTCTGCCACGGAGGGCATTCCGCACCCAACTCTGGTCTCTGTATTACTTTAATCACTGTCAGATTATTCTGCAGAGCCACAGATTGTCAGCACTGTTCAGCACCTCACATGGTTCTTAAGTCACTTCACTGATTTGCATTCAAATGCAAACTCCTGCCAGTAGGTGTTAGCCTGAGCCCAGGTCTCTGTGAAACCCACTAACCAGGGAGAAGGTTTACATTTTTAGGTGGTTAGGAAAAATTAGTCATGACACATGAAAATTACCTTAAGGGACAAATTTTCCTGCTCATTAGTAAAGTTTTACTTTGACACGGCCATGCCCACTCATTTGCATATTGTCCACACACTCTGGCATTTACTACAATAGCAGAGTGAAGTGCTGGCTTTCCTGGACCACACACCGCGCCTTAACTAAATATTTACTCTCTTGCTCTTTATAGAAAGCCCGCCACCCTCTGCTAGAGTAAACACATTGACACAAGCCTTTGAAACTTATCATTTGTCATAAATGGCTAGTAAACTAGAAAAGGCAAGTTTAAAACCAAAGTACAGGTCAGTAGTAACCAGAAAAGATAATTCCCAAAGGAAAGCAACACAGAGGTGCATCCTATAGCGAGGCCTTGGGAAACACTGTTGAGCTCCTCAGGGCAGCACTTTGGCTGGGTCAGCTTCTTTATATGGGCTGCTGAGAGCAGGAACTATCAGTAACAAAGCAGTTCCCCGACTAACGTGAACAAGGTTAAGGACTTTCCACACAGAGTGCTGTTCCATCCTCCAGACACTTGGCTTGACTGATGTAAGAAGGCTCAGAGGGCTGAAGCAGCTTCCTCAGAGTCACAGCAGTGGAAACAGACACCTTCAGGATATTTACCAGGTTTTGGAATCAACTTAAACCTAAGCCCGCCATAATTTGACATACCATGACACCTGTATGGCACCAAGCTGTAAAACCCATTCTCAATCTGTCCTAAAAACACTCCATTGGCCGGTCCTGGGCAGGAGAGTTGCACACACCGAGTCCTGCTGTATTGTGATTCATCTGTATGAGCTGAGCAGAAAAGATGTGGTGCCATCTAGGGACGCAGAAACAGATTTGCTTTCTCCTTCAATTAAAGAATTAAGTCTTGGGGAGTCCTGGCAAAACCATCTATGATAGTGGGGGAAAATGGAATCCCCTCTGAGGGTTCTTTGTTTAATTAATTAAAAAATATTAAGAATATAGACTCAAATGGAAGCTGAAGAACAGTTTATTAGTGGTTAAGAGGAAATCCCAAAAGCAAGCAAGCTCTTAGGGAAGCAGAGAAGAAGAAAGGAATGGAGAAGCTAAGCCAAAATGGAGGGCAGCTACATGGTTGCAGATGTCACACAGCCAGGAAAAGGGAGCTTGAGAAAGAACAAGGATGCCCACCCATACACCCATAACCACCATAACATACTCATTGGCCCAGTGCTCAACCCATCAAAGAGTAGAGCCTCCGAAGGGCTAGTTAGGGAGTTTAAAAACATGTGGGTTCTGGACAGCCTCATAAACAAAAAGAAGAAAGGGAATTGTCATGTTCTTCTGAATCAAAAGTCAGGAAGTCTGGCTGATCCAACTGAGCCTCCCAGAAATGCAAAAGAGCAGGGAAGTTATCCAAACAGTGGTGGCGGCACAAAAATATGCTTATTAATAAGACAGGCATGTGAGAGGAGGACCTGGGATTAAAACTTATGGGAAAATACTTTATTAAATTTGTGAGGATATGGGTTTAAGATCAAGCACAGCAGAACAGATGTATAGGGTGAAGGAAAGTTCAAAAAACCAAACGTTGTGAATCTCATTGACTGGGAATGGTGATGAGGTTCGGGGAAGAAATTGAGATGTGGCTTGTGAATGTTCTGTGGGTTGTTCATGAGTGTTCTGTGGGGTGTTCTTGAGTGTTTTCTGGGATGTTTGGGTAAAGAACTGGAGCAGCAGACAGGAGGCAACTGCGGAGTGGAAGTTGAGAGAATAGTATGCTTAGGGGTATCTTCTGCCTAGAGCAGATGTTTAAGTCACAGCAGGAGCCTTTGATGCTGAATGTCCTCCCATGGTATGTTAGAAATTCTTAGTGCCTAGCCTAGTGCTGCTGGGAGGTAGTGAAAGCTTTACCAAAAGGGCCTAGTTGAGGGTCTTTCGGTTATTGACATTGTGCTCTTGAAGGGCATGGCATAGGGCACCTCCTCTTGATCTCCATTACTTTCTGGCCATAAGAAGAGAGGCCTTACCCCCCTTCAGACACCTCTACTGTAGTGTGCTGACTCACTACAGACCCTGTGCTAAACGGATTGTAGACTGAAACATCCAAAACTGTGAGCAAAAAGGACCACAACATAGCCTGATGACACATCTCCCTGGACGGCTGTCCTGGCAGGCCCTCCCCTCACACCCATCTTCATCCTCCATCTGCCTGTCTCCCATAGGTATCCCTGAAAGGTCAAGGCTTAGCAGACATGTTAGCTCCTCTGTGAAGGTCTCCAGGTAGAAGTTTGTCCCATGGCCTCACAGTGCCAAGTTCAGATGGTTACCATGGTACCCACATCACTGTTTTCATGTTATTTTCTTCCATCACAGGACTTTCAGGATTAGGTACCAAACAGGACTGCACACTACATTGCTATGAGATAAGTGTTTGTGGACAAGTCATGATATCAGCATTGAAGATGGCCCTAAAAGAAAGGTATTTTGGCCAGAATTTACTTTTAAATACAGACTGTCTTTGTATTCCCTGTGTGTCCAGGGCATGGAGATCTTGCTTTGTAAGCTCAGTGGCCTCTGACTCACAGTTCTCTGCTCTCTACCTCTTGGATTTCGGGGTCATGATGTACAACACTACCTCCAGCCAGGGGACCAACTTTGAAGATGCTTTGTCATAGGATCTGAGCTCTAGCAGGGATGCCTGGTGGCCCTTGAGATCACACTCCGGTAACCACAGTTGCGCTAGCAATCAGAACCCCAGGGACACACTGCAGATGCCTGTCCTCTGCTCTTGCTCTGGTTTGAGCTGAGTCCCTCCCGGAAGCCATTTGCAGCTAATAGCATCACCAAGAGATGCCCTGTGTTTGCTTCAGTTCAGCAGGGGTTTTCTCAGCTGGCAAATCCTGCTGGGTTTTGCAGTCTCAATTTCGAGAAGCTCCTGGGAAGGCTCCTTGCCTCTCCTGTGACCTCTTCTGGCTTGGCTCAAGGTCTGTGGGAGGGAGGACTTCTGATTCTCATCTAAAGGCCAGGGAAGGCAGGAGTGGGGCTCACATCTGAAATCTTGTCTCTGCCTAAGTGGACGTTCTCAAACCATGTCCCCATACCACCTCCTCCCACAGACTGACATCATTGTCAGTGTCTCCACTTTGTAACAAATATTTTGAAAACTCCTTTATTTTTCTGAAGCCAAATGAGTACATAAGTGACCTAGTGTCGTGTGGCAGTTTGAAGGTAATTGGCCCCCATAAGCTCCTATGGAGTGGCACAATTAGGAGGTGTGACCTTGTTGAAGGAAAGTGTGTCACTGTGAGGGTAGACTGTGAGGCCTCAGAAATCAAGCTAAGCCCAGGATTTGACAGACTCCTTCTGTTTTTGCCTTCCCCAGCACCATGTCTGCCTGCACGTCACCATGTCCCACCATGATGATAATGAACAAAACCTTTGATCTCTAAGCCACCTCAGTGAAATGCTTTCCTTCAAAGAGCTGCTGTGGTCATGGTGTCTCGTCACAGCAATAGTAAGTAAGGCAAGAACTAAACCAGTTTTCCCTCTGAAATCACAATTAACACAAACGACTTCTGTAAGTCGCAAGGTGTGGGGCCTGGGATGAAGCCCAGTGGTAGAGCAAGGCCCTGGGGTCAATCTCCAACATGACAAGAAATGTGGGATTTGTTCTTCCTGTTTCCCTGAGCCCAGTCCGTTCTAGCACCATCCCATGTGGAGAGCTCAATACTTGATGCCCCTACCTCCTGCTACAGCTCATGGCCCCCGGGGAGACTCGTCTAGCAGTTTATTGTACAGAAGATGATGGAGAAGTGCCCAGGACGAGGCACATGTGAGGGACACACACCTTCCAGGCCCTGTGAAATGACCATCGGGAAAGGCTTCCATGTGCTGAGCCATCCCAACTCACCCTGTGATAGGTTTTTAAAGAACTTAATAACACTTATCTGTACATGTGTGGATAGGTTGTGTACATGTGTGTGGGGGTCAGAGGACCACTTGGAAGAGTTGGTTCTCTCTTCACCATGTGGGTCTCTGGGATTTGACTCAGACTTGGTGGCAGCAAGCACTTTACCCATCTTTGTGTGGGCTGACTGCTTACGTTGTTGGTCACTGGTGATCAATTGATTTTCAGCTCCTCCCCATCCTTCGAGGTTTCAAATCCTAAACCACCAACACGCTTAGCTCTTCCAGGTGACCCCTCCTACCGTAAAGGTGTATACAATAGCTCATAGCACAGGGCCAACTCACAGTCTAAAAGGCTCATCACTCTCCTTTACCATGGACAGACCAGGAAGTTGGAAGATAATCTATATATCATAGTATTACAGAAACATAAAAGAAATCCATAATAACATAACACAAAATAGCATGTTTTTAATATGTAAATGCCCTAAATCCCCAGTGGAATCAATGGAGTCAGGGTTTTTGTCTTGGTATGTTTATTCTAAATGTGTGTGTTCTTTTTTATATGATTTTTTTAAAAAAATTTACATGCTTTAGTATTTTGCCAAGGTTTCATGTTCCCTGGAACTGGAGTTACAAACAGTTGTGAGCTGTCATGTGGTTGCTGGGAATTGAACCTTGGTCCTCTGGAAGAGCAGTCAGTGCTCCTAACTGCTGAGTCATCTCTCCAGCTCCTGTTATGTCATCTTTCTTTTTATTTCTTTTTTTCTGTTATTTATTTTGTCCTTCTGTGGTAAGGTCTTGCTGTGGCACTCTGACTGGCATGGAACTTTCTGAATGCGTAGGCTGGCCCTGAGTCCCTGGTCCTGCTGCTTCAGGCGGCAAAGTCCTAGGATTATAACTGTATTCTCCACCCTGGCCTAGCTTCTTTTAAAAATATTTTTTAACTGGAAAATACAAGTTACTTATGTTTGTCTTATACAGTGTTTTCAAAACATATGTACACCTTGGCACTTCTAAATCTAGATAACTAACATGTATATTTCCTCAATTTCTTTTTGCTGTTGTTGCAACATAATTTTTTCTTTTACTTCTTTGAAGTGGGACCATGATCCATAGCTCAGGTTAGCTTTGAACTCTCAGGAACCCTTCTATCTCAGTCTGTGACCTGATGATAAGTCAGATATCATGAACTAAATCCAGTGTGGTGGTACATACCTATCATCCCAACACCTGAAAGGTAGAGGCAGGAAAATGAAGAATTTGAGGGCAGCTTTGGCTTAACAGCAAGTTCAAAACCAGCCTGGGCTATATAATGGACCCTGTATCAAAAACAAACAAACAAACAAACAGAAAACACCAAAAATTACCATAAACTATATTGCCGTCATTGTTCTAATGTTCTAAACTCTCATGGTGAAGTACTGAATCGGACACATTACAGTGGTCCTTTGCATCCATGGATTCTGCCTCTGAGAGGAACAGAGTGTCCTGGTGCAGGCCTATATTCCCAGTACTTGGGAGGGTGAGGCAGGGGGATCTTGAGTTCAGGGTGAGCCTGGAATACACCAGCAAGACCCTGTTTTAAAGAAAAATTTGGTGTTCATTTGTAACACAGAGTTACATAAAATGCATCATCAAACAGAGCTGTTAGGAAGAGCATAACCTGAGGTTGCAGAAGCAGGCAAAAGTGTGACCAGAAGAAATCTCTCCATAACCTGTAGGGCTGGAGGGCAGCTTGCAGAAGGGGTGCTGTCCCCAACCCTGATGTGGCAGAACCCAGACAAAAAGAGATCGCTGTGACAAGACAAAATCTGCCCCATTCCTTCCCCAGGGCGTTTTCAACCTCCTACTGATAAATAGCTTGCAGAGAAGCTGGGTCAGGGAGAGAAAGTACCCTAAGCCCTGAAGGCCGGCTCTCCAATACCTGTCCCCGACTTGTGCCATAAAATGAACCCCAGCTCAGTGCCTACCTCAGCCAACTCTGTCCTGTGGAACTCAGTGGTCCCTGTTTCCCCACGGCCTCTGGCAAACACCCAGGGGTCTACACAGTTCTTTCCAAAGCAGCTCTGATTTTATTTTGTTTTTTAAAAAATGGAGTAATCAACATTTGGGAAGCATTTACTGTGCACCAGGCCCTGCTTGTGTGGTGTTTATCTCTAGAGAGCACACCAAACCTCATGACCACCACCAAGTATCCCATCCCACAGATAATGAGAAGGCTGAAGGCTCTTCTGATTTCTCGCTCGAGCCTGAGACCCACCTGGCTCTTCCTGTCACACCACAGTGCACTCTCCTAAGCCTGGGGCCCACCTATCTCTGCCTCTTCACACCACAGTGCACTCTCCTGAGCCTGGAGCCCACCTGTCTCTGCCTCTTCACACCACAGTATTCTCTCCTGAGCCTGGGACCCACCTGCCTCAGCCTGTTCACACCACAGTGCCCTTTCCATGGGTGATTTCTTTGAAAAAGAATTGTGGTGGGAAAGCACAGCCTGAGGGAGGTCACCTCGGCAGGGCCTGACTCATTTGACCAGCAGAGTTTGGATAAGACCAGAGTAGTGTAACCTCCACAGAGTGGCCTGAAAGATTGGTCTACAAGAATAATTCAAACAATCAATCATTGCAAGAAAGAGCAAGAATACTGAAAAGCAAAAAAAAAAAAAAAAAAAAAAAAAGAAGAAGAATTTAAAAAACAAACTGTTGTGGACACTATCGGAATCCAAATGGAGGTCTCTCAGAAGACTAAAATCAGAACTACCTCATGACCCACTTCCTGGACATACACCTGAAAGAGCCTAAGCCTAGCACCTAGTCCTAATCAAATACCTCCATCTAACCCCTCCCCTCAGGACTCAGGGAATTTGTGGAAGAGGAGGCAGAAAGAGTGTAGGAGCCGGTGGGGATGGAAGACACCAGGGAAACAAACCTAGACAAAACAGGACCAACACTTAGGAACTCACAGGCTGTGGCAGCAAGCAAAGGGCCTGCATGGCGCTATGGCAGGTGGCGTCCTAGTCCTGAGAGGCCTCGTGGACACTGGCCCCTATCCCTAATCTAGATGTTATCTCCAACTGATAACTGCCATGAAGGAAAAGTTAGTTTTGTGGGCTGGAGAGATGGCTCAGCAGTTAAGAGCATTGCTCTTCTTCCAAAGGTCCTGAGTTCAATTCCCAGCAACCACATGGTGGCTCACAACCATCTGTAATGAGGTCTGGTGCCCTCTTCTGGCCTGCAGACATACACGCAGATAGAATATTATATACATAATAAATATATAAATATTTTTTAAAAAGTTAGTTTTGTCTGGTGGAGTCTCACTGGGTATAAAATCCACTCTTGGGGGCAGGCCCTATGCCTAGCAGTAGATGGCCAAGATAAAACAGACTCAGTGAGATTTTTGCAGGGTGTTCTTTGTCTCATAATGCTTTGCCTGGGCTTTTTCTTGGTGTTGTTTGAATTTACAGGTCTTTTAATTATATATTTTTGTTTCTGATTTTGTTTTTTAATGAGATTTCTGTGTGAAATGTGTCTCTGAACTGTTTCTTGTAGTTTCTCTTTGATGTTTTTGTTTGTTTGTTACTCTGGTTTGCTTGTTTATAATTTAACTTAACTATTTGTTTGAGACAGGAGCTCACCCTGTAGCTCTGGCTGTCCTGGAACTCACTCTGTAGAGCAGGCTGGCTTTGAACTCACAGAGATCTGCCTGCCTCTGCCTCTGCCTCTGCCTCTGGAGAGCTGGGATAAAAGGCATGGCTTTCTACTGTCCAGCTTGATATCACTTTCATAAATTTTTTAATTGATTTTTATTGAGCTCTACATTTTTCTCTGCTCCCCTCCAGTTCTCTCCACTCCCCTTCAACCCTCTCCCATGGTCCCCATGCTCCCAATTTCCTCAGGAGATCTTGTCTTTTTCTACTTCCCATGTAGATTAGAGTTATGTATGTCTCTCTTAGGATCCTCATTATTGTCTAGGTTCTCTGGAATTGTGATTTGTAGGCTGGTTTACTTTTCTCTATGTTTCAAAATGACCAAAGAGTGAGTACATGTGATGATTGTCTTTCTGGGTCTGGGTTACCTCACTCAAAATGATGTTTTCTAGCTCCATCCATTTTCCTGCAAATTTCAAGATGTCATTAATTTTCTTTGCTGTGTAGTACTCCATTGTGTAAGTGTACCACCATTTCCTTATCCATTCCTTGGTTGAGGGGCTTTTATGTCACTTTCATAAATTTTTTTCTTAATTGTGTGGTGGGGAGGTGAATGTGTCAAGGCTCCTGTGTGGAGGAGAGGGGACCATGTTGTGGAATTGGTTCTCCCTTTCACCACGGTGTTGTCTCTCAGGATCAAACTCAGGTCTCCAGGTTTGTGTGGCAAGCACTTTTCCATGCTGAGCCTTCTCCTGGGCCCATTATCTCTTTAATTTCCAGCCATCACAGTGGGAGGCCAGCTGATGTTTAATTATGCCCATTTATTTAGAAGGAGGCCCAAGATTGAAGAGTTCCTCCTCTCTCTGGGGCCTGCCAGGCACAATCAGCTCACTCCAAGCAAGTGGTTTCTCAGAACAGCCACTGGCTGTTGACTGAGACCTCTGGCTCCAGAAGACAGACAAGGATGTGGGCAGAGCCCCAGACAGCTGCCGGGGCTGGTTCTGCACAGCACTCTAGGGATTCCCTTCCATGGCGCCAATAAGCCTGCTTGGTCTCTTAGCAACGGTTGGTGGCCTCAACAATAAAGGGGTTTTGAGAGCCAGGATGGATAGTATTTCAGAGCTTCTACAGTCTTAGAAGAGATTACTCTTTTCTCTTGCCAGGAGATGCCCTTGAAACCAGGGTGGGCCTTGTGGAGCACAGGCAAGTGCTAGGCTTTGGAGCGCTCTCCACATCCCTGGCTTTAATGGACCTTGTTCAATCTCTAGGCCTGAGCTCTGAACACACAGAGACATTGTCTTCTCATGGTCCTCCTTCTCCAGCAAGAGGGCTCAGGCATTCCCTGAATTCTGATCCACCAAGGATGCTAGCGTGTGCCAAGTATCTACTATCCGGGATGGGGGGTTGACCTCAGAGCTTGGATGTGTCTGCAAAGTCATCCATCATCCAGGCTTAAAGGTCCCATTGCAGGACCTGTCACCCAAGATGAAATGTTTCCATCTTCTCCTGCCTCTGACCTGCCCGAAAGGAGCTGAGGCTTATGGGAAAGCAGACAGACTTCTTAGGATGGGTGTGTGTTGACTAGATGTTTGTCAACTTGACACAAGTTAGAGTCCTGTGGGAAGAAAACTTAACTGAGAAAATGTCTCCATAAGGTCAGCCTTGTAGCAAGCCTAGTGGGCATTCCGTGATCTCATGACTGATTTGGTCAGGCCTGGCCCATGAGAGCTGTGCAACCCTTGGGAAGGTGGCCCTGGTGTGCATAAGAGAGCAGGCTGAGCAAGCCATGGGGAGCAAGCCAGCAAGCAACATTTCTCCTTGGCTTCTGTATCAATTCCTGCCTCTGGGTTTCTGCCTGGAGTTTCTGCCCTGACTTCCCTTCTTGATCAGTGAGATAAAATAAACCCTCTTCTTGAATCGGGATCGGGAAAAGATGCTCTCTTACCTCCTAGGGGCTGACAATGCACAGGGAAAGTTGTAGTGATACTTTGTGTTTTAACAAATCAAGCTTGCATGAAGATCAGAGGACAGAGCTAAGCCTCTAGAGGCCAGGCAGTGCTGGCACACTTTTAATCCCAGGACTCAGGAGACAGAGAGAGGCAGATGGATGTCTGTTAGTTCAAGGCTACCCTGGGCTACATGAAAACAGTCCAGTCTATAAGAGAAACAGAGCTCACACAAAGGTGATTCTAGCACTTGGGATCCCACGCCTTTTATCCTAGCACTAGGGATGTGGAGACAGGACTGATATGGCTGGGCAGAGAGAGGAATATAAGGCAGGAGGAGACGGGATCAAGGCATTCAGTCAGGAAGTCTGAGGTGCAGTCTGAAGAGGGTAGAAAATACAAATTACCTTTGAAACCAAAGATCCCAGTGAGCCAGTGGAAACACTGTCCTTCCTTTTATCTTTTGTGAAAACACTTCTTTTTCTTCACTGCACAGCCCAGACTGGCCTTGAACTCCTGATCCTCCTGCCCTAGCCTTTTAAGTGTTGTGACAATACTTCTTTAACCTGGGAAAAAGGCTGCCTTCCTTGTTGTCCTTAGCAGGTAATGTGACAGACGTTTCAGAGTGTGCTGAGCAAGTCACAAGAAGCAAACCAGGAAGCAGCACTCCTCCATGGCCTCTGCTACATAGGTTCTTCCCCTGCTCGAGTTCCTGCCCCGACTTCTCTCAGCGATGAACTGTTAACTCTGCCTCAGTTAAAAACTGGTCATTCAGTGGTTGAGTTGGCATCACAGACCCTAAAGCCTGAGCAGAGCAATTAGCATGGCCCCTGGGCAGAGGTGACATGAAAAGTTCCACATTCTGTAAGGGAAACAACAGCTGGTCAGTCCAGAGTGACAGAGAACAAAGAAATAGCTCTGAATCTGTGGGAATGTGATCTTTTCTCCAGCAGTGCTGGTTGGCAGGGCCAGGTCCTCTGCCTGCTGTGCTCTGTCAGTTCTGAGAAGCACAGCACAGTCCCTTACACCTCCACAGAGTTCAGAGGGGTTCAGGTGTGGAGTTGGAATGGGGACAGATGTTCTGTGTCAGAGGTCATGGTGTGTTCCCACCATGCTGTATCCACATGTCCATGTTGTCAAGGGTTTCCTTCCCAGCCCCAGGAAACTTGGACACAATCCACTTAACAGTTTTACACTGGGTGGAGTGACAGAGGCAGGAGAATTGCCAGTTTAAGGTCAGCCTGGGCTCTGGAATGAGACACCGTTGTACCCCTTCTTTCCACCCAAGCCCTTCATGATCTGCCATTGGACAGCCAATAATGATAACTACCCATGGCCAATAAACATGTTTAAAAGCATGGACTAGAAGAGATAGGAATAGCACCACAGACTGGACACTCGGCATCACGTCCACGCTGCTGTTGTCACTCGGAGTGTTTGTATCACCGTGTTTGACAAGTGAACAGAAGGCTTGTTCGTCTTTGTAAATTAGAAGTTGGTTGCTCCAGGGCTGTGGCAGTCAGGGGCAGGAACAGAAGCTTCCATTAAGACTATTCCCAAACCTATACAAACATTTAACAGCCTTTACTATATTGATTGACTAGTTGATCTTGCAAAAGCACAGAATGACAGGTAGCCTTAGACATTTCCTTTATCTTCCTGATCTGAATCAGCTAGATTCCTCCATTATTTTCTTCACCTAATAGGACGGGACAGCCTCCGAGTTCCCAACAACCCCTGTCTAGGTTAGTTCCTCTGACTTCCTTTCTGAGCCTTTCATACCATATTGCAAAGGGGCTGTTTGAATAAAATGGTCCAAGGCAAGTGGTGAAGTGGGGGTGTGATTAGAAACTCCAGGGGAAAATGTGAATAAAAAGTCATTTAAACGATTTTCAGTCTCTACAGTGAAAGTATAAATAAAAAGATGCTGTTGATTAAATTTCAACCTTTAGAATCTATAGTTAGGGATAGAACTTGGTTGTAGAGCACTTGCCCATCAGGCGAATCTTTGTGAGTTCAAGGCCAGCCTGGTCTACAAAGTGAATTTCAGAACAGCCTCTAAATCTACACAGAGAAATCCTGTTTTGAAAGAGAAAAAAAAGATTTATTTTATGTGTATGAGTGTTTGTCCATATGTCTTGCACACTGCACATGCCTGGTGTCCTCAAAGGTCAGAAGAGAGCATCAGATCCTATGGATCTGGAGAGACAGACAGGTATGAACTACCATGTGGGTGCTCGAAATTGAACCCAGGTCCTCTCAAGAGCAGTCATTCCTCTTAAACATGGAGCCATCTCTCCAGCACCCAGCTTACAAGGTGACAAGCATCCTGTTTCTATCCCGTTCCTGCTTTCTGTCTAGTGTGTTTGAGTGATGTGGGGAGCAGCTTTTCTGTAATAGAAAGAAGATACCTATGCACGAAATAGCTAACCCACTAAGGACAGCAGAGACGAAAGAGAGAAAGCCTGAGTGCTTCTCCGAGGTTTCTGACAGCTGAACTAACAATAAAAGGACTTATTAAGTAACAGAAATAGCACCAGTGTAAACCCTGTGGTCAGGTTTCTGTAATTTGAGAGCAAAGCAATCACAAGTCCTGAAGTTACAAGCATAATGAAAAGAGGAAGCGAAAACAGGCATTTTATCCTGGGCCGGTTAGTGTTAGCAGCTTGACACAACCCAGGCATACCCCAGAAGAGGGGACCTCCACTAAGGAACTGCCTCCAGCAGATCTTCAGCAGGACTTGGGTGCTGTCTCATGCCCTCTGCATTCCTTGCAGAACCAGAACCTGACCCTTCCTCCCTGAGACTTCTTCTCTGCTTCCTGCTCCAGGACCGAGAGGGATCCCGTTCTGAGCCCACTCAACACTTGCCCGCAGCATCAGGCCCTCAGCATCAGGCTTTGAATCTGGAAGGCACAGACTCTCGGTGCAGATGCCATGCCTGAGACGCATGGGGCTCACAGTCTTACTTTTCACACTGGCCTACAGAATGAGGGGCCAAGAAGCAAGTGTCTGTGGGCAGCTGCCAGTGGGCAGGCTCATCTGTTCCTTTGCTAGCATCTGCCAAGAGCAGTTTCCCTTCCCTAGAGTTCAATCTTAGAACTGAAGCCAGGGGATTGTCCAGAGTCTGGTGCTCATCTCTGCCTTACCCTGGCATACAGTAAACCAAACACCCATACAAAACTTAAAAAAAAAAAAAAGGAGAACACCCAGTTCAGTTCAGGCCTGTCTTATATACCTTTTGTACAACACACACCTTGGCTTGCTAGCTGACAGTGGACTGGGCACTCGCACATCAATCATTAATAACGAATATGCCCAACAGACATGTCTACAGGGCAATCTGGAGGAGGCAACCCCTCCCTTGAGGCTCCCTTTTCCCAGGTGAGACCATTTTGTATGAAGTTGACAAATTAACCAGCACAATACCTCCCTTTCCCCCACAAGTCATACCTGATTCATCCCCGATCCTGCAGGACCAGGAAGGCATTGGTGGCTAGGTGGGCTCCTTTGGAGAAAGCAGCACCCATGGGTCAGGGTTGTTCTCTCAGGAGGACCATGTCTTGTTTGCCCAGACATCTCCCAGACATTTGGTCTGGGGTTTTCCAGGTGAATTTCCCACTGTCTCACTCTCTGAACACTGCACTGTCCCCAGCTCCACGGGGCAGGTGATGGGAAATCGCCCCACCTGATTCCTTGTCCTTTCAGGGACAGAAACACCTGCGTTCCACTCCGATTTCCTTCCATTCTGTAAGTGGAGACCAGGGACTCTCCAGTTAGGCTTCCCACCCCTCAGGACCCAGAAAACTGCTTCTTCCATCCCAACTGGCCAGGTGGGAGGTGGGTTGACTTCCAGAAACCCAGGTGTCTCCTGTGACCCTCCTATCTTAGTGCTGGCTTCTCATTATCCTTCCCTGTCATGGTGACTCAAGCGTGTCCCAGAATCAGCAGGGGTGGCTGTTCCAGCAGGGCCTCGTAATGCTGACTGTGAAGAATCAGGTGCCTCAACCCCACCTTCTCTAGCTTGGGTATTCTCAATGCTCTCAGCCTGCAGCTCTGGGACCATCACATGACACACGTGGATGATTAACTAGCACTTTGCTTCACCGAGAAATTAGACACGTTGTGTAAGAGCTCCTCGGGCTCTGCATTTCAGTGCGCATGAAACACATTCAGTTCTTGTTCACACTTGAACTTCCCGGAAGATACCTCGTCATGAATTTGCAGAATACTTCACATATAAAACTTGAAGCATTTGTGGTGCTAAGCATTTGAATAAGGATTCCTCAGCCCAAGTGTCCTTCCTCTTTTTCCTCTGGGATATTTGTGACCATCATATTGACTTAAGCAAATAGAATCAGCTAAGAACTATTTAGTGAGCACCTGCTATGTGTCGAGGACTCTTGCTTTCAGCTGTTCACCTACATTTGTGAGCAGAGATGAATAGAAAATGGATTTGTTCTTGTGGCCCTTGTTGCGCACCCTCCCCCACCCCGCTCCACACCTCTGTCAAAGAGGTTTCCAGTGGCCATAACCCTCTTTTATACAATGACTTTCACTGCTCCCCACTTTCTTAGGCTACAGTCCAAATTACATTGCATGAGTGAGCAGCTCTTCTTGATCATGTTGACTTTTGAGAGTGTCGTTTCTTCTGTGGCATCTCCTCCCCAAATGGTACCTGAGATTCCTGACTCCTCATCTGTGTCCTAGATGTGGCGGTGACAATAAGGAAGCTCTGTGCTGAGTAGGTGGACCCCATAGGTGCTCCAGGGAGCCAGCCAGCCAGAGTCCTTGGGGATTATGCCAAGGCATAAGGGGGTGTTAGTGTGTAGGTGAAGTAGGTATTCTGTCCCAGTCTGCAGCTCAGGTCAGAGGCAGGCAGAGGGCAGATGGTCCAGGGTGGGACTTGACACCCAATATCAAACATGCAAAAACCATTAAACATTCCCAGCACCTTTTGGCCTCTTGATCCATGCACAACCTTGTAGTATCTGCCTCTCCCCACTCCATTCTTGATCCACGCTCAGCCCGGCACGTCCACTTCCCTTTACAGGAGCCTGGTCAGGGGCCATAAGATGCTGCAGAGTAGGAGGCTGAAGCCTATGAAGTCTCGTGTGGAAGTGAGGGTGGGGTGCTTCCAGGAATAGCTGAGGTAAGGGTCCTCTGTGGGAGTGATGGAGACCAGTCCTCTACTAACATAAGCTTAGACTCCTATCTATCCATCTGTCTGTCTGTCTGTCTGTCTATCTATCTATCTATCTATCTATCTTTCTCCATAAGACAATCATTTCTCATTTTACATATCTATCCCAGTTCCCACTCTCTTCTCTCCTCCTGCTCACCCCACCTTTCCACCACCCCACCCCTAACCACTCCTCAGAGAGGATTAGTTTTCCCATGTGGAGTCAACATAGTGTGACACATCTCTCTGAGGCAGGACAAAGGCTCTCCCCTAAGCAAGGTATTCCTCCAAAAAGCATGTACTCCAGAAAGGTAATTCGAACACTAGGGATAAATCCTAGTCCCACTGCCAGTGGTCACACAGACTGTCCAAAGCATATGACTGTCACCCACATTCAGAGGGCCTAGCTTGCTTCCCCCATTATCACTCCATAGCCAGTAAGCTTCTACTTGCTCAGGTCAACAGTTTCTGTGGGTATCATGGTCTTGACCCCTTTGCTCTTTCCTCTCTATGACTGCACTCTGGGAGCTTGGCCCAGTGCTTAGCTGTGGATTTCTGCATCTGCTTCCATCAGTAGCTCGATGAAGATGTATGATGACAATTAAGGTAGTCATCAATCTGATTACAGGGGAAGGCCAGTTCAGGCACCCTCTCCACTATTGCTTAGGATCTTAGCTGGAATCATTCTTGTGGATTTCTGGGAATTTCTCTGGTGCCATGTGTCACAGTAGCCCCAAATAGGTCCCTCATTCAAGATTATTGTGGGAAGTTCTTCTATATAAGTGTTCTCTTTATTGGTTAATGAATAAAGCTGTTTTGACCAATGGCTCAGCAGAGTAAAGTCAGGCAGGAAATCTGAACAGAGATATAGAAAGAGAGTAGGTGGAGTCAAGGAGCTGCCATGTAGCTGCTGAAGGAGACAGACACCCTTTACCAGTAAGCCACACCTTTACCAGTAAGCCACAACCTTGTGGTGATGCACAGATTAAAAGAGATGGGTTAATTCAACGTGTAAGAGCTAACTAGAAATATGCCTGAGACTTGGGCAAGCAGTGTTGCAATTAATATAGTTTTGTGTGATTATTCAGGTCTAAGCAGTAGGGAAAAGAATGAGGAGCCTCCATCTAGACAAGCTATCTCTTTCATTGCTCTCCCTCTCTGTCCTTCCCCCAACTTTTCCATCCCTTTCCCTTATGTTATCCTCCTCCCTCCCCTTCTCCCCTGCCCCTGCCCTTCTGCTCTCCCTTCTACCCACTCCCCATGTTCCCATTTTTTTTTAGGAGATCTTGTCTATTTCCCAATCCCAGAAGGATCCATATATGTATCTCTTAGGGTTCTCCTTATTACATAGCTTTTCTGGGGTCATGGATTATAGGCTGGTTGTCCTTTGCTTTACATCTAATATTCACTTATGAGTGAGTACATAGTATAACCTGAAGATTTGAAAGGAAGAAAAAAGGATGGAGCTGGGCATGGTGGCTATGTTCATAATCCCAACATGAGGGAGGATGAGACAGATATATACTGAGTTCCAGGCCAGCCTACACTGCACACTAAGTTTCAGGCTACAGAGTGACTCCACAATAGGGGGGAAAATGGAGATGACTATATTATATGAAGAGGGACAATGGTACCAGGAAACAAAAAGTGAGAGCTGTCCCTCCTGTCTTCTAATCCTCTCTAGTCCTGAGATTAAAGTTATGCATCACTACTACCTGGTTTCTATGACAAGTTAGTGTGGCTCTGGGATTAAAGGTGTGTGTTATTGCTGCCTGGTCTGTAAGGCTGTCCAGTGTGGCTATTTTACATTTCTGATCCTCAGGCAATTTTTATTTATTAAAATACAAATGCAATGATACTACTTTCACCTTTTTTTCTAAAATAAAAAGAAGGCTATAATTAATATAGGAGAAAATATATACAATAAGTACAATAACTATATACAATATATACAGGCAATAAATACATCATGAACATCTAATTCATTTGCATTTGACAAATTCAGAGAAAATACTGTATATCTATCCTATCTTGAGGAGTCCATGTTCATGTACCTAATTTACTTTCTATCATAACTTGCTTTTGCATCAGGTAAACAAAGAAAACTATAGCTATCTAGTCTTCAGCTCCCTAAGAGACCCAAGAATGAAATAATATTAACTGAGTAAGCAGGAAGTGTAAGCAAGGAACTTCACAAAAAGTGTAATGACAGAAACAACTGGCTACCTGAACACTCACCCAAAGTTTCTCTGCAATGTTGGGGCACTCCATCTTCAGTATGCAAACCTAGTGTATCTGACAGATTTTTCTGTGAAGAGGACATTCTGAAGGGCTGTTCCTCCTTGTCTTGGCCATGTTTGACAGTCACATTCTTTTGTGTCTTGCTTGTCCAATTAGGACAGCGTATTGTCAGTAGTTGAGGCAAGGGTATTTTCTTACCCATTCTTTGTGGCTTACTTTTACCACAAAGAAAGCAATTCCCATTATCTTCTCTGAAGTATATTGGTACTGCCAGGACCTGGTATGTCTCATTGTCATAAAAAAGAAGAATCTAGGTTATTAAAACAATTAAATGCCATATTCTGTAGATCTCTGAAGTGTTTAAAGTTGACTTGTCTATCTACATATATCTTTGTTTCACCGTGAAAACATACCTAATGTGACTACAAGTTCAATAATACTAAGTGACTAACTACTAGCCTATATTTTCTCATGATCCTAAACAGTTAGTAATAATAATTTTCAAGTACTATAAATTAGCATTAAATTTTAAAATGCATAATAAATGTAAATTTTATAGGTACAATACCTTGAACAATATTAGAAATGTATGTATAGTATATTTTAACAAAATTAATCTCAAATTTGTATAAATATACAAAATTTGTATATAATATACAAAAGTTCAATCCAATGTAAAACATTTAAAACTAATAATTGCCTTTTAAAAGAAGACTTAATAATCTACTTTTTTATCAAATTGTGATTGTGTCTATATTCTCCCTTTTGCTTTTCAGAGTAGATTAAACAATCAACCCTTTTATCTTATTCTATCTATAATATCCATAATCCATTGAATGACCAAAAACCACCCACTGCACCTTCTGGCAATGTGGGCATGGTATTCTTAAAGTTACTTTCTGATTTCTGGGGGTGATAATATTGTTATGGGATCCTGGTAGAAAAATTTTGGTTAATTGTCAAGTCCTAAGAGGGGTAGTTGTATCCTTTTTTTGTCCAGTCTATGCATATTCGGAAAATGCAGGGCTTGTCTCAAGTCCTTGCTAGAGTACTCTGTGAGGCTGAATTATTTCATTTAGCTACTTCAAAATTGTTCTGAGCAGTTTGTAGTTTAAAGCTGATCATTAAGTGGTGCTGTCAGTTGAATGGCATATGAACCAGTCATATGAACCAAGTGGAATCATTGTGGAATCATCTTCTTCCTGGAGACGTCAAAAGTTACTGTAGGAGAATTTATTGTGAACTATGTAAAACTTGAACATTATTTATATCAAAATTGAAAGTTTGAATTTCAGTAGATATATATTCAAAGAAAGGGACCATAGATATGAAACTAGGTATGGGGTGAAGTAAAAGTTGTGAAAGCAGAATTTTGAAAGCCTTAGTCCCTAGAACTTTATCTTCCTTCTTTTCCATAGCAGATGGCTCCTGATATGAGACAGAAACTCTGAAGTTTTCTTCTAACAACAGGATCAGATTTAGAGGAGAGTCACCGTCCAACTCCAAAGCCAGCTTTGATTTTTAAGTGAGTTGCAACTACCATTGTATTGACAAGTAGGGAGATATGTAAGTCTAGGTAGTGAGATTTTACCCTGTTAAGGATATTGGTATCATAAATCAGAGTTCTCCTTGCTTGTTGACTCTTTCTGGATAGCCATCTTTTCTTCTTTAGGCCTCAGATGTCCAGGGTCTCTTGACTTTTGGAAGATGGGTATTTTCTTGAACAGACAAGAACAGAATCCTACTCCAACCCTTATGAGGTTTCCTTACAACCTGTGGATTGTCATCTCTGTGGATGAGCTGTCATTTCTCTTTCTCAAAAGGTTTCTTTTTTTCAAACTGAAGCTTGATTAATTTTGATGGTATCCATAGCTTTTCTTTTCTTATGGAAACAAGAGCAAAACTCCTTCCCCAGTATAGCACATCTCCTGGTTTCTATTCTGGGATCAACACATCCTTAAAATACTCTAATTGATTTAATTCAGAATCTTTTTCTATTCCCCTGTGTCTCTCTGCAGTCATTGTTCCTTTCTCATTAGCATTAAGAAAACTCAAGTTTAATAAAGCATTATACAGTCCATTTCTGGAAGTCTTTATCATCCCTTTCTGTTTGTTTAACATATCTTTTATAGTTTGATTTGCTCTTTCTATAACTGCCTGACCTGTAGGATTGTGTGGTATACCTGTAACATGCTTCGTATTATAATAAGGAAAAAGCCTTTTCCTTTTCTTAGAGACATATGCTGGAGCATTGTCTGCCTTTACATGTACAGGTATACCCATGATGGCCACAACTTCTAGTAAATGTGAGATTACAGAACCATTCTTTTCTGAACTCAAAGCAGTTGTCAATTGAAAACCTGAATAAGTATCAATGGTGTGGTGTACATATCTTACTTTTCCAAATTCTACAAAATGGAACACATTCTTCTACCATATTTCATACTTTGAGTACCCTTTAGGTGTTTCATTCCTTTGAGTACTGTTTTGGTGTTTGGTTGTATAAAGAACAAGTAGGATATCTCCTTATAGTTTCTTTGGCTTGTTGTCATGTAATGGAAAAGTCCTTTTTTTTAAACCTTTCAAATTGACATGATTTTTTTCGTAAACTTCTGAGGCCTTCAGCATATTTTCAATCAATAATTGATCAATTTTTGCATTACCTTGTGCTAGAGGACAGGGAAGACCCATATGGCATTGGATATGTGTTATGTATATGGGATGAAGACTATCCTGATTATATCTTGAACTTGAATAAATAATAAAGTTGTTTCTGTTTCTTCTGGTATCAATTCAGCAGTTTCAATATGCAAAAGAACTCTTTCTGCATATTGAGAATCAGTAACTATGTTGAGAGGATTTTAAAACCCCTTACTACCATTAGAATGGCATATAATTCTGACTTTTGGACAGAACCATAAGGGCTTTGTTTCACTTTACTTAAATCTTCTGATTTGTAACCTGACCTTCCTGTTATATTTGTATCAGTATAGTATGTAGGGGCTCTAGTTATTGGTTTTTCTCATACAATGTGAGAAAGGACCAAATTAGTTCTCTTTATAAGTCAAATTCTCTCACTTTTGGGATAGTTGTTATTAATCTCTCCCAAGAAATTAGTACAAGTTCTTTGCCAAGGTTCACTTTCTTCCAGTAATTTGTTAATTTCGTCATTAGTAAAAAACACTATAATTTCTGCTGTATCTCTACCTGCTAATTGATGAAGTCTCAATTTTCACTTTATAATTAATTCAGAGAATTTTTCCACCTAAGTTTTAAATTTTTTACTCAGTTAATGTGGTGAAAGACTCATTCTAAGATAATATCTTCTGTCTGTATTAAAGTTTTTGTAGGGGAATATTTGGAGGGAAATATGACCAGAGTGCATTTAAGATTCAGATCATATGATTCATATCTACCTTCTGTAATTCCTCTTGAATCAAAGTCAAGTCTCTCTTGGCTTCATCTGATAAATCCCTGGGGCTATTTCAGTATTAGTCACCATCTAAGTTTTGTTCAAATGAATTAGTTGATCAGGTTTTATCCCAGTAATGGGCTAAAGATTGGAAATGTCTCCTAGCGATGTTTGAAAGTCATTAGCACTCTGCAATTAGTCTCTCCTAATTTGCAATTTTTGTGTACTAATTTTCTAGAAATATATGTTATAACCTAGATAATTGACAGAATCTCTGTATTTTTCAGGAACATTTTGTAATTCTCAACAAGGTAAAACTTTCTTTTTTTAAAGATATATTAATTTATTATGTATACAGTGTTCTGTCTGTCTGTATGTTTGCTGGCCAGAAGAGGGCACCAGATCTCATTACAGATGGCTGTGAGCCACCATGTGGTTGCTGGGAATTGAACTCAAGACTTCTGGAAGAGCAGTCAGTGCTCTTAACCTCTGAGCCATCTCTCCAGCTCCCAAAACTTTCTTCTTCAAACATTTTTTTTTCTACATTTGAATCAAGTAGCAAAATGTCATCCATGCAATGTTAAATTAACTATAGATTCAGGAACTTGCTTGTATATTATTTCCAATGGCTGACTTAAAAATATTAGCACAGGGTGTGACTAATTAACATTCCTTGTGTCAGAACCTTCTATTGATATCTATTAGCAGGCTGAGAATTATTATAAGTAGGCGTTGTTAAGCCAATTTTTTCTCTGCCCTTTTCTGGTATAGGTATAGTGAAGAAACAATCTTTAAATCTATAACAGTAAGAGGTCATCCTTTAGAAAATAAGGAAAGCAAAGAAATTTCAGATTGCAGAGGGCCCACTGGTTGAATCACCTTAGTTACAGCATAAAAAAAATAGCATCTTAAATTTTCAGGCAAATGGATGGATCTAGAAAACATCATATTGAGTGAGATAAACCAGACCCAGAAAGACAAATATAAAATGTACTTATTATAAGTGACTTTTAGACATAAAGCAAAGCAAAACCAGGCTACAATTTACAATCCCAGACAACCTAGACAACAAAGAGAGACATACATGGATCAATCTGCATAGGAATTAGAAAAGGACAAGATATCTTGAGTAAACATGGAGCATGAGAATCAAGGGAAAGGGGAGGAGAGGAGAGGAGAGGAAAGGAGAGGACTGGAGAAAAATGTAAAGCTCAGTAATAAGAATTTAAAAAGTTTCTCATTCTTGACTCTTAACAAACCATTTCTTTAAAGGTATAATATGAATTATCAAACTGATAGAAGCTATGGCTAAGAACGTTTAAGTCCAGGTAGGTCATATACCTCTCCCAAAATTCCATCCACGAAAGAAACGAGAGGTTATTAAATTCTTGAATGGAGATATTATCTGGCATTATCTTAGAAGTGGATTACAAATTGAAAAACATTATAGTTAGCAGATGACTTGCCTCTGTTAAGATTCTGGTTTAGTTGAGAATTTTAAGGTGTAACAATGATGTGAGCCAGAAAAATCAGTGGAGTTTCTAAGCAGAGCTCAAAACCAAACTGAACAGAATTTTGTTAGACACAGGGAAGCCATGCAGCAGTTGCACATGGGTCACAGACGTCAGGAGAAACCCTGGTAGCCATATGGGAGGCATAGGCATGTGGGGATGGGGTGAAGCCATGGGACCGCAGGAGCCACAGGATGCTGTGGCGGGGAGGACTGCCAAGGTGTGGGAAGCTGTGTGGTGCCCTGTGGACTGGTGGCAAGGACTGGTGTGGCAGGAGAGGAAGCTAAGCTGGGGCAGATGGGAGCTGGGACGCTAGTGCTTCTCTGGAACCCAGGTGTCTGGGTCTGGGTTCCAGTTCTTGAGCTGGAATTCCAATCCCAGTTTTGGCCTGGACTGGTGGCTAAATGCCCTCAGGCAAACGGCTTTTTTGTAAATTCATGCCCCAAAAGTTAGGTGCCAAGTAAAGCACAATTAATAAAAACTCAGAGATAAAAATTGGGATTCAACCTGAAAGGTCAGAAAAGTAAATCATCCAGTCACTGGCTCTTACCTCTACCTCAGTCGGAAGTGGTGATCCTGCCTCCAGGAATCTGGAGATTCTCAGCTGAGACTAGAGCATCGCCTCCCCTTTGATAATCCTCTAGTTCTGGGATTAGGGGTGTGCACTACTACTGCCTAATTTCTATGGCAAACAAGTGTAGTTACTGGGATTAAAGGCATGTGCTATTGCTGCCTTGTCTGTAAGACTGGCAGTGTGGCTATTTTACTTTTCTGATCCTCAGGCAAATTTGATTTATTAAAATACGAAATGCCACTACAGCGAGAGACACACCGAGAGAATTGCTATATTGGAAATGGCACAGAGAGAGAGAGAGAGAGAGAGAGAGAGAGAGAGAGAGAGAGACTAGAGTAGTTGTGGTGTCAGAGAGGGGACATGTTTTAAGAACAGAAAGGGCCAGGCCAAACAGGCTACAGTGAATTCAGCCTTGTTGCTGAATGGGAGATGAGGCAGCTGAACAGAGGGGGTGCTGTAGAGTATAGGCTGCCTGCCTTCCTGCCTTGTCTCTGCTTTCTCATCAGTAGAAATGTGAGCAAGTAGCCTTG
The DNA here is from genome assembly GCF_982192425.1 of Myodes glareolus. NCBI lineage: Eukaryota > Metazoa > Chordata > Mammalia > Rodentia > Cricetidae > Myodes > Myodes glareolus. The sequence continues at coordinate 12,719,056 of NC_142047.1, read as the reverse complement.
GAACCCTCCCAACAAAGCTAGAGCTATTGCATGGCCATGTCTGCTCTGCCACGATTGACTTTAGCCAGTGAATCAGCCAGGATACCGCCGCCCTTAAATTGCTTTGTTAGGAGTTTGGAGACAGCAACAAAGAAAGAAACTGGCACAGTGGGACCTGAGTCAGGGTGGGCAGATTCAGGCTAAGGGATCCCAGCTTTCTGCTCCTCTGGGCCCAGGATGCCCTGCGAAAGTCTACCCAGTTGTTATGGCTTGCCAGGTGTGTCTGTTTGTGTCTGAGCTTTGTGGCTATTTCCTGTTTCCTCCCTCCCTCCCTGTCAGCCCCTGTCAGCCTTCTTCCTCCCTTTTACTTCATGTTTAACCATGTAGAGATGTGGGGGCACATGCATGATGTGGGTGCATCCTCAGGACTATCAGTGGTGCTGGTAGGAGAGGATGGGGAGTAGGAAAGTAGTGGGGTCTGACATGGGTTCTGGGAACTGAATTCAGGTCCTCTGTGAGCACACACGCTCCTTGCCACTGAACCATTTCTCCAGTCAAAAGAACAAGAGTTTTTCTTTAAGGTACAAAACTAAAAACCTCTAGGGGCTGGAGAGACGGTTCAGTGATTAAGTGTGCTTGCCTCTCTTGTAGAGAACCAGGTTCAGTTTCCAGCACCCACATGGCTGCTCCCAACCACCTGTAACTCCAGTTCCAGGTAATCCAAAGCCATCTTCTGACCTCCTTGGGCACCAGACATATGCATGGTGTCCATATATATGTGCAGGCAAAACACTTATAAAATAAAATTTTAAAAATATAAAAAACTTCTAAGAAAAATAAATTAAAAATATCTAAACTATTGCTATTTCTGAAATGACAGTCTTTCTATGATCACTTGTTTTTACCAAAAAAATGTGCATTTTTTGAGGTTAATACTTTGTTTTTGTGGATTCATTTAGATTTGCAGAAGGTTTGCTGAGCTGGCATTGTTTCCCACGAGCCCTCCTGCATTCTCTTTCCTGTGCTCAACAATCGAGGCTACTAACCACCAATATCATACAGGTTTCTCCAAGGCCCTTCTGTTCTAGGGTGCTGACGTATGTCTAGACAGCGTGTGTCCTGCAGCTCCTCATTACTGCTGCCTGAAGGACACAGCCCTACCGTGTGTGTGTATGTGTGTGTGTGTGTGTGTGTGTGTGTGTGTGTGTTTTAAGTTGTTGTTTGAAACAGGGTCTTGATTTGAAATCCAGCATGGCCTTGAACTCTGTATTATCCTGACTTAGTCTCTGAGCTATCATGACCTTTCACCCTCTTTTACAGTTTTTTTTAATCAACTTTGATACAAGCAACAGTCATCTGGGAAGAGGGAACCTCACTTGAGAAAAATGCCCTCATCAGTTTGGCCTGTAGGTAAGTTTGTGAGGACATCTTCTTGATTAATCACTGATGTGGGAAGGTCCATCCCACGGCGGATGGTGCCACCCGTGGGCAGATAGCCCTGGGTTCTGTCAGAAAACAGGCTGAGAGAGCTGGGGAAGTAAGCAGAAAGTATGGCTTCTGCCTTAGTTCTTTAGCGCCTGCTCTGACTTCATGAGGAACTGTAATCTCTATGTTGAAATGAATGCATTTTGCCCCAAGTAGCTTTTGCTCATGGTGTTTATCCCAACACTAGGAAGCAACTAATACAACGTGCTTGTCTTGATGATCTTCCTCACCCTGGGAAAAGCTCCTGCATATCATTGACAAGGGCAGGGTTTCTCATCATTTTGCTGGGGTGGAACAAAACCTCCTCTCTCCAGAAAAAAGGAACCTAGTAGAGGGGACAACCCAGATCTAAGTTCCCCTGGAGAGAGGGCTTATCTGTCCTTCCCCTACCTACCAGACCTGGCAGTGTTTAAGGCGGCAGAGCTGCCAAGTTGGGGTCCCTGGGGTAGCCACCACCTTCAGGCTTCTTTCCTAAAAGGTTCAAATTCATAGCTAATCATGGCTGATTGATAACAATGTGCATTGCCCTCGGAGATGACAAAGGACCATTCTTCATGTCACAGTGCCTTATCGTACAGTGCTGGGCAGTGCCTGGGCCAGCGTCAGCAGCCCTGGGTGGCACCAACACCATGCCCATTCCACAGCCTAGGAAGTAATGAAACAGACTGACTCAGGTCCTGTCCCGATGCCATCACAAGCTCCCACTCTTACTATGGCCTGCCTTGCATTATCTTCTAGCCCCGAGTCTCCTGTGTACAAATGAGGAAATCAGAGCCCTAGAGGGCCTGCTGTCAGTCCTCTCTGAGGGGTTTTGATCAACTTGACACAGCCCAGAAGGACCTGGGAAGAGAGCTTTGATGAGGGATTGTCTAAATTGGGTTAGCCTGTGGCTATGCCGGTGAAAGCTGGTCTTAATTAAATTATCTGTTTGGAAAGACCCAGCTCACCAAGAGAGTCCTGACTGTATGCAGAAATCAAGCAGAGAATAGGTAAGCAAGCCAGCTAGCTGAGCAGGGAGCATGCATGCATTCGTTTCTCACTACTCTTAACTGTGGAAGTGATGTGACCAGCTGCGTCATGTTCCTGTCATTGTGACTCCTCACCATGGTGGACGACGGCCAGTTGAAATAAACCCTTTCTCTCCTAAGGTGCTTTGTTAGTATATATATATACACATGTGTGTGTGTGTGTGTGTGTGTGTGTGTGTGTGTGTGTGTGTGTGTATAATCATAGTAACAGAAATGAAATGGCAATAATGGTTCAGCATAGGTCAGTGATGGGTTACATGTGATGGGTAACCAGCTCAAGCAGATGGTAACCACATACAGGTCTGTATAGACAGAGCCTTTTCCCAGCACTGGGGCCCTGGACCCCAGTCCCTTAGCTTCCTGCAAACGTGTGGCCAGACCTCCCAGAGAAACATCAGCAGGGTGTGAGGACCACACAGCTCCTCACAGGGCACTGGACAGCCAATAGCTTGGAGCCTGCATGACGCAGGAGGCCAGGCACAGCAGAGGAGCCTGTAAAGTCACCAACTTCCCTTTTACAAGGAGGAGGCCCCAGTTCCCACTATGAAGCTCTTCTTTCTGTTTTGAGCTGTTCTACCTCTTGGCAAAGAGATTGACTAAGTCCTGCCTTTTCCTTCAGACTTAGTTCAGTGTCCTCGACCACACAGAATGGGAGGAGCTTCAACCACCTCTCTTGTGATGCTCAGGTGAGTGCCCTCTACCCACAAGCAGCCTCAAGATCAGTTCACCCACTATCCAGCTGTTGATGTGAAATCAGACATACCCCCATAGGCTCACATTCTGAACACTAGTTCTCCAGTAGTAAACACTATGGCTCCTCTATGGAACTTTAGGAGGCAGAAGTCGGTTGTCTTAATCAATGTTCCATTGCTGTGAAGAGACACCATGGCCACAGCAACTCTTATAATGGAAAATATTAAATTGGGGCTGGCTTCCAGGTTCATCATGACAGGAAGTATAGCGGCGTGTGGGCAGGCATGATGCTGGAGAGTAGCCGAGAGTTCTCTATCAAGATCTGCAGCCAGGAAGCAGAAAGAGATACTTCCTCCAACAAGGACACACCTTCTAATCCAATGGTTCTCAACGTTTGGACTGTGACCCCTTTGCAAGTAAGTGTAATATACACAAAAGTTAAAACAAATGAGAAAAGAGTGGCTGGGTGGTGGTGGCACATGCCTTTAATCCCAGCACTCAGGAGGCAGAGGCAGGTGGATCTCTGAGTTCAAGGCCAGCCTGGTCTACAGAGCAAGTTCCAAGACAGTCAGGACTGTTACATAGAGAAAATCTGTCTGAAATACATAAATGTGTGTGTGTGTGTGTGTGTGTGTGTGTGTGTGTGTGTGTATACACACACATATATATGTATGTATGTGTATAGATAGATAGATAGATAGATAGATAGATAGATAGATAGAGGCACCTAATTCCTGCTCCCTGTGATAAGAACAGCCTCTGCCACAAGCCCCTGCCCCTGTGAGCCAAACTGCCTTCTGGTGTCTCCTTTGCCATAACAATCAAAACTCCCCTTCCCTTAGGTTGTGCCTGCAGGCACTCTGCTCACAACACAGGACAGGAAGCAATGGGCCAGCCCAGCCCAGCCAGCCCACTGTCCCAGCCTGAGCTCTTCCACCCCCTTCCTTCCCTTTGCTGCTGTCCCACTCTTTGTGGCTTGCAATGTAGTTTCCTGAGAATTCAGCAAAGAATCGCTGCAGAGGAAGGTAGATGGTCATGCGTGTGCCACCACCCAGGGACTTGTATCCTTAGATGAATGGGAAATTGCAGGTCGGGCCTGGTACCCAATGTCTGTAACCCTGGAGGTAGGGAGGTGGAAGAAGGAGAATGAGCGGTTCGAGGTCAGCCTACTCTATATAATGAGTTCCAGGACAGCCAACTCTACATAGTGAGACCTCGTCTCAAAAATAAAATAAAATGCATGCAAAAGATTGGGAGATTTGGACATAAAGATTTTAGAGAGGGAAGATGCTCTGAGGCTGGTAAAAGGGGAGGAGAGAGGACAGTTCAGGAGAGCCGCTTAGAGCAGATCCCTGCCTTACTGGGACACCCTGTTCCTGCCCAGGGACACCCTGCAGACTCCAGCCACCACTGTCAAGCTTTTGGCCAGTGCTCAGGATGAAGAAGTAACAAAAGAAAGGATGAAGAATCATTGCTTTGTGGGGGCTCGCACCTTGGGTGGGGGCAGATAATGTCACGTGGTGGTGAGACCTCGGACTGAAGCAACAGGCCCCTGACTTTTGTCACCTCTGTCCAGTGAGTCCTTTCTGCCTCCCCAGGAAAGGCCTCTTCCACCCTAAACAGGACTCTGCTCACACCTGCTGTGCTCTGAATGGGGGTGGCTCCATGCAGGCACCAGGGAGATCTTGGAAGGAAGCTTCCTCCCCTCAGCTCTCCTGAACCCCTGAGCCTAGCAGCCCCTCTCTCTTCTCCAGCCACCTGCTCACCCCTCACAAGCCCTGCCTTCTGCAGCCTGTCTCCTGCCCTCTCAGGCTGCAGGGCCCTTTCCTCTCTGAGGCAGGGCCTCACATCTTGTCTCTTTCTTGATTTCTCTACCTGGCCCCACTTCTTTTTTCTTCTTTTTCCCCTTTCCTGGGAACGTTTTCAAATTAGAGGGAAGTCACACTACTAACGCAATGAGTACTTGGATGTCTTTCATCTGAACTCCCAGCTGTCAGTGCGCTGCCATTTTCCATATCCCGGTGTGTCTGCAGGTTGATGGACTTTATTTGAGGAGTCATTGGAGATTAGGTTAAAGCCTTGTGAGTCATCACCTCTCATTCCAGCTGTGTTTGCTAAGAACAGGACATTCTCGTACAAAGTTACCATTTAGATGTTAATGGCAGAGATTCATTGACACGCTATTCTTTATATAAAATACAGTCCTATTTTAATACCACAGTTGCCCCTATAATGTCCCCTTTGCATTCTTCTTTTCTGACCCAGGAGTCAGCCTAGGAATACACAGAGCTATGAATCAGCCCAGCTTCCTCCAGAGCCACTGCCCCCAGGCTGTCACTCACTGAGGTCCTGTCCTTGTTTCAATCACCAATCTGCTAGGCAGCTCCTGGCCCCTCCAGCCTTCTTTTGGCTCCTTTACTCCTTTTCTCCTTCCTGTGTTGGCACCAGTCCAGGAAAGAGCCTCTGGTTTATCTCCTTTCCCAGTGCCATGCCTACCAGAGTCTATGGGGAAACACCCTTGCCTGGATCTCAACTGTGGCTCCTCCCATCCCCTGCCCAGTTTCTGCTTTTGAGACCATTGTGTTACAAGATGCCCTCAAGGCTTCACTGTCATTCTGGAGAATCTATCTGCCTGGGTGCTGTCAGAATGCCTGGCTCACCATATACCCAGTGGAAGGAAGCATGTGTGTGGTACCCATTAGAGTTCATAGATCAGGATGATATGGGAAATCAGCTCCTGGATGTCCCTTCCCCAGTCTGATGCTCCCAGGTCTGATGGAGACCAGGCCTCAGATTAATAACACAAGGAGCCAGGCTGTCTGGGACTGCTGGACATACCTATGATGCCAGCACTTTGCCTGAGATCGATCCTACCCACCTTGTCCAGTCATTCCATGAACCTGAGCATCTCCCCTAAGTTTGGCCAGCTAATAACACTTCCCCCTAACTTGCTACACTAGAAGTGTCCCCCAAAGCTCTGCTGGGTTTGGGTGTCTGAGGCTTCTGTCAACCCATAGCAGGAAGGACCAACTGCCTGTGGAGCACTGTTGACATCAGATTCCTAAGTAACATCAGGGTCCCATTTAGCAGCAGAATGTTGAAAAGCAGGGCTGGTCATCAGCCAGCATCTAGTTGGAGGGGCGGGGCCACCACTCCCTTTCCAGGGTGATAGAATTACCTGGGCCTCTGAAGGCCTGCCCAGTTCCCAGAAGAAATCCCTTGGAAGGGGAGGGAAGTCACTTCTGCTGGCAGGGCAATATTGAGTTCTCCGAAGACCCATCCCTGCCTGCCTCTCAGGTTTTCCAAAACAATAGAATGGGTGCTTCTCAGACATGATGGCAGAGGGCGAGGGGGCGCTCTGCCTGCTTGTACTTAGAGTTGAGAGTAGAGCCTCCACCCAGCACAAAAGGCCAGGCAAACACAGCTGTCTGTCACTCACCAGCACACTGGGCACAGATGGACCAACCATTTGCCTACTAGGTCAGAGTGCAATGGAGCTACGGCCCACCCTGTGCCTCCCTGTCCTCAGACTCTAGAACAGTCCCTGCTCTCTGTTAGAGCGAGGCCAGCAGGATCCCTGTAGTCTCTAGGAAAAATGTCTATACCTAGCACCCACATGAGCAGCTTGCGAGGACAAGCAAGTGTCCGGGAAAAGCATATTGGATTTTGTTCCAAAAGGATGTATGGAAAGACAAGAAAAAGCACCCTTTGCCTGAAAGCAGAGCCTGGCGACTGAAGCTAAACAAAGCAAGCTCCACCTGGGCAGTGGCTGTCTGCCTGCTGCTGATGCAGTAACTGCCAGGCCAACCCAGCAGGGATGCTGCTGTGACTACAGGTTCATGCACAAGGAATCAAAAGAGCAGATATGGAGTAGATCTCAGGGACCAGACAGGTCACCTTCCCTCTACTGTTGGGGAAACTGAGGTCCCAACGCACTGGGACACATGACAAGATGATTTCGTGAGTCATGTAGGTTGGAGATTCTCCAGGCTGCAGAGGTCAGACCTGTGAGCTCCTTTAAGGTCAGGGGAAGTTGAGTGACATCTTCAGACAGAAGTCCTCAGAGAGGTGCTGACTGTGAGATGGCACCCATTGGTTGGACTTCACTGAGCAGCAAGCTAGGAGAAGGCAGACCTAGCACAAGGAGCCAGCTCCAGAAAGATGGGAAAATCTGGAACACCCTAGCCTAGCATGTGAAGGTAGCTAACCTGTGCATGGCAAGGGTCGAGGTATTCTTTCTTTGATAGCCCGTACAGTACTGCTCTGACGCAGAGATACTGTCTTCTTGTGACTTTCTTTGTCTAATCAGGAGTCTTACCAGGATAATTTGCTGGAAGGTAGGGCCCATATAAGGGGTGTGGGTGGCAAGGCCATGGTATCCTTGAATGACCCACAGGCACAAAGAGCCTTGACAAGTATCTTAGGGTTTCTATTGCTGTGAAGAGACAACATGACCATCGCAACTCTTATAAAGGAAACCATTTGATTGGGGGCTGGCTTACAGTTTCAGAGGTTTCGTCCATTATCATCATGATGGGACATGGCAGTGTGCAGACAAACATGGTGCTGGAGAAGGAGGTGAGAGTTCTACATCTTGATCCATAGGCAGCAGAAGCATCTGTGTCCCATTGTCCATATTTGAGTTTCTAAGACGTTACAGTCTACTCCCACAGTGATGCACTTCCTCCAACAGGGTCACACCTCCTAATAGTTCCATCCTCTGTGGGCTAAACACTCTAACACTTGAGTCTATGGGGGCCATACCTATTCAAAGCACAATAAATATTTAGAATGGTCCTCTCTACTCATGACAAATAGGGGCTCCAGACAATTGAATTTGATTTAGAAAAAGCAAGAAATGTGTCCACTGCAACCCTTTAACAGTCAAGACTCCTTGGGGGAGTCTAGGCTTGACAGACACTTTTACAAACATCCTTCAACAAATCACACAGTTTTTAGTTTTTAGGGGTTCTGGGGGGCAGCTTTTGCACATACACTCATGCTACCTCCATCACACCCCGCCTTTCTTGGTGCCTTCCTCATGCCAGTAAATGTCTCAGGCTCCTTTTTCTGTTCTCGGGCTATGTGGGGTGTGCTACTAGGAGGAAATCTATTTGGTTGGCTTCCATGGTATGGTCCACGTAGTCCAACCATGGCTGTCTCACCATGGAAACTCCAAGAATCTGGTAGTCATCATTTGCAAGGCTAGATGTCTCCTCTGTCCCAGGCTGGCATTTTGGAAGCCTGAAAAGGTTTATTCCAATCTTAGTGAAGGAATGCCATAGCAATAGGGTGTATGAACTTGACAGAAGGCGTGAAGGCATGCAGGCAAAGATCAGCTTCCTTCTTCCATCTTCTTTTCTATAGGCTGCCACCAGGAGGCGTGGCCCAGATTTAGAGTCTGTCTTTCAGTCTCAAATGATACACATTTAGGGTGAGTCTTCCCACTTCACACGATCCAATCAAGAGTGATCTCTCATAGGTGTGCCCAGATGCTGGGGCTTTAGATGATTCCAGATGGAGTCCAGTTGACAAGCAAGACGAGCCATCACAAACCCACCTCTTACCAGTTTGTCACAATTTCATCCCTTAATGTTAAGTTCAATTTCCAAATGTAAACAATATCCAGGGCCTAGTTATGCCAAACATGATATAACTATCAGACATACAGCTGGAAATGCAAGATATACCTTAGAATAGGTAGCAATGTATCTTGAGGGACATTCTATTAGTATCTCAGCTTAAATATGATAACTACCAGTATCATCTCAATTGATTCTACATTACAAGATAGAGACATGAAAGAAACAAAACACAAATATCTGCACAAACACATTTTTAATTTTGTTTTGTTCTGTTTTTTTGTTTTTTTCAGATGGGGTTTCTCTGTGTAGCCCTGGCTGTCCTGCCTCCCCAGGGCTGGGATTAAAGGCATGCACCATCAACATCTGGCACTAAACATTCTTAACAAAATATGACAGAAATGCTCATGTTAATTATAGTTCTCATTTCTGTAACTGGTCACATGGCCTTAGCTGATATAAGTAACTTACTCTCCTACCCATTCTGTGTTTCCTCCACCACAAATAAGAATTTAGGTAGGTCTTGGTTCTTCTCATGGAGGAGTGACCCATACCTTCATTCCTGAAGGGTCTGTGCCCTTTGTCATCCTGCCTGGATTAGGTTGTGGTCATTTCCCGTTGACTTTCATCACAGGACACGGTAGCACCGAGAGATGCCCTAGGGATCTCCTGCACTCCAGACATAATCTTCCTTTTCTCCATTGTGAAGAAGCAATCCAATTTCTCCTTGGTAATCTGTCATCCCTCCCAATGCTGTCTTCCCTTTCTTAGCATTTTGGCTAAGAACATCAAAGGCATCAGAAACCTAAAATGATAAGGGGGAAGTCTGAGCTCCCAAAACTTCTAAGCTACCAGAACTTAAGACCTCAGGAACAGGAAGCAAATAATTTTCTAGTGGGTAGTTAGGAGTGATAATGAGTGGAACAATTCCCATTTCCACCCCTGGGTTCCTGGACTCATGGATCCTGGCTATGGGAGAAAGCATAGGGTAGGAGTACTTTCTCCTCGGGGCTGCTAGCTCCCAAATAATGATACAGAGACTTATTATCAATATAATAATACTATATTATTTCAGCCCTAGCTTAGCCTTGTTCCTAAATAGTTCTTTTAATTTAAATTAACCTAACAAGGGAGCAACTACTGAGGGAGTAGGCCTGAGCCAGAAACATCTGCAGGACCAGGTCCAAACCAGGGACCTCTGCAGGAGGGGGCCCAGGCCAGGGACATCTATGGAAACAAGTCTGAGCCAGCTACCTCAGCCTGAGCAGGCCCCAGGCAGCAACCTCCACAGGAGCAGGTACAAGGGGCCACTATTGAGGAAACAACCCCAAACCAGAGTCCTATATCAGACTGGGCATGAGTCAGCAACCTCAGAGGTAGCAGGCCTGAGCTAGCAATATCTCCTTGAGCAGGCCAGAACCGGCTACCTCTTCCAGAGTAGGCCCAAGACAGCAACCTCAGCAGAAACAGCCCCAAGCAAACAATCTCCATGGGAGCAGACTCAAACAACCCCTGGTATTGCAGAGCCACCACTGAGTGACCTCCAGGAACACAGAGTGACCAACGGTTTGACTGGAACCATGGCCCTGACTGCAACACGAGGAGCAACAATTGGAGCCTTGGATTCACTGGCACCTGGAAGATTGGTCACCAGAGACACAGACAGCCCCAACTACACCAATCAGACGAAAAGATGGCTGGACAAGGTAAGAGCACACACCAGACCACACACCCAGCACTCAGTCAGGCTAAACTCCATGTCTTTTCCACTAGCATTATACTGAAACACTTCAATATCATTAAATATTCTTCCACACTGTAATTTTAAATACCCTCCTAGCACTTGGTTATGTGAATATATAATGATTCACTTCACGAATCTGCTATGGTCAAGTTCAAATTTTAAATCTTTGTCTTTTAAAAATCATACTAGGATTCAGGTGTGATGACACACTCCTGGAATCTCACACTTATGAGGCCTGAGCAGGATGATTTCAGGTTGTAGGGCAGCCTTGATTTGAGAGCGACATCTGTCTTCAAAACCACGAGCAGCCGCAGAGTGTCGAAGTCGTGCGGGAATTATGATCATTTTCACTAAAATTTTTATTAGAAACTTTCCTAGAAGAGGAATAAATCAAAGAGTACAATGTTGCACATCTTCAGATAAATACCACCCAATTATTTTCAGAAAGATGTGGCTGATGTATGTCTTTGCACCATATGACTGTGTTCTCAAACTCTGATTGCTACTAGAATTCATCAGAAAGCTTAAAAAATTATTGTGATAAAGTAGGTGAAACTGAACATTTATCAGTTTAAATACTTTTCAGCTCATAGCTCTTAGAGGCATTAAATAGAATCTTAATGCTGTGCAACCATCACCAATTCCATATCTAGAACTGATTCAGTGTCCCGTGCAGGAAATCTATGTCCGCAAAACAAAGAGAAGGATTAAAATTTTCTTCTAGTTTTCCCAAGCTCGATTTACCAGCTCTTTCTCTTTGGAGTATTCTCTTTTTGTTGCCTTGTTTTGTTTTATAATGCTTTTAAAGATTTGTTTTTATGTCATGTATGTGTGTATTTACATGTGTATATGTGTGTCTGTGTGTGATTTGTCAACACGGGACAGAGGAAGTCTTACAGGCAGTTATGAAACCATCTGTGTAAGAGAAGCAAGGGTTCTTAATTGCTGAATCATCTCTGCAGACCCTTGTTTTGAAACTTTTGAGTCAGGGTTTCATGTAGCTCAGGCTGGCCTGAATTTGCTATGTCGCTGAGGCTGGCCTTGAAATCCGTATCCTCCATCCACTCCTGAGTGCTGTGATTGTAGACGTGTGGCTTTGTGTGGCCTTTATGTTGTTCTTGGAAGTATGTGGTGTTCTCATTGGTTCTCCGAAGGGGGGCCATTCAGAGATGAGTCATTCTTGGTTATGTTTCTGGTTATCTGTGTCAAAGAACTCTGTTCACTGTACGTGTGTCTCATATACTACCACTAAAGCAGAAAGACATTTTCCTTAGTGAGGTGGTAGAGAAGCTGGCAGAGTCTGCCTGGAAGAAGGCAGTAGCCTACAAAGAAGCAGGTCTTTCTATTTCCACATGCTTGGCTGGACTATGTTAACTTTGCCTTCTCCATCACTGTTTTATTAGGTTCAGAAGTCTAAGTCTCGGGTATGCAGGGCTGGTTCTTGATGTTATGTGGTTTGCTTGGATCTTGCCTATGGCAGGACCCACAGGAAGGCTTATAGCAAAAGTCTCCAGAGAGCTTTTAGATCCTCTAGCTGGAGGAGGCTCAGGAGAAGGCAGGGGCATGGTATCTGAGGAAGTGGATACCAGGTAGAAATCAGGCTGCTGTTGGGAAGTGGAAATGAATTGGAGCCCAGCAAATGCTGGCATCCAGCACCTAAGAGCAAAGAACGGGAATTCAGTGGCATTCAGGCTCCTGAACCTTGTGTGTGTTGGTTAGTTGCTATATGGTGGTTTAATATTTTTCAAATGTTAAAATGGTAGCAGCCACTTCCTCCTGTCTTCCCCCTCCCTCTTCTGCCCTCTTTATTTCTCCCACCAAATATACACACCAAAATAATATTGCTTTGCAGAGATTGCATGTCTGAAGCGAATGAGCCTTTGTGTGGACAAAGGATCACAGCGTGCATCTCCAAACTTTTCACCTTCTGTTTACTGAGGTGCCAACAGACTGTGAACATGCCTTCAGCTGCCGTTGGTTGACTTTCCAGTGGCTGGACCTTTGCCCAATTGAAAGTCACACTGTAGAAACTTCTCTAGGCCATGCTGTGGGGGATCTGGGTGCTGAAGAAAGCATTCTGTGCAGGTGCTTTCTTTGTGCTGAATGCGTATGTATATATTGTTACATATACATATTAATATCTGGACGAAACAAATTCCAAGGTCACTTATTAAACTAGTTCATACACATGTCACAGGAAAGAGGGCAGCATTTGCCTGGGTGTGGTCTGTGGGCATTGAGGAATACGGATGTATTTGGACAGATATTTTCATGATCTGCCTTGCGAGTGCCCTGTCCTCCCTGCTATGTCGTTCGTGCTGGGGATGGGTGGAGCAGCAATAACTATACTAATGATAGAGGACTCCACCTGGGGAAGGTACTCGTGTGTGCCACAAGCTACATCTCCTTAGCCAGGTTCTAGTAGCTCCAGATTTGAATAGGACAGAGTACCAGACTGTTTCAGAGGCTATGAACTTAAATGTGGGTGAGGTGAAAATCTGGCTCCTCTCACACTCGTTTCCCTACGTGTCCCCTGGCTTCATTAGAAGTGCTCACTTTTTAGTCAGGCTGCTGGGCTGATAGAGGAAGCATCAGGGTGCTGCTTACCACCTGTCTGCTTGTTCCTTCTGGCTCCAGGGGACCCGATGGCGTCTCCAGACTGGGGACTTTGCAGTTCTATGTAATGCCTTGCCTACTCCATGTCCTTAGTATCTGCTGGCCTTGTGTCACCAGATAAGTGCAATCGTAGAAGTTTCTCAGGGTCTCAAGCTCTTGTAAGCTGTTATGCAGGTGCCCTGGAAAAGGCACTCTCTCGCTAGAGGCCCGCGCTCCACACTCCCGTGGAAAGCGACAAGCTTGACGCGAAGCACATGGGATGGACCGTCCCCTCTTTGTCCCACCCGAGTCCTCCATGCTCCAGCCACACGACCCTTTCCAAAGCTCATCCCCTCCGTGAGTGTTTCTCTCCACATAACATCTGCATCTCTGCCCGCTAACCCTAACACTTATGACTCCCGAGACTCATCTGCCACATCCTGACATCTCAGTAGATGGAGTCTCAGTGGCTGGAGGCTGAAGTCAGCACAGCTGCTGGGTGGTGGTGAGAGCCACAGAAGGAAGAAGCTACATAGCAACACTGGCGTAGAGCCTGCATGCTCAGCAGTGTGGTCCACTCGCTTGCTCATGAAGCTACTTGGGCATTTTCTTCATTGTTGTCGTTTGCTTAGTGAGAAGCAAGACTCAGGTAGTTTGAAAGATGCCCGATGATCACTCCTTCTTTTCTTCCCATTCTGTTACTTACTTTTGGCAGAGTTGTAACTTAAATTCTTTAATCATAAAAGTTCCAGGATAGCAAGGACTGTTTACAGAGAAACCCTCTCCTGAAAAAGCAAAGGAAGCTTGTGAGAGAGAGATGTCCGTTCACTGCTTGCTGGGCAAGCATGAATTCTGATTTCCTGTCTTCCTCCTCTTTGTTGGCAAACAGGAATGGTGACATATGCTTGGAATCCACCACTGGTAAAGCAGCCATCTGCTGATTACTGGGTCTCGCTGTCAATGGCACCAGCCTAGCAGATTCACCGAGACCTGATATTATTGAGTGACCTGTGTCAAAAAAAAAAAAAAACCAAGGTGAATGTAACCAGTCTAGCAGAAACCATGAGATCTGATATAAATGAGTGACCTGTGTCAAATAAACAAGGTGAATGTGTCTTAGGAACAAACAGGTTTTCCTGTGGCTTCCACATGCATATATACTAAAGGAATGTATATGTACACACAGACACAAGTACATCCACACACATGTAAGAAAAATCTCAGATACACACAGAGGGGGAGACTGAGAGAGTGGCAGAGAGGAGGGAGAGAGAATGGAGAGAGAGTCATAAAAGATCAATTGAACTTTTGTGGTCTGATTGGTGTGTTTCAAAATGTTTTGATTTTTGATTCGTTAAGTCAGGGCTACTGGCCTAGGCTGAATTTGAATGAAGGCCCTCTGTACCTCATGGTGACCTCAAACATTTCATTCTGCCTCTACTGCCAAGCGCTGACATTACATGGATTGACCTCCCCCTTCATTTCTCCAGTGCTACAAATCTGTATCAGATACTGTAGCGTGCTGGGGCACTACTCTATGACTAAGGTGATTCTGAAATCATTCTACAAATTTCATAGAGAGGGGTAGGACATGGAGGTCGTCTGGATTGCACTGTCCAACAACTGCTTTTAAATAATCACTCAGGCCTGGAGGTGGTGGCTCACACCTTTAATCCCAGCACTCAGGAGGCTGAGGCAAGCAGAGCTCCATGAGTGTGAGGCCAGTCCCAGCTTCAAGAGCTAGTTCCAGGACAGTTAGGAGTGTTACACAGAGATATCCTGTCTCAGAAAACAGATCATCATCATCCTCTTCATCATCACTCAGAAGGTCATACTGATTACAAAATTTTGGCCTATATCTCTGGCATATTATTAAGTAATGAATACATGTCACTCCTTTGATCTGCCTGCAGATGTCACAGTCTTGTCTGCATGCAGGGACAGATGCAGGTCAGGTGCAAGGCTTGAGAGCAGAGATCAGGTGACATGATCAATTAGAGCAAATGTAAGGCAACAACAAAAGATTCTATAAAAAACCCTGGACCCAGGAGGAGGGAACAGTTTCCTCTCAGTGTCCCCCCCTCCCTGTCTTCTTCATCTGGAGCTTGCTTTGCACTTGAACTTTCAGTCTCGGCATCTATAACTTGTGACTCTCCACTTCCTAAAAATTCCTGCGTTTCTAGGGTTTCACACACACATACACATACACATATGTTTGTATATTTATGTGGAATAAACGGGGATTTATTGTGTGGGATTCTGTGTGTGTGGGATTCTGTGTGTGTGTGTGTGTGTGTGTGTGTGTGTATATATATATATATATATATATATATATATATATATAGAGAGAGAGAGAGAGAGAGAGAGAGAGAGAGAGAGAGAGATTCATTCTGTAAGTTCTCTTACTGTGGAGAACGCTGACTAATGCAGATTTTGGCACCAGAAGTGCTTTTAGAGCAGCAGAAGGATAAGGGTGACTCTTTCAAGTATCTGGAATAGGCTTTCCCATTTGCCAACAGCTACAGCTAATGAATCCTCTCCTGGGAGCTCAGAGAGAACTGAGAGCCTATGGTGAGGACACAAACTTCCGGAGAAGAATGCCATCCATTCTCCTGATCACCAGTTGTGAACAGGAATGCATCTGGTGGCTCTGTATGGGAAACTTTGGACAGTTTGTGCAAGATAAGGAAAGTGATGATGCTGGTCAGTTGCTCTCAGCATCTCTGGGTAAATTAAGAAAGGATAGGAGCGAGCTTGGTTTTAACCAAGGTCTAGCTTCTCAGCACATGTTGAAGGACAACAATGGATTTAGTGATAAGATCGACAGGCTCCAGTATAAAAGGAAACAGTATAAAAGGTTCTAAGTGTGCTGTGGAAGAGAATCTTTCCAGCAGCCATAGACCTCAAGCTACAGAAAATCAAAGAGCAGCCCATATTAAAATGTCGGCTGAACTACAGCAAATATTCAAGTCCCAGCATCAGACAGTATAGCAGTTAGGCAAGGGTATTAATTGGTAAAGTATGGGATCCTGGGACTTGAGATGTGGATGTGTAGGAGGACTCTATTAGAGTTGAGAGTTGTGAACTCTCAGGCTCTCAAGGGTTAATCCCTCCTGAGGGGGTAATCGGTCCACCCTCATTCCCCCTTGAAATGTTATCATTGTCACCTGTGATTGAGGAAGTTCATTCTTCATTGTCTTCTAAACCAGCTGTGAAGGAAATGTCAGGCACCACATACTGAGGCCCCTCAGGGCCACCAATAGCTGCCTCTAGACCTATAACCTGACTTAAGGAACAGTAGGCTGGTAAGGGGAGGTGGAAAGTGTAGTTCATGACACTGGGCCCGTGATCATGGAATCTACTGGTCTCACAATGTTCTCCGCTATCCTGCAGGAGCTGACCTGATGAAAGATAGAATGGTCTTTTGAAGACATAGTTCCAGTGTCGATTAGATGGCAGCAGCATGGAGGGGAAGGGCAGGGTTTTCTAGAAGGTGCTATATGCTTTGAATCAGCATCCAGTATAGGGAACAGTTTCTCCTATAGACAGGATCCATAGGTCTAGGAGTCAAGGCAGGATGGAAAAGGCAATATGTACAATCATTATACCCTAGTGACTCCCTAGGAAAAAATTTCCTTCCTGTTCCCACAACCTTAAGTTTTGCTGATCTGGAAATGTTGGCATCATATTGGGGAGCACTCCTGCCAGGAGCCACAGCAAGCCTTCAATTGAGCTGGAAGCCCAGAATTCCCCTGGCCACTATGGACTTCTACTGACCTTAAAACAACAGGCTATAACTGGTTTCCTGCCCAAAAAGGTGAGAACAGATGTGTTTAATAGCCTGGTAACCTTTGGGCTACCTATGTGGCCGAGACTACACCAGCTCCTCACCCAGACCTTCCTCTCACTTGTTTTCTTAGTTAATCTATAGAATCCATCTTTATAGAAGATGGCATTTGTACCTAACACAGAGTTTTGATGTGGCCATGTTCTTTAGCTTTGCTGTGCACATGAGATTGAGTGAATTACCACCAGGAAACTTCACCAAATTGTGCTGTGCTTAAAAATGCCTCAAATAAACTACTTGACATCAGACTTGAAGTTTCAACCACCATCGGACTGTTACCCTGCTGCCCGTGGTGTTTGCAGAGATCCACACTACGTGGCTGCATTAAAATCATATCAGGTAGATCAGGCCCAAGGACATACCAGACACTCCAGGTTGTGGAAAGGGCACAACTCCCTCACATGGGCTTCATAAAATGATGCCCCCTCTGACTGCAGTGGCAGGAGGTGGGGCACAGCTTAGTGGTAGAGCCCTAGCCTGTCATGTGTGAGAACTTGGGTTCGATTCCTCATGATCCAAAATAGTAAAACCCTTTGACAGCAAACAAAAACACTGCAATGGCATGACGGCACACCACCTACCATCTGATGCTGTGTGTGCAAGAACTGAGGACTCCCTGTTCTGCTCTTTCCCTCACTACTGACAGAGCTTACTTGATGGACCTGGACCTGACTCACTACTGTTCCATGCTCCTTGACCCATTTCTTGCTGTGGACTTGGTTCAGACTTTTCATCTCACAGATGAATTCTGCATCTTCATTCTGAAACCTGATTCCAGGAGCAGTTCCACTGTATTCCTTCCTTACATTGTGGATCCACGTTCCCAGCACACTGTTGAAACCCTTGCTCTCTGAAATGGCTTTCTTTCCTTAACCTGTCTGTATGTGGAGAGATATGCAGCTGCATTTACAGTGTGATGTCTGATGGGAATTAATATTAGCAACTCAAAAGGAAATAAAGTCAGGTAGTGGGGTGCACACCTTTAATCCCAGCACTTGGCTGCCAGTGGCTGGCAGAACTCTGTGAGTTTGAGTCCAGCCTGGTCCACATAGCTAGTTCCAAAATAGCCAGGGCTGCATAGAGAGATTCTGTCTCAAAGTAAATAAATAAAAAGAAACAAAAAGTTTGGGAATCAAGAACCAAAATTTGCCTTGGCCAAACTGCCAAGGTAGGCAGACTTATACAAACTGCCATCATTAAAACTGCTCAGCCTTACAGCTTTAGTGTTATTCAATACATGCTGACATGGAGGAAAGATGCGAGCACATTCTGCTGTGAGAGGTCACAGGACTGACTGATGGGTCTCAGCAGAGTCTCCTCTTGGCCAGAACAAAGCCAAAATGAAGACACCAGGATGGAAGTGAGGGAAGAAGGACCTATCACCTGCAGCAGGAAGGAGAAGCAAGGCATCATCTCTACAGCCAGGCTCTCTCAAACCAAAGAACAGGTGTGAATTTATAGGGAGGCCGCACTTGTTCCTATGGGGAGCGTGCATTCCTGCACATGCTCAGTCTGTGCTACAAAGCTTTATCTGGAAATAAAAGGCCACCCATCATTGACACAGTGACTACCCTTGAAGGTTCAGACTCTGCGTGGCTACTAACAGTGTGAAGCCAGTGAAGCTTCATGAGACCTTGTTTCCAAACCAAAGTATAGGAGCTGGTTATATAGTTCCATCTGGAGAGGCTCTCAGCTTCCTGACTGTGGATGCAATGTGAGAGGCTGCCTTCAGCTCCCACTGCCATGGCAGACTCTACCCTCCAACCTCCTCAAGTCACTGTTGTCTCAGCAACAGGAAATAACTAACACACCACATTGCTGTGTTGAACATGGGGTTTCCGATGTTTCTGAAGATTTGGTGGCCGAGGACAACACCTTGTGTTATCGATCTCTCAGGTATAAAGAAACGTCAACATTAGCACCTCAGCTCTCATCCTAAAGGGAATAAGAGATGGTTTATTCTGGAGTCATTTAGAGTGAGCATGGCCCAGGAACACAAATTTAGGTTACCCAAAATTCCATGTTCCAATGTGGAAGCCTTTTCACAGGATTTGTGCAGTTTTACACAACAAAGACAATCGTAAGTCAAGGCAGCTTCAATACATTTGTGGGCACACCAGAGCGGCAGGTCCATCGAGAAGTGGGGAGTGGTATTCTACAGGCGAACAGGCGATCTGACAACATTCTTAGAGCTTTGATTTGGAGAAGCTAATGTTCTGCTAAGTTAATATCTTCAAGGAGGTTTTTATTTATTGTCATGAGGTGCTAGTTTCGATAGAGCGACAGCTGGGTGGTGGAGGCAGACACCTTTAATCCGAGCATTCAGGAAGCAGAGGAAGGTGGATCTACAGAGTTCCAGGCCAGCCTGGTCTACAGGGTGAATTCCAGGACAGCCCAGGATAGGCAACCAAACCCTGTGCGCTTTGAAAAGTCAAAAAAAAAAAAGAAAAGAAAAGGGAAGGAAGACAAGAAGAAACTTAGATACTGAGTGTGGCAAGGAGCTAGAACTAGCACAAGGTAAAGTAATTAGCCTCTGGACCTATCAAATTCAAACCTCTGCACAGTATTGAAATTCTACCTAGTCTGACTGGCTCTTCAGACACAGCACAGACTCCTTCCAGGAGCGTTGTTGTTGTTGTTGTTGTTCACAGCCAGACAGCATCTTTTCAGACATTTTTGTTCACACAAACTAAGTGAACTATTTTTTTCATAATGCAAAGTAAATTAAACGAGGTATGGGGAAGTATACCTGGAATAACAGCAGCACACAGGAGGTAGAGGCAGGAGGATTCCCATGAGTTCAGTGCCAGCTTTGGATATGATATACTTCTGATAGCCACATGCTGCAAACACATACACACATAGGAACTCACACACACATATACATAGGAACATATACATAGGAACAGACACACATGCACATAGCAACACACATACACATAGGAACATACATACATACACTAGGAACACACACAGAGTACTAAAAATAATAATTAAGTGAATTTAGAAAACAATGCCAGGCATGGAATCGCGCCTGCAGTATAAGGAGTTGGGAAACAAAGGCAGGAGGATCAAAGGTTCCAGGCTAGTTTTGTCTACGTGGTAAATCTGACACCAGCATGGGCTACATAAAACCCTGAACCCTCCCATTTTGTGGGGAGCAGAGTCGATGTTGACCTTTTTCCATGATTCAGAGTTGCAACAAGGGGTCTATCTTCCACCTTCTGAGTATTTGGACATGACCTGCTCTTCCTCCCCTATGAGTGCCCAGGTCTGTCTGTTCCGGGTTCTCCCTTAACAGCCTTCTCTCACCCGGTGTGTGCTTATGCTGCTGGGATAAGAAAGCATTGCTGAATCCAAAGCTGTGGAAATGTATTAAAATGTTTTGCTTTCCTTTTTTAGACAGGGTCTCATGGAGCTCATGTTGTTCTTAACAGATGTCTAGGGATGACCTTGAACTTCTGATCCTCCTGCCTTCACCCCCATATGGTAAGATTACCATGTGTGCCAACATGCCTGGCGTGCACTCCAAGTGCTAACCGGGCCCAGCCCTGCTGAGCTGATGGGATCAGGCTGTATGGTCATAGTCCAGGATGCCTGGAGTGTGATACAGGTAGAGAATAAAGCTCCCAGCTTGTAGAGGAGATAAGTACCAAGCAGTCACCTGATCTGCTTATTATATATTTCTCATTCTATAAAGGAGCAATGCAGAAGGTAAACCTAGGCCACCAGGCAACACAGTCAGCTCTCTACCCCTGAAATGTCAGTCACTAACATGATAGAAAACTAACTTGGAACTGTCACCCTCAACAGTTTAAGCTTTTAGGGATCTTGACTCAGGATGAACCAGGATTTGTGGTTTTGACACAGAAAAGAATTTCAGGAGTGGCCTAGATGGCAAGGATATTTCAATAGGCTCGAGGGTGAGGAGATGTCTATGCAGAGAAAGCAGTCGCCTGAGGCCCTGCTGCCAGTGCCACCAGTTGAGCCCACCACCCTGCTGTTCTGATCCTCTGCAAGCCTGAGTCAAATAACTTCTACCTCCCTTATACTGAGTCTTGGCATTGATGTGGGAGGAGCCATGAGCAAAGAACTCCAAAGCTATGCTGACTTCTGGTCAACTGTGATTGGCGCATGGCTCCGTGACCTCACAAGGAACCATTGTGATGTATGAGAGAGACCCACCTATATAATTAGGCACCAGCTGGGCCTAGACCTTGTTCTTAGGCTGCAGTGAAACCGTTGGTTGGGTGCAGAGAACTTTACTCTAGATTTTTTTTTATAGATTTTATAGATTTTGATTTTTATTGTGCGTCTTTGGAAGTGAACATCTGTGACCACCACTGACCTGAACATCGTGAGTGTGCCTCCCAGTGGGGGCGGGTTTGTGTCTGAATTTTGACTGACTTGGCTTAGATTTAGTTCGCACCTCCTTCAGTTTATTTCCTCATCAACCATTTTCTGTTATTCTCTACACATTCATCTTTGACATTTCATACATTGGTTTATTTCTTTACCTAACTTTTGTTAAGTTAGCTGTAAAAGATAAGGGATTTGATTCGGTAGTGCACTCGGAGCATCCCCACCTCCCTTGTTACTTTCCCCACCATTTCCCTGTGGTTATAAATCCCCTTATCACGTTAAGACTCTTCTCCTGTGCACCATGCCACTCATTAAACAGAACACGCTCTGGAAAGTCTCGAGGGATGACAGTTTTCTCATGGCCTCTCAGTGTCACAGACAGGCTATCATCCTTTGGGTGTTAAAAACTATGAGTTTAGGGGAAAGGAACTGAGTGTCCTGAGGGTGGAGAGGAAGAGGGCTGTAGTAGTTGGAGTCATCAGAGAATTTGAGGGTCTGAGTGAAAAGGACCTTGAAGAAGCCTGTGTTCACTATCTAGTCCATAGCCTGTCTCTAACCCAGGCTAGCCCAAAGCCGGCTGAGTCCACTCTTGTTGGTACTGCTGCTGTTATTAAAGTCCAAATGTCCTCAAGGTTTGTGTGGGAGAGGTTTCACACCTCCTCAATTCTCTGGATTTCTGGTCTCTAACACGGGGTGCTGTTCTGAACATTGTAATGCCCCATGGTGGTGGAACCCAGCAGGGGGTATTGAGTCATTAGAGGCAACAGGACATGACAAAGCCATGTAAGCAGCTGCTTCAGACCCATCTTCCCAAGTCCCCAGACATGGATTCCCTGTCCTCTGAGAGTCTGAGCCATAGCACATCCTATGGAGCAAATGTTGCTGCTTCTCAGGGAATTGGTCATGGCAGTGAGACAACCATGCAGTCCTGGGAGACAGAAGGTGAAGTGGGTTTTTTGGGGGGGGGTTGTAAATAGCTGTGATTGGTTCATTTCCCCCATGACCTCACTGGAGCCATTGTGAGGAGTTGCAGACTCTGCCCACATGAGGCCCTGGCTAGGGCTGGGGCTTCTCACTCTGCAGAGAAACTAGCTTGGTTAGGTGCAGAGTTGTTGAGCTCGTATATTGATTCATATAAACCTTGATATTACCGATCTACGAAAACAGACGCTATTCATTTGCTTTGACATCCAAACAGTGAGTTTGCTTCCCAGTTTTCTGGTTTTCATTTCTGTCGCTGAGGTGGTTCTTGACTTAATTTGTGCTTTTCATTCAGTTTCTCTTTACTAGTCCTGTATATCTATTCTTTAGCATGATTATTCCTTGACATTCCTTAAATTTAATACTTCTGGTTTTCAAAGTTTACTAGTATGGACAAGCTTTAAAGCCATCTCTTTCATCCCCGTGTGAAGATTTATCACATCTACCTGTGCCATCTTTTATCTCACAGATCCTTTGGAGCACTTAAATGCTCATCTACCCTGGTAGCTATCTTCCACACTTGCTATGTTACACCCCAACACCCTGCAAAAAAGACCAAAAACATGTCATGTGTACCATGAGGTACAGTCCATTTTATTACAGCATCCCAGTGTCGGGGAGGGCTAGCATCCTTTAGATGACCGTCTATATGAGTTTTAGATAAAGGAGCTGAAGGTGTGAAGTGTGGAGACGATGTCTGTAGTCATCAGAATACTTAGAGAACTTTAGCATCCTAGTGCAAAGGGCATTGGGGCACACCATGGGTTCATTCTCTAGTCCATACCCGCGTCCCTAGCAAAGGTCAGCACAGAGTTGCTGAGTCTGTCCACCTTGTTACTATATCACTTGTTACCTTGTTACTGTGATACCTGCTTACTATGTTCTTAAAGTCAAAGTGTCCTGCTCAGGTTTGATAGGAATGGTCTCACACCTTCTCATGTGTCTGAATGCCTGGGTTCTAGCAGGAGGTGCAGTTTGATCCAGTTTGGGGAAGTCATAAAAGCCTAGGACATCAGGAGGAATTGGGTGGCTGGATACACCAGGGACCTGCCAAAGTCATGTATCCAACTGCTTCAGACCTATCTTCCCAAGTCCCCAGCTCCTCATCTGCCACCCCTCCCTGTCCCCTGAGAGCCTGAGAGAGGGTTACCCTTTGTCATTTAAGCTGTATTTTGTTGGGGATTTGCTCACAGCCTTGACAAAAGTTATGTAGTCCCTGGAGCAGGGTAGAGAATCATCTTTTGGTCTTTTTGCTGTTACTGGTCCATTCCTTACTGTGACATCACAAAAGGCCTTTGCGAGAAGTTATCGAAATCTCATCCTATAAGGCCCTGCAGCAGACTGCGGTTTGTCTTGATGCTGCAGAGAAACTCTTGTTGGATAGAGAGCAGCCAGACTTCTACACTTGACCTCATAAACTGGAATCTCCTAATCTCTTGGACCTTGACATTGGGAGATTTCCTCTTTGTTGTCTGGATTTTGTGTTCAGTTGTTTTTGATACATACAATCAATGCTTTTTGTTGAGGCACAGATTTCTGCTTATGTGTTCATTTTGCTGAATTGTTCCATTTAAATATTTTTGCCACGTTTTACTTTAGTTTCATTTTTCTTATTTTAAACCTTATCTGTGTGAAATAAGGAATCCTCTGTAACACTTCTATAGATGTATACAATGACCTGGGATCCTTTTCATCTGCTCTGTGACATTACAGCTGCCCCTGGTGTGTGCCCCAAAGTCCCCCATTTCAATTAGGATTCGAGCTAATGATGCACAGCTCTAGTCACCATTTCTCTGGAACCAGAAAGGGGGTGGGGATTGCAGTACGAACATCATGTCTATTTTGTCTTCAGAGAACAACAAAAGTTGATGTTTTTGTGGCTAAGTATGGACCTCTTCACTTGATCTCCTTACATGCCTGTTAGATAGTTTCCCCATAGAATTGTCCTAGGATTCCCTGTTGAACTCTCTGTGAATAGGAAACATCCTAGCTGTCATGGATTGTTTGAATTTGTGTGAAGAAGCAAGGAATCTGATAACAGATGTACAAGTGAATGTTGGTCAAGGACACTGGGATACACTTAATCCTGTGTGTGTGTGTGTGTGTGTGTGTGTGTGTTGTGGTTGTTGTTGTTATGGGTTCAGCCTCAGGATTATACTGGCTTTCAAGACTATATTTGCAATGATCTTTCTTCGTGGCTTTTTGATGCTTCCCGAGGAGCAGTGGTCTCTGTTATATGGAAAGAGCCATCATGCACTCTGTTGGTCCTGAGATGTCCTTGCTAGCAGAAGTTGTGTTTCTCTTTCCATCTCATCCCTAAATTGATCCCTGTGAATGTTTTATAACATGTGGAATTGATCCTCATGCTCAGGGTGGAGTAGTTGGAAGGCAGCAAGTGCTATGTAGGTTTAATAACATCTTATCAACGTTAGTGTCTCTTATAATTCAAGAAATCTCTTGCTTACAGGAGTATCAACTGTTTAGAATCAGTTCACATCACACACACGCAGGGCTCCCTAGGTCCTACTTGTCCTTCCTTCATACTTTATGTCTTGTCTCACATTTCAAGAGTTTCAATCTTCTCTCTGGGTGATGCAGGTCAAGGGTTTGTCTGACTTCATCCTTTCAAATCACCAGATCCTTGTTTCTTTGGTCTCTGATTCAAACTCTAAGAGACCACTTATTTCGTCTCTGCTCTTTCTTATGCTTTCCCATAATTGCTTTGGGGTTTGGGTTGACATTTATTTTCTTTTTAACCTCTGACCCTAAGATGTATCATTAGGAGGTTTGAGGTAGCTAATTTTTTGATGATTTTCATGATTTAGACATTTAGAGCCATAAACTTCTCTAGACCTGCTTTTGTCTTTTTCCTTCTAGAATCTTGTGGTGGTCCCATCCCCCACCCGTCAGGGTGGGGGTCATGGACGAGGAAACGGAAAAACTGGGGCATAAGAGCTGGCCGGTTTTGTCGGCCTCACAGAATTTTTCTGAGGAGATGGAGAGTACTAACTCGAATGAAACTGATCTTTACAGTGAGTCAGAGGAGGACTACTTCTCCTGCATGGAGGATTTAGACATGGAGGATGACAGCGGAGAGGATGAGGTGCAGGAGAAGGGCAGCATCAACTTCCGGTCAGGCCTTACTCTGCTGTGTGCCCTGAGCCAGGGGGAAGACCACAAAGAAACTATGGGCCCTTGCAAAAGTCAATGTACAGATGTCGAAGACTGGGATGGTATTCCCCCAAGCCAAACTACAGTCCCTGATGTCACGATGGGTACTGGCACCAGCAGGGATACTAAAGACAGAACAGGCCATGGCCCAGGAGTGGCCATAGAAAGTGATGTAACCTATTGTGAGCCCCTGAGTCACAATGAAGACCCTCAGGTCACCAAGGGCCCTGGCCCCAGCATGGTTACTGAGTCCACCACAGGCCATGGCACAACAGAGGGCATAGGAATTGATGTAACTGATTGTGATCCCCTGAGCCACAATGAAGACCCTCAGGTCACCAAGGGCCCGGGCACCAGCAGGGATAATGAGTCCACCACAGGCCATGGCCCAAGCCGGGACATTGCAATTCATGTAACCTGTCGTGGTCCCCTGAGCCACAATGAAGACCCTCAGGTCACCAAGGGCCCTGGCCCCAGCATGGTTACTGAGTCCACCACAGGCCATGGCACAACAGAGGGCGTAGGAATTGAAGTAACTGATTGTGATCCCCTGAGCCACAATGAAGACTCTCAGGTCACCAAGGGCCCCGGCCCCAGCATGGTTACTGAGTCCACCACAGGCCATGGCACAACAGAGGGCATAGGAATTGATGTAACTGATTGTGATCCCCTGAGCCACAATGAAGGCCCTCAGGTCACCAAGGGCCCTGGCCCCAGCATGGTTACTGAGTCCACCACAGGCCAGAGCCCAAGAGAGGGCATAGGAATTGATGTAACTGATTGTGATCCCCTGAGCCACAATGAAGACCCTCAGGTCACCAAGGGCCCTGGCCCCAGCATGGTTACTCAGTCCACCACAGGCCATGGCACAACAGAGGGCATAGGAATTGATGTAACTGATTGTGATCCCCTGAGCCACAATGAAGACCCTCAGGTCACCAAGGGCCCTGGCCAGAGCATGGTTACTGAGTCCACCACAGGCCAGAGCCCAAGAGAGGGCATAGGAATTGATGTAACTGATTGTGATCCCCTGAGCCACAATGAAGACCCTCAGGTCACCAAGGGCCCTGGCCCCAGCATGGTTACTGAGTCCACCACAGGCCATGGCACAACAGAGGGCATAGGAATTGATGTAACTGATTGTGATCCCCTGAGCCACAATGAAGGCCCTCAGGTCACCAAGGGCCCTGGCCCCAGCATGGTTACTGAGTCCACCACAGGCCATGGCACAACAGAGGGCATAGGAATTGATGTAACTGATTGTGATCCCCTGAGCCACAATGAAGACCCTCAGGTCACCAAGGGCCCTGGCACCAGCAGGGATAATGAGTCCACCACAGGCCATGGCCCAAGCCAGGACATTGCAATTCATGTAACCTATCGTGGTCCACAGAGCCACAATAAAGACCCACAGTTCACCAAGGACCCTGGCCCCAGCATGGTTACTGAGTCCACCACAGGCCATGGCACAACAGAGGGCATAGGAATTGATGTAACTGATTGTGATCCCCTGAGCCACAATGAAGACCCTCAGGTCACCAAGGGCCCTGGCCCCAGCATGGTTACTGAGTCCACCACAGGCCATGGCACAACAGAGGGCATAGGAATTGATGTAACTGATTGTGATGCCCTAAGCCACAATGAAGGCCCTCAGGTCACCAAGGGCCCTGGCCCCAGCAGGGATACTGAGTCCACCACAGGCCAGAGCCCAAGAGAGGGCATAGGAATTGATGTAACAGATTGTGATCCCCTGAGCCACAATGAAGGCCCTCAGGTCACCAAGGGCCCTGGCCCCAGCATGGTTACTGAGTCCACCACAGGCCATGGCAAAACAGAGGGCATAGGAATTGATGTAACTGATTGTGATCCCCTGAGCCACAATGAAGACCCTCAGGTCACCAAGGGCCCTGGCAACAGCAGGGATAATGAGTCCACCACAGGCCATGGCCCAAGCCGGGCCATTGCAATTCATGTAACCTATCGTGGTCCCCTGAGCCACAATAAAGACCCTCAGGTCACCAAGGGCCCTGGCCCCAGCATGGTTACTGAGTCCACCACAGGCCATGGCAAAACAGAGGGCATAGGAATTGATGTAACTGATTGTGATCCCCTGAGCCACAATGAAGACCCTCAGGTCACCAAGGGCCCTGGCCCCAGCATGGTTACTGAGGCCACCACAGGCCAGAGCCCAAGAGAGGGCATAGGAATTGATGTAACTGATTGTGATACCCTGAGCCACAATGAAGACCCTCAGGTCACCAAGGGCCCTGGCGCAAGCAGGGATAATGAGTCCACCACAGGCCATGGCCCAAGCCGGGATATTGCAATTCATGTAACCTATCGTGGTCCCCTGAGCCACAATAAAGACCCTCAGGTCACCAAGGGCCCTGGCCCCAGCATGGTTACTGAGTCCACCACAGGCCATGGCACAACAGAGGGCATAGGAATTGATGTAACTGATTGTGATCCCCTGAGCCACAATGAAGACCCTCAGGTCACCAAGGGCCCTGGCCCCAGCATGGTTACTGAGTCCACCACAGGCCAGAGCCCAAGAGAGGGCATAGGAATTGATGTAACTGATTGTGATCCCCTGAGCCACAATGAAGACCCTCAGGTCACCAAGGGCCCTGGCCCCAGCAGGGATGCAGAGTCCACCACAGGCCAGAGCCCAAGAGAGGGCATAGGAATTGATGTAACTGATTGTGATCCCCTGAGCCACAATGAAGACACTCAGGTCACCAAGGGCCCTGGCCCCAGCAAGGTTACTGAGTCCACCACAGGCCATGGCACAACAGAGGGCATAGGAATTGATGTAACTGATTGTGATCCCCTGAGCCACAATGAAGACCCTCAGGTCACCAAGGGCCCTGGCCCCAGCATGGTTACTGAGTCCACCACAGGCCAGAGCCCAAGAGAGGGCATAGGAATTGATGTAACTGATTGTGATCCCCTGAGCCACAATGAAGACCCTCAGGTCACCAAGGGCCCTGGCCCCAGCATGGTTACTGAGTCCACCACAGGCCCTGGCACAACAGAGGGAATAGGAATTGATGTAACTGATTGTGATCCCCTGAGCCACAATGAAGACCCTCAGGTCACCAAGGGCCCTGGCCCCAGCATGGTTACTGAGTCCACCACAGGCCATGGCCCAGCAGAGGGCATAGGAATTGATGTAACTGATTGTGATCCCCTGAGCCACAATGAAGACCCTCAGGTCACCAAGGGCCCTGGCCCCAGCAGGGATGCAGAGTCCACCACAGGCCAGAGCCCAAGAGAGGGCATAGGAATTGATGTAACTGATTGTGATCCCGTGAGCCACAATGAAGACCCTCAGGTCACCAAGGGCCCTGGCCCCAGCATGGTTACTGAGTCCACCACAGGCCATGGCACAACAGAGGGCATAGGAATTGATGTAATTGATTGTGATCCCCTGAGCCACAATGAAGACCCTCAGGTCACCAAGGGCTCTGACCCCAGCAGGGATACAGAGTCCACCACAGACCAGAGCCCAAGAGAGGGCATAGGAATTGATGTAACTGATTGTGATCCCCTGAGCCACAATGAAGACCCTCAGGTCACCAAGGGCCCTGGCCCCAGCATGGTTACTGAGTCCACCACAGGCCAGAGCCCAAGAGAGGGCATAGGAATTGATGTAACTGATTGTGATCCCCTGAGCCACAATGAAGACCCTCAGGTCACCAAAGGCCTTGGCCCCAGCATGGTTACTGAGTCCACCACAGGCCATGGCCCAGCAGAGGGCATAGGAATTGATGTAACTGATTGTGATCACCTGAGCCACAATGAAGATCCACAGGTCACCAAGGGCCCTGGCCCCAGCATGGTTGCTGAGTCCACCACAGACCATGGCACAACGGAGGGCATAGGAATTGATGTAACTGATTGTGATCCCCTGAGACACAATGAAGGCCCTCAGGTCACCAAGGGCCCTGGCCCCAGCATGGTTACTGAGTCCACCACAGGCCATGGCACAACAGAGGGCATAGGAATTGATGTAACTGATTGTGATCCCCTGAGCCACAATGAAGACCCTCAGGTCACCAAGGGCCCTGGCCCCAGCATGGTTACTGAGTCCACCACAGGCCATGGCACAACAGAGGGCATAGGAATTGATGTAACTGATTGTGATCCCCTGAGCCACAATGAAGACACTCAGGTCACCAAGGGCCCTGGCCCCAGCATGGTTACTGAGTCCACCACAGGCCATGGCACAACAGAGGGCATAGGAATTGATGTAACTGATTGTGATCCCCTGAGCCACAATGAAGACCCTCAGGTCACCAAGGGCCCTGGCCCCAGCAGGGATACAGAGTCCACCACAGACCAGAGCCCAAGAGAGGGCATAGGAATTGATGTAACTGATTGTGATCCCCTGAGCCACAATGAAGACCCTCAGGTCACCAAGAGCCCTGGCCCCAGCATGGTTACTGAGTCCACCACAGGCCATGGCACAACAGAGGGCATAGGAATTGATCTAACTGATTGTGATCCCCTGAGCCACAATGAAGACCCTCAGGTCACCAAGGGCCCTGGCCCCAACATGGTTACTGAGTCCACCACAGGCCATGGCCCAGCAGAGGGAATAGGAATTGATGTAACTGATTGTGATCCCCTGAGCCACAATGAAGACCCTCAGGTCACCAAGGGCCCTGGCCCCAGCATGGTTACTGAGTCCACCACAGGCCATGGCACAACAGAGGGCATAGGAATTGATGTAACTGATTGTGATCCCCTGAGCCACAATGAAGACCCTCAGGTCACCAAGGGCCCTGGCCCCAGCATGGTTACTGAGTCCACCACAGGCCATGGCCCAAGAGAGGGCAATGGAGTTGATGTAACTTATTGTGATCCCCTGAGTCATAGTGAAGACCCCGACGTCACCAGGGGCACTGGCCTCAGCAGGGAGAATGAGGGCACCATAGGTGATGGCCCAAGCCAGGGCACAGAGAATGATGTAACATTTGGTGGTCCTGTGACCCCATGTCTATATCCCGAAGTCATCATTATCCCTGGCTCCCCCTGGGGGAGTGAGGAGTCCTTGGCCCCTCTCCTGAATCAGAGGGAGGAATATGAAGAATCCGTGGGCAGCCCGCCTAGCCCAAATGTGGACCGTGAAGACAACTTGCATGCTGGAAACCAGAACCCTGACAAGAAGAAGAAGAGATGGCGCCTTAAAGGGGTGAGGAGGCAAATTCATCGTCTCTGCTGCTGTTTCTTCTGTTGCCTCCTCACCCCAACGGAAGGAACCCCAACCCCCAGGTGAGGGACAGGGAGAGGTGGGAAATGGAGTCCCAATGAGCCCGGTTAGACAAGCCCAGTGATTTCTTGTGTATTAGATCTTAGCTTTTGCCAAGGATATGCTGCACCTGTTATAGGATACGAACCCTAATGTCTGTGACCCTAGAAGGAGCGTTCCCACTCTACCCCTTTATATGGATTTGGGGAAGTTGAGCCTGAAGCAGAGAAGCAGAGGATGCAACCAGGGGCAGCGGAGGGAAGGAGAGGGGTTTGGGCTTGGGGTAGGGAGATCAGGTTAGGCAAGAGGAATCACGTAGAGAGCTGTGGAACAACAGGCTAGCCCAGTGGTGAGTCCTGTCTATGTCAGAGTCACTAACAGAGTCCTTTGTTTGTGTCCCCTTTCAAGGTCTGAAGAACAGGCCTGGGGCCATGGTTCATAAACCATGGCTGCTGTTCGGCCTGGTGTGGCCTACCAGCCACAAGAGGGTACCAGGCCAGAACATTTAAGAGCTATGTGCCTGAACATCATGCCTTGTGACACAACATGGGACAAGCTCTCTACCCCTCCTCTCCCTGCAGTGGGAGCTGTTAGCTCCCACAAGGTAAGCTCATACTTGTCCCAGCGCTATGGCTGGACACAGAAGTCGGACACACGGGAACCCTATTTTAAAGAGTCAGCCATCCAACTTCTGCAATCTACGTTATGCAACTTCATGTTCCACACGACATGGGGTCTTCACCAAATCGTCCCCTAATTTTTGAAGATCCTTATGGATAACCAGCTGTAAAGAAGTCCACATCCAGGGCAGAGAGGAGGAGAGGGGTCTGTGGGACAAGGCAAGAGAGAAGAAAATCAGTAAGACAGTGAGGGGGACAGGGCATGACGCTGGGGAAGGGGAGGAGTCTGCCCATGGGAAATTCCAGTTCCAGCCACGCAGTTGAGAAGAAAGAGATGAGCAGGTAGGGCAAGGACAGGGACCTTGGGCGGGCTGATCGGGAGAAACTCCCTGGAGAAGAGAGATATGGGGTGCAGGGCATGGGTACTCAGGAGCAGAAGACCATGCCTCCCTAGGGGGTTCAAGCCAACCCCTTCCCAGGAGCCTCCTCTTTCTGCTCTATCCAACCACAGGCTGATCTGGTAGCATCTGCGTCCTTTTCTTCACAGCCTCCTGCCACCAGGGTCCATGCTGCCCTTCCCATGTTCCAGAAGTTTAGAAACTGTGGTTGTATTTTTATCCCATTGAATGATTCTTTCACTCTGATTGTCTAAAATTACAGGACTTTTCTGGCTACTGTGAAAAGGTAACTAGGACTTGAGAGGACTGTGGAACATCACTGCTGGACAAGGCCTGCATCCTTGGCCGGCTTTGTGTCCAGTGATGACATCCGGGGTCTAGATTGGGGAAAACAGTCACTGTCATGGAGCTACAAGGTATCAGCCAGTGTTATTGTGTACATTCTTGCTGAGTGAGGTGACTGCAGAATCCTCATGGTCACCATGCAGGTTGTGAACAGCTCTGTGTCAGCGAGAGCTTCCCAGCTGACAGGGAATCCAGGGTTCTTGTCTGAGGGGATTATTTGAATCAGTGGTTCTCAATATTCCTAATGCTGCAACCTTAATACAGTTCCTTATGTTGTGGAGACCCCCAAAAAACAGTTACCTTTGCTCCTGTTTCCGATCTTAGGTGAGCCTGTGAAAGGCTCATTCGATCCCTAAAGAGGTTGAGACCCACAGATTGAGAAGCGCTGAAGTGATGAATTAGTTTGAGTTCTCTGAATGTCTCTGTGTGGAAGATGAGTTTCTGAAGCCTGATCTTAACGGAATCCACCAATGAATCGGGCTTTATGTCTGCTGAGAATGCTGGCATTGGTCTTTCTGAATGTGGGTGTTGCATCAGCTTAGCAAACAGCAGTCTACTTCCTCAGCCACCGCTGAGCACAGCTTGCACACACAGTCTCTGTGGCAGCCTACATTGCCGAACTCTAGTGTTGATGGGGCAGTGGGTCAGCGGGTCATCCTGAGGAGGCCTTGACACTTGTCTCCCTGTGTCAAGAATCATTTGCAGATACCCTAGGACCTTTGAGATAGGACCTTGGTGCAGACAGATACCTATTCTAGCATTCACTTACTGAATTAGCCCATTCTGCTGACAAAACACTGTGGCCAAGGCCACTTAAGTGAGAAAGCATGTTATTTAAGGTTCCACAGTTGCAGAGGGGGACAGTACATGACCATCCTGATGGGAATCTAGCAATAGGCAGGCAGTCGTGACATTGGAGCTGGAGGTGATAGCTGACACTGATTCTCAAGCAACACCCCCACACACACACACAGAGAGAGAGAGAGAGAGAGAGAGAGAGAGAGAGAGAGAGAGAGAGAGAGAGAGAATTATTTGGAATGGTTTGGCTGTAGAATCCTTAAAGCTCTGTGACCCCTACTGACACTTCCTCCTTCCAGGCCATACCTCCTGTTCCATATCCAAACATGTCCATCCATGGGAGTCATTCTCATTCAAACTAAGCAATATATTATCCAGGATGGGGAGAGCAAACTCTTGGGTAGCATCTCCCTGAGCTCTGACTGTCACTGTCCCCACTCTTCTGCTCTCCTTGCTCTCTCAGAGAGCCGATGACACCACTGTCTCTCTTGAAAGTTACAAACCTGCATTTCCATAAAGATGTCGGGAAGACAGAAGAGACCCTTGCACTCAGCCAAATCCACAACAAAGTTTCTTTTGTGGAACCCCTCACCTAGAGGAGCCCTGTTTGCCTCTCTGCACCCAATTGGATGTTCGGGACCACCTCACACGGTCAGAATGGGCTAGATAGTTTCAGAAAAAGAACAAACAACAGGCACACCCCTCAATCCTCACTGGGAGACACAACATACAAAACCATCAGTGGTCTGCCTTATGTGACAACGGAAGTCTGACCACAGTGGCAGCCCGTCAACCAACCCATGCCACAGCCTCTCTGCCAACTTGCTGAAAGAGGTGGGGCATTCAGCGTTAGTGTCTTCCAGCCCCTGACTATCAGACACAGTAGTCAATGTGAACATAAGTCCTGGACCAGCGCAGGGCATCATGGAGTTTAGGGAGTGTCCTGTCAATCAGCTCCTGGTGTTGGGAAAGCCATCTAATCAAGCAAAGGATGATCTTCACAGCTTTCTCATGAGCCTTTGGAAAGCAGGGGGAATAGCAAACTCTGTGTGACTCTGACATCATGATCTGTCTCCTGTCGTGGTGAAGCTGAATGGGAGGCAGGTGGGCAGGTGGCCAGAGAATTCAGGCTGAGCACCATGGAAGGTGAGAATGGGACACACATGTCTGCTCAGCTCTCCTCAAGCAAAGGCTGTCTAGCCAGGGACAATGTGAAAGAAATCTGTCCCTGACAGACAAGGTTACAGAATCCATTAGGGACACCATCCAATAAAGCCAGGGCACTTCCTTTCAAGGTCTCGAAGGCACCAGCCTCATCTGCCCTTCGGTCTTCCCTCAGGAAAGCATGTGGTGGCTTCTCTGCCCCTTTCAGACAGCAAATCCACACCGCTCATCTTCACACAAGTCAAGAAATCATGTGGTTGCTTTTGTTTGGTTTTTGTTTTTTGACCAACCTTTCTGATTTCCCAAGCTGCTCACCATTGGCAGGAAATGCATAATACCCTTTGGTCTTCCTTAACTTGCAAGCACTCGTGAACACATCCAATCACAATCTCTTCTTGCTTTCCATACAGAGCTCCAACAGGGATTGACCACCACACAGGGTCAATTATTCATTTGTTCTGGCTCCTGAGAGATATCATGAGATGAGAACGTAGCCATCAAATTGTCCTCCTAGTGACAGGAATAACTCACTCCCCAAGTGCTCGCTCTTCAAACGTGAGGGCGTGGGCTCAGAACCAGCTGCCACATAAAAGCCTTGAAGGCCAGTGGGAGTGCATCATCCTACCTCTATGGAGGTGGAAGGGAGAAGTCCCCTTTTCATCCTTGTACAGGTGATCTAGAGTTACTGACAAGTCACAGGTTCAAGGAGAGTGTCTCAGGAAGCAAGGTAAGTATGACACTTGAGACCCTCCTACTCACATGGGAGTGGACACAGGCAGTGCTCCAGAAGACACATATGAACACACACACAAAAGATGGGAGGCATGAAGAAAAGGGAATAGAAACATGGGTGAAGGCTTCATCTTTCATAAGTGATTGTTCTTATGTGTGGGATCGATTTCTCAACCTGCGATAACTGTGATTTTGTCCACAGCATTCTAGCGAAAGGTTCCTGCATAACTGTGGTTTCAACTTCATTTTTGTCTGCTCGGATAACTCTGCTGAACATCACGGGTCACTTGAACCTATCAAGACCAGCGTGGTAACCTGTTGTAAGCTGCCTCTGTGGGACGGCAACAGAATGGCATCCCTAGCCATTTCCCGTGGTGTCATGGTAGTATGACACTGATAGTTTTCACTTGATGTTGGCACATCAGGACTATATTCCACTCCCAGAGGTGAAAGAATATTTCACAGGCCAGACACAGAATTTCCTGTGTACTATTTCATTATTCAATAAATAAATTCATGTTTATTATTTACTATATTAAATGTTGACTTGATTTTTATCCTGACCTGTGGGGCAATATTATACAGGCCATTATATACAGGCCATTGTATGGCAGCCAAACTTACAGGCCAGCTCATACCTGGCCACATGGAAGGTGGTCACATGACTTCCAGACAGGATGTCGCCATCCTAAAAAGATTAGGATATGCTAATATTGTTCTGATTCTTTCTTTGCCATTATGGAGATCACCTGGGAAGTGTTAATCCAGGCTACCTGAAGGAGCAACCATACTTGTGGAAGTGACTTTAGTCCCCCTACCTCGAAAAAGAACGCTAATGAACTTCCCCTCAGTTCACCTTTTGATAGAAAAGCTGTTTGGATAATAAACACGGGTGATCTTAAGGATTGAATGAATCCTGGGACTCCCTCCTGATATTGCCCTATGAGCTGTGTCTCAACTATTCCTACCCCTCCACACTGGCCCAGGGAGATAGTTTATGTTGGGGCTGGACCCCAACACTGATGTAAACCTATGGTATCCAATCCCAAGTGAATTGAAATATTGCAGCACAACTTCTCAGTCAGGATTTTCTAATCCTGTTTGATTTCACCGTGGCTGGTAGTTTTCAGAACTATTTCCCACAAAAACTTTGGCATTGACTCTTGAAGCAGTCCCGTGCTTCAGGGCACCTATGTCTTATTGGTAGCTGTGTCTGAAGCACACAAACATGTCACATCTGCAGCATGGCCACACCCGATGCTTCTTGACTGCATTGACGTGAGCAGTCCAGGAAGTAGCTAGGAAGGTCTTCTGTGCCGGGGTCACGTGGTCCCAGGGCTCTCACTGGTGGGAAGAAACCAGTTTCTGGGATGGCCAAATGAGAAGGAGGCCTTAAGGGATGTAAACCTAAAACCATATTGAAAAACATTTATAGGTCTAGAGAACAAAAACCAAACAACAATAGCAACAAAAAAAGAGGCCTGGGAAGGTGCCTTCAGCTTAGATGTCCCTGCTTCAGCTTGTCCAGCCGTCAGTACCAACCTGTCTCAGGAAATTCACACAAAAAGACAGCAGAGCAACTAGGGAAAACATAAAAACCAAAGCAAAGGAAGCACACTCATTAGGCAGAAGCAGGAGGATCTTTGTGAGTTCAAGATCTGTCGCATTCACAAAGAGAGTTCCAGAATAGCAAGGACTGTTTACAGAGAAACACTCTCCTGAAAAAGCAAAGGAAGCTTGAGAGAGAGGTGTCCGTTCACTGCTTGCTAGGCAGGCATGTATTCTGACTTCCTGTCTTCCCCCTCTCCGTTGGCAAACAGGAATGGTGACATATGCTTGGAATCCACCACTGGCAAGGCAACCATATGCTGATTACTGGGTCTCACTGTCAATGCCACCAGCCTAGAAGTATCACTGAGATCTGATATGGATGAGCGACCTGTGTCAAAAAAAAAAACAAGGTGAATATAACCAGTCTAGCAGAAACCATGAGATCTGATGTAAATGAGTGGCCTGTTTCAAATAAACAAGGTGAATGTGTCTTAGGAACAAACACTGAGGTTTTCCTGTGGCTTCCACATGCATATATGGAATATATGTGTACACACAGGAATGTATGTGTACACACAGACACAAGTGCATCCGTATACATGTAAGAAGAATCACAGATACACACACACACAGGCACACATATGGGGTGGTGGTGGGAGGAGAGAGGAAGGAGAGAGAATGGAAAAAGAATCATAAAGAATAAACTGAACTTTTGGGGACTGGTGTGTCTCCAAGTATTTGGATTTATGATTCTTTGAGACAGGGCTAGTGACCCATTCTGAAGCTCAATGAAGGCCCTACGTGTCCTCAAACATCTGCTCGTTCTGTTCTACTGCCAAGTGCTGACATTACAGGCATTGGCCTCCCTCTTCATCTGTCCAGTGCTACAAATCTGTATCAGACACTGAAGCATGCTGGGGCAACACTTCCTGACTAAGGTGATCCCGCAACCATTTTACAGATTTCATCGAGGGGTTGGAAACAGAGGTTTCTCTGGACTGCACCATCCAGTAGCAGCTTTGAATTAATCCCTAGGCTGAGAGGTGGTGGTGCAAACCTTTAATCCCAGCACTCAGGAGGCAGAGGGAGGCGGGTCTCTGTGAGTTAGAGGCCAGCCTGATCTACAAGTTACTTCCAGGACAGTTAGGACTGACTGTTACACAGAGAATCCCTGTCTCGAAATACAATCGATAATAGTAATAGTCACTCAGGTTATATTGATTACAAATTTTGGCCTATTGCTGAGGCTTATTACTAAATATCTCTTACAGTTAAATTAACCCATTTCGTTTAATCTATGTGTTGCCCTGTGGCCGTGGCTTTCCCTGTCTGCTTGTGTCTTGTGTCTTGGGTTCTGACCCCGTCTCACATGATTCTGCCCTTCTTTCTCCCTGTTTGGCTTTCCCACCTAGATTTATTCTGCCTTGTTAAAGGCCAAATCAGCTTTTTCATCAGCCAGCAGCATACAGAAGGGTTATCCCACAGCAAGACCTGGTGTCAGGAAGTGAAAGAAGGATCTCCTCTGGACTTAAAATTACTGTGGACGCTCGCCACTTATGTTGTGTAGCTTGGGCCCCTCTTAGCAGATATTCACACCGAGGGGTGTCAGAAACTGGAGCAACGGTATCACAGGAGGAGAAGTGTCAATGCACACCATGGTCACCTTCAATTCCCAAAGCTCAGAGAGACTAGCGACAGAGGCCCTGAAGGCCTCAGAAGAGACGGTCTCTGGCAGAAACGAAAAGGCTAGGAGACAGGCTGACTCCATGCAGCCAAACCTCTAGCATTTTGGTTATAGTTCTGACCAACAGGCAGAAGACTACATTGTTCTTCATGTTGGGTCATCATTGTTTTCAGAGCACAGACCACAGTCACATCAACATGGATAGACAGACACCATGGGGAATGGGATATGGACTTCCACCTTCTGAGGAACATCCAGCTCGTGAGAGCCACAGAGAGTGACAATCATGGCGAACATAGGGACTAAGAAACCGGAACTAGGGATTGCGTTGGGGGGATTCCTCGGTTGGCAGAGTACTTGTCAGACAACAGTGGGGACCTACATTTGTGTCCCAGCACCCGCATATAAAGTCAGCAGCACCAGCACGCAGTGGTGATCCCCACTCTTGAGAGTCTTAGGACAGAGTCTAGGAGAAGCGATGAGCCCCAGAGCTGGTGGGAGACAGCTTCTCTAAATTCGCACTGGAAGGCCATCGAGAAGAGAATCATGAAGTTGAATTCTGGATCCAAGAAGTACACCCAGAAAGGAAGACACGGGCAACTAGGGAAAGGCATCCTGACTTGTTGGGAAGTCAGGCTCTACCTGAAGCTGGGCTATGGGGAGGGGTGGTCTCCCCGCCAGATGCACCAATCCTGGGGCTCTCAGCACTGGTACAGCTGAGCTCTGCTCCACCCTCCAAAGGGAGCCTCCCAGCAGAGGTACATAGCACAAATTCCAATTATTCTTAAAAAACACAAAAAACAAAAAAAAAAAAATAAACCCACCCAGAGTCAGATACTAGGGCGTGAAGGCTGAAGAATCAGAGCAGTGTGCCAGCCACTAAAGAGACCTTTTACCTCGACCAAAGTTCAAACTGAAGGGGCGATCCTGTCCTCAGACTGTCTCTTCCCATCTTATATTCCTCTCTCCTCCCAGCCATATCCCTCCTGTGCTGGGATTAAAGGAGTGGGCTCACAAGTACTAGGATCACATTTGTGTGAGCTGTTTCTCTTTTAGACAGATTCAATCTTCTGTAGCCCAGAGTAGCCTTGAACTAACAGAGATCCCTCTGCCTTTGTCTCTCCCAGTTCTGGGATTAAAGGTGTGTGCTATCACTGCCTGACCTCTAGTAGCTTAGATCTGCACTCTGATTTTCAGGCAAGCTTTATTGGTTCAAACACAAACTAAGTATCCCTACAGAGGTATCCATTTCTTCTCAGCTCTGTCCCAAGATGTGACTTCTTCTCTGCGAAAGGGGAAAGGCCTGCAGGAAGGCGGCAGTCTCCTCTCCTTGGACGCCAGTGAAAAGTTGTTACTCACCTGCCCTGACAAGTGTTTTTGCTCAGCTTCCTCTTCTGCTTACTGCAGAACAGGGTCATCACGAGATGGTAGATAGGCAGTGCTGGCTGAGCGAGGGGAGGGCACCGAGCCTTCCACACACAGCAGCATCACGCTATCCCTCTACAGACATCAGCATCAAGCCTTCCAGAGGCTGGGTTTCCATTCTTCAGGCCACACAGCACTGGGTGTGTCAGAGCAGGGCCCACACACTCACCTGAGGGACGTTCTGACAGTCTCCTTCCTTCCAGGACCACCCCAGTGTTTTCTTTGGGTAGAAGGGTCTCAGGGCACAGATAAAGCAAAGGTATCCGGGGGGGGGGGAGTTGGTATTGGGGTTATTTTCTGTGGGTGCTTAACCCTTTTCAGAGGGTCCAAGTGACTTGCTGGTATAGCCCCTATAGATGGGGAAGCTGTGAACACAGAACCTTTTCAGCTCCTGTGGGCCACTCAGAAGGACCCTTCTTCCTGCCGCCTGTTCGGGGGATTGCAACTTGAGCCTGATCCAGGAGACAGACATGTGGCAGAGCTGTACAGGCCTGGTTCCTCTGCTGGGAGCAGTGACAGAGGAGGGGTCTGACCCAGGTCTGGGTTCCAGACTGCGCGGTTGAGCGCGGCTAGCTGGGAATCTGGAGAGAGATGGCAAGCAAAACCCTAGAAGCTACAGTGTGCAGCACAGAGCCCTGTGATTTGCAGCAAAAGCCACCAAACAGGAGGAGGCAGGAGGAGCAAGCCCAGCCCCTGGGATGCATCTCCGCACTGGCAGAAGGATTCTGGCTCAGCTGCTTCCCCAGAAGTACCATGAGTCTGAAAACTGGAAACCTGAGCTGCTTTTGGTTCTCAAAACCAGTGGAGCAAAGCATAGTGGGTCTCACCTGTAACTCCAACATTTGGAAGGCTGAGGCAGGAGGACTGCTGTGAATTCAAGGACAGCCTGGACTACAGGATAAAGAGTGTACAAAAGCAAACCACCAAATGTGCTTCCTCTCTCCTCTCACAGCAACAGTACTGGGTGCATCCCTCAGCACAGAACAGTGGAGGCAGCCTCCTTCTCTAGGGTGGAAGAGGGGTAGGGCAGCAGGAAACTCGGTGGGGGTGGGGCTCTCTCGAGCAGGACAGAGGGGCATGCTGACACCCAGACTAGGTGCTCATCCTGGCGGGCTCTTGGCACAAGTCTTTGGGACCTTCCTAAACATCAAGCTGGATGCCTGCTCTCCAAACTGCCAGGCTCTGCTAAGGACGGTGAGGTGCTTCACTCTGTATAGACACGTGATCTCACGGGACACATTAACATGAAACTGCTTCAGCATCAGGGCGCACTTCGAGAATACTGAGCCTCCTGACACCTGAGGAAGGTTTCCTTGACAATGTTTCTTCCCCATGGCAGAAAATGGTGCTAATTTTCTATGTGGGTGGATCCCACATAGCTCCCAGCACAATGGGCAACATCTCTGAGGAAGACTGGCGGGTGAGGTCTAAGCCAACTGTCTGCTTTGGACGGTTCCATCTGGTCAGGATTCCAGGTCTGGGCAAGTTGACCAGGATGGCATGTGCTGAAGGCCCTAGGGAAGGGGCGCAGAGTGAAGCAGGCAAGCTAAGCCTCCCCTACACCTGACAGAAGTGGGTCCCATCTCTGGAACACGGTCACCAAAGTTCCTCCAGTCAAGAAGGCACCGTCCTCCAGTTCACTCGAACAGACATTTATTGAGCACCTACCAAGTGCAAGGCACTGTTAGGTGCCACAAGAGATACAGAGTGACCATATGGTCCCTGCCCACGAGGAGCTCACAGTCT
Organism: Myodes glareolus; assembly: GCF_982192425.1. Classification (NCBI taxonomy): domain Eukaryota; kingdom Metazoa; phylum Chordata; class Mammalia; order Rodentia; family Cricetidae; genus Myodes; species Myodes glareolus. The sequence continues at coordinate 12,677,872 of NC_142047.1, read as the reverse complement.
AGAGGGAGGCGACACAGTACACAGTTGGCTGCAGCTACACCTGCCAGAGTGGCAGGAGCCAGAAGTGAGACGCCAAGTGCTGTGGGGGTCACAGAATACCACTGAGCTGCTTCTGTTCAGGGCACAAAGACGATTCAGGACTGGGCCTTTGAGGAGGAAGGCTGTAGGGCAAAGGGCCATTTCTAGAAGAGAAATAAGCACGGACAGGGCCCCTGGGAACCCAGATCTGGGTGGCGGAGTGAGCATCGTGGCAGGGATAGACAGTGGATAGTCAAGTACGGCCATGGGGCAACAGCCATGGGCACTCGGCTCACAGGACGGGAACTCATGCTGTGGTGGCAGCTGTAGATCACTGAAGAGAAGGAGGAGGGAGGACACAATGGTCTCTTAGATGAACCTGAATGAGCTCCTGGAGTCTGGGAGAGGGGAGTTGTAAAGTGGCCTAGTGTTGAGGGACCCATGAGAGAACAGTGTCACGGGGGATTGTGGGAAGTGGGGGGCAGGAGGAAGCCAAAGGCCAAGAAGGATACAGGGAGCTTTCCGGGAATAGGTGAGAAGATGACAGAACTGAGGCCGAGCTTCTGAGGTTCTGGGAGTCACGATCCCATAGGCTTAGTGACAGGATTAGTGCCACCACTATGGACGGTGACATTAGGAAAGAGTGGTGACCTCCTACAGTCAGTGCAGCTTCTCAAAGTGCAGTTCCAGGCCAACAACTGGGAGCTAGTCAGGGTGTGTGGCACGGTAAAGCTTTCAGGTTTTCCTCTACCACAGAGCCCACACCTCAGGGTGTGCGTGATAACCTGCATTTTAGCACGGGCTGCCCTTTTCACTGGTGTCCTAGGGTGGCCCAGTTTTAGAACCACCTGTGGAGAAACTGCATTAAGAATTGGCCTTCAAGGAGAAGAAAGGAATGCAGAGCATCTAGAAGGAAAATGGAAGAAATATATAAAGCCAATGGCCTCACTGTCTATAGCTATTACATTAACAATGAAATGGCAACAAGTGATTTCCCAGGCTACTCTCATGTGGAGGGCAGGAGCCAAGTTTGCAAACTGGGGAGTGAAAAGGTGGGAAGGTAGAGTAAAGCATCAGCAACAAAATGCAGGGCATTTTCACCCCAGGGATCAAGGGTAACAAAAAGGGGGTAATGCCAGTGAACAGTGCAACTAATGGACCCAGCTGAGATGGCTCAGAATGCTGAGGATGGGGCAGCGGGCACAGGGTCTGCAGCCATTGCCCCTACCAGGGGGAGGGACTTGGTACTTGGCAGTGGCAAACAGGGGTGGAGTCTTCTTTTTTGCTTTACACATTCACAAGCCTGCGTAAACACAACTCCATCCTGTCTCACAGCAAACCCCAGTAACACAGCTGATCCTGCCAACCATGGTGCCACCACATTGGACCAGGACAGCGACTGCAACGCATGCACGCACACATGCACGCATGCGCACAGCAGCTGGAAGTCCATCAGCTACATTACTTATCCTTTCAACCTCTGTAAACATCAGATACCTTGACCAATGATCAAAATGACCACCTCACCCAAATGTCAGGATACGCAGGAGGCAGAGGCACTCCACATAGGGAGGAATGCCAAGACACTCCAAAGTTCACCGTGGAGGCACTGAGGGATGGAGGCTGAGCATCTACAAGCACCTAACAGCAACAGAGCTTGGGATGAGGCAGAGAAGCAGGTCGTGAGCTTCCTTCAGTGGCTGGATAACTGGGATTTAAATGCTACACCTAAAGGTGATGAATTTCACAGAGAGTTTAGAATTACAGTTCACATTATAATCTACACAGTCATTAATGCCTCTCGATTTCCTCCAACTTTTCTTCCCTCCTATATGGGGAAGGGGACACAGGCAGATATCTCAGAAACAATACTAAGAACAGAGAGGCCACACAACAAAGTCAATCTGCCTGTACAGTCCGGGAAAGCTCATGCTCCTTCCTCCCTGCAAGCATCAGGATGTGGCGACTGTGCTCCACAGAGCACCCTGACTCTCCTGGTTCCCGGGAATGCTGGACTGGGACTGAGCAGACCGGGAGGTCCTGGGGATGGCTCCACCTTGGCACCTTTACTGTGCTCAGAAGCTGGGGCACAAGGCTGTAGTGAGGCTACTCCTGGACCTTGCAAAGTCTGTTTTCTACTGTCACTGCCTGCAGGTCTCAAAAGCCCAAGTGACAGATGACAAATGATTCCCCAGCAGGTTACATCATCAATGAATTCAGGAGAATATGACTGAAGTACAACCGTGGCCACCTAGAAAGCTGTATCATCTCCTCAGGGATGCAAGGATCAAATGAAACCAAGATATATGCATGGTGACAGCATCCTGGGATCTACATAGTCCCTGCACCACAGAGAACCAACCAGCACCACATCCTCAGTTACTAACTGTGGGACCAGGAGAAAGACACAATCCACAGAGCAGTGGAATTGACCGTGAGGGCTGGGATACAGCACGGATGGAAAACACAGAGCCCTTAAAAGGTGTAGGTGAGAGTCAAGATGCTAAGAATGACCAGGAAATGTTTCACAGACACAGAATTCGAGCTACATTGAGAAGAGACAATACTGAGATAACTGGTTCTGAAAGACTCAGGAAGAGCGGCTAAGAGACCTCTAAAAGACAGAAGAGGCAAACAGCAGGGCTTTGAGACCCCTTCTGAAACTGCTAATGCTATTTATTGGCTTGGGTCATCCTTGAGAATAGAAAACTTTTTGGCAAAGCTGTACAAACTCCACATGGGGTTCTTCCCCATACTTGTGGGCTGTGGACTCATGCTGGCCACAGAAGGGAGTTCCTCAGCAGACTCTCCAACCCTACCTCACTCACCTTCTGAGGTGACAGCAGCTGTGGAATCAGATCAGGAACATGACAGCCTCAGCTGGGGAGGGCATTAGGGAGCTGCGCCAATCAGGGAGTATGCTGGGAATCAGTTCCCTTCTCTGTCCAGCGGAGAGGAAGAAGGATGGGGCTGAATGAACTGAGACTTGTCACCCTGCTCTTCTGAGTCTGACTTTGTCTTGTCACTGACTACAGCCAGGCACCAAGTGCCATCTAGTGGCTCCACTTCTCCACTCTCACGGGTGGCCTGCTGAGAAGACCCAGAAGAGTGGAGCAGGCCAGCTGCAAGGAGGAAGGCAGGGGAGCACACACCACGTGAGTGGACAGAAGAGATCACCTCAAGAAAATATACTTTAAGAGGGCTTGCCTTCCTTAAGGAAGCAATTCCTTTTTTTTTATTTTTTAATTTTATTTAGAAAGGCTAACCATATTCATTTGTCAATTTTTCTTCAGCTTTAAGGAAAATAGTTTAAAAAACATAAAGTTGTAAATACACTCAAGAGTAACTCCTATTAAACAGTTCTGAACAGGCAGAAAATGTACTTTCCTTTTACAGAAAATGTTCAATCTGTGATAGCAGCATAATTTATATATAGAAAAAAGCTGGCTTTGAAAATCCAGATTTTTGTATACATAAAACACATCCCTTCCTTTTCCTACTGAGAGCAGCACTGTGCACTCTGGAAAGCTTCTCCCCACTACGGAACTCCACAGTTGGCAGCTCCCTCTGGTCCCCATCAGCAGTGGGCTCTCAGCCCAGCCTTCAGTCCAATACCAGGGCAGAAAGGGCATTCAGGTCTTTCATGTATGGATGATCTACCAGGATCTGGTCGATCTTCAGTTTTTGCTCAGAGTCGGGGAAGATCTTCAGCAGGGCCGCCCTCAGCTCGCTGGTCTCTGCGGAAGATCTCTGTGCTGGTACGAGAAGGTTCTGCTGTATACTGGGAACGGTGGCCAGGGGTGTGAAGTGGGGCTGCTGAGGAAGCCAAGGGCCTGAAGAGACCCCCTGGTTCCGGGATGGAGGCTGGTGGCTGGTGTTGGCTACTTGGGTGTTGGGGCTCCGGAAGCCAGGATCAAACGTGCCCACATTTGGCAGGGCATTGAGTAGCGGCTGCATGTCTCTGCGGATGAAGTGACCATGGTGAGAGCGGCAGTGAGAAACCTGGGAAAGCGCGTACGTAACACAGAGGATCTAGATGCTAGCTAGTTCCATGTTTTCTGAAGGCCAGAGAGCCAAGGGGATGTGAAATCAGCCCCACAGAGTGGCTCACAGGGCACCCGGCACCATTTCCAGACCAATGAGGGAACAAACACCTCTGGGATGGACAGCCCCTCCCAGCCTGCTGTCTGAGAGCAGGCCATGGTTGTTGTTTCTGCAAGGTCCCTGCTCATCTGGAGGGTTTTATTCTAGGCAGTGTAGGCAGACTGGGGAGAGGAAACCCTCTGGGCAGGGGCAACTCCAAGAGGCTCCTGGAATCCCTGTCTCCAGTGAGGTCTGGGTGGGGCAAGTGTGCTCTGAATGCGTGTGCACATGGTGTTGTCTAAAAACTCCCACCAATTTCAGCTGTAGCTGAGAACTGGGGCTAACCATGCCATCAACGTCAGAAGCTTGACAGCCTGCAAAAGCTCCATTAACATTAGCGGCATCCCCTCATGAAGGAGTGACAGCTGGTGGCCACCAGGCACTTTGAAGATGACACTAGGTGAGAGGGAAAAGGACCAGCAGGGCTGACCCTGTCACCAGGCTACTGAAGGAGTGGAACAGGTAGCAAAGAAGTCACCTCTAGTTTGACCTGGGCCTCAGCTCAGCATGGGGCCCACACAACACACAGCCTCAAACATAGGCCTTGAGGCCTAAAACACCATGAGGATTTCCCATAGAAGAGGTGGGGTTGAGGGGTTGGACTGGGAAAGCATACAGCAGGCTGCCATGTCCTTGGACTGAGTCAAGGCCTTAACAGTGTGATAAAACCCAAAGGCTCCCAGAGAAATGATAACAAGGCCAGGACTCTCCAAGTGTGTCGGTCTCCACTGAAGAAGATCCCCGGGTGAAAATCAACCCACTGCAGTGCACCACCAAGTTCAAACTGATGATCTCAAAGGCTCAGGCTACAAATGACCAACTAGCAGCCTTGAAAGACGAGACAGAGTCTAAGTTCTCTGTTTATTGACCTAGACCAACCCCATGCAAAAACCTGACAGGAGATCCATAAAAACATAGCTCACTTTCGTTTTAAAACAAAGAAGGTCTGCCACTAGGTTAGCATGAAGGAGGCTGTGGTTAACAAGGTCACCTGGGAATTCTTAGCATAGAAATAACCTCTACTTCCCAGTGGCAGACAATAAAGCGAGCAGGTTTTCCCGTGCAGAGATGGTAAACAGTAGCTGTGGGCCCTCACCCTACTCCCCACAGCGGTTCCGAGCAGGACACAAGTTCACGGCAGCACCGGACACTCAAAAGAAACGACTGCAGAAAGTGCATGGGAAAGCATCCCACACAGAGATCCCGGGGAGCAGTGACCTGCAAGTTAGCACCACCTTGAAAACCTGCTTCTGCTGAGCCCCTCATGAATGTCTCTGTGCTCTTAGACTAAAATGAAAAGGAACCCCACACAGGGCAGGCCTAGACCCTGGCACATGAGGCAGCGGCAGAGGATCAGAGTTTGAGCTTAGCCTGCTGACTCAGAGGAAACAGTTCTAAGGCTGCCAGGCAGGCAAAACAACACTGAAAAAGACCACACAGAAGATCAGCCTTGGGCTGCTTCCTTGACTGGCTTCTATACCGGTCACACATCGCTAACCCAAGAAGACATTCAAGTGCCATTCTAGTTTTCAAGGACAGCATTTGTTGCAAAGCACAACATTTGGTTAAAATATAAAAGCTTTCACATACAAGGAAATACACAGACATACCTAAGAAAGCCCTCCTTGCGAAGAAATTCTTCTAGCCGAGGTCCGTTTCTTCCCAGGGGGTCATCGGGAACCATGAATATGTCCCCCACGAACGTGTACTGAAGCAGCCTACAACACAGAAAGTCACAGTGCTGACCATCAGTCCCCTTCACTGCTGAGGAAATGCAACATTCCTCAAAGGAGACACCCCACCTGGGGACGTCAGTGAACATTCCCAGTGCTATCTGCCTGGAGGGGAAGAAGCCCCACATGCAAGAGAAAGCGTCCTAACTTCTGTTGTGGACACAGTCATGCGAGAAGCTCCTCTCAGCTGCCCAAAAGTCTCATCCAGATGCCAGCCAGGTATTCTATTTTCTACCAGACGAAAAAACACAATTAAAGACCTTTTGCTTGGAACTCAGCAGGTGTGCCACAAAGTAAAACCAGAAAAAAAAAAAGGTTCAAACGCAAACCTCTGATTTAAAAGAGAAAACATCATACTTGGCAGAAAAAGCCAGGGTAGATCCGGCATTACTCATCCAGGACAGGGACCTGAGCCTGCTCAGCAGGAAAGTCTTGTCAGGAACACGGAACACCGTGGGGTTTAGAAATAAAGAACTAACTGGACAAGGTGATACATGCTTTTAATCCCCGCACTCGAGAGGCAGGAGACATGGAGCCTGTGACAGCTATATAGTAAGATACTCTCTCGAATAAATGAATAAATAAAATTAAATTAAACTTACAAAATCCTAGCATTTATGTCTGTGATGTACATTTTGGTATCCAAGTTGCTTCTGTGAGGTCTAAAAGCAGTGGGTTGGTTGAGCCTCCTTGTGTGCAGACTTGTGTCTAGCGCACACCAGTGTCTGAGAAGTTCAGCAACTCATCAACTGTGCCCACCAGGTCACACTTTCCTCCACCCATTACCAAGACCTTCTGAACAACACAGAGCTCAAAATGTCTCAAGTAACTGACTTTCATCCAAGAGTCTGCAGCCAAAGTTTCTCTTTCTTCTAAAAATTTAAAGTTACATTGTTTCCTTATTTGTGTGCCCACAACTTTGATTCTCTCTTTTCTGTGTGGTTCTGGAGACTTCCAAGTCCTCAGGCTTGGCACATCTCACCAGCCCAAGCTTTCAGAAACCCTGTTAGGATGTAGCAAGCTGTAAGTCTGAGACAAAGGTTGAATGAAATCTGAGAGACACGTGTGTCTAAATGTGTTGCTTACCCACACTGCCCTGCACATTCCCTATATGCTTCAGATCTACAGCAGATCTGCCTTATCCCTGAGCCACAGTACAGCAATCTCCCTTCTTGTGGGAAGCAGCTGCTCGAGTGTCAAGTCTTCTGTGGGCTCATGGAAGCCAGCATTCACCGCTGGTCAGCAGTTCACGACTGAACACGTTCACAGTGGCAGCAACAAGAAAAGCTGCACGCTAAACTCATGGAAAACACCAGCCATCAAAACTAGACTTGCCCGTGCCCGCAGTTAGGTGCCCCCTCCCTCGGCATATTGCTTTTGGGCTACGTTCCTGCTGGAGTCACAGTACCCAGAGCTGACACTTCAGACGGCATGAGGTCCCGACTTACAGGTGCTCCGAGGAGGCCCCCCTTCACCCTCTCCTGGGTCTACCATCTGGCAAGCAGCACAGACAAAATGCAAACAAGAAGCAAACACCAAACTCCTGATCAAAGCAAAGTAAGAAAAGGTTACCTTTTTGTAATAATTTCTCTCTAGGACACCAACTCAGTCACGAACTCTCTGAAGTTATCATTTGTTACAATTATACCCCCAGTTTTGTCCGCTAAGTGTAGCAGGAACCTATGGGTACAAGAGAGTTCAACATGAGCAGACAGCATGCCTCACTGAGAGAAGCTGGGCTATAGTGAAAGAAGAAAACAGCCGCTTTAAACAAGGTCGGATACAGAGAAGTTAGGTCCCGTCCACTGAAGACGGATAAAATGATAAGCATCTCTGGAATGATCAGTGGGATTATAAAGCACCTTTTTTTCATGCAGTCCAGTTCTACAAAAAAATGATTTCAACTGATTCCTACATTTTCTAGAACAGACCCACCAATAAACCGTGGTGACAATGCATGAAGACGTGAGCCGAGGACAAGCTAAAGGTAAGAGGCCTACGAGATACTTCAGCTGAGTTTACTTCAGTGTTAGCTGACAGTCAGCTCTGCAATTTTCTAAAGAACAATCACAAATTTCTGCTTTGCTTTAAGAAGACAACATCATTTTGGCCTAAATATAGATAGATTCCCTCGATTACAAAAGAACACGTGGTGACAAAGTGCCTTTTGTGATCTTAAAAAAGTTGTGGTGCTGGGATCAAACTAAGGGCCTGACAGGCGAGGCAAGCATAAGTGAGGGCACAGTAAAGAAACCAAGATGGCTGCTCCGTGGCTGGATGGCTGGGGGAAGTTTTTACAGTGTGGATAGGAGAGAGAGAACAGCCAGATGCATCTGGAAGAGTCCAGAGCAGAGAGGGAAAGCAGACTGGCTGTGGATCCTTCTCAAATATGTTTGGGGGGCAGGGGTCAGTGGAGACATGACAATAAAGAGAAGTTGGAAAGAATGAATATCGAGAGGGGCTTCGTTTGCCATTCCAAAGAGCGTGTTCTCCAGTTTGGAAGCATAGTGCAGGGGAGGGGGAATAGTGAGATTAGCAGGGGCTTGGATAGTCATAACACATACAAGTTACTAGGGATGGAGGAGCCTGGAGGTTAGTTTGGGGCTTGCTATGTAACCACAGGCACAGCCAAAGGAAGCGGCCCTTTCTGCTAGGCAGGAATGCTGCACGCGGGAGCCTTCATCTCTGACAGCACTCCTTCTACAGTCCAGCTTAAGCAGACTATATGACCATGACTGCCATTTTGGGGTCACCCTTGGGAGAACTGGGAATCCCTTTGGATTCTTAAAACTAAACTCGTAGCCCTATATGTGAGAGGGTCTTAACTCTCCTAGGTTGGCCTTGAACTAAAGATGACCCTGACCTTTTGGTGCTGGGACTCCGGGTAAGTTCCAGCACACAGGGTCTCATATACACACAGTGATGAAAAAGATTAAGAATAAGGAATAAAGAATTTTTTCGTTGCTGAAGATAACCCCTGTCTAAACCCTCTTAAAACATCGTGAGTAGCCAGGCACAGCAGTGCACATCTTTAATCCCAGCACTCGGGAGGCAGAGGCTGGCAGCTATCTGTGAGCTTGAGCACAGCCTGGTCTACATAGTGAGTTCCAGGACCAGTCAGGGCCACTGGTGAAAACTATCTAAACTACAAACAAAACAGAACAAAAGCTGTGAAAGGAATGGACGTGTTATTTCTTGAGCATGAACAAAGACAGTGAAACAAAAGCCCAGTCACTGGACTCTGAGGTGCAGAGGCCGCTCTTCTTCACGGTGGCAGTGACTCCTAGGCGGGACTAAAAACAACTTAACAGTTTCCCAACTCTTAGGAACTTGGGGAAGATGGATTTGTTTTTATTTTCACCACCACCCTCACTCCCCAACAGGAACTCACAAATTCCGGGCCAGCTTAGAATTCACTATGTAACTGAGCATGACTTCAAATCCCTGATCCTCCTGCTTCGACCTCTAAAATTCTGGGATTACAGGTTGGAGTCACCACACTTGGCTAAGGTCTTTGCTAATAAACATTTCAGTTCACTTCTAAAGGGCACGACGGCCAACGGTGCTCTGTGCTGTCAATAAAAGCAGATAGTGAGGCTTCCCACCAGGACACACAACTATGCTCTCTGAAACCCAGAGCAACAAAAACCCAGAGGAAGCTTCATCTGCATGCCTGTTCCTGGGTTCGAATCCCTTGGCTGTGAGAAAAAGCGGTGGATGTAGAGGCCTGAAGGCTTTTCCTGTGCCTACTGGCCGACTTGCTTTTCCACCCGAGCACTTCGGGGTTCCTGAGCCTGTGACCATGCGGACAAGAACTGCCCTTCCAGGACAGATTCCCAGGAAAGCTCCCAACCCGTGTGCTGCCCTCCCTCAGCTCTTCTCACACCGCTCTTTGACAGCACCTTGAATGCACCCCATCTAAGCCCATCTCTTTCCTATCGGTGAGGGAATGTCTGTAGAGCTCCTACATCACCTCTTTCCCATCCCACCACACAGCAGTGTGGGTAACACGTGAAGCACCGCCTTCAGTGGAAGGGGTGGGAATGCACAGAACAAAGCAGAGAAGGGGCAGACAGCCCAAGGGCAACAGACACCACGCTTGTCACTACCACGACAACACCAGAATAGAGTTGCGAAAACTACATATCACCGGGGAAGCTGGGAATCCAAAATCCTCCTTTTGGGAGGTGGGGATCTCACCAGGTGACCCTGGCTGGCCTGAAATGCAGAGATTCACTCAGATCTGTGATTTACATAGTGAGTTCTAGGGCAGGGCGGCATGGTGAAACTGTCTCAGGGAGGAAATAAAAGGAATAAAAAGGAAAACCAACTACATATATCTGCCTTTTCTCACTTCAGACATACTTTACTAAATTAAACAAAATCAAACTTAAAACAATGGTGTCTTCTGTGTCATTCCTAACCTCATAGAGTGTATAAGCTTAGTAGTGACTTTGATCACGAGTTTTAAAACTGAGCAAGCAGGTCCCTTCAGAGCGCACACCAGCCTGGTGGCAGGCAGCTGGCTCCTCACCACCCCACTCCCACCAGGGAAGGAAACAGCCCTTCATACCTGTCATCATGAGAAGCGATTCGTTCTCCAAAGACCATCCGGGCAGGAGTTAAAGATAATATTCCAAGCTCCTGGAGCTGGGTTAAGAAGTGCTGTTCTGTTTGTGGAAGAAGTTGATGTGTTCAGTAAAGGCCATCTTTCCCAGAAGTGTAAACAAATGGACGCAAACCCAAATACTTCACTTGGGGACTTGCAGAAAACCTCCTTTTCCTATTGACTCAATTTTACTAACTACCAGATCAAGTAGAAAAACAAAATAAATCAAGTAAGACTCATACTCAGACAAACCCTGCATAGGAACTGACTGGGTAGTTTTTAAACAAACAAACAATATTAATTTCCTCTTGAGACTAAACCATAAGCCTGTAATTAATTCACGCTGTCCTCAAGAACTCTTCCAAAGGTATACATGACAAGTAGAATACAGAAAGAGTCCCCTAAAGGTGGAAATGGGGAGGGGAAGAGCCCTCTGGAGGCAGAGGCAGCAGCAGGGATAAACCGCTTTGCTCTAGTCAAGAAAGGCTGGCACTCCAGTCTGAATGTAGCCTCCTCTCCCAATTAGTCTCAGTTGTCTGCACAAGCCTGACTGTCCCAGGTACACTAGTGACAAGATGGAGGGCTGATGCTCTTCTGTGGGAAAGAAAGCAGTCACAGGCAAGAGAAGCTGAGACCTAAGATTCCTGGGTTTGCATTTCCTACCAAAGTAGCTGCCAGTGACCTGAGCTGACCTGCCCACACGGGGGTTCCCTAGCTCGCAGCTGCCCAGTGGGCATGCACTAAGACTCTGCTAGGCAATGAGTGAATCTGCTCGCTCCTCCAGGACCTTCTGTTCTGACATCTCCCAGATAAAGGAAGCTGGGAACACTCCGGAGTGGAGTGGACTGGCGTCAGTACTTCACTTCCTGTTTCTGAACTGGACAAATGTCCCCCTCCCCCGTGTGCTATCTCTCCTTTCTAGGAGCCCTCGTGTGCTCTGCCTGCCACAGCCTTTCCCCCTGTTTGTCTATGATGACCCAGGACAGAAACAAACTTACGTTTCTCTGGAGTATTTTACAACATAGTAAGTCCAAACTTCCTATGTGGAGCCTGTAGGTTATGCACAAAGTACTACATGGCAAACAGAAGTGATTCCTAAGAAGCCATCAGACTATTGGAAAGACGTTATCTGAGGACAGAAAACTGGCTAAGTAACTATTTTAAAGAAAAATTACTTAAATATTCCGAATCGCAACCTAGTAGGGACACTTAACTTCTAACAGCAATGCTAGCCTTCCACCCTTCCTAACCACTCCCTTTTATACTACAACACTCCTCAATTGAGAGGAATGTCTATCCCAGGTCAGCCACAAAAATTCTACCGTGTAGCCAAGGGCGGCTCTGGTCCTCTACTCCTTCCTGAGTGCATTACAGGTGTGTACCATCAAACCGAGTTTTCAACTGATATTTTACCAGACAGAACCAATTTAGAATTTCGTCATTCAATCTGCTGCCCACGTGTGTGATTCTATTCTAAGTAACCTGTGCTGCAGTTTGAAGCCAGTTCATTGAATACCTAACCAGAAATATGGAAAAGTCACTGGGCCTCACCTGTGACATTAGGATCGCGCCTTGTTCTCCACTGTGGGACAAACACAGTGATGTTTCTGTTGCCAAGCTTCCAAAAATATTCAACTGCAATTGCTATCCCACGGCAACTGAAGAACTTTTTCAGACCATGGCTGGAAGAAAGCAAGAACGATTTCATTAGGTTAAGGCATATGGAAAGTCCACGTTTAGCACAGAGAACAATCATACAACAGAAACAGTCAGACACGCTTTTACTTTTCCAATGTGCTGTGCACTTTGCTGTGCTGCAGAGCCAAGTCAGACCTGCTGACTGAGTCCTTCCTGCATCTCAAGAGTCTTGGGTCTTTTCCTTGTACTTGACGAACTGGGTACGCTGTTTTGCTGGAGGGCGGCAGGCTTGCTGTAATGTCTGTTTATTATCACAGGGGTTTCCAGTATAGTCTACTTGGAAAACCACTACTGTTTCTAACGTCTGTCTAACCAATGGACTCTAAAATCCTTATCTTCTTTTTGTGAGATGTGGTCTCTGTAAGTCAATGAACTGACTTAAAGCATGTGATCCTCCTGACTCAGCCCCCTGAATTCTGACACACTGGCGTACACTGCACATCTAGCCTACTGTGACTCTGGAGTCAAGTCCTGGTGGGGCTGTGATGCTGTGTGGGGTGCTGCCTGTTTCCTGTGTTAGGGATGAGACCCAGGTCCTCACACGAGCTAGGCTAGCACTCTACCGCTGTGCTTCACTGCCAGCGTATGTCTAAGAACTTGTGAATTTTATCACAGAATTTGTGGCTCAGTAGCTGTGCTATGTGCCTGCCTATGGCTGAGGATGGGGATTAAAGATGTGACCCTGCTGTACTACCACAGCGCCCAATGTCACCGCTACCTCTGGAGGGTGGGTGGGTGCACCACACACTTTCCAGGGAACTGAAAAGGCCTGAGTTTATAACTTAAAAAGAACAATTTGAAAACAAGATTCAAAGGAAACTAACTAGAACCATGGGACCATACTGAATGAATCAGAAAGCAGGGAAAAGGAAAACATGTAAGAAACGGGCCAGAACCTCAATCTGCAAAGGTCACCATGGTCACTGTCTCACCACTCGATTCCACCACAGCAATGTGACAACAGCCACACACAGCTGTAGATGGCAAATATGGCTGAGTTCCTACTCACATGAGACAGAAATGGGGCTGTACTTAGCCCAGTGTGTGACTTCTTGCTCAGAAGGTACACAAAAAATGTAGCTCCTAAGTCTGGCAGTACATTTCAAAGTACAAAACCAGAACTGGATGGAGAGACGGCTCATACTTAAGAGCACTTGCTGCTCTTGCAAACGGGCGTGGGTTTGATTCTTAGCACCCATGTGGCAGCTCAAACCATCCGTAATTCTAGGGGATCAGAAGCCCTTTTCTGACCAGGCATGTATATGGCACACAGCACACACACACACACACACACACACACACACACACACACACACACAGAGAGAGACACAGGCAAAACACTCATACACATTTAAAAAAAATCAGCTGGCTATACGGCTCCACAGGCAAAAGTGCCACACATGGACCATGGTGTGTGTACTCCCCCAATACAAACACACATAAACAAGTAAGTAAGCAAACATGATTTTAAAAAAAACCAAATACATATTTTTGTTTCAGGCAGTCAAATAGAGGTGGGGGAGAGATGTCGTTCCCACACACATCCTCTGCTAGGACTGGCTTCCAGGTCCCCTCCACATTTGACAGATCAGAGAGAGCAGGTCATGGCAAACTTCCCATAAAACACATGCCAACCAGCTCTTGCTCTTGGATGGTCTTGTTACCCATCCTGGTTGCTAAGTGTCCTTGTGTTTCTTCCCTACCAGCCCCTCTGAGGGTTCAGTCTAGTCTCCTGTGAAGTCAGCCCATCCTGTCTCTCAGCTCCTACCTTCTACTTTGCAGTGTATCAGAGTTGCCTGTTGAGAGTGGGTGTGCTGGGGTGGAATCATTGCCCACACCTGGCCAAGGCCCTTCCAATATCCCATAGTATGATGCCAACCCTCTTTGCATTCCTGACCCTTGAGTGCAGGAAGGCTTGGATACACACAGCTAAGCTGTCAGGAGGTTGCAAAGAGTAGCCCACAAGTTCTCTTTGCTAGAGGATAAAGCCATTGCTTTTTCAGAGACCAATAAAGAGGAAACTATCAGCTGGCCAGTGGTGGCACATGCTTTAATCCCAGCACTCAAGAGGCAGAGGCAGAGGCAGAGGCAGAGGCAGAGGCAGAGGCAGGCCTAGGTCTCTGTGAGTTGTTCGAGGGTTTCTCTGTGGAGCTTTGGAGCCTGTCCTGGAACTCACTCTGTATACCAGGCTGGCCTTTGAACTCACAGAGATCCCCTGCCAGTTCGAACATGAAGATCCCAAATCAAGAGCACACACACACGCACACAGGATCCAGTGAACCTGCTTGCCCTCCTCTCCTTAAATCTTCTGCTGACCACACAGCAGGAATGGATGGGGACAGAGCTCCACTTGCGGTCAATGAAGAAAAGGAAGCCAAAGCAGATGGCAGGAATTCTGCTACCCTGGGTATCTAAGTTTAAAGCAACAGTAGAACAAATAGTTTGCTGTCAGAAGCACCAAGGCTGCACCAGTTCTCAGTGCTCTCTACAGAAGATCACAGCATTTTCACTCTGAAGACTCCACAGTTAAGCAGTGCTTCAAGGTTCTAGATATAGAGATTCATCTAGAAAAGAAAACTACAGAAAAAGGAAATGAGGGCTGGGGTGTGACCAATATAGCATATGTGTGTGATCTGAGTTGAAGTCTTAGCCCCAGGAAGGGGGGAAAAAAGAACCAAACTGTTGTTATAATGTTAGACAGTGCAGTGAGAGCTCTTCTTCTAAGCCCGATGAAGTGTGTTAATCCTTGCTGCCTCTGGTCTCTGCAATAGAGACAGAGTGGTGGACAGGGAAGTGCCAACTAGTGGCCTACCCTGACCTAGAGGACATACATTCACAGTGCACAGACTAATACCTTCTATTTTAGGGACTCCAAATAGACCCCAGCCTCACATGCAGGAAAACACTGAGCCTGGAGGGTAGGAGTGTCAGCTCTTCAGGGAGATCTGAACTCCTGCTCCAGGCCTCTGGAGACAAGTTAAATTACCCGGCTATTTTTCACATTCTAGCAGTCAGTCCACACGTTTCAAACAGAGGAGAGCTGGGTGACAACAGCTAGCTAGCAGTGGCTGTCAGGCCAGACAGGGGAGTGCAGGGAAATACTGTGGGAAGCCCTTTCTGCGTTAACCAGAAAAGCACAATTTCCTTCTATCTTCCACCTCATAAAATAGCCGTGGAACCTGCTACAGAGAGACGAGCAAGCACAGTGGACACATGTACAGTTCTGACAAGACAACGGGCAAACCCCATCGACACACAGTCACCAAAGGAGACTAGTCAGGTGCTCTCATGCTGGAGTTTCAGCCGCTACTGTGATGTCGGGCCAGAGACTGCAAACATTTCCACTGACTCATCACCTGACTCACAGTGATGACGGGAAACGACTGAAAACACATCCTCAGCAGCAGAAGGCAGGTGCTTCAGACCTGTTTGTGGTATCTATGAGCGTCAACCTCATGCTGAACCAAATAAACAGCAATCCAGGATGGGGGGTGGTGGTAGTGCTGCTTCAGGGTAGTTCACATCAATAGACCCAATTCCTGCAGGCCTTGGATTTCCTTCTAAATTCCTGCAAGCTGTGCCAAATGGGACAGGATTATTCAGCAGCTCTAATGTGTCCAGTAAGAAAAAGGTCTGAGCAGTCCAACCTCAACTCCTGTGGGAGCCGCAGACAGTCCTGGTGCTGAGGAGAAAGACATGGCCCCACAAGTCTAGGTGTGACCCTGGACAAGGCTCATGTCACTTCATGCCACGCAAGCTGTACCTAATTCTTGCTCCAAGAAACGAGTATGAAGATTGCAATAAATAATAATAATAATAATGATAATAACATGCCAGGCTAAGAGTGAAACTCAAGCAGAGCATTTGCCTAGTGTGTCTAAGAACCAAAGTTCAATTCTTACTGCCAAAAAACTTAGGAAATCCATGGTCTCAGTTAAAACGCAGTCTACACTGGTGACACGGAAGGCAAGCAGGCCATGAAGTCACAAGTGGTGACAAGAAGCCAGTAAGAAAGTCCTAGACTTCTCCTCAGCAGCTCTCTCTTCCGGGAAGCCCGCCATGTCCAGAGCCTGAGGCTGAGGGGTTGAGAGAACAGTCTACCTGCACTCACTCCCTGTGGAAGCAGATGGGCTGTGCCAGAGCCAGCATCAACACCTTTGGGACTTTCTGAGGGAAGTCCTCCGGGCACTCAGTCCCCGGCATCATGCAGCACAGAGGCATCTGATCTGAAGATGTCCCAACTCAGAGTCAAGTCCTACCCATACTGGCACTTTCTTCTCTCAGAAAAAGGGTTAACTTTGATTACTAACTGTGGTGGTTTGACTATAAATGACCCTCAGGGGTCTATAGGGAGGAGCACCACTTAGGAGGTGTGGCCAGGAAGTAGGTGCGGCCTTGTTGGAGGAGGTGTGTGACTAGGGGGATGGGCTTTGAGGGATCAGAAGTTGCAGCTAGTTTCTCGGCCTGCTTCCTGTAGATCAAGATGTACAACTCTCAGCTCCTCTAGCATGTCTGCCTGCACGTCAGGATGATAATGGACTGAACCTCTGAAATGTAAGCCAGCCCCAATGAAATGTTTTCCTTCAGAAGAGTCACTGTGATCAGAATGTCTCTCCACAGCAACAGAAACCCTAAGACACTCACATTCCAGGTGAACCTACATCTAACTAAGTGCGGCTGCGTCTTAGGGTAACATCCCTTTTCAAAGTGTTGCTCTTAAGCCCAAACATCAGTAAATTCAAAAGAAAGTTAAATCCTCTAGAAAGAATCAGTGTTCGAAGCTAGTGAGGAGCTGGAGAGCTGGCTCAGCGGCTGCAGCACCAGCTGCTCTTCCAGAAGTTGCAGTTCAGCTTCCAGCCCATGGCCAAGCAATTCATGGCCACCTGCAACCCCAGTGCCAGGGATCCAACAGCCTCTTCTGACCTCCACGGCACCAGCATGCATGTGCACAACCTCCCTGTACCCCTACCCATATACATTAATAAAACGAATGCCTAAAGTAATGAGGATCATAAGTCAGCAGTTAAGAGTACCTGCTGTTCTTAACTGAGTTCAGGTCCTAGCACCCATGTCAGGTGGTTCACAGCTGTCATTCCATGTAGTATACATACACAGACACAAACACAATCAATAAATAAACAATTAAAATATATAGTAATAAAAGCTTGCATGCTCATTTTAAGCGATAACACTATTTTTCAAAAGCAACAGTACTATATCCAAGAATGTTGGGAAATATGTAGTAGTGTTTTGGGTTGTCATGTGTCTAGGAAGCACACTATGGGCAAAGGAGAAGGGATCATATCTGTAACACACGCTGGCATGGTCAAACAGTACTGTACATTCTAATAGTGAGCGATACTAGTTACTACTCTAAAAAGTTGATGGATCAGCTGGCAAAGTGTGTGTTAAACAAGCATGAGGACTTGAGTTCAGATCCCCAGCACCCATGTAAAAAGTGATGTAAAAAGTGAAGGTGGGGGTGGGCACACACTTGTAATCCTAGTACTGCTCTAGAGAAATAGACAGGAGGAATCTCGGAGGTCCCCAGCAGCCAATCGAGCCGAACTGGAGGCAGCGTCAGGGAAAGAATAACTCAAAGACAACAACAAAACCGAAACAAAAAACCAAGGTGGAAAGCCATCGAGGACGATGCCCAATATTAACCTCTGCTCTCCATACGCGCACACACATACTCATGAACATATAGCATGCACACACAAATATCGCTAACATGCTCAGCCTTAGCTCATCTGTGTTCTGACTGCTTCAACATCACTCTGAGAAATCTTTGCACATATAGAAAGGTTTTTGCAAAAGAATTAGTATTCCTCAAAATCACGACATAAACTCTGTGTCCCCACTCAGCTTAAGAACTAACAAGGAGGACCTGGAGTCGGTCTTGTCCTACAGGTACCCAAACGGCTCTTACAGTTTTACTTAGATCAATCTATGCAGCTGTGGGGCATTTGCTGGGTTTCCCCCAACAGAGCTGCCAGAACCCAAAGTGATCATAAGAGGCAGCACTGTTGGAAATGAGGACACAGGTGCAATAGTTTTACTCCTGCCTTGACATTTCTCAACTTCTGATCCCCCAGCCTTGACCTTCCCAGGGCTGGGATTCAGGAAGAGGCCACCAAGTCCAGTTTAAGGGATAAAACCCAGGGCTTCATGAATGCTAGGCGAGCATTCTACCAACAGAGCTACACGTAGCCCCAGTGCAAACGGCCAAACTTCTAATATCTAAAATGGTGGCACTTTTTTTTTTAAATTTTGACAGCAAAATGTAAACAAATAATTTAAAAAAGAAAAAGAAAACCAAAACAATGCTCATGCTCGCAAAATCCACACTGCCAGGCACAGTAGCACACACCTTTAAAGCCTAGCACTGGGAAGGCACAGGGAGGAGGATCTTCCTGACTTGGGGGCCTGCCTGGGTTGACATAGCAGACCAGCAAGGGCTACATAGTAAGACTTTGCCTCAAAACAAACATGGCAGGTGTGGAGGCCCATGCCTACAATCCCGGCACTCAGGAAACAGATTGGATCTTTTGTGAGTTTAGGGCAGCCTGGTCAGTCATCACAGCAAGTAGCAGACTAGGCCTACATGGCGAGACCTTGTTCCAAAACAAAAGACACACACCAAAAGCTGTCAGGGCAGACTTCAAAGGTGGGTTGGAGGATGGCAAGCAAGCTGAAGATACCAGAGAAGACCAAACGGCCTGGCTTCCAGTCCTGCAGCTTACTGCTGTCAGCAGCCATGGTTCTGTGCTACCCTATGGCTGTGGACTTTCCATGAGCAAGCCAGGCACAGTGGCTGCTGGAGGCACCTCACCAAACACACCAAGTTCATGTGGGAGGTGTGTGGCTTTGCTCCCTACCAGCAGGGAGCTCTGGAGCTGCTCAGTGGAGCCAAGGACAAGCAGGTCCCAGAATTCCTCAAGAAAAGGACAGACGAACATACAGCCACACTAAAAGAAAGGGAGGGAGAGGAACTGAGCAAGAGTCCTCGCCACCATGAGGAAGGCGACTGCCAAGATATAAAGTCCCATCTTCTTCTGAGTAGGAAATACTTTCAGAAAGCATGGCGTGTATCTTAGACACACCCTGAAGTATTTCCGGATGACACATGCACCTGAGATCTCCTTTGAAGTACACAAGGGCTAGGGAGGGAACTCAGCAGTAGGGCATTGGCCTAAAGCTCAGAAGAGCCTGGTCTCCACCCCCAGCACCACAGGGACTATAAACAGAATAAAATAAAGAAAAATAAAATCCCATAAAAGTGGGATTAAAGCTGTAGGGTAAGAGTGCAGATGGAACAAGAGTGGTCATGAACTAGTAATTGTTGGGGCTAAGAAAACCCACGGAGAATTGCCATACTTTCTTGTTATATTTCTTTGTAAATTTTAATTTAAAAAAAAAACCTAGCAAAATAAATAACTCATTAAGTAAAGCTGACTCCAGTTCCCACATCAATAGAGGGAGGCTCACAACTGCCTGCAACACTGGCTCCAGAGGATCCAATGCATTTGTCTGGCCTCTTCCAAGGGGCACCTGCAAACATATGGAATGCGTTCACACAAATGCACAGCATATACATTTAAAAGAAAGAAGAAAGACAAGATATACAGTGGCTGCAAAGACAGCTCAGCAGTTAAGAGCATTTGCTACATTGCAGAGGACTTGGGTTCAGTTCCCAGCACCCTCACTGTGGCTCACAGCTGTAACTATAGTTCCGGGGATCCAGTTTCCTCTTCTGGCCTCCTTGGACAGCAGACATGCATGTGGTGGGCATATAAACATGCAGACAAAACTCTCATACACATAAAATAAACATATATGCCAATAATTTATTTTTCATGCCTATAACATAAGCACTAGGAGGATCGTGAGTCAGAATGTCGCCTCCCCAGCATCTCCAGATGAGAAGCCTACAGGGAGACAGCACAGGGCTGGAGCATGCACCCACCTCACATAAGGACCCTGTCCAAACGTGAGGACCAGAAAGAAAAAGCCAAAGGCATTCCTAAACCTTCAGGACATGAGTTGACCTTTCCGAATTCCTAGAAAGTGGTCATCCAGGCACTCAACAGAGAATATTATTCTCAGAATTTAACATCCGTAGGAGCTGGGAGTGATGGCTCAGCAGTTAAGAAAGGCTTGAATTCAGTTTCTAGCACCCATGTCAGGTGGCTCAAACTCACCTAGAACTCCAGCTCTAGAGGATCTGACACGCTTCTCTGGCCCCCACGGGTACTGTTTCCATGTTTACAAATTAACTTTCAGACACACACATACACTGAATTAAAAATAAAAATAAACCAGGTGCTGGTGGTGGCTATCGTCTTAAATCCCAGTACTCAGGAGGTAGTGGAAGGTGGTTCTCTGTGAGTTCAAGGCCAGCCTGGTCTACACAGCTAGATCTAGAACACCCAAGGATACACAGAGAAACCCTTTCTTTGAAAATCCAACACACGGGCGCGCGCGCACACACACACACACACACACACACACACACTCACTTTAAACTAATTAATTTTTAAAAAAGATTTTCTCGGGGAAGCTGAGGCAAGAAGTACTACAAATTAGTAGCTAGCCTGGGCTGTAAGAGAATGTCTCACAAACAAAAGACAGCAGCAGGCAGCAGCTCCATTCTTGTACTGGGAATCTAACACAGGTTTCAAAGTCTAGTTCATCTACAGTTGCACCAGATGTGCTAGAGTGACATGTAACGTGAAAATATAGTCTTTAGCTTCCCCTACCCACAGCAACAGGGTCAAGCAAGAGCTTAGAACTCCAGAAAATCAAATGCAAAACCCTTCCAACCAGCCAGGTAGTGGTTACACACACCTTTAACCCCAGCATTCAGGAGGCAGAGGCAGGCAGATCTCTGTGCATTCGAGAACAGCCTGGTCTACAGAGTAAGTTCACAGAGAAACACTGTCTCGAAAAACAAAAAAGAAAAAATCCAAAAAACGACACAACAACAAAAACTCTTCCCAAGCAGCTGGTCCTTCCCTGGCTTCCAAAGGCTCCAGATCCACTAGAACAGAATGCAGTCCTGAACGCGCACGTGCGCACACGCACACAGCTCTCAGATGCTGCTGAGAGAACTAGGTAAGAACAGAGTAGACTTACGTAATTGTAGCATTACTCCCATCTATAACAATATGCTTCAAATCAGCTTCCCTGGTTCATTTTTTAATTCCAGCTTGTACGGTGCTTTCAGGTTATCTCGAAATTTCTGAACCCCAGTGACTGAGGAATCCATAAGCTCAGAGGTTCCAGCCAATCGTGCATCGGTAGCTGAAGGTAACAGCTGGGGCAGCGGTGGAGGGGAATAGTTTGGCTTAGGCTGAGGAGAGCTACAGCAGCCAGAACGTTTCTCACAGGCAGCCTTCGCGTTTTGAGGAGCCGAGGATTCCGCTTGCTGTTGAAAGCCATTTTCAGGGACAGCTAGGCTTCTCTGGCGGCGCCTGTAGCTCCCCTCGAAATGAAGCTGACTTCCTTAGGACTGGAAGAGGCAACAGAGGGAGAGAGGCCATGGGTCTCAAGGTCTACATTACAACTGTAGTTCAGGATTGAGCCCCACATTTCGTTGTTTCTGTCCTACTGGCCCCACCTGCACTGCTATTCTGAGCGGCATCTGGACACACAGTGCAAGGTGCAAACTCTCTGTCTCCTTGGAGTCTCCTTTTCACTAAGT
Source organism: Myodes glareolus (assembly GCF_982192425.1). Taxonomy (NCBI): domain Eukaryota; kingdom Metazoa; phylum Chordata; class Mammalia; order Rodentia; family Cricetidae; genus Myodes; species Myodes glareolus. Next base: position 12,655,965 of record NC_142047.1, on the reverse strand, counting down.
TGCATCTGGGAGCTTGGAGCAAGGACCCAACTATCCCGCAAAGGAAGTTGGGGGAGCAAGGCTCAGGCTTAAAGGCTGGAGCTGTCCGGGCGGGTGTCCGCGTGCTGGCTCCTGGCGAGGTAAACAAGGAAGGAGGCTGCCTCCTTCCCCTTGCTGGCTCCTGGCGAGGTAAACGAGGAAGGAGGCTGCCTTCTTCCCCCGCACGATGAAGGCGCAGGTCAGCGGAAAGCCGCCCGCCCGTCCGCCGCTGGCCCACTTGGCCGTTCACGCCTGGGCCCGCCCGGGGCGGCCGAGACAAAAGCTCAGCCCCGCCGCGAGGGCTCACCCGGTCCACCCCGGGCCGCGGCCGGCTCCTCCCTCCAGGCCGCCCGCTTACCTGTGGACGGAGAGCGCGCAGGCCCCGTCTAACGCGCCCGGTCCCCAGCTGCGTCCCCCGCCACCGTCGCGACCACGGGCCGCGCCTCCACTTCTTGAAGCGCCGACACCGACTTGACACCGGGGGCCGCCTACCACGAGAGCGCGCTCGCCGACCACGAGAGCGCGCCCGCCGAGCGGGAGCGGACGCGAGCGGAGAAGCCCTGGGCGGGGTTTCCCACGGCCGCGCATGCGCACTGGTGGCTGGGGCGGGCACACGTACCTGACTTTCGGAGTCGGGACGTTTCGGTTACCGGAGATGCACCACCAGTGTCCTTGCGAGGCGACCGTGCGGTTTCCCGACTTTCTGTGGGGCCGCCTAGGTTTCCGCCTCGACACTCTGCGGGCCCGTGGCCTGTAGTGGCCTCCAGGACCCCACTCCTGGAGGAGGAGGGCCGCGCCCCCGGAGGCTAGTTGAAAGCTGGCTAGTTAGAAGCAAGCATGGCTTTTCCTCTATATCCCCACTCTTCTAGGAAGCTCCTCGTTGGGGGCTGTCCATGTGCTGCTTTCAATTTAAAACAGAAAAAGGAGCCAGGCACTCGGGAAGCAGAAACAGGATCTTCACAAGTTTGGGGCCAGGTTGGTCTGTGTAGAAATTTGAAGGACTTCACGGTGGACCCTGAATCTAAAATTATTAAAAGAAAACCTCTTTTTCAGGGCTAGAGATGTATTCATGAGGAATGCTTGCCTAGGATGAGATCCCCAAATTGCAGGTGAAGGGGTGGGAGCCTTTCCATTTGATTCTGGTGTGGGCTGTGTGTGTAGGAGTCAGAGGGACATCTTGTGGGTTCTGGGGGTGCAACGCCAGTGGTGAGCCTTGGCAGAAGAGCCTCAGCTGAGCCATCTCCACAGTCCCCGTTACAGTTTTTTGATGGGTGCCTGGGTCTGACTAGGTTCCTGAGTGGATTTCCAGGGAAGAACTCTAGAAATGGAATGCTGTGTGAAAACAAAGTACTTTTTCTGTGGGACAAAAAAGACTCCTCCCCCTGAACCATCAGCACAAACACCGCCCCAGCCACCACCCGAACTTGTGCTCAAAGGCAGAATTTCCAGCTTCCCTCAGCATCTTTGTAGTCTGCTGCCTTGGTACTTGTGTTCTTGAGCTGATAGTTTTCTCACCGTGCCCTTCCTCTGGAACCACTGGCACATCCAGTTGAGAAAGTTAAGGTGTTTTTAGCCAAAAGTATCATTATATTAGTACAAATTTGTTGGTCCCCAAAGCCCAAAAGCCAGATAAAAGGTTTCCATTGTATAGATCCACAAAGATTTTAGATTTTCGTAGTGTTCTTGTTCATTTCAACAAATACATAATTACATAGGGAATGGTAAAATAATCTGTCATATGCTGTGCTTGGTCACAGAGCTTACCAAGCAGGAAGAATTCGTTCACTCTCCCATTCACTGAACAAATGATAGTCCCCGTGCTAGTCCTGAGAATACAGAGCCATTGCTGGGTACTTAGGACGTTTTATACTCTAGCAGGAGACATAAACATTAGTCTCCTACACGGACCATTACAGCTGTGAGGAAAACATCACCAAAGAAGGTGCCTAACTCTGGAATGTGTGTGTGCACAGGTGTCTGGCACAAGACTGAAGGACAAGGAATTAGCCAGATTGAAGGGAGGCTAGAAATTGTGGGGACACGGATGAAGCAGAAGAAAATGTCAGAAGACGACCCTGCTGCTGTCAACTGCTCCACTATGGGCTGAGGAAGGGAGAGCATAAGGCCCTGGGGTGCTGCAAAGCCAGTGGAGTTCAGAGATGCCGAACTTTGAGGACCAAGGTGTTCACTTGTGTTTCCTAAGGGACAGTACTTCTCGGCCTGGTGACAGAATGGTACGAGTCGATATGGGAGAGGCCAAAGAAGCAGAGAGAAGAAAAACCCAGGGAAAGTCGAGAGAAAATCCACAAAATGAAAGCCCACACCAGGAGGTGGCTACGGAGAAAGGTATCTTGGATGGGCCCCTGAAAAGAGTATCAAATGCTACTATACCCCAGTGCCAGACTCAGCGGGTTACTTCACCAGTCCCACAAAAACTCCCTGAAATAAGCCTGGCTGCCATGGTGCACGCCTTTAATCCCAGCACTCTGGAGGCAGAGGCAGGTGCCTGTATGAGAGTTCAAATCTAGCCTAGTCTACAAAGCAGGTTCCAAGACATCCGGAGCTACACAGGAAACCCTGTCTCGAAAAAAGCAGAAAGCTCCATGAAATAACTACCATTACTGTTCCCATTCTTGCTCTGCTAGAGCAAGTAAGCCACATGAAACCTAGAAGATGCTAGATGCCAGTCAGGATCCAGATCCAACACACTAGTGCACAGTGGGGCATGCTGGTAGATCCAGTGCTCGGGAGAATGAGATGAGTGCATCACCACTGAATACACTGTCTATTAAAAACTTAAACCCAGCTTCAGTGTCCTGACTGCCATTCCAAGGTTCCAGCAGAAAGCAAGAGGAATTCTTGTTTTTGTTTCTCAAGACACAGTTTCTCTGTGTAGCCCTGTCTGCCCTGGAACTCAGCCTGTTCACCAGGCTGACCTCAAACTGAGATCCACCTGCCTCTGCCTGGGATTAAAGGCGTGCACTCTGCACACACCTTCTTTAAATGGAAAGAGCTTGGAGTCCATGTAGAAAGCATGGAGTGAGGACCGAGAAGTCACAGAGGTCAGAAGTCCTTTGCCCCTTGAGGAAACCCCTGTGTGGCTATATGAAGGCAGATTTTCCAGAGTCATGGACAAACTCATTTTAAATTAACCAAAAATGGTTTGTTTTGGAATGGACATTTTGGGCTTTGTCGATTTCATGACTGTGTAACTAGATACTATAAAATGGAATTACAAAATATAAGTAATAATGGCACATGTCTGAGGCAAGAGTTCAAGTCAGCTTGAATATATTGTAAATTTCAGGTCAGCACAGAATGAAACATTGTCTCAAAGGCAGCAACAACAACAAAATGCCCACAACTCCAATCTCAACAAACTTCCAGAATAAGATGCAAGCCAGGTATGGTGTCTCAGTCATATGGCCCCAGTTTCTTCAGAGATGACATTGTCCAAGAGTAACCTAGTGAGTCTGTTTGCAAAAATGAGACAGATGTGGGATACCTTTAATCCTAGCACTCAGGAGGCAGAGGCAGACAAATCACTGTGTGCTCAAGGTCAGTCGGAGTTGTGTAGTGAGACCCTGTTTCAATAAATAAATTATAAAGACTACAGAAATATCTGAGACTCTCACTTAGTGGTAAGGCACTTGCCTAGAATTTTCCTTTCACTTTTTCAGAGAAACTTGCAATGCCTTTGTAAGAGAATTAGAGACAGTCTGGGAGTGAACTTTGCATTTTCACGGGTGTTGGGCCTGGGTTTGGAAGGTTACAGGCTTGGGAAAGAGAGAGCTAGCCCCTCTGGGGTGGGGCATAGTCCATCCCCAACCTCACCCTACTCCCATCTCTGAACACTGCAGCAAGGTGAACAAGAGAACCTGACATTGAAACAAAGTTGTCAACACAAAGACAGGCATCTCTATTCCTCACACCTCACCTCTCCTTTCTCCAAATAGCATTTGTCAATCTGATAATGATCGCATCTGTCTGGCCTGATACTGACAGATGGCTAAGAGCCTTGTAAATCACAGGAGTCTTGAAGTTGCCAGGTACCCAGGACAGAGTGTTCCCAGGGATACCAAAGGAAGGCCGGTCTCAAGATGTTGGCATTCTTACATCAGCACCCAGGTGCGGTCTTGCCTCCAGAATTCATTCACTCCTTTTCCTCTTGTTGCTTTCCCCTTTGTTTTAAGTCTCCTCTCATTCAGAAATCAAAATTCTCTCCTTCATTTTTCTGATTCCTTTTTATACAAAGCTAATCTCATCATATTAATCTCATCTCAGGGTTTTAATGGGATTTAGAAACCTGATTGGCTAAATCCAGGTGATAGGTATGGGTAGGATATGAGCCTCACATTCATAACGTTAATGTACCTCCCATTTTAAAGAAAAATAATGGCACATGGATGCTGGCATTTCCATAATACTGTAGGAAAGCACTGTTTTACTACTTGCCCTATTGGGGATCAAACCTAGAACCCCTTGCTCGCTACAGAAGGATTGTGTCAACTATGTTGTGGAATTGTAGTTAAGATGTGCTACATTCGTCTGTGTGGTGAAATATTTGTTTCATGATGCAACATCTTGTGTTGCATTCCCTTATGTTGCATTGGTTTAACTCTGTAAAGCTATGTTACTTTGCCTATCGGCAACACCTGATTGGTCAAATAGCTGCACGGCCAATAGCTAGGCAGGAGATAGAACTAAGCAAGGCAGAGAGAATAAACAAGAAAGAAGGAACAATAAGGAGAGGAGGATGTTGGGGGGGGGGGGCTGCCCTACAGCCAGACATGGAACAAGAATAAAAGGAAAGATATACAGAAAAAGAAAGGTAAAAAAACCAGAGACAAATGGTAGATGAGATAATTTTTAAAAAGCTGTTTAGAAATAAACCAAGGCTGGGCATTCATAAGAAGGAATAAGTCTCCATGTGATTATTTGGCAACTGGGTGTTGGGTCCTCTAAGAGCAAAGAGAAAGAAAAAAAACAGCTACACCACTAAACTGCATCTCTAGACCAGAAAGGATTTTGTAAACAATAATGCTGCAAATGATGGTATTTCAGGTCCTGTGCAGAAAATACTTCAGGATAAGAGTGTGTGAGGATCCTGTTGATTGGCAATCACATCTCCAATGGGATAGAAAACAGCTGTCCTGTACTGACCCCTTATAAGGGCTGCAGTGACAGAAATAACTCACTTTCCTCTTAGGAAAAAGGGGACATACAGGACTGTCCTTATCGGGGTGATTAATATAAGTGAGACATACAGCTCCTTGCATTGTCTCAACAAGAAGTCTTTGATGCGCGGATATTTTCTTAAATGAAGTAGAAACAAGTAGAATTAACAGAGTGGGTCTTGCATTGCTCACCTCCCTTTTCCCTGACAGTGTCTTGCTATAGAGCTCACACTGGTTTCCAATTGGCTGTCCTCCTGAGTGCTGGAATTCCAGGTGTGGATTACCACACCTGGCTTAAATTTCAAGTTCTCTAGGATTGCCTACAAACCTGACTAGACAGGCTGTAGAGAACTCTTAATCCCCCTAGAGCAAGGTCAGGGACACCCTGTGTTACAGGAGACTCTACATCAGGCAGGGAAAGCATAGACAAAGGTGAATTCAAGCTTCATGTGTGTATACAGCTCAGATATCCAAAACCTCATCCCTCTAATACGTGATAGCACACTAACTTTTAAAATGCCTAAGCCAGCATGACCCTCACCCCAACAGTGTGCAATGCCCCGTTCCAAAGCACAGATCTGACCTTGGTTTCATGTTTGCTGCTACACTCATTAACAACTTTCCAGGGTCTCTGCAGTCCCTCCATTTTTAGAACCCATTAAGTCTCTTCTCCATCAAGGCGCTATGGTTTACTGACTCAGTCTATGAGGAATAAATATATTACTGCTGTTTAAAGAAGCCCACTGACTGAGTGGCCTCTACCGTCAATGCACGGTGTCCTCTGCATGCACTAACAAGCAGTGTTTTTCAGACAGGGCATCCCACACCTTTCCTCCCAACATTTGAGAGACTGAGAAAGGAGAGTATCAAGCTGGAAGCCAGCCTGGGCTATATGGCAAGGCTACATTTAGCAAAAAAAACCAAAAATCCAAGCCAAATTGACCAACCAGTCAAGACTTTATATTGATGCCCTCAAGATGCTCTGTGGCTACAGCAGATCACAAGGATAACCGCCTGGTTAGGTCTGCTCCTGCCTCAGGAGAGCCACAGCCTGCTTATGTCTCCTACCTGCACTGTTTGTTTCCAGGCAATATAGTGTCTTTCGCCCTGGAAGACGCTTTCCCCCTTTCTCCGATTTTTGTTTTCAATTTTAAATTTGTATGCTTGTGTATGTGTGTAGTGTGTACTTGGCAAGCTGTCTGTGTGCAAGTCAAAGGACAACCTGCTGAAGTCAGTTCTCTCTCGTCATCATGTGGATTCCCGTCATCAGGAATTGATCTCAGATCCTCACATGTATGGCAAATGCTTTTCTCATTAAACCACCCCCGTGGTTGGATTTTTTGTTTTGTTTTGTTTTTGAGACAAGATTCCATTCCCTAACCCTGGCTGCCCTAGCTACACCATGTAGCTCAAGATGACCTCATAATTGGAGAAATCTTCCTGCCTCTGCCTCTCAAGTGCTAGAATTATACAGGAAAGGGCCCAGATATGGTATCTCTTTTTATGTATGGCTGCAGGTTCCCATTTATAGTCCTAGAGACATAATTATATTCCTCTCAACACTTGGCCTGCTGTTAGCCATACACAGAGCCTTTCTTGGCCTGAAACTGGGAAGCATCTTCCCTCCTAGATTCCTATCAGCTCTGCAAAGAGAAGCAGGTCCCAGGCATGTCAGACATGCCTAAAGCAGAACAGAAGCCATGCTTTCTATATCAGGCACACTTTCCCCTGCTCATTCACTGTCTGGAGTTTGAGAATTTATTAAGCAGCATGCAGGAAAAACTCTACCAGAGTGGCAAGTTGGAGGAAGGACTGAGGAATTCAAGAATGGAACTAACTGCAAAGAAATTCCTGAATGGTCAGAAGATGCGTGAGTCCAGGACTACAGATGACTGTCATTTCCAAATCATTCAGGGTCTTCAGGAAAAGAGTTATGTGTCAGCCCTACATTTTGCAAGAAGTTAGAAAATCATTTGCAGGGGACTGGAGAGATGATTCAGTGCTTTAGAGCTCTTGTTGCTCCGGTAGAGGATCCAGGTTTGATTCCCAGCATTTAAGTAGTGCCACCGATAACCCCCAATTCTAGGGGATCTGACATACTTTTCTGACCTGTGGAGGCATCAGGCATGCACATGGTGAATATACATACATGCAGGCAAAACACACACATATAAAATAGAATAAAAAATAAACTTAAAAAGAAAATCCGGGGCTGGAGAGATAGCTCAGTAGTTAAGAGCATTGACTGCTCTTCCCGAGGTCCTGAGTTCAATTTCCAGCAACAACATGGTGGCTCACAACTCTCTGTAATGAGATCTGGTGCCCTCTTCTGGCCTGCAGGCAGGATACTGTATACATAAATAAATAAATCTTTTAAAAAAATTATTTTGGTAAAAAAAGAAAATCCTTTGATGTGGGATTCCCCTCTGAATGCTGTGAATGTTTTAATAAAATTGGATCCTAAAGAAGCTGCTTTAGCCTATGGCAGGCCAGAATAGGGCTAGGAGGGAAAACTAAATTGAATGCAGAGAGAAAGAAGGCCAAGTCAGGGAGACGCCATGTAGCTGTCGAAGGAGAAAGATGCAGGAAACTTACTGGTAGGCCACACCCTCATGGTGATATATAGATGATTAGAAATGGGTTAATTTAAGATATAAGAGCTAGCTAGAAATATGCCTGAGCCATCGCCCAAACAGTGTTGTAATAAACATAGTTTTTGTGAGATTATTCGGGTCTGGGCAGCCAGAGAGCAAAAGGAAAATCTCTGTTTACAATCCTTTATGTTTTTATCATTTTGTCATTTTGGTGGTGCCAGGCAGGCAAGTGGTATTGACAATTACTTTCCAAATGTCTTGTTTTGGGGAGTGGAAGGGTAAAGTTGTCTCTGTTTTGAAATTTTTATTCTCTCATAATTTCACGTATATATGATATACTTTGATTATATATTCCCCTCCTATTATCTCCCCTCTGCCACCCAGCCCCTTCATCTTTCCACCAAGTCCTCCACCTGCAGGATATATATATTTTCAAGGTACATCATATTGGTTGGTTAGTGACTTAGTAACTTTCATACTGTTTTAATAAAATACCATTGTAACATGAAGGGGACTGCTTGTTGGGGTTTCTGTCCTGCCCGGTACCCCACAGCTGGCAAGCCCCAAGAAAAGCACACAGATCTCTATAAGTTATAAAACTGATTGGTCCATTAGCTCAGGCTACTTATTAGCTTCTGTAGCTTATATTAACCCATTATTCCTATCTATGTTAGCCACATGGCTTGGTACCTTTCTGAGCCAGGTAGATTACACCTTGCTTCTTCCCTGATCTGGGCAGGACTGCGTGGGAGGTTCCTGCTTCTGAGAACACTCCTGTTCTCATTTCCCCGCCTCTACTTCCTGTGTGGTCGACCCACGTATACTTTCAGCCTGGCCAATCAGCGTTTATTTAAAACATGATTGACAGAATGCAGACAATTCTCCCACACCATACCATCACCAACACAAACTCTTGAAGAGTTTATTTAGGGTTTATTATCCCAGAGGGCTAGAGTCAATGTCCGTGGATTAAAGGCAAGGCAGCAGGCAGCTGGAGCAGCTGAGAGAGCACATCTTGATCTATAAACAGTAGGCAGAGAGTATACTGGGGATAGGGGAAACTTCTGAAGCATCAGGCTTGCACCCAGTGAGACACCTGTTCAAGACCACAACACCTAACCCTTCCATAGCAAGTCTACCAACTGAGATTCAAGTAATCAGACACATGGACCTATGGAGCCATCCTCATTAAAACCACCATAATTGGTTTGTGGCCCATTTAACTAGGGTCCATCACATAAGCATAAGTGGGTAACTAGAGAAAGGGCAGCTTAGAGGTGGCTACACCAGCAGCCCTGAACTGCCCATAGCTTTCCAAAGAGGGGTGAGACCTTATGAACTTTTTCCCCATCCGTCATGAAATCTGGATGAACCTAATCTTGTGCTGTAGCTGCTCCTGCTCTGGGTTAATGAATATGACAGTCATTCATAGTCAAAGAGAGCTTTTGGTAGCATTCCTTTCATTCCTTTAGCTCTTGCTTTCTTTCATCCCTACCCACAATGTTACCTGCCCTTGAAGTGCAGGATTGCCATAGTAGGCCATTTAGAGCAGAGCACTCAAAGTCACCTACCTGCAGGACTGTGATTGGTCATGAATTAACCATTACCCATTCGAAACAGAAGTTTTTCTTGCCGCAAGTAGGAGGAACATTAATCACTAAAGCATAAAAATTTGGAAGGCAGTCTGACATCATGACCCAATAACAGTCATGTGACCTCTCCAGATAGGGAGATTTTGACCAAGTTTATAGTACCAGGCTCTTATGGAATAGGACTCAAATCCAATGGTTGGCTACAATCTTAGGATTTCTATTGCTGTGGGGAGACATCATGACTGTGGCAACATCTTTGAAGGAAAATATTTAATTGGGGGACTTACAGTTTCAGAGTGTTAGTTCATTATCATAATGGTGGGACATAGTGGCGTGCGGGCAGAATGATACTGGAGAAGGAGTGGAGAGTGGAGAAGAACTTCATCTTGATCCTGCAGGCAACAGGAAATGATCTGTCTCACTGGTGTTGTTTGAACATGAGAGAATTCAAAGCCCACCCCCACAGTGACATACGCCCTCCATCAAGGCCACACCTTCTATGAGTGACTCTCCCCTTGGGAACCATTTTCTTTTCAAACCATTACTGTTACCATGGAACAGTCATGCCAGTATTGCATCAGTGGGCACATCTTGCCTGGAAGGTTGGTGCTGTAGCTCATAGAGCTCACAGCTAGATGAGATTGTTGATGATTTTTCTCCCCTGACGATCTATATAGAATTATGAAAGCCAGACAGCAGGGAGGACACCTCTAGCTCAGCTCCAGCTTATTCTCTCCATATCCTGCAAAGTGTGTGGTATTGTGGCAGCTTTGATTGTAATTGGCACCCATAGCTCATAGGTAGGGGGACTATTAAGAGGTGTGACTTTGTTGGAGTAGGTATGGCCTTGTGCTTAAGGAAATGTGTCACTGTGGGGGGTAGATTTTGAGGTCTCCTATGCTCAAACTGTGCCCAGTGACACAGGTCACTTCCAGCTTCCTGTGGATCAAACCTTAGAACTCTCAGCTCCTTCTCTAGCACCATGTCTGCCTGCATGCTGCCATGTTCAGCCGTAATGATAACGGACTGAACCTCTGAAATTGTAAGCCACCCTGTTGCAGGATATTTGATCATACTGTGAAACTTCTAGATTGTGTTAATGAAGTTAACCTTGAATGGTGGTAAGGGACAAAGTCAGTGACTAGTCGTAGACAATACAGAGAACCTAGGATATGGGTAGAGTGGCACAGGAAGGAATAGGGAAGGACTTGGAGATTCGTGGTCTTTTTGTCCTTTCTTCTGGGGTCTAGGAAGTATGGGGAGAAAGCCAGCTGGTCTCCTCCACCACTTCTTTGATCTATCAGGTTTCATCCCAGTATCCAAATCCTGAGGCTTTATTGGTAGTAGGACAACTTAGATAAATGCAACACACCCCAATTAAATATTTTCCTTTTTAAGAGATGCTGTCACAGCAATAGGAAAATTAGGACAGGTATCTTTAGTACTAGGGTTTTATCTTTTACTTCTGGTGGGTAATCCATGAGCAGTGGAAACAGCTTATGTGGTTTATGGAGCTGGGTGTTGTTTATGGGGCCTCCTTAATCAATGACTCATAAGGAGGTAACCTATACACCACATTGGAACTTTTGTTTAATAACCTATGAATTTTGGAAGCTTTGTCTTTCCGTGAACTATTTCCTTTCAAATTCTGTTATTCATTATCTAATGACCCTTTCAGAGGGTCACCTAAGACCATTGGAAAACACGGATATTTTATGTTATGATTTATAATAGTAGTTAAACTACAATTATGAATTAGCAATGAAAATAATTTTATTGTTGGGGTCACAACATGAGGAACTAAATTAAAGGGCCATGTTAGGAAGGTCGAGAACCTCTATGTTACAGGCTTACACTTCCATGCATGGATTATGTGGGACAGAGAATGGTGTTTAGGGCTTTTGCATTCCAGACAAACTCTCTATTGACTGATCTATGTCCCTACTTCCTGCTTTCATTTGAATTATTTTAACCACATATAGTTGAGTCTCTATATCCATATTCTCTACATCATGGATTCTACAAACAAACAAGTTGTTTGTGAGTCGTTTCTGTAACCTTAGCCTCATTTTCCTTTGATCCATTTGGCATTGCCTCCTAAGTGCTGGGACTAAAGGTGTGCACTGCCACACCTAGCCTGGATGTTTCTCTAGTTACCTGATAAATATGTAAACACTGTTTACATGCATTTTCAATGTATTAGAGATTTAAAATTAGAGATGATTTCAAGTTTGTGGTACAACACACACAGCACACCCAGTCCCTCAGTCAGCTCTCATTACTACAGAAATTGGGGAGTAATCTTTTTTTTAAATATTTATTTATTTGCTCATTATGTATACAGTATTCTTTCTTCAGTCCAGAAGAGGGCACCAGGCCTCATTACAGATGGTTGTGAGCCACCATGTGGTTGCTGGGAATTGAACTCAGGACCTTTGGAAGAACAGGCAATGCTCTTAATCTCTGAGCCATCTCTCCAGCCCGGGAAGTAATCTTAACTGTAGGGAGGATAAGAAAGAAGGTGGAGGGATTAAACCTTGCTTGGTGTACACAGTCTCAAAATAAATAAACAAAAATTAGAAAGTGCTAAAGCTGTAGCCCAGTACTGTGTGTTTGCCTAGTAAGCCAGTAATGGTCCTGGACTCCATCCCTGGCACGACACTTAATAAATACACAGGAGAATGAGTGTGCACTGATCATATGCCAGCAGGCCTTCTGCAGGAGCACCTGTCGAACCCAGTACCTGCTGAACATTGTAAGAATAGCTCCATGCTCCCATGGATACAGCTGAATATGGTATTGGGTTTTTTCTTTTTCTCTTTTGAGTGTGTGTGTGTCTTTCTCTGTTGTCCAAATTGGATTAGAATCCACTCACATAGCACAGGCTGGCCCAGAATTTACAGTAATCCTACTGCTTCAGTCTCTCCAATGCTGCTGCTGGGATTGCATGCCCACCTCTACCATGCCAGGTTTTATATTGTGCTCTTTTTATAACTAACCATAATAAGACCAATAATATTCTCCCAGAATAAGAATTTCCAGACCACACTTTCTCTCTATTGAGACTTGCTTCCTGAGGAAGGTCTAACAAAAGTAGAGCAACCTTGCCTGGGGGACCCAGTTCTGGAGTGACTGCCTTCTCACAGCCTCCCCACCCCCATCAAACCTGGTCCAGTTCTTAAGATTCCCACCAGCTCATGTTACACAATAGGAGGAATGATATCAAATATTATTATTTATCTTCACATATGTCTAGGCCGGTCTTGAACTCCCTTTATAGTTCAGACTGACCTTGAACACTTGGCCTCCTGCCTCTGCCTCAAGTTCTGGAATTACAGGCTTGTATCACCAAGCACACCTTCAGAGTTTCAAAAAGACATTAATTAGTATGTGTGAGCATTTTGCCCACATAAATGCGTGTGTCTGGTGCAGTAAGAGGTCGGAAGGGAGTGTCAGATCCCCTGGAGCTGGAGTTACAGATGGTTGCAAACCACTGTGTCATGCTGGGGCTCGAACTCAGGTCCTCTGTCACTCTTGTATCACTTGCTCTTAACTACTGAGCTATCTCTCCAGCCCCCATCTTCAGATCCTACTTTCAATTCTGATGCAAAAGATTAAAAGAATGCTTGCTGAGTGTTTGTTACATGTCAGGAAGGTAGGGAGCCATGGGTCAGAAAATAACTCCAAGGCAGACCCAGTGGTGGAGGCACCAGGCAGCCACCACCAAGAGGAAGTGCCCAGAAGGGTCAGGAAGGGAAGGTGCTGTTCCTCAGGAGCAGGGAGGAATGGTCCTTGGTGTTTCTGCTTTGGCCCTGCAGTGCTAGACAAGCACTCTGCCATGGAGGGCATTCCGCACCCAACTCTGGTCTCTGTATTACTTTAATCACTGTCAGATTATTCTGCAGAGCCACAGATTGTCAGCACTGTTCAGCACCTCACATGGTTCTTAAGTCACTTCACTGATTTGCATTCAAATGCAAACTCCTGCCAGTAGGTGTTAGCCTGAGCCCAGGTCTCTGTGAAACCCACTAACCAGGGAGAAGGTTTACATTTTTAGGCAGTTAGGAAAAATTAGTCATGACACATGAAAATTACCTTAAGGGACAAATTCTCCTGCTCATTAGTAAAGTTTGACTGTGACGCGGCCACGCCCACTCATTTGCATACTGTCTTCTCACTCTGGAGGTTGCTACAGTAGCAGAGTGGAGTGCTGGTTTTCCTGGACCACACACCGCGCCTTAACTAAATATTTACTCTCTTGCTCTTTATAGAAAGCCCGCCACCCTCTGCTAGAGTAAACACATTGACACAAGCCTTTGAAACTTATCATTTGTCATAAATGGCTAGTAAACTAGAAAAGGTAAGTTTAAAACCAAAGCACAGGTCAGTAGTAACCAGAAAAGATAATTCCCAAAGGAAAGCAACACAGAGGTGCATCCTATAGCGAGGCCTTGGGAAACACTGTTGAGCTCCTCAGGGCAGCACTTTGGCTGGGTCAACTTCTTTATATGGGCTGCTGAGAGCAGGAACTATCAGTAACAAAACAGTTCCCCAACTAACGTGAACAAGGTTAAGGACTTTCCACACAGAATGCTGATCCATCCTCCAGACACTTGGCTTGACTGATGTAAAAAGGCTCAGAGGGCTGACACAGCTTCCTCAGAGTCACAGCAGTGGAAACAGACACCTCAGAGTATTTACCAGGTTTTGAAATCAACTTAAACCTGAGCCCACCATAATTTGACATACCGTGACACCTGTATGGCACCAAGCTGAAAAACCCATTCTCAATCTGTCCTCAAAACACTCCATTGGCAGGTCTTGGGCAGGAGAGTTGCACATACCGAGTCCTGCTGTATTGTGATTCATCTGTACGGGCTGAGCAGAAAAGATGTGATGCCATCTAGAGACGCAAGAACAGGTTTGCTTTCTCCTTCAGTTAAAGAATTAAATCTTGGGGAGTCCTGGTAAAACCATCTATGATAATGGGGGAAATGGGATCCCCTCTGAGGGTTCTTTGTTTAATTAATTAAAAAAATATTAAGAATATAGACTGAAATAGAAGCTGAAAACAGTTTATTAGTGGTTAAGAGGAAATCCCAAAAGCAAGCAAGCTCTTAGGGAAGCAGAGAAGAAGAAAGGAATGGAGACGCTAAGCCAAAATGGAGGGCAGCTACATGGTTGCAGGTGTCACACAGCCAGGAAAAGGGAGCTCGAGAAAGAACAAGGATGCTTACCCATACACCCGTAACCACCATAACATACTCATTGCCCCAGTGCTCAACCCATCACAGAGTGGAGCCTCTGAAGGGCTAGTTAGGGAGTTTAAAAATATGTGGGTTCTGGACAGCCTCATAAACAAAAAGAAGAAAGGGAATTGTCATGTTCTTCTGAATCAGAAGTCAGGAAGGCTGGCTGATCCAACTGAGCCTCCCAGAAAAGCAGAAGAGCAGGGAAATTATCCAAACAGTGGTGGCGGCACAAAAATGTGCTTATTTAATAAGACAGGCATGTGAGAGGAGGCCCTGGGATTCAAACTTACGGTAAAATACTTGCACTAAATGTGTGAGGATATGGGTTTAAGATCAAGCACAGCAGAACAGATGTATAGGGTGAGAGAAAGTTCAAAACACCAAAGGTTGTGAATCTCATTGACGGGAATGGTGATGAGGTTCCGGGAGGAAATTGAGATGTGGCTTGTGAGTGTTCTGTGGGTTGTTCATGAGTGTTCTGTGGGGTGTTCTTGAGTGTTTTCTGGGATGTTTGGGTAGAGAACTGGAGCAGCAGACAGGAGGCAACTGCAGAGTGGAAGTTGAGAGAATAGTATGCTTAGGGATATCTTCTGCCTAGAGCAGATGTTTAGGTCACAGCAGGAGCCTTTGATGCTGAGTGTCCTCCCATGGTATGTTTGAAATTCTTAGTGCCCAGCCTAGTGCTGCTGGAAGGTAGTGAAATCTTTACCAAAAGGACCTAGTTGAGGGTCTTTCGGTTATTGACATTGTGCTCTTGAAGGGCATGGCATAGGGCACCTCCTCTTGATCTCCATTACTTTCTGGCCATAAGAAGAGAGGCCTTACCCCTGCCCCCCCCCGGCCATAGACACATCTACTGTAGTGTGCTGACTCACCACAGACCCAGTGCTAAACAGATTGTAGACTGAAACATCCAAAACTGAGCAAAAAGGACCTTTTCTGTAGGTCCATAGTCTCAGGTATTTGCTATCAGAATGAAAAGCTTACCTGGAAACCAGTGAAAATTCCAAGGGAAAAGATAGGAGAGAAAATCCTATATTATCTATCTTATCTTTGTGTTTCTTAAGTTTTATACCTAATTTATCTTTTATCATAACTCAGGAAAACTTTAAATGTAATTCTTAGTCTTTAACTCCATCAAATAACTCAGAATGGAGTAATGTTACCTAAGATAGGGACATCTGGCTTTCTGGACAGTCAGATGTTCTGCAGTGTTGGGGCATCCAACTTTGGCCTACAGGGCTGGTATAACTGATGGGCAGTTTTGAGAAGCAGGGAATTTTGATGGAATGTCCTACCTTGTCATGGGAAAGTTTGGTCACTTTCTTTTGCATCCTGCTGTTTCATTTTGGATAGTGTCAGCAATTGGGGCAAGGGCGATTTGATGTGGGATTCCCCTCTGTATGCTGTAAATGCTAGTGGCTAATGAACGAAATTGCTTTGGACCTATTTACAGTACAGAATAGGGCAAGACAGAAATTCCAAGCAGATAGAGAAGAGAGCAGGTGGAATCAGGGAGAAGTCACATAGCTGCCACAGCAGACAAATACCTCTGCTGGAGCCTGCTGAAACTTTGCAGGTAGGATATGACCTTGTGGTGATGAACAGATTCATGGAGATGGATTAGTTTTGGATATAAGAACTAGCTAAAAATACGCTTCAGCTATTAGTCAAACAGTATTGCAAATAATATAGTTTCTGTGTGATTATTTTGGATCTGAGCAACTGGGAATGAATAAACAGCCCCTGACAACAACAGTTTCTTTACCCAAATGGCTAGATTTTGCAATTAAGTAAACAAACTCCATATGGCATTTCTTCAATGTCCATCATCCTCTTTTGAAGCAAATTGGGGCTGTCAGGAGCAGATGCATCTCACTGTCAAGAAAAGTCTTACATTATTTAAATTCTGTATGTCTTTGAAGTGTTTGAAGACTATATATATATATATATATATATATATATATATATCCATGAAAACATACCAAATATTACAAATTTGATTGTTATAAATGACTAATCACTAAACTGTATTTTTAAATTATACATTATATTTTTAATGAGCTATTTAAGAACAATACCCCAATCAAGAGTACAAACATACATACAGTATAAAAAATAACTTTAAATTGATATCAATAAACCAAAATCCATACCAATGCTAACTATTTTGAGATTAATAGTTTTTTGGATTAAAGCAGATTCAATAATCTACTTCTTTTTCCTATGATTCTTATATCAGCAATCACAGAATTTAGGAGACTGGGAAGGAAGGTCACAAGTTCAAGCCTGGTCTGCATTATGGAAAGAATGCTGTGCAGTGGTGGGGCATGCCTTTCATGCCAGTACTCAGGAGGCAGAGGCAGGTGGATCTCTGTGAGTTTGAGGCCAGCTCAGTCTACAGAGAGAATTCCAGGGCAGCCAGGGCTACACAGAGAAACCCTGTCTGTGGGTGGGAGTGGGGGCAGCTCCAGGCTGGCTTAGGCTATGTGACTAGACTGTCTAAAAAAAATGAACAGAAAACCTTAAACCAAACAACCCAAATCTCCTTCCATCAACTTACTTTGTCAATATTTTGTCACAGTGATTCAAAAAAGATTAGACAGCTGGTTGGTCAGATAAGTTGTCTTTCTCTCCCCCTTCTCTGTTTTTAGAGACAATCTAAAAAATTTTTTCAAAAAATTTTTTCCTGCTCTTCTGTGCTGGACCTTGTACTAATGCCCCCTTCTTATTCTTTGTGTGTGTGTGTCCTCTTTATTTTCAGATTGGTACAAGGAACACAATTTGGTCAGCATCACCTCAGTTTTGTTTTTATTATGTTTGCTTTTGGTTTTGAGATAAGAATTTCTTATATAGCCCAGGCTGGCCTAGAACAGCAACATCCCTGCCTTAGCTTCTGAGTATTGTGATCACAGGCATGCACCTTACATCTAGGTATTCCTTCTCTACACATCTTGTCTCTCTACCTGAATGGCAGGAGAATTGTGACTTCTGGGATTTGTTTCAGCACAGTGTTTTCCCTAAGAAAGAGAAAGTACTGGGTGGTGGTGATGCACACCTTTAATCCCAACACTTTGGAGGCAGAGGCAGGCAGATCTCTGTGAGTTTTAGGCAGCCTGGTCTACAAAGCTAGTTCCAGGACAACTAGGAATGTTACACAGAGAAACCCTGTTTTGATTTAAAAAACAAAACAAAACAAAGCAAAACAAAACAAAACAAAACAAAGAAGGAGGAGGCAAAAGGCAAGGAAGAGGAGGATGAAGAGGTGAAGGAGGAAAAAGAGGAGTTGGAGGATTGGGGAAAGGAGGAGGAGGAGAAGAGGGAGAAGGAAGAGGAGTAGGAGGAGAAGGAGAAGGAGAAAGAGAAGAAAGAAGAAGAAAGCTTGTAGGGAGGTCAACAGTTACATCCAACCAAAACTACAGATGGAGTTTGAAGTTAACCTGACTACTTGAGACTGTCTCAAATTCACAAACAAAGCATACAGTGAAGAACAGCCCTTGCCACCAACCCCTGACATGTAGTGCTGGAGGAAAGAACTGTCTAGGCAGGTCTGAAAGATTCATAGCAGTCCATTGCTAGCATAACAACATGCATTCAGGCCTGAGGCAATAAGGCTTTAAAAGCCCAGCATAGGTTAAAGTCTTGTTAAGAAAGATCTTCAGTTCAGCTCCATTTCTTTCAGTGCTGAAGCTTGAACTAGCATCTTGCATTTGCTAGGAAAGGCCCTACCACTGAATTCTACCCCAGCCCAGAACCCTCCAAATAATTCTTTATACAACTTTTTTACCTCATCATCCCATGCCCAGCCAGGCCCCAAGCTGGACAAATTGTTTCTTCTATGAGAATCAGTATTTGATACTAGAAATGTTGTGTCCCTTACTACAGGGCCTGAGAGTGGAGTTATCTCTGTCCTGTTGCTTCTGTTTCACCTGCCTAGAGGGCCACATGGGATTCATTTCTTTATAATAGATGTTCCTCCTTTTGAGGTTTACCTTACCTCGGTGCACACCAGTGTAATTCTTTGAAGCGATGTTTCTTATGGTCCTTTATTGACGTGCTGTTTTATACAGTAAACCAGGGACACTGTGAAACTGGGACTGGAGGGAGGTGGCTTAGTGGAGATCACAACCACACAGGACTGAGCATGAAGCAGCCCCTTTCCTCCATAAAAGAGTAAGAGGAAGTACGAGAAGGTTGGTGCTTCTAGTGTCCTCCGGGCTGTGCATCCACTGAGGATTAGGGCCGTGCATGATTGAGTCTAAGGCCAAGCTTGTCACCTTTAGATGTCATCTAGGGGAGCCTGCTGTCACAGAGGATGACTCTACCCTCTGGCCTATTTTAGAAATTTACTTTCAATAATCCAATTAAAAAAGTGGAGTACAGACCAATGTTGGAGGAGAGAGCTGCTTATGGTTCCCAGCTGCTCGGCAAGCTTGGTCCTGAAATACTCACACAGAAATTGTATTAATTAAATCACTGTTTGGCCCATTAGCTCTAACTTCTTATTGGCTATTCTCTTACATATTAATTTAACCCATTTCTATTAGTCTGTGTATTGCCACGTGACAGTGGCTTACAGGCAAAGTTTTGGCATGTCTGACACTGGCAGTGGCTCCATGTAACTTCAAAGTAACCAAGTCTGTTTTGACACTGCCCTTCTTTCTCCCAGCATACAGCCTAGCTTTCCCCGCCTAGTTCTATTCTTCCCTGCTAAAAGCTCAAAGCAGCTCTTTATTCATTAACCAATAAAAGTAACACATAGACAGAAGGACCTTCCACATCATTTCCCCTGTTCTGTTTAAACAAAAAGGAAGACTTTAACTTTAACATGGTAAAATTACATGTATCAAAACAGTTATCAAGCAAGTCTACATACATTTATTTAACTCTGTGACCCATTTAGAGTTCTTTTATGTTTGAATCTGTCCTTATTGCATTATTTTTAATTTTTTACTGTCTTGAAGAGCTTTTAAAATGGTAAGAAACTTGGTTGCAGCTGTTCTGGACACTGGCTCCACCTCTCTCCACCTTTAAACTAGTGGAGGTACCATTATTGTAACCTAAACTGTGAACTCTAAAATGTTCTAAATGAATCTAAAATGGCTGAAAGACACTTAAGAAACTGCTCAACATCCTTAGCCATCAGAGAAATGCAAATCAAAACAACTCTGAGATTCCATCTTTTTTTTTTTAAGATTTATTTATGATGTATACAGTGCTCAATATACCTTCGGGCCACAAGAGGGCACCATATCTCATCCTGGATGGTTGTGAAACACCATGTGATTGCTGGGAATTGAACTCAGGACCTTTGGAAGAGCAGCCAGTGCTCCCAAGCTCTGAGCCATCTCTCCAGCCCTGAGATTCCTTCTTATACTTATGAAAATGGCCAACATCAAAAACACTGATGACAACTTATGCTGAAGAGGATGTGGGGTACAGAGAACACTCCTGCATTGCTGGTGGGAGTGCAAACTGATACAGCTGCTTTAGATATCAATGTGGCGATTTCTCAGAAAGTTAGGCAACAACCTTTCTCAAGACCCAGCAATACCACTTTTGGGTACATACCCAAAGGATGCGCAATTGTACCATGAGGACATGTGCTCAACTCTGTTCTTAGCAGCTTTGTTTATCATAGCCAGAACCTCGTAACAACATAAATGTTCCTCAACCGAAGAATGGATAAGGAAAATGTGGTACATTTACACAATGGAGTATAACACAGCAGAAAAAAATATGACATCTTAAAATTTGTAGGCATATGGATTGTGTAAAGACCCACCATGATAGGGATCACAGCATTAACAGTGGAGGCCAGAATTACAGTCACACTTCAGTGGTCACCAATCTGAAGGTCACGAGGAGGAGATATTTAGCTTCAGTCAGTGAGCATCTCTACAGACACCAGATTGGAGTGACCCTTTGACTTAGAGTACCACTTCATGGACGATAGTGCACGTCCTGGAAAGGGCTATGAATCACCGCCGTAGCTTCCTGTTTGGAGGGTACAGGTGCCCTGCCTTTCTTTTTCATCTTTATTTTTCTGCAGAGTATGCATTCATAATACACTGAAAAATCTAGGAATCCACATCTTTTGGTACACATGCTCCGTGGATGGACCGTGATGGTCATTGTGACTGCATTTGTGTTCACCTAGGAGACACACCCTAAGCATGTCTGTGTGGGTGTCTAGAGGGGAGGAAATGATGGAGGAAGACCCACCCTGATTGTAGGCAGCAGCTTCCCATGGACTGAATACAAGGAATAAAAGTATAAATTAAATAGAATAACACACACACACAGAGAGAGAGAGAAAGAGAGAGAGAGAGAGAGAGAGAGAGAGAGAGAGAGAGAGAGAGAGAGAGAACAAATAAGGAAATTGGACAATAGTTGAAAACGTAAGAGTAAATCCCAGGGAGCAGATGGCTGAGGTCACTGTATTCTTGAGCAGCTGCTTCTCTGTGGTCCCCACCCCTCACTCTAGCAACCCTTGTCTCAGCTAATGACACCAGCAGGCTCTCCAGTCCATTTGGATGTTAACACAAAAAGTGTCTGGGTGAAGCACCAACCCCAGACCCCACTCCCCGTGGGCTGCTTTATTTCAAGAATAGAGAGCTAACAGTCGTGTGGTTGTAGACAGTCTACCACTGGGGAACATTTCTAAGAGGTCTTTCTGGTACTAGGGTTTGAGCACACAGCCTTGCATGTGCTGAGAAGTCCTATAGTAGTGACTTACACTCCACTCTCACTAGTAAATACTGATGGACAATAACGGGCAAAAAGCTTTCTGGTCACTTTTTAAGTTGTATGCACAGTTGCTTGTAAGTTATTCTCCAAAGTATTGTCAATACACTTACAGAGCGTGTGTCTCCTCCTGTCTACACTGCCATGCCAGCTGTCTTCACTGGCTGACTCAGTACACCTCCCTCTGAGCCTGTGAGTTTGGGCACAGAGGAGGAACGGGAAGTGGCCGAGATGTGGCACTGTTGTGCGTCAGTTCTCGTTGCGCCTGATGCCTGCTTCTGGATGCAGGTGTGTGGCCTGTCCTTGTCCTCAGCCCTCGCATCCCTTGTGCACCCTGGAATAGAGGACTGTGTTACAGGAGACCTTTGATCCCTGTGCCCCTGTGCCCCATCCAAGCCTCAGATCAGAGGCAATCCCAAAGCTTCCCGGATGGGGAGCAGTGGAGCCCCCCACTAGGAGAGCTCTACCTATAGAACTGGGAGGAGGGTTCCCACCAACAAGCTGTGTGTGAGGACAGTTGGAGCATTGGGTGATTACCGTAACAATCACTGGATAACTTCCCCAGAAATCATGGGCCACCCTGAGAAAGAGATGAGTTCCCAAAGTTTTCTGACTTATATTCTTATGTTCTTGTCGTGTAGTATCAAATAATATTTCCAGAGAAAGCAAAAACAAAGGCCCATATATGTGCAGAAGATTTGTAGGCAGACTTCTGGATGAGAAGTTCCTAGATGGAAAGTTGGAACGATGCAGATCCAGGACCAAACTATCTTTTGTCTCGCTCATAGCTGTTCATTACTGACCTCTTTGTCTGACCTAACATCCTTCTGTCATCAGTGAAGTCTTTGAGACCCACCTGCAGATACTAGCTCTGACAATCTCCAAAGCCAAGGATGCTATTAGATAGCTGAGATCCCACTTCACTTGTCCTCGTTACCTGCGGCACTCGTCCATCTTTTCAGCACTAATCACCGACTTGGAATTTTTTAATAACTAAGGAAAGCTCTTATGACCACCTTTTATGTCAGACTTACTATTTGAAGTGACCTGAACTAGGTTCCTGGGCCATAGTCACCCCTATTCAACTAGAATGAATGATCTCTTATTCTGTTTAAGGCGAGAGCTGCATTTCTGTCAACATAAGCAAAAGGTGCAGCAGAAGAAAAGCAACTTGAGAGCTAGGAAAGCAGGCATCTTTCCTCTGAGACACCGGGTTTGCCGGCAGAGAGCCTAGCTCGCTGTCACTCAGCAGGAGTGGTATTTCTCCAGAGCATTGAGAAGTCTGGGAGGCTCAGGATAATCCTGGAGTCTAGGGGAAGATCAGCCTGAGTCCACCCAGCACAGGCGAGCTTCCTGGGGGGGGGTCTCCAGAGCCTCTCCTGAAAGGGATTCCCAACCCATGATTCGCCCCCCCATGTTCCGTTCAGAGTGTCACAGCCCAAACAGCAAACACCCTCACCTGAGCGCGTCCATTCCAGTGTGTGGATCATATGGGTCATGACGTGTTTTCTGACCTTCTTCAGTTGCTCCTACAACATAGCCTGATGACATATCTCCCTGGACGGCTGTCCTGGCAGGCCCTTCCCTCACACCCATTTTCATCCTCCATCTGCCTGTCTCCCATAGGTATCCCTGAAAGGTCAAGGCTTAGCAGACATGTTAGCTCCTCTGTGAAGTTCTCCAGGTAGAACTTTGTCCCATGGCCTCACAGTGCCAAGTTCAGATGGTTACCATGGTACCCACATCACTGTTTTCATGTTATTTTCTTCCATCACAGGACTTTCAGGCTTAGGTACCAAACAGGACTGCACACTACTTTGCTATGAGATAAGTGTTTGTGGACAAGTCATGATATCAGCATTGAAGATGGCCCTAAAAGAAAGGGATTTTGGCCAGAATTTACTTTTAAATACAGACTGTCTTTGTATTCCCTGTGTGTCCAGGACATGGAGATCTTGGTTTGTAAGCTCAGTGGCCTCTGACTCACAGTTCTCTGCTCTCTACCTCTTGGATTTTGGGGTCACGATGTTCAACACTACCTCCAGCCAGGGGACCCACTTTGAAGATGCTTTGTCATAGGATCTGAGCTCTAGCAGGGATGCCTGGTGGCCCTTGAGATCACACTCCGTTAAACACAGTTGCGCTAGCAATCAGAACCCCAGGGACACACTGCAGACGCCTGCCCTCTGCTCTTGCTCTGGTTTGAGCTGAGTCCCTCCCGGAAGCCATTTGCAGCTAATAGCATCACCAAGAGACGCCCTGTGTTTGCTTCAGTTCAGCAGGGGTTTTCTCAGCTGGTAAATCCTTCTGGGTTTTGCAGTCTCAATTTCGAGAAGCTCCTGGGAAGGCTCCTTGCCTCTCCTGTGACCTCTTCTGGCTTGGCTCAAGGTCTGTGGGAGGGAGGACTTCTGATTCTCATCTAAAGGCCAGGGAAGGCAGGAGTGGGGCTCACATCTGAAATCTTGTCTCTGCCTAAGTGGACGTTCTCAAACCATGTCCCCATACCACCTCCTCCCACAGACTGACATCATTGTCAATGTCTCCACTTTGTAACAAATATTTTGAAAACTCCTTTATTTTTCTGAAGCCAAATGAGTACATAAGTGACCTAGTGTCGTGTGGCAGTTTGAAGGTAATTGGCCCCCATAAGCTCCTATGGAGTGGCACAATTAGGAGGTGTGACCTTGTTGAAGAAAAGTGTGTCACTGTGAGGGTAGACTGTGAGGCCTCAGAAATCAAGCTAAGCCCAGGATTTGACAGACTCCTTCTGTTTTTGCCTTCCCCAGCACCATGTCTGCCTGCACGTCACCATGTCCCACCATGATGATAATGGACAAAACCTTTGATGTCTAAGCCACCTCAGTGAAATGCTTTCCTTCAAAAGAGCTGCTGTGGTCATGGTGTCTCGTCACAGCAATAGTAAGTAAGACAAGAACTAAACCAGTTTTCCCTCTGAAGTCACAATTAACACAAATGACTTCTGTAAGTCGCAAGGTGTGGGGCATGGGATGAAGCCCAGTGGTAGAGCAAGGCCCTGGGGTCAATCTCCAACATGACAAGAAAGGTGGGATTCTTTCTTTCTGTTTCCCTGAGCCCAGTCCGTTCTAGCACCATCCCATGTGGAGAGCTCAATACTTGATGCCCCTACCTCCTGCTACAGCTCATGGCCCCCAGGGAGACTCGTCTAGCAGTTTATTGTACAGAAGATGATGGAGAAGTGCCCAGGATGAGGCACATGTGAGGGACACACACCTTCTAGGCCCTGTGAAATGACCATCGGGAAAGGCTTCCATGTGCTGAGCCATCCCAACTCACCCTGTGATAGGTTTTTAAAGAACTTAATAACACTTATCTGTACATGTGTGGATAGGTTGTGTACATGTGTGGGGGTCAGAGGACAACTTGGAAGAGTTGGTTCTCTCTTCACCGTGTGAGTCTCTGGGATTTGACTCAGACTTGGTGGCAGCAAGCACTTTACCCATCTTTGTGTGGGCTGACTGCTTATGTTGTTGGTCACTGGTGATCAATTGATTTTCAGCTCCTCCCCATCCTTCGAGGTTTCAAATCCTAAACCACCAACATGCTTAGCTCTTCCAGGTGACCCCTCCTACCGTAAAGGTGTATACAATAGCTCATAGCACAGGGCCAACTCACAGTCTAAAAGGCTCATCACTCTCCTTTACCATTGGCAGACCAGGAAGTTGGAAGACAATCTATATATCATAGTATTACAGAAACATAAAAGAAATCCATAATAACATAACACAAAATAGCATGTTTTTAATATGTAAATGCCCTAAGTCCACAGTGGAATCAATGGAGTCAGGGTTTTTGTCTTGGTATGTTTATTCTAAATGTGTGTGTTCTTTTTTATATGATTTTTTAAAAAAAATTTACATGCTTTAGTATTTTGCCAAGGTTTCATATTCCCTGGAACTGGAGTTACAAACAGTTGTGAGCTGTCATGTGGTTGCTGGGAATTGAACCTTGGTCCTCTGGAAGAGCAGTCAGTGCTCCTAACTGCTGAGTCATCTCTCCAGCTCCTGTTATGTCATTTTTCTTTTTATTTCTTTTCTTTCTGTTATTTATTTTGTCCCTCTGTGGTAAGGTCTTGCTGTGGCACTCTGACTGGCATGGAACTTTCTGAATGCGTAGGCTGGCCCTGAGTCCCTGGTCCTGCTGCTTCAGGCGGCAAAGTCCTAGGATTATAGTTGTATTCTCCCACCCTAGCCTACCTTCTTTTAAAAATAATTTTTAACTGGAAAATACAAGTTACTTATGTTTGTATTGTGCAGTGTTTTCAAAACATATGTACACCTTGGCACTTCTAAATCTAGATAACTAACATGTATATTTCCTCAATTTCTTTTTGCTGTTGTTGCAACATAATTTTTTTTTTTTTTACTTATTTGAAGTGGGACCATGATATATAGCTCGGGTTATCTTTGAACTCTTAGGAACCCTTCTATCTCAGTCTGTGACCTGATGATAAGTCAGATATCATGAACTAAATCCAGTGTGGTGGTACATACCTATCATCCCAACACCTGAAAGGTAGAGGCAGGAAAATGAAGAATTTGAGGGCAGCCGTGGCTTAACAGCAAGTTCTAAACCAGCCTGGGCTATATAATGGACTCTGTATCGAAAACAAACAAACAAACAGAAAACACCAAAAATTACCATAAACTATATTGCCGTCATTGTTCTAATGTTCTAAACTCTCATGGTGAAGTACTGAATCGGACACATTACAGTGGTCCTTTGCATCCATGGATTCTGCCTCCGAGAGGAGCAGAGTGTCCTGGTGCAGGCCTATATTCCCAGTACTTGGGAGGGTGAGGCAGGGGGATCTTGAGTTCAGGGTGAGCCTGGAATACACCAGCAAGACCCTGTTTTAAAGAAAAATTTGATGTTCATTTGTAACACAGAGTTACGTAAAATGCATCATCAAACATAGCTATTGAGAAGAGCATAACCTGAGGCTGCTAGAAGCAGGCAAAAGTGTGACCAGAAGAAATCTCTCCATAAACCTGTAGGGCTGGAGGGCAGCTCGCAGAAGGGATGCTGTCCCCAACCCTGATGTGGCAGAACCCAGACAAAAAGAGATCGCTGTGACAAGACAAAATCTGCCCCATTCCTTCCCCAGGGCGTTTTCAACCTCCTACTGATGAATAGCTTGCAGAGAAGCTGGGACAGGGAGAGAAAGTACCCTAAGCCCTGAAGGCCGGCTCTCCAACACCTGTCCCCAGCTTGTGCCATAAAATGAACCCCAGCTCAGTGCCTACCTCAGCCAACTCTGTCCTGTGGAACTCAGTGGTCCCTGTTTCCCCACGGCCTCTGGCAAACACCCAGGGGGTCTACACAGTTCTTTCCAAAGCATTTCTGATTTTATTTTGTTTTTTAAAAAATGGAGTAATCAACATTTGGGAAGCATTTACTGTGAACCAGGTCCTGCTTGTGTGGTGTTTATATCTAGAGAGCACACCAAACCTCATGACCACCACCAAGTATCCCATCCCACAGATAATGTGAAGGCTGAAGGCTCTTCTGATTTCTCGCTCTAGCCTGAGACCCACCTGGCTCTTCCTGTCACACCACAGTGTTCTCTCCTGAGCCTGGGGCCCACCTGTCTCTGCCTCTTCACACCATAGTGTTCTCTCCAGAGCCTGGGGCCCACCTGTCTCTGCCTCTTCACACCACAGTGTTCTCTCCTGAGCCTGGAGCCCACCTGCCTCTGCCTGTTCACACCACAGTGCACTCTCCTGAGCCTGGGACCCACCTGCCTCAGCCTGTTCACACCACAGTGCCCTTTCCATGGGTGATTTCTTTGAAAAAGAATTGTGGTGGGAAAGCACAGCCTGAGGGAAGTCACCTCAGCAGGGCCTGACTCATTTGACCAGCAGAGTTTGGATAAGACCAGAGTAGTGTAACCTTCATATAGTGGCCTGCCAGATTGTTCTACAAGAAAAATTCAAACAATCAATCATTACAAGAAAGAGGAAGAATACTAAAAACCAAAAAAAAAAAAAAAAGAAGAAGAAGAAGAAGAATTTAAAAACAAACTGTTTTGGACACTATAGGAATCCAAATGGAGGTCTCTCAGAAGACTAAATTTAGAACTACCTCATGACCGACTTCCTAGACACACACCTGAAAGAACCTAAGCCTAGCACCTAGTCCTAATCAAATGCCTCCATCTAATCCCTCCCCTCAGGACTCAGGGAATTTGTGGAAGAGGAGCCAGAAAGAGTGTAGGAGCCGGTGGGGATGGAGGACACCAGGGAAACAAACCTTCTAGACAAAACAGGACTAACACTTAGGAACTCACAGGCTGTGGCAGCAAGCAAAGGGCCTGCATGGCGCTATGGCAGGTGGCGTCCTAGTTCCGAGAGGCCACGTGGACACTAGCCCCTATCCCTAATCTAGACGTTATCTCCAACTGATAACTGCCATGAAGGAAAAGTTAGTTTTGTGGGCTGGAGAGATGGCTCAGCAGTTAAGAGCATTGCTCTTCTTCCAAAGGTCCTGAGTTCAATTCCCAGCAACCACATGGTGGCTCACAAGCATCTGTAATGAGGTCTGGTGCCCTCTTCTGGCCTGCAGACATACACGCAGATAGAATATTATATACATAATAAATATATAAATATTTTTTAAAAAGTTAGTTTTGTCTGGTGGAGTCTCACTGGGTACAAAATCCACTCTTGGGGGCAGGCCCTATGCCTAGCAGTAGATGGCCAAGATAAAACAGACTCAGCGAGAGTTTTGCAGGGTGTTCTTTGTCTCATAATGCTTTGCCTGGGCTTTTTCTTGTTGTTGTTTGAGCTTACAGGCCTTTTAATTATATATTTTTGTTTCTGATTTTGTTTTTTAATGAGATTTCTGTGTGAATGTGTGTCTCTGAACTGTTTCTTGTAGTTTCTCTTTGATGTTTTTGTTTGTTTGTTACTCTGGTTTGCTTGTTTATAATTTAACTTAACTATTTGTTTCAGACAGGAGCTCACCCTGTAGCTCTGGCTGTCCTGGAATTCACTCTGTAGAGCAGGTTGGCTTTGAACCTACAGAGATCTGCCAGCCTCTGCCTCTGCCTCTGCCTCTGCCTCTGCCTCTGGAGAGCTGGGATAAAAGGCATGGCTTTCTACTGTCCAGCTTGATATCACTTTCATAATTTTTTTAATTGATTTTTATTGAGCTCTACATTTTTCTCTGCTCCCCTCCAGTTCTCTCCACTCCCCTTCAACCCTCTCCCATGGTCCCCATGCTCCCAATTTCCTCAGGAGATCTTGTCTTTTTCTACTTCCCATGTAGATTAGAGTTATATATGTCTCTCTTAGGATCCTCATTGTTGTCTAGGTTCTCTGGAATTGTGATTTGTAGGCTGGTTTACTTTTCTCTATGTTTCAAAATGACTAAAGAGTGAGTACATGTGGTGATTGTCTTTCTGGGTCTAGGTTACCTCACTCAAAATGATGTTTTCTAGCTCCATCCATTTTCCTGCAAATTTCAAGATGTCATTAATTTTCTTTGCTGTGTAGTACTCCATTGTGTAAGTGTACCACCATTTCCTTATCCATTCCTTGGTTGAGGGGCTTTTATGTCACTTTCATAAATTTTTTTCTTAATTGTGTGGTGGGGAGGTGAATGTGTCAAGGCTCCTGTGTAGAGGAGAAGGGACCATGTTGTGGAATTGGTTCTCCCTTTCACCACGGTGTTGTCTGTCAAGATGAAACTCAGGTCTCCAGGTTTGTGTGGCAAGCACTTTTCCATGCTGAGCCTTCTCCTGGGCCCATTGTCTCTTTAATTTCCAGCCATCACAGTGGGAGGCCAGCTGATGTTTAATTATGCCCATTTATTTAGAAGGAGGCCCAAGATTGAAGAGTTCCTCCTCTCTCTGGGGCCTGCCAGGCACAATCAGCTCACTCCAAGCAAGTGGTTTCTCAGAACAGCCACTGGCTGTTGACTGAGACCTCTGGCTCCAGAAGACAGACAAGGATGTGGGCAGAGCCCCAGACAGCTGCCAGGGCTGGTTCTGCACAGCACTCTGGGGATTCCCTTCCATGGCGCCAGTAAACCTGCTTGGTCTCTTAGCAACGGTTGGTGGCCTCAACAATAAAGGGGTTTTGAGAGCCAGGATGGATAGTATTTCAGAGCTTCTACAGTCTTAGAAGAGATTAGTCTTTTCTCTTGCCAGAAGATGCCCTTGAAACCAGGGTGGGCCTTGTGGAGCACAGGCAAGTACTAGGCTTTGGAGTGCACTCCACATCCCTGGCTTTAATGGACCTTGTTCAATCTCTAGGCCTGAGCGCTGAACACACAGAGACATTGTGTTCTCATGGTCCTCCTTCTCCAGCAAGAGGGCTGGGTGAAGAATCTCAGGCATTCCCTGAATTCTGATCCACCAAGGATGCTAGCGTGTGCCAAGTATCTACTATCGGGGATGGGGGGTTGACCTCAGAGCTTGGATGTGTCTGCAAAGTCATCCATCGTCCAGGCTTAAAGGTCCCATTGCAGGGGCCTGTCACCCAAGATGAAAAGGTTCCATCTTCTCCTGCCTCTGACCTGCGCAAAAGGAGCTGAGGCTTATGGGAAAGCAGACAGACTTCTTAGGATGGGTGTGTGTTGACTAGATGTTTGTCAACTTGACACAAGTTAGAGTCCTGTGGGAAGAAAACTTAACTGAGAAAATGCCTCCATAAGGTCAGCCTTGTAGCAAGCCTAGTGGGCATTCCGTGATCTCATGACTGATTTGGTCAGGCCTGGCCCATGAGAGCTGTGCAACCCCTGGGAAGGTGGCCCTGGTGTGCATAAGAAAGCAGGCTGAGCAAGCCATGGGGAGCAAGCCAGCAAGCAACATTTCTCCTTGGCTTCTGTATCAATTCCTGCCTCTGGGTTTCTGCCTGGAGTTTCTGCCCTGACTTTCCTTCTTGATCAGTGAGATAAAATAAACCCTCTTCTTGAATCAGGATCGGGAAAAGATGCTCTCTTACCTCCTAGGGGCTGACAATGCACAGGGAAAGTTGTAGTGATACTTTGTGTTTTAACAAATCAAGCTTGCATGAAGATCAGAGCACAGAGCTAAGCCTCTAGATGCCAGGCAGTGCTGGCACACTTTTAATCCCAGGACTCAGGAGACAGAGGCAGATGGATGTTTGTTAGTTCAAGGCTACCCTGGGCTACATGAAAACAGTCCAGTCTATAAGAGAAACAGAGCTCACACAAAGGTGATTCTAGCACTTGGGATCCCACGTCTTTTATCCTAGCACTAGGGATGTGGAGACAGGACTGATATGGCTGGGCAGAGAGAGGAATATAAGGCAGGAGGAGATGGGATCAAGGCATTCAGTCAGGAAGTGTGAGGTGCAGTCTGAAGAGGGTAGAAAATACAAATTACCTTTGTAACCAAAGATCCCAGTGAGCCAGTGGAAACACTGTCCTTCCTTTTATCTTTTGTGAAAACACTTCTTTTTCTTCACTGCACAGCCCAGACTGGCCTTGAACTCCTGATCCTCCTGCCCTAGCCTTTTAAGTGTTGTGACAATACTTCTTTAACCTGGGAAAAAGGCTGCCTTCCTTGTTGTCCTTAGCAGGTAATGTGACAGACGTTTCAGAGTGTGCTGAGCAAGTCACAAGAAGCAAACCAGGAAGCAGCACTCCTCCATGGCCTCTGCTACATAGGTTCTTCCCCTGCTCGAGTTCCTGCCCCGACTTCTCTCAGCGATGGACTGTTAACTCTGCCTCAGTTAAAAACTGGTCATTCAGTGGTTGAGTTGGCATCACAGACCCTAAAGCCTGAGCAGAGCAATTAGCATGGCCCCTGGGCAGAGGTGACATGAAAAGTTCCACATTCTCTAAGGGAAACAACAACTGGTCCTTCCAGAGTGACAGAGAACAAGGAAGCTCTGAATCTGTGGGAATGTGATCCTTTCTCCAGCAGTGCTGGTTGGCAGGGCCGGGTCCTCTGCCTGCTGTGCTCTGTCAGTTCTGAGAAGCACAGCACAGTCCCTTACACCTCCACAGAGTTCAGAGGGGTTCAGGTGTGGAGTTGGAATGGGGACAGATGATCTGTGTCAGAAGTCATGGTGTGTCCCCACCATGCTGTATCCACATGTCCATGTTGTCAAGGGTTTCCTTCCCAGTCCCAGGAAACTTGGACACAATCCACTTAACAGTTTTACACTGGGTGGAGTGACAGAGGCAGGAGAATTGCCAGTTTAAGGTCAGCCTGGGCTCTGGAATGAGACACCGTTGTACCCCTTCTTTCCACTCAAGCCCTTCATGATCTGCCATTGGACAGCCAATAATGATAACTACCCATGGCCAATAAACATGTTTAAAAGCACGGACTGGAAGAGACAGGAATAGCACCACAGACTGGACACTCGGCATCACGTCCACGCTACCGCTGTCACTCAGAGTGTTTGAATCACCGTGTTTGACAAGTGAACAGAAGGCTTGTTCGTCTTCGTAAATTAGAAGTTGGTTGCTCCAGGGCTGTGGAAGTCAGGGGCAGGAACAGAAGCTTCCATTAAGACTATTCCCAAACCTATACAAACATTTAACAGCCTTGACTATATTGATTGACCAGTTGATCTTGCAAAAGCACAGAATGACAGGTAGCCTTAGACATTTCCTTTATCTTCCTGATCTGAATCAGCTAGATTCCTCTGTTATTTTCTTCACCTAATAGGACAGGACAGCCTCCCAGTTCCCAACAACCCCTGTCTAGGTTAGTTCCTCTGACTTCCTTTCTGAGCCTTTCATACCATATTGCAAAGGGGCTGTTTGAATAAAATGGTCCAAGGCAAGTGGTGAAGTGGGGGTGTGATTAGAAACTCCAGGGGAAAATGTGAATAAAAAGTCATTTAAATGATTTTCAGTCTCTACAGTGAAAGTATAAATAAAAAGATGCTGTTGGTTAAATTTCAACCTTTAGAATCTATAGTTAGGGATAGAACTTGGTTGTAGAGCACTTGCCCATCAGGCGAATCTTTGTGAGTTCAAGGCCAGCCTGGTCTACAAAGTGAATTCCAGAACAGCCTCTAAATCTACACAGAGAAATCCTGTTTTGAAAGAGAAAAAAAAGATTTATTTTATGTGTCTGAGTGTTTGTCCATATGTCTGTGCGCACCGCACATGCCTGGTGTCCTCAAAGGTCAGAAGAGAGCATCAGATCCTATGGATCTGGAGAGACAGACAGGTATGAACTACCATGTGGGTGCTCGAAATTGAACCCAGGTCCTCTCAAGAGCAGTCATTCCTCTTAAACATGGAGCCATCTCTCCAGCACCCAGCTTACAAGGCGACAAGCATCCTGTTTCTATCCCGTTCCTGCTTTCTGTCTAGTGTGTGTGAGTGATGTGGGGAGCAGCTTTTCTGTAATAGAAAGAAGATACCTATGCACGAAATAGCTAACCCACTAAGGACAGCAGAGACGAAAGAGAGAAAGCCTGAGTGCTTCTCCGAGGTTTCTGACAGCTGAACTAACAATAAAAGGACTTATTAAGTAACAGAAATAGCACCAGTGTAAACCCTGTGGTCAGGTTTCTGTAATTTGAGCGCAAAGCAATCACAAGTCCTGAAGTTGCAAGCATAATGAAAAGAGAAAGCTAAAACAGGCCTTTTATCCTGGGCCAGTTAGTGTTAGCAGCTTGATACAACCCAGGCATAGCCCAGAAGAGGGGACCTCCACTAAGGAACTGCCTCCAGCAGATCTTCAGCAGGACTTGGGTGCTGTCTCATGCCCTCTGCATTCCTTGCAGAACCAGAGCCTGACCCTTCCTCCCTGAGACTTCTTCTCTGCCTCCTGCTCCAGGACCGAGAGGGATCCCGTTCTGAGCCCACTCAACACTTTCCCGCAGCATTAGGCCCCTCAGCATCAGGCTTTGAATCTGAAAGGCACAGACTCTCGGTGCAGATGCCATGCCTGAGACGCATGGGGCTCGCAGTCTTACTTTTCACACTGACCTGCAGAATGAGGAGCCAGGAAGCAAGTGTCTGTGGGCAGCTGCCAGTGGGCAGGCTCTTCTGTTCCTTTGCTAGCATCTGCCAAGAGCAGTTTCCCTTCCCTAGAGTTCAATCTTAGAACTGAAGCCAGGGGCCTGTCCAGAGTCAGGTGCTCATCCCTGCCCTGCCCTGGCATACAGCAAACCAAACACCCATACAAAACTTAAAAAAAAAGGAGAACACCCAGTTCAGTTCAGGCCAGTCTTATATACCTTTTGTTCAACACACACCTTGGCTTGCTAGCTGACAGTGGACTGGGCACTCGCACATCAATCATTAATGACGAATATGCCCAACAGACGTGTCTACAGGGCAATCTGGAGGAGGCAACCCCTCCCTTGAGGCTTCCTTTTCCCAGGTGAGACCATTTTGTATAAAGTTGACAAATTAACCAGCACAACACCTCCCTTCCCCCCACAAGTCACACCTGATTCATCCCCGATTCTGCAGGACCAGGAAGGCATTGGTGGTAGGTGGGCTCCTGTGAAGAAAGCAGCACCCATGGGTCAGGGTTGTTCTCTCAGGAGGACCATGTCTTCTTTGCCCAGACATCTCCCAGACATTTGGTCTGGGGTTTTCCAGGTGAATTTCCCACTGTCTCACTCTCTGAACACTGCACTGTCCCCAGCTCCACGGGGCAGGTGATGGGAAATCGCCCCACCTGATTCCTTATCCTTTCAGGGACAGAAACACCTGCGTTCCACTCCGAATTCCTTCCGTTCTGTAAGTGGACACCAGGGACTCTCCAGTTATGCTTCCCACCCCTCAGGACCCAGAAAACTGCTTCTTCCATCCCAACTGGCCAGGTGGGAGGTGAGTTGACTTCCAGAAACCCAGGTGTCTCCTGTGACCCTCCTATCTTAGTTCTGGCTTCTCATTATCCTTCCCTGTCATGGGGACTCAAGCGTGTCCCAGAATCAGCAGGGGTGGCTGCTCCAGCAGGGCCTAGTAATGCTGACTAGTGAAGAATCAGGTGCCTCAACCCCACCTTCTCTAGCTCGGGTATTCTCAATGCTCCTAGTCTGCAGCTCTGGGACCATCACATGACACACTGGATGATTAACTAGCACTTTGCTTCACCGAGAAATTAGACACGTTGTGTAAGAGCCACCTTGGGCTCTGCATTTCAGTGCACATGAAACACATTCAGATCTTGTTCACACTTGAACTTCCCGGAAGATACCTCGTCATGAGTTTGCAGAATACTTCACATATAAAACTTGAAGCATTTGTGGTGCTAAGCATTTGAATAAGGATTCCTCAGCCCAATTGTCCTTCCTCTTTTTCCTCTGGGATATTTGTGACCATCATATTGACTTAAGCAAATAGAATCAGCTAAGAAATGTTTAGTGAGCACCTACTATGTGTCGAGGACTCTTGCTTTCAGCTGTTCACCTACATTTGGAAACAGAGATGAATAGAAAATGAATTTGTTCTTGTGGCCCTTGTTGCGCACCCTCCCCCACCCCACTCCACACCTCTGTCAAAGAGGTTTCCAATGGCCATAACCCTCTTTTATACAATGACTTTCACTGCTCCCCACTTTCTTAGGCTACAGTCCAAATTACATTGCATGAGTGAGCAGCTCTTCTTGATCATGCTGACTTTTGAGAGTGTCGTTTCTTCTGTGGCATCTCCTCCCCAAATGGTACCTGAGATTCCTGACTCCTCATCTGTGTCCTAGATGTGGCGGTGACAATAAGGAAGCTCTGTGCTGAGTGGGTGGACCCCATAGGTGCTCCAGGGAGCCAGCCAGCCAGAGTCCTTGGGGATTATGCCAAGGCATAAGGGGGTGTTAGTGTGTAGGTGAAGTAGGTATTCTGCCCCAGTCTGCAGCTCAGGTCAGAGGCAGGCAGAGGGCAGATGGTCCAGGGTGGGACTTGACACCCAATATCAAACATGCAAAAACCATTAAACATTCCCAGCACCTTTTGGCCTCTTGATCCATGCACAACCTTGTAGTATCTGCTTCTCCCCACTCCATTCTTGATCCACGCTCAGCCCGGCACGTCCACTTCCCTTTACAGGAGCCTGCTCAGGGGCCATAAGATGCTACAGAGTAGGAGGCTGGAGCCTATGAAGTCTCGTGTAGAAGTGAGGATGGGATGCTTCCAGGAATAGCTGAGGTAAGGGTCCTCTGTGGAAGTGATGGAGACCAGTCCTCTACTAACATAAGCTTAGACTCCTATCTATCCATCTGTCTGTCTGTCTATCTATCTATCTATCTAAGACAATCATTTCTCATTTTACATATCTATCCCAGTTCCCACTCTCTTCTCTCCTCCTGCTCACCCCACCTTTCCACCACCCCACCCCTAACCACTCCTCAGAGAGGATTAGTTTTCCCATGTGGAGTCAACATAGTGTGACACATCTCTCTGAGGCAGGACAAAGGCTCTCCCCTAAGCAAGGTATTCCTCCAAAAAGAATGTACTCCAGAAAGGCAATTCAAACACTAGGGATAAATCCTAGTCCCACTGCCAGTGGTCACACAGACTGTCCAAAGCATATGACTTTCACCCACATTCAGAGGGCCTAGCTTGCTTCCCCCACTATTACTCCATAGCCAGTAAGCTTCTACTTGCTCAGGTCAACAATTTCTGTGGGTATCATGGTCTTGACCCCTTTGCTCTTTCCTCTCTATGACTGGATCTGGGAGATGGCCCAGTGCTTAGCTGTGGATTTCTGCATCTGCTTCCATCAGTAGCTCGATGAAGATGTATGATGACAATTAAGGTAGTCATCAATCTGATTACAGGGGAAGGCCAGTTCAGGCACCCTCTCCACTATTGCTTAGGGTCTTAGCTGGAATCATTCTTGTGGATTTCTGGGAATTTCTCTGGTGCCATGTGTCACAGTAGCCCCCAAATAGGTCCCTCATTCAAGATTATTGTGGGAAGTTCTTCTGTATAAGTGTTCTCTTTATTGGTTAATGAATAAAGCTGTTTTGACCAATGGCTCAGCAGAGTAAAGTCAGGCAGGAAATCTGAACAGAGATATAGAAAGAGAGTAGGTGGAGTCAAGGAGCTGCCATGTAGCTGCTGAAGGAGACAGACACCTTTTACCAGTAAGCCACACCTTTACCAGTAAGACACAACCTTGTGGTGATGCACAGATTAAAAGAGATGGGTTAATTCAACGTGTAAGAGCTAACTAGAAATATGCCTGAGACTTGGGCAAGCAGTGTTGCAATTAATATAGTTTTGTGTGATTATTCAGGTCTAAGCAGTAGGGAAAAGAATGAGGAGTCTCCATCTAGACAAGCTATCTCTCTCATTGCTCTCCCTCTCTGTCCTTCCCCCAACTCTACCATCCCTTTCCCTTATGTTATCCTCCTCCCTCCCCTTCTCCCCTGCCCCTCCCCTTCTGCTCTCCCTTCTACCCACTCCCCATGTTCCCATCTTTTTTTTTTTAGGAGATCTTGTCTATTTCCCCATCCCAGAAGGATCCATATATGTCTCTCTTAGGGTTCTCCTTATTACATAGCTTCTCTGGGGTCATGGATTATAGGCTGGTTGTCCTTTGCTTTACATCTAATATTCACTTATGAGTGAGTACATAGTGTAACCTGAAGATTTGAAGGGAAGAAAAAAGGATGGAGCTGGGCATGGTGACTATGTTCATAATCCCAACATGAGGGAGGATGAGACAGATATATACTGAGTTCCAGGCCAGCCAACACTGCACACTGAGTTTCAGGCTACAGAGTGACTCCACAGTAGGGGGGGAAAAGGAGATGACTATATTATATGGAGAGGGACAATGGTACCAGGAAACAAAAAGTGAGAGCTGTCCCTCCCATCTTCTAATCCTCTCTAGTCCTGAGATTAAAGTTATGCATCACTACTACCTGGTTTCTATGACAAGTTAGTGTGGCTCTGGGATTAAAGGTGTGTGTTATTGCTGCCTGGTCTGTAAGGCTGTCCAGTGTGACTATTTTACATTTCTGATCCTCAGGCAATTTTTATTTATTAAAATACAAATGCAATGATACTACATTTCACCTTTTTTGTCTAAAATAAAAAGAAGGCTATAATTAATATAAGAGGAAATATATACAATAAGTACAATAACTATACACAATCTATACAGGCAATAAATACATCATCAATATCTAATTCATTTGCATTTGACAAATTCAGAGAAAATACTGTATATCTATCCTATCTCGAGGAGTCCATGTTCATGTACCTAATTTACTTTCTATCATAACTTGCTTTTGCATCAGGTAAACAAAGAAAACTATAGCTATCTAGTCTTCAGCTCCCTAAGAGACCCAAGAATGAAATAATATTAACTGAGTAAGCAGGAAGTGTAAGCAAGGAACTTCACAAAAAGTGTAATGACAGAAACAACTGGCTACCTGAACACTCACCCAAAGTTTCTCTGCAATGTTGGGGCACTCCATCTTTAGTATACAAGCCTAGTGTATCTGACAGATCTTTCTGTGAAGAGGACATTCTGAAGGGCTGCTCCTCCTTGTCTTGGCCATGTTTGACAGTCACATTCTTTTGTGAGCGTATTGTCAGTAGTTGAGGCAAGGGTATTTTCTTACCCATTCTTTGTGACTTACTTTTACCACAAAGAAAGCAATTCCAATTATCTTCTCTGAAGTATGTTGGTACTGCCTGGCATGTCTCATTGTCATAAAAAAGAAGAACCTAGATTATTAAAACAATAAAATGCCATATTCTGTAGATCTCTGAAGTGTTTAAAGTTGACTTGTCTATCTAAATATATCTTTGTTTCACCTTGAAAACATACCTAATGTGACTACAAGTTCAATAATACTAAGTGACTAACTACTAGCCTATATTTCCTCATGATCTTAAACAGTTGATAATAATAATTTTCAAGTACTATAAATTAGCATTAAATTTTAAAATGTATAATAAATATAAATTTTATAGGTACAATACCTTGAACAATATTAGAAATGTATGTATAGTATATTTTAACAAAATTAATCTCAAATTTGTATAAATATACAAAATTTGCATATAATATAAAAAAGTTCAATCCAATGTAAAACATTTAAAACTAATAATTGCCTTTTAAAAGAAGACTTAATAATCTACTTTTTTATCTGATTGTGTTTATATTCTCCCTTTTGCTTTTCAGAGCAGATTAAAAAATCAACCCTTTTATCTTATTCTATCTATAATATTCATAATCCATTGAATGACCAAAAACCACCCACTGCACCTTCTGGGAATGTGGACATGGTATTCTTAAAGTTACTTTCTGCTCTCTGGCGGTGACAGTATTTTTTTTAAGTAAATTTTATTAAATTATATAAGTTTCCATTTCCGCCCCTCTTCCCAACACCCTCCCACTCCCCCCACTCCCTCTCCTCCTCCCTCTTCATCCCTTAGGGCAGTCAGGGTTTCCTGCCTTGTGGGAAGTTCAAGTTCCTCCCCCCTCCCTCCAGGTCCAGGAAGGTGAGTATCCAAACAGACTGGATCCCCAAAATCCAGTATATGCAGAGGAAACAGGTCCCAGTATCATAGTCAATGGCTTTTCAGAAAGACTTCGGGCCAGCCACATTCAGAGAATCCGGCCAAATTCCGAGAATCTGGTTAGATCACGTCCTCGTTCAGTCCCAGTCCAACTTGCCTTGGTAAACTCTCATTAGATCCGTTCCCTTGTATCAGTGGGTGATAGCATCCCTCGCAGTACTGATTTCGTTTTTCATGTTCTTCTGCTCCTCATTTGGACCTCAGGGGGCTCAGTCCGGTGCTCCAATGTGGGTCTCCGACTGTATCGCCGTCCTTCGCCAGATGAAGGATCTATGGTGATAAGCAAAATATACATCAGTATGGTTATGGGCCACGGCCGATTCAGGCACCCTCTCCTCTGTCCAGAGAACAATCTGGGGGATCTCTCCTTGGACCTGGGATCCCATATATAATCAAGTCTCCTGTAAACCCTAAAATGACTCCCTTAGTTGAAATATATTCTTCCCTGATCCCATATTCATCCTTCCTCCCTCCCCACCCCATCCCAGGCCACCGAGCTTTCCCCATTCCTCCCCTACTCCCTTCTCTCTAACCCTCTCCCCTTCCATCAACCCTCCCACCCCTCCATGCACCCGAGGTTACCTGGGACTCTTGTCTATTTCCTACCTCCTGGTGGATAGCTAAATAATCTTCATCAGGTTCATCTTCTTATTTAGCTTCTCTAGGATCACGAATAATAGGCTCAAAGACCTTTAATTATGGTTAGAATCCACTTATGAGTGAATACATACCGTGTTCCTCTTTTTGGGTCTGGCTTACCTCACTCAGTAAAGCGTTTTCTATTTCCATCCATTTGCATGCAAAATTCAAGATGTCATTGTTTTTGACCGCTGAGTAAAACTCTAATGTGTATATGTTCTACACCTTTTTTAACCATTCTTCTATTGAGGGGCACCTAGGCTGTTTCCAGGTTCTGGCTATTACAAATAGTGCTGCTATGAACATAGTAGAACAAATGCTTTTGTAGTATGTTAGGGAATCTTTAGGGTATATTCCCAAGAGTGGAATTGCTGGGTCCTGAGGGAGGTTGACTCCCAGTTTCCTGAGAAACCGCCACACTGATTTCCACAGTGGCTGTACAAGTTTGCATTCCCACCAACAATGGATGAGTGTTCCCCTCACCCCACATCCTCTCCAGCATAGGCTATCGTTGGTGTTTTTGACTTTAGCTATTCTGACAGGTGCAAGATGGTATCTCAAAGTGGTTTTGATTTGCATTTCCCTGATCGCTAAGGAGGTTGAGCATGACCTTAAGTGTCTTCTGGCCATTAGAAGTTCATCTGTTGTGAATTCTCTGTTAAGTTCAGTACCCCATTTTTTAATTGGGTTAATTAGAGTTTTAGTGTCTAGTTTCTTGAGTTCTTTGTATATTTTGGAGATCAGACCTTTGTCTGATGAGGGGTTGGTGAAGATCTTCTCCCACTCAGGAGGCAGCCTTTTTGTCCTACTGACAGTGTCCTTTGCTTTACAGAAGCTTCTCAGTTTCAGTAGAT
This sequence comes from Myodes glareolus, assembly GCF_982192425.1. NCBI lineage: Eukaryota > Metazoa > Chordata > Mammalia > Rodentia > Cricetidae > Myodes > Myodes glareolus. The sequence goes on along the minus strand of NC_142047.1, from coordinate 12,615,570 downwards.
CCCATTTTTTCATTGTTTCTCTTATTGTCTGTGCTACTGGGGTCCTACTTAGGAAGAGGCCTCCTGTGCCTAAATCTTGTAGACTACTTCCCACTTTCTCTTCTATCAGGTTCAAAGTGGACGGATTAATGTTGATGTCTTTAATCCATTTGGACTTGATTTTCGTGCATGGTGATAGATATGGATCTACTTTCATTTTTTTACAGGTTGACATCCAGTTATGCCAGCACCATTTGTTAAAGATGCTTTCCTTCTTCTATTGTATACCTTTAGCTCCCTTGTCAAAAATTAGGTGTTCATAAGTTTGTGGGTTAATATCTGGGTCTTCTATTCAATTCCATAGGTCGACTTCTCTGTTCTTATGCCAATACCAAGCTGTTTTCAATACTGTAGCTCTATAATAGAGTTTGAAGTCAGGGATGGTAATGCCTCCAGAAGTTCTTTTATTGTATAAGATTGTTTTGGCTATCCTGGGTTTTTTGTTTTGCCATGTAAACTTGATTATTGTTCTCTCAAGGTCTGTGAAGAAGTTTGATGGGATTTTGATGGGGATTGCATTGAATCTATAGATTGCTTTTGGTAGAATTGCCATTTTTACTATGTTGATTCTCCCAATCCAAGAGCAGGGGAGGTCTTTCCATTTTCTGGTATCCTCCTCAATTTCTTTCTTCAAAGACTTAAAGTTTTTGTCAAATAGGTCTTTCACTTCCTTGGTTAGAGTAACCCCAAGATATTTTATGCTATTTGTGGCTATCATGAAAGGTGATGCTTCTCTGATTTCCCTCTCTGCTTCTTTATCCTTTGTGTATAGGAGGGCCACTGATTTTTTGGAGTTGATCTTGTATCCTGCCACGTTACTAAAGGTGTTTATCAGCTGTAGGAGTTCTTTGGTAGAGTTTTTGGGGTCACTTATGTAAACTATCATATCGTCAGCAAATAACGAAAGTTTAACTTCATCCTTTCCAATACAAATCCCCTTGATCTCCTTATGTTGTCTTATTGCTATTGCTAGAACTTCAAGCACTATATTGAATAGGTATGGAGAGAGTTGACAGCCTTGTTGCGTTCCTGATTTTAGTGGAAAGGCTTTGAGTTTCTCTCCATTCAGTTTGATGTTAGCTGTCGGCTTGCTGTATATTGCTTTTATTATATTTAGGTATGATCCTTGTATCCCCAGTCTCTCCAACACCTTTATCATAAATGGGTGTTGAATTTTGTCAAATGCTTTTTCAGCATCTAGTGAGATGATCATATGGTTTTTTTCTTTCAGTTTATTTATATGATGGATTACATTGATAGATTTTCGTATGTTGAACCAGCCCTGCATCTCTGGAATGAAGCCGACTTGATCATAATGGATAATTTTTCTAATGTGCTCTTGGATTCGGTTTGCCAGTATTTTATTGAGAATTTTCGCGTCGATGTTCATGAGTGAGATTGGCCTGTAATTCTCTTTCTTGGTTGTGTCTTTGTGTGGTTTTGGTATTAGGGTAACTGTAGCTTCATAAAAGGAGTTAGGCAATGACTCTTCTGTTTCTATATTGTGGAATACGTTAAGGAGTATAGGTATTAGCTCTTCCTGGAAGTTCTGGTAGAATTCTGCATTGAAACCATCTGGTCCTGGGCTTTTTTTGGTAGGGAGATTTTTTATAACAGCTTCTAATTCTTCGCGACTAACAGGTCTATTTAGATTGTTCACCTGTTCTTGGTTAAACTTTGGTATATGGTACTTATCTAAAAACAAGTCCATTTCTTTTACATTTTCCAACTTTGTGGCATATAAACTTTCATAGTAAGATCTAATGATTCTCTGAATTTCCTCTGTGTCTGTGGTTATGTCCCCCTTTTCATTTCTGATCTTATTAATTTGCATGTTCTCTCTCTGCCGTTTGATTAATTTGGATAGGGGTTTGTCAATCTTGTTGATTTTCTCCAAGAACCAGCTTTTTGATTCATTGATTCTTTGGATTGTTTTCTCTGTTTCTATTTTGTTGATTTCAGCCCTCAGTTTGATTATTTCCAGTCTTCTAGACCTCCTGGGTGAATCAGCTTCTTTTTTTTCTAGATCTTTCAAGTGTGCTGTTAAGTCTCCAATGTGTGCTTTCTCCGCTTTCTTTAATTGGGCACTTAGTGCTATGAACTTTCCTCTTAGCACTGCTTTCATAGTGTCCCATAGGTTTGAGTATGTTGTGTCTTTGTTTTCATTAAATTCAAGGAAGAGTTTAATTTCTTTCTTTATTTCTTCCTTGACCCAGGGGTGATTTAGTAGTTGACTGTTCAGTTTCCATGAGTTTGTTGGCTTCCTGGGGGTGCATTGTTGTTGAATTCTAATTTTAGTCCATGGTGATCTGACAAGACACAGGTAGTTACTAATATTTTTTTGTATCTGTGGAAGTTTGCTTTGTTACCGAGTATGTGGTCAATTTTCGAGAAGGTTCCATGAGCTGCAGAGAAAAAGGTATATTCTTTCCTATTTGGGTGGAGTGTTCTATAGATGTCTGTTAAGTCCATTTGATTCAATACCTCCAATAGATCTCTCAATTCTCTGTTTGGTTTCTGTCTGATTGACCTGTCCATTGGTGAGAGAGGAGTGTTGAAGTCTCCTACTATTAGTGTGTGTGGTTTGATGACCGCCTTGAGTTCTAGAAGAGTTTCTTTTACATATGTGGGTGCCTTTATATTAGGAGCATAGATATTCAGAATTGAGACTTCCTCCTGATGAATTGTTCCAGTTATGAGTATGAAATGTCCATCTCCATTTCTTCTGATTGATTTTAGTTTGAAGTCGATTTTGTTAGATATTAGAATGGCCACGCCCGCTTGTTTCTTAGGTCCATTTGCTTGGAAAACCTTTTCCCAACCCTTTACTCTGAGTAGGTGTCTGTCTTTGTGGTTGAGGTGTGTTTCTTGTAAACAGCAGAATGTTGGATCCTGTTTTCGTATCCAATCTCTAAGTCTGTGCCTCTTTATAGGTGAATTGAGTCCATTGATATTAAGTGATATTAATGACCAGTGGTTGTTGACTCCGGTCATTTTTTTTTTTAAGTAGTAGAGTGTATGTGTTTTTCTTCTTTGATTTGTGCTTGTGAATGGTCGCTAGATGTTCGAGTTATTGTAGGCCGTGTTGGGAATGTTGGATTCCTTCGGTAGTGATTTACCTTCTAATATTCTCTGTAAGGCTGGATTAGTAGATACGTATTGTTTAAATTTGTTTTTATCCTGGAATATTTTGTTTTCTCCGTTGATAGTGAACAATAGCTTGGCTGGGTATAGTAGTCTGGGTTTGCATCCATGGTCTCTTAGTTTCTGCAGTACCTCTATCCAGGATCTTCTGGCTTTCATGGTTTCCATAGAGAAATCCGGTGTAAGCCTGATAGGTTTACCTTTATAAGTTACTTGACCTTTTTCCTTTGCAGCTCTTAAAATTTTTTCTTTAATATGTATGTTTTGTGTTTTGATTATTATATGGCGAGGGGATGCTTTTTTCTGATCCAGTCTATTCGGTGTTCTGTATGCTTCTTGAACCTTCATAGGAATATCGTTCTTTAGGTTGGGAAAGTTTTCTTCTATAATTTTGTTGAATATATTTTCTGGGCCTTTGATCTGCAGTTCTTCTCCTTCTTCAATCCCTATTATTCTTAGATTTGGTTTTTTTATTGTGTCCCAGTTTTCCTGAATGTTTTGTGAAGAGAATTTGTTGGATTTGCCGTTTTCTTTGACCAGAGCATTTATTTTCTCTATGGTATCTTCAGATTCTGAGATTCGTTCTTCTATCTCTTGTATTCTATTGGTTATGCTTGATTCTGTAGTCTCCGTTCGTTTACCTAGGTTTTCCATATCCAGCTGGTTCTCCGTTTGTGTTTTCTTCATTGCCTCCATTTCAGTTTTCAATTCTTGGACTGTTTCCTTTACTTGTTTGATTGTTTTTTCTTGGTTTCTCAGGGTCTCATTCACGGATTTACTTATTTCTTCAAACTTTTTGTTATATTTCTCATCTATTTCTATACTCAATTCTTCAAACTTTTTGTTATATTTCTCATCCAATTCTTTAAGGGAGTTATTCATATCCTGTTTAAGGGACTCTATTGCTTTCATAATGGCACTTTTTTCCACTTCTTCTGGGTTAAGGTGTTCAAGTCCTTCTGTTGTAGGGTCCTTGGGATCTGGTGTTTTCATGTTGTTTTTCAGATTGTTGGATGAGGTCTTGCCTTGGCGTCTGCCCATCTCTTACTTCAAATGTTCTCTATTGGAACTTCTGTTACCGGGTCAGGTTCCCTTCTTGGGCAGGGACTTCACTGACAGAATGCCCACCTTTCCTCAGGAAGGCTATTGAAGCACAGGCACTCCCTCTTTCCGGGATGCGCTTACAATGCAGGCTCAGCTTGCAAGGCAGCTGAGCTGGGGAAAATTTTATGGCCCCAGGGGGAAGGGAGAAATATAGGAATTCGTACCTGGATGGGAGCTGGGATGGCAGGCGGGAGGGGGTAGCCAGCACTGCAGGGCGACCTGGGCGACTGTGGGGTCGGGGAATGCCAAAGCTCCTCCTCACCAGGACCCTGTCAAGGCCCGAAGCAAACTCACCCCTCCGATGGCCCTCTGCTAGAAGTCAGGGCCCCTGCTGGTCAGGAATGTGGCTGAGCTGGCACCTGGTCCACCTGTCCTCAGGGAGGCCTTTAAGACCCAGGAACTGCCTGGAGCCGGGCTGTGCCTACAGCCCAGGCCCAGCTCGCAAGGCATCTGAGCTGGGGAAATTTTATGGCCCCAGGGGGAAGGGAGAAATATAGGAATTCGTACCTGGATGGGAGCTGGGATGGCAGGCGGGAGGGGGTAGCCAGCACTGCAGGGTGACCTGGGTGTCTATGGGGTCAGGGAACACCCAAGCTCCTCCTCACCGGGACCCTGCCAAGGCCCAAAGCAAACTCACCCCACCAATGGTCCTCTGCTAGAAGTCAGGGCCCCTGCTGGATGGGAGCTGGGATGGCAGGCAGGAGGGGGTAGCCAGCACTGCAGGGCAACCTGGGAGTCTATGGGGTCAGGGAACGCCCAAGCTCCTCCTCGCAGGGACCCTGCCACGGCCCGGCCTGAAGCAAGCTCACCCCACAGATGGCCCTCTGCTAGAAGTCAGGGCCCCCGCTGGTCAGGAATGTGGCTGAGCTGGCACCTGGTCCACCTGTCCTCAGGGAGGCCTTTAAGACCCAGGAACTGCCTCGAGCCCAGCTGCGCCTACAGCCAAGGCCCAGCTTGCAAGGCAGCTGAGCTGGGGAAATTTTTCTGGCGGTGACAGTATTGTTATGGGATCCTGGTAGAAAAATTTTGGTTAATTGTCAAGTCCTGAGAGGGGTAGTTGTATCCTTTTTTTGTCCAGTCTATGCATATTCGAAAAATGCAGGGCTTGTCTCAAGTCCTTGCTAGAGTACTCTGTGAGGCTGAATTATTTCATTTAGCTACTTCAAAATTGTTCTTAGCAGTTTGTAGTCTAAAGCTGATCATTAAGTGGTGCTGTCAGTTGAATGGCATATGAACCAGTCATATGAACCAGGTGGAATCATTGTGGAATCATCTTCTTCCTGGAGACGTCAAAAGTTACTGTAGGAGAATTTATTGTGAACTATGTAAAACTTGAACATTATTTATATCAAAATTGAAAGTTTGAATTTCAATAGATATATATTCAAAGAAAGGGACCATAGATATGAAACTAGGTATGGTGTGAAGTAAAAGTTTTGAAAGCAGAATTTTGAAAGCCCTAGTCCCTAGAACTTTATCTTCCTTCTTTTCCATAGCAGATGGCTCCTGATATGAGACAGAAACTCTGAAGTCTTCTAACAACATGATCAGATTTAGAGGAGAGTCACCGTCCAACTCCAAAGCCAGCTTTGATTTTTTAAGTGAGTTGCAACTACCATTGTATTGACAAGTAGGGAGATATGTAAGTCTAGGTAGTGAGATTTTACCCTCTTAAGGATATTGGTATCATAAATCAGAGTTCTCCTTGCTTGTTGACTCTTTCTGGATGGCCATCTTTTCTTTTTTAGGCTTCAGATGTCCAGGGTCTCTTGAGTTTTGGAAGTTGGGCATTTTCTTGAACAGACAAGAACAGAATCCTACTCCAACCCTTATGAGGTTTCCTTACAACCTGTGGATTGTCATCTCTGTGGATGAGCTGTCATTTCTCTTTCTCAAAAGGTTTCTTTTTTTCAAACTGAAGCTTGATTAATTTTGATGGTATCCATAGCTTTTCTTTTCTTATGGAAACAAGAGCAAAACTCCTTCCCCAGTATAGCACATCTCCTGGTTTCTATTCTGGGGTCAACACATCCTTGAAATACACTAATTGATTTAATTCAGAATCTTTTTCTATTTCCCTGTGTCTCTCTGCAGTCATTGTTCCTTTCTCATTAGCATTAAGAAAACTCAAGTTTAATAAAGCATTATACAGTCCATTTCTGGAAGTCTTTATCATCCCTTTCTGTTTGCTTAACATATCTTTTATAGTTTATTTGCTCTTTCTATAACTGCCTGACCTGTAGGATTGTGTGGTATACCTGTAACATGCTTCATATTATAATAAGGAAAAAGCCTTTTCATTTTCTTAGAGACATATGCTGGAGCATTGTCTGCCTTTACATATACAGGTATACCCATGATGGCCATAACTTCTAGTAAATGTGAGATTACAGAACCATTCTTTTCTGAACTCAAAGCAGTTGTCAATTGAAAACCTGAATAAGTATCAATGGTGTGGTGTACATATCTTACTTTTCCAAATTCTACAAAATGGAACACATTCTTCTGCCATATTTCATACTTTGAGTACCCTTTAGGTGTTTCATTCCTTTGAGTGCTGTTTTGGTGTTTGGTTGTATAAAGAACAAGTAGGATATCTCCTTATAGTTTCTTTGGCTTGTTGTCATGTAATGGAAAAGTCCTTTTTTTAAACCTTTCATATTGACATAATTATTTTGTAAATTTCTGAGGCCTTCAGCATATTTTCAATCAATAATTGATCAATGTTTGCATTACCTTGTGCTAGAGGACAGGGAAGACCCATATGGCACTGAATATTTGTTATGTATATGCGACGAACACTATTCCTGATTATATCTTGAACTTGAATAAATAATAAAGTTGTTTCTGTATCATCTGGTATCAATTCAGCAGTTTCAATATGCAAAAGAACTCTTTCTGCATATTGAGAATCAGTAACTATGTTGAGAAGATTTTAAAACCCCTTAGTACCATTAGAATGGCATATAATTCTGACTTTTGGACAGAACCATAAGGGCTTTGTTTCACTTTACTTAAATCTTCTGATTTGTAACCTGACCTTACTGTTATATTTGTATCAGTATAGTATGTAGGGGCTCTAGTTATTGGTTTTTCTCATACAATGTGAGAAAGGACCAAATTAGTTCTCTTTATAAGTCAAATTCTCTCACTTTTGGGATAGTTGTTATTATTCTCTCCCAAGAAATTAGTACAAGTTCTTTGCCAAGGTTCACTTTCTTCCAGTAATTTGTTAATTTCGTCATTAGTAAAAAACACTATAATTTCTGCTGTATCTCTACCTGCTAATTGATGAAGTCTCAATTTTCACTTTATAATTAATTCAGAGAATTTTTCCACCTAAGTTTTAAATTTTTTACTCAGTTAATGTGGTGAAAGATTCATTCTAAGATAATATCTTCTGTCTGTATTAAAGTTTTTGTAGGGGAATATTTGGAGGGAAATATAACCAGAGTGCATTTAAGATTCAGATCATATGATTCATATCTACCTTCTGTAATTCTTCTTGAATCAAAGTCAAATCTCTCTTGGCTTCATCTGATAAATCCCTGGGGCTATTTCAGTATTAGTCACCATCTAAGGTTTTGCTCAAATGAATTAGTCTATCAGGTTTTATCCCAGTAATGGGCTAAAGATTGGAAATGTCTCCTAGCGATGTTTGAAAGTCATTAGCACTCTGCAATTAGTCTCTCCTAATTTGCAATTTTTGTGTACTAATTTTCTAGAAATATATGTTATAACCTAGATAATTGACAGAATCTCTGTATTTTTCAGGAACATTTTGTAATTCTCAACAAGGTAAAACTTTCTTTTTTTAAAGATATATTAATTTATTATGTATACAGTGTTCTGTCTGTCTGTATGTTTGCTGGCCAGAAGAGGGCACCAGATCTCATTACAGATGGCTGTGAGCCACCATGTGGTTGCTGGGAATTGAACTCAAGACTTCTGGAAGAGCAGTCAGTGCCCCTAACCTCTGAGCCATCTCTCCAGCTCCCAAAACTTTCTTCTTCAAACATTTTTTTTCTACATTTGAATCAAGTAGCAAAATGTCATCCATGCAATGTTAAATTAACTATAGATTCAGGAACTTGCTTGTATATTATTTCCAATGGCTGACTTAAAAATATTAGCACAGGGTGTGACTAATTAACATTCCTTGTGTCAGAACCTTCTATTGATATCTATTAGCAGGCTGAGAATTATTATAAGTAGGCGTTGTTTTTTTTTAATATTTATTTATTATGTATACAATATTCTGTCTGTGTGTATGCCTGCAGACCAGAAGAGGGTACCAGACCCCATTACAGATGGTTGTGAGCCACCATGTGGTTGCTGGGAATTGAACTCAGGACCTTTGGGAGAGCAGGCAATGCTCTTAACCTCTGAGCCATCTCTCCAGCCCATAAGTAGGCGTTGTTAAGCTAATTTTTTCTCTGCCCTTTTCTGGTATAGGTATAGTGAAGAAACAATCTTTAAATCTATAACAGTAAGAGGTCATCCTTTAGAAAATAAGGAAAGCAAAGAAATTTCAGATTGCAGAGGGCCCACTGGTTGAATCACCTTAGTTACAGCATAATAAAAAATAGCATCTTAAATTTTCAGGCAAATGGATGGATCTAGAAAACATCATATTGAGTGAGATAAACCAGACCCAGAAAGACAAATATAAAATGTACTTATTATAAGTGACTTTAGACATAAAGCAAAGCAAAACCAGGCTACAATTTACAATCCCAGACAACCTAGACAACAAAGAGAGACATACATGAACCAATCTACATAGGAATTAGAAAAGGACAAGATCTCCTGAGTAAACATGGAGCATGAGAATCAAGGGAAAGGGGAGGAGAGGAGAGGAGAGGAAAGGAGAGGACTGGAGAAAAATGTAAAGCTCAGTAATAAGAATTTAAAAAGTTTCTCATTCTTGACTCTTAACAAACCATTTCTTTAAAGGTATAATATGAATTATCAAACTGATAGAAGCTATGGCTAAGAACGTTTAAGTCCAGGTAGGTCATATACCTCTCCCAAAATTCCATCCACGAAAGAAACGAGAGGTTATTAAATTCTTGAATGGAGATATTATCTGGCATTATCTTAGAAGTGGATTACAAATTGAAAAACATTATAGTTAGCAGATGACTTGCCTCTGTTAAGATTCTGGTTTAGTTGAGAATTTTAAGGTGTAACAATGATGTGAGCCAGAAAAATCAGTGGAGTTTCTAAGCAGAGCTCAAAACCAAACTGAACAGAATTTTGTTAGACACAGGGAAGCCATGCAGCAGTTGCACATGGGTCACAGACGTCAGGAGAAGCCCTGGTAGCCATATGGGAGCCACAGGCATGTGGGGATGGGGTGAAGCCATGGGACCGCAGGAGCCACAGGATGCTATGGTGGGGAGGACTGCCAAGGTGTGGGAAGCTGTGTGGCGCCCTGTGGGCTGGTGGCAAGGACTGGTGTGGCAGGAGAGGAAGCTAAGCTGGGGTGGATGGGAGCTGGGACGCTAGTGCTTCTCTGGAACCCAGGTGTCTGGGTCTGGGTTCCAGTTCCTAGAGCTGGAATTCCAATCCCAGTTTTGGCCTGGACTGGTGGCTAAAAGCCCTCAGGCAAACGGCTTTTTTGTAAATTCATGCCCCAAAAGTTAGGTGCCAAGTAAAGCACAATTAATAAAAACTCAGAGATAAAAATTGGGATTCAACCTGAAAAGTCAGAAAAGTAAATCATCCAGTCACTGGCTCTTACCTCTACCTCAGTCGGAAGTGGTGATCCTGCCTCCAGGAATCTCAGAATGAGATTCTCAGCTGAGACTAGAGCGTCGCCTCCCCTTTGATAATCCTCTAGTTCTGGGATTAGGGGTGTGCACTACTACTGCCTAATTTCTATGGCAAACTAGTGTAGTTACTGGGATTAAAGGCATGTGCTATTGCTGCCTTGTCTGTAAGACTGGCAGTGTGGCTATTTTACTTTTCTGATCCTCAGGCAAATTTGATTTATTAAAATACGAAATGCCACTACAGCGAGAGACACACAGAGAGAATTGCTATATTGGAAATGGCACAGAGAGAGAGAGAGAGAGAGAGAGAGAGAGAGACTAGAGTAGTTGTGGTGTCAGAGAGGGGACATGTTTTAAGAACAGAAAGGGCCAGGCCAAACAGGCTACAGTGAATTCAGCCTTGTTGCTGAATGGGAGATGAGGCAGCTGAACAGAGGGGGTGCTGTAGAGTATAGGCTGCCTGCCTTCCTGCCTTGTCTCTGCTTTCTCATCAGTAGAAATGTGAGCAAGTAGCCTTGGAACCCTCCCAACAAAGCTAGAGCTATTGCATGGCCATGTCTGCTCTGCCACGATTGACTTTAGCCAGTGAATCAGCCAGGATACCGCCGCCCTTAAATTGCTTTGTTAGGAGTTTGGAGACAGCAACAAAGAAAGAAACTGGCACAGTGGGACCTGAGTCAGGGTGGGCAGATTCAGGCTAAGGGATCCCAGCTTTCTGCTCCTCTGGGCCCAGGATGCCCTGCGAAAGTCTACCCAGTTGTTATGGCTTGCCAGGTGTGTCTGTTTGTGTCTGAGCTTTGTGGCTATTTCCTGTTTCCTCCCTCCCTCCCTGTCAGCCCCTGTCAGCCTTCTTCCTCCCTTTTACTTCATGTTTAACCATGTAGAGATGTGGGGGCACATGCATGATGTGGGTGCATCCTCAGGACTATCAGTGGTGCTGTTAGGAGAGGATGGGGAGCAGGAAAGTAGTGGGGTCTGACATGGGTTCTGGGAACTGAATTCAGGTCCTCTGTGAGCACACACGCTCCTTGACACTGAACCATTTCTCCAGTCAAAAGAACAAGAGTTTTTCTTTAAGGTACAAAACTAAAAACCTCTAGGGGCTGGAGAGACGGTTCAGTGATTAAGTGTGCTTGCCTCTCTTGTAGAGAACCAGGGTCAGTTTCCAGCACCCACAAGGCTGCTCCCAACCACCTGTAACTCCAGTTCCAGGTAATCCAAAGCCATCTTCTGACCTCCTTGGGCACCAGACATATGCATGGTGTCCATATATATGTGCAGGCAAAACACTTATAAAATAAAATTTTAAAAATATAAAAAACTTCTAAGAAAAATAAATTAAAAATATCTAAACTATTGCTATTTCTGAAATGACAGTCTTTCTATGATCACTTGTTTTTACCAAAAAAGTGTGCATTTTTTGAGGTTAATACTTTGTTTTTGTGGATTCATTTAGATTTGCAGAAGGTTTGCTGAGCTGGCATTGTTTCCCACGAGCCCTCCTGCATTCTCTTTCCTGTGCTCAACAATCGAGGCTACTAACCACCAATATCATACAGGTTTCTCCAAGGCCCTTCTGTTCTAGGGTGCTGACGTATGTCTAGACAGCGTGTGTCCTGCAGCTCCTCATTACTGCTGCCTGAAGGACACAGCCCTACCGTGTGTGTGTGTGTGTGTGTGTGTGTGTGTGTGTGTTTTAAGTTGTTGTTTGAAACAGGGTCTTGATTTGAAATCCAGCATGGCCTTGAACTCTGTATTATCCTGACTTAGTCTCTGAGCTATCATGACCTTTCACCCTCTTTTACAGTTTTTTTTAATCAACTTTGATACAAGCAACAGTCATCTGGGAAGAGGGAACCTCACTTGAGAAAAATGCCCTCATCAGTTTGGCCTGTAGGTAAGTTTGTGAGGACATCTTCTTGATTAATCACTGATGTGGGAAGGTCCATCCCACGGTGGATGGTGCCACCCGTGGGCAGATAGCCCTGGGTTCTGTCAGAAAACAGGCTGAGAGAGCTGGGGAAGTAAGCAGAAAGTATGGCTTCTGCCTTAGTTCTTTAGCGCCTGCTCTGACTTCATGAGGAACTGTAATCTCTATGTTGAAATGAATGCATTTTGCCCCAAGTAGCTTTTGCTCATGGTGTTTATCCCAACACTAGGAAGCAACTAATACAACGTGCTTGTTTTGATGATCTTCCTCACCCTGGGAAAAGCTCCTGCATATCATTGACAAGGGCAGGGTTTCTCATCATTTTGCTGGGGTGGAACAAAACCTCCTCTCTCCAGAAAAAAGGAACCTAGTAGAGGGGACAACCCAGATCTAAGTTCCCCTGGAGAGAGGGCTTATCTGTCCTTCCCCTACCTACCAGACCTGGCAGTGTTTAAGGCAGCAGAGCTGCCAAGTTGGGGTCCCTGGGGTAGCCACCACCTTCAGGCTTCTTTCCTAAAAGGTTCAAATTCATAGCTAATCATGGCTGATTGATAACAATGTGCATTGCCCTCGGAGATGACAAAGGACCATTCTTCATGTCACAGTGCCTTATCGTACAGTGCTGGGCAGTGCCTGGGCCAGCGTCAGCAGCCCTGGGTGGCACCAACACCATGCCCATTCCACAGCCTAGGAAGTAATGAAACAGACTGACTCAGGTCCTGTCCCGATGCCATCACAAGCTCCCACTCTTACTATGGCCTGCCTTGCATTATCTTCTAGCCCCGAGTCTCCTGTGTACAAATGAGGAAATCAGAGCCCTAGAGGGCCTGCTGTCAGTCCTCTCTGAGGGGTTTTGATCAACTTGACACAGCCCAGAAGGACCTGGGAAGAGAGCTTTGATGAGGGATTGTCTAAATTGGGTTAGCCTGTAGCTATGCCGGTGAAAGCTGGTCTTAATTAAATTATCTGTTTGGAAAGACCCAGCTCACCAAGAGAGTCCTGACTGTATGCAGAAATCAAGCAGAGAATAGGTAAGCAAGCCAGCTAGCTGAGCAGGGAGCATGCATGCATTCGTTTCTCACTACTCTTAACTGTGGAAGTGATGTGACCAGCTGCGTCATGTTCCTGTCATTGTGACTCCCCACCATGGTGGACGACGGCCAGTTGAAATAAACCCTTTCTCTCCTAAGGTGCTTTGTTAGTATATATATATATATGTGTGTGTGTGTGTGTGTGTGTGTGTGTGTGTGTGTGTGTGTGTGTGTATAATCATAGTAACAGAAATGAAATGGCAATAATGGTTCAGCATAGGTCAGTGATGGGTTACATGTGATGGGTAACCAGCTCAAGCAGATGGTAACCACATACAGGTCTGTATAGACAGAGCCTTTTCCCAGCACTGGGGCCCTGGACCCCAGTCCCTTAGCTTCCTGCAAACGTGTGGCCAGACCTCCCAGAGAAACATCAGCAGGGTGTGAGGACCACCCAGCTCCTCACAGGGCACTGGACAGCCAATAGCTTGGAGCCTGCATGACGCAGGAGGCCAGGCACAGCAGAGGTGCCTGTAAAGTCACCAACTTCCCTTTTACAAGGAGGAGGCCCCAGTTCCCACTATGAAGCTCTTCTTTCTGTTTTGAGCTGTTCTACCTCTTGGCAAAGAGATTGACTAAGTCCTGCCTTTTCCTTCAGACTTAGTTCAGTGTCCTCGACCACACAGAATGGGAGGAGCTTCAACCACCTCTCTTGTGATGCTCAGGTGAGTGCCCTCTACCCACAAGCAGCCTCAAGATCAGTTCACCCACTATCCAGCTGTTGATGTGAAATCTGACATACCCCCATAGACTCACATTCTGAACACTAGTTCTCCAGTAGTAAGCACTATGGCTCCTCTATGGAACTTTAGGAGGCAGAAGTCAGTTGTCTTAATCAATGTTCCATTGCTGTGAAGAGACACCATGGCCACAGCAACTCTTATAATGGAAAATATTAAATTGGGGCTGGCTTCCAGGTTCATCATGACAGGAAGTATAGCGGCATGTGGGCAGGCATGATGCTGGAGAGTAGCCGAGAGTTCTCTATCAAGATCTGCAGCCAGGAAGCAGAAAGAGATACTTCCTCCAACAAGGACACACCTTCTAATCCAATGGTTCTCAGCGTTTGGACTGTGACCCCTTTGCAAGTAAGTGTAATATACACAAAAGTTAAAACAAATGAGAAAAGAGTGGCTGGGTGGTGGTGGCACATGCCTTTAATCCCAGCACTCAGGAGGCAGAGGCAGGTGGATCTCTGAGTTCAAGGCCAGCCTGGTCTACAGAGCAAGTTCCAGGACAGTCAGGACTGTTACATAGAGAAAATCTGTCTGAAATACATAAATGTGTGTGTGTGTGTGTATGTGTGTATGTGTGTGTGTATACACACACATATATATGTATGTATGTGTATAGATAGATAGATAGATAGATAGATAGATAGATAGATAGATAGATAGAGGCACCTAATTCCTGCTCCCTGTGATAAGAACAGCCTCTGCCACAAGCCCCTGCCCCTGTGAGCCAAACTGCCTTCTGGTGTCTCCTTTGCCATAACAATCAAAACTCCCCTTCCCTTAGGTTGTGCCTGCAGGCACTCTGCTCACAACACAGGACAGGAAGCAATGGGCCAGCCCAGCCCAGCCAGCCCACTGTCCCAGCCTGAGCTCTTCCACCCCCTTCCTTCCCCTTGCTGCTGTCCCACTCTTTGTGGCTTGCAATGTAGTTTCCTGAGAATTCAGCAAAGAATCGCTGCAGAGGAAGGTAGATGGTCATGCGTGTGCCACCACCCAGGGACTTGTATCCTTAGATGAATGGGAAATTGCAGGTCGGGCCTGGTACCCAATGTCTGTAACCCTGGAGGTAGGGAGGTGGAAGAAGGAGAATGAGCGGTTCGAGGTCAGCCTACTCTATATAATGAGTTCCAGGACAGCCAACTCTACATAGTGAGACCTCGTCTCAAAAATAAAATAAAATGCATGCAAAAGATTGGGAGATTTGGACACAAAGATTTTAGAGAGGGAAGATGCTCTGAGGCTGGTAAAAGGGGAGGAGAGAGGACAGTTCAGGAGAGCCGCTTAGAGCAGATCCCTGCCTTACTGGGACACCCTGTTCCTGCCCAGGGACACCCTGCAGACTCCAGCCACCACTGTCAAGCCCTTGGCCAGTGCTCAGGATGAAGAAGTAACAAAAGAAGGGATGAAGAATCATTGCTTTGTGGGGGCTCGCACCTTGGGTGGGGGCAGATAATGTCACGTGGTGGTGAGACCTCAGACTGAAGCAACAGGCCCCTGACTTTTGTCACCTCTGTCCAGTGAGTCCTTTCTGCCTCCCCAGGAAAGGCCTCTTCCACCCTAAACAGGACTCTGCTCACACCTGCTGTGCTCTGAATGGGGGAGGCTCCATGCAGGCACCAGGGAGATCTTGGAAGGAAGCTTCCTCCCCTCAGCTCTCCTGAACCCCTGAGCCTAGCAGCCCCTCTCTCTTCTCCAGCCACCTGCTCACCCCTCACAAGCCCTGCCTTCTGCAGCCTGTCTCCTGCCCTCTCAGGCTGCAGGGCCCTTTCCTCTCTGAGGCAGGGCCTATCATCTTGTCTCTTTCTTGATTTCTCTACCTGGCCCCACTTCTTTTTTCTTCTTTTTCCCCTTTCCTGGGAACGTTTTCAAATTAGAGGGAAGTCACACTACTAACGCAATGAGTACTTGGATGTCTTTCATCTGAACTCCCAGCTGTCAGTGCGCTGCCATTTTCCATATCCCGGTGTGTCTGCAGGTTGATGGACTTTATTTGAGGAGTCATTGGAGATTAGGTTAAAGCCTTGTGAGTCATCACCTCTCATTCCAGCTGTGTTTGCTAAGAACAGGACATTCTCGTACAAAGTTACCATTTAGATGTTAATGGCAGAGATTCATTGACACACTATTCTTTATATAAAATACAGTCCTATTTTAATACCACAGTTGCCCCTATAATGTCCCCTTTGCATTCTTCTTTTCTGACCCAGGAGTCAGCCTAGGAATACACAGAGCTATGAATCAGCCCAGCTTCCTCCAGAGCCACTGCCCCCAGGCTGTCACTCACTGAGGT
This sequence comes from Myodes glareolus, assembly GCF_982192425.1. Taxonomy (NCBI): domain Eukaryota; kingdom Metazoa; phylum Chordata; class Mammalia; order Rodentia; family Cricetidae; genus Myodes; species Myodes glareolus. The sequence goes on along the minus strand of NC_142047.1, from coordinate 12,599,461 downwards.
CCTGTCCTTGTTTCAATCACCAATCTGCTAGGCAGCTCCTGGCCCCTCCAGCCTTCTTTTGGCTCCTTTACTCCTTTTCTCCTTCCTGTGTTGGCACCAGTCCAGGAAAGAGCCTCTGGTTTATCTCCTTTCCCAGTGCCATGCCTACCAGAGTCTATGGGGAAACACCCTTGCCTGGATCTCAACTGTGGCTCCTCCCATCCCCTGCCCAGTTTCTGCTTTCGAGACCATTGTGTTACAAGATGCCCTCAAGGCTTCACTGTCATTCTGGAGAATCTATCTGCCTGGGTGCTGTCAGAATGCCTGGCTCACCATATACCCAGTGGAAGGAAGCATGTGTGTGGTACCCATTAGAGTTCATAGATCAGGATGATATGGGAAATCAGCTCCTGGATATCCCTTCCCCAGTCTGATGCTCCCAGGTCTGATGGAGACCAGGCCTCAGATTAATAACACAAGGAGCCAGGCTGTCTGGGACTGCTGGACATACCTATGATGCCAGCACTTTGCCTGAGATCGATCCTACCCACCTTGTCCAGTCATTCCATGAACCTGAGCATCTCCCCTAAGTTTGGCCAGCTAATAACACTTCCCCCTAACTTGCTACACTAGAAGTGTCCCCCAAAGCTCTGCTGGGTTTGGGTGTCTGAGGCTTCTGTCAACCCATAGCAGGAAGGACCAACTGCCTGTGGAGCACTGTTGACATCAGATTCCTAAGTAACATCAGGGTCCCATTTAGCAGCAGAATGTTGAAAAGCAGGGCTGGTCATCAGCCAGCATCTAGTAGGAGGGGCGGGGCCACCACTCCCTTTCCAGGGTGATAGAATTACCTGGGCCTCTGGAGGCCTGCCCAGTTCCCACAAGAAATCCCTTGGAAGGGGAGGGAAGTCGCTTCTGCTGGCAGGGCAATATTGAGTTCTCCGAAGACCCATCCCTGCCTGCCTCTCAGGTTTTCCAAAACAATAGAATGGGTGCTTCTCAGACATGATGGCAGAGGGCGAGGGGGCGCTCTGCCTGCTTGGACTTAGAGTTGAGAGTAGAGCCTCCACCCAGCACAAAAGGCCAGGCAAACACAGCTGTCTGTCACTCACCAGCACACTGGGCACAGATGGACCAACCATTTGCCTACTAGGTCAGAGTGCAATGGAGCTACGGCCCACCCTGTGCCTCCCTTTCCTCAGACTCTAGAATAGTCCCTGCTCTCTGTTAGAGCGAGGCCAGCAGGATCCCTGTAGTCTCTAGGAAAAATGTCTATACCTAGCACCCACATGAGCAGCTTGCGAGGACAAGCAAGTGTCCGGGAAAAGCATATTGGATTTTGTTCCAAAAGGATGTATGGAAAGACAAGAAAAAGCACCCTTTGCCTGAAAGCAGAGCCTGGCGACTGAAGCTAAACAAAGCAAGCTCCACCTGGGCAGTGGCTGTCTGCCTGCTGCTGATGCAGTAACTGCCAGGCCAACCCAGCAGGGATGCTGCTGTGACTACAGGTTCATGCACAAGGAATCAAAAGAGCAGATATGGAGTAGATCTCAGGGACCAGACAGGTCACCTTCCCTCTACTGTTGGGGAAACTGAGGTCCCAACGCACTGGGACACATGACAAGATGATTTCGTGAGCCATGTAGGTTGGGGATTCTCCAGGCTGCAGAGGTCAGACCTGTGAGCTCCTTTAAGGTCAGGGGAAGTTGAGTGACATCTTCAGACAGAAGTCCTCAGAGAGGTGCTGACTATGAGATGGCACCCATTGGTTGGACTTCACTGAGCAGCAAGCTAGGAGAAGGCAGACCTAGCACAAGGAGCCAGCTCCAGAAAGATGGGAAAATCTGGAACACCCTAGCCTAGCATGTGAAGGTAGCTAACCTGTGCATGGCAAGGGTCGAGGTATTCTTTCTTTGATAGCCCGTACAGTACTGCTCTGACGCAGAGATACTGTCTTCTTGTGACTTTCTTTGTCTAATCAGGAGTCTTACCAGGATAATTTGCTGGAAGGTAGGGCCCATATAAGGGGTGTGGGTGGCAAGGCCATGGTATCCTTGAATGACCCACAGGCACAAAGAGCCATGACAAGTATCTTAGGGTTTCTATTGCTGTGAAGAGACAACATGACCATCGCAACTCTTATAAAGGAAACCATTTGATTGGGGGCTGGCTTACAGTTTCAGAGTTTTCGTCCATTATCATCATGATGGGACATGGCAGTGTGCAGACAAACATAGTGCTGGAGAAGGAGGTGAGAGTTCTACATCTTGATCCATAGGCAGCAGAAGCATCTGTGTCCCATTGTCCATATTTGAGTTTCTAAGACATTACAGTCTACTCCCACAGTGATGCACTTCCTCCAACAGGGACACACCTCCTAATAGTTCCATCCTCTGTGGGCTAAACACTCTAACACTTGAGTCTATGGGAGCCATACCTATTCAAAGCACAATAAATATTTAGAATGGTCCTCTCTACTCATGACAAATAGGGGCTCCAGACAATTGAATTTGATTTAGAAAAAGCAAGAAATGTGTCCACTGCAACCCTTTAACAGTCAAGACTCCTTGGGGGAGTCTAGGCTTGACAGACACTTTTACAAACATCCTTCAACAAATCACACAGTTTTTAGTTTTTAGGGGTTCTGGAGGGCAGCTTTTGCACATACACTCATGCTACCTCCATTACACCCCGCCTTTCTTGGTGCCTTCCTCATGCCAGTAAATGTCTCAGGCTCCTTTTTCTGTTCTCGGGCTATGTGGGGTGTGCTACTAGGAGGAAATCTATTTGGTTGGCTTCCATGGTATGGTCCACGTAGTCCAACCATGGCTGTCTCACCGTGGAAACTCCAAGAATCTGGTAGTCATCATTTGCAAGGCTAGATGTCTCCTCTGTCCCAGGCTGGCATTTTGGAAGCCTGAAAAGGTTTATTCCAATCTTAGTGAAGGAATGCCATAGCAATAGGGTGTATGAACTTGACAGAAGGCGTGAAGGCATGCAGGCAAAGATCAGCTTCCTTCTTCCATCTTCTTTTCTATAGGCTGCCACCAGGAGGAGTGACCCAGATTTAGAGTCTGTCTTTCAGTCTCAAATGATACACATTTAGGGTGAGTCTTCCCACTTCACACGATCCAATCAAGAGTGATCTCTCATAGGTGTGCCCAGATGCTGGGGCTTTAGATGATTCCGGATGGAGTCCAGTTGACAAGCAAGATGAGCCATCACAAACCCACCTCTTGTCAGTTTGTCACAATTTCATCCCTTAATGTTAAGTTCAATTTCCAAATGTAAACAATATCCAGGGCCTAGTTATGCCAAACATGATATAACTATCAGACATACAGCTGGAAATGCAAGATATACCTTAGAATAGGTAGCAATGTATCTTGAGGGACATTCTATTAGTATCTCAGCTTAAATATGATAACTACCAGTATCATCTCAATTGATTCTACATTACAAGATAGAGACATGAAAGAAACAAAACACAAATATCTGCACAAACACATTTTTAGTTTTGTTTTGTTCTGGTTTTTTGTTTTTTTCAGATGGGGTTTCTCTGTGTAGCCCTGGCTGTCCTGCCTCCCCAGGGCTGGGATTAAAGGCATGCACCATCAACATCTGGCACTAAACATTCTTAACAAAATATGACAGAAATGCTCATGTTAATTATAGTTCTCATTTCTGTAACTGGTCACATGGCCTTAGCTGATATAAGTAACTTACTCTCCTACCCATTCTGTGTTTCCTCCACCACAAATAAGAATTTAGGTAGGTCTTGGTTCTTCTCCTGGAGGAGTGACCCATACCTTCATTCCTGAAGGGTCTGTGCCCTTTGTCATCCTGCCTGGATTAGGTTGTGGTCATTTCCCGTTGACTTTCATCACAGGACACGGTAGCACCGAGAGATGCCCTAGGGATCTCCTGCACTCCAGACATAATCTTCCTTTTCTCCATTGTGAAGAAGCAATCCAATTTCTCCTTGGTAATCTGTCATCCCTCCCAATGCTGTCTTCCCTTTCTTAGCATTTTGGCTAAGAACATCAAAGGCATCAGAAACCTAAAATGATAAGGGGAAAGTCTGAGCTCCCAAAACTTCTAAGCTACCAGAACTTAAGACCTCAGGAACAGGAAGCAAATAATTTTCTAGTGGGTAGTTAGGAGTGATAATGAGTGGAACAATTCCCATTTCCACCCCTGGGTTCCTGGACTCATGGATCCTGGCTATGGGAGAAAGCATAGGGTAGGAGTACTTTCTCCTCGGGGCTGCTAGCTCCCAAATAATGATACAGAGACTTATTATCAATATAATAATACTATATTATTTCAGCCCTAGCTTAGCCTTGTTCCTAAATAGTTCTTTTAATTTAAATTAACCTAACAAGGGAGCAACTACTGAGGGAGTAGGCCTGAGCCAGAAACATCTGCAGGACCAGGTCCAAACCAGGGACCTCTGCAGGAGGGGGCCCAGGCCAGGGACATCTATGGAAACAAGTCTGAGCCAGCTACCTCAGCCTGAGCAGGCCCCAGGCAGCAACCTCCACAGGAGCAGGTACAAGGGGCCACTATTGAGGAAACAACCCCAAACCAGAGTCCTATATCAGACTGGGCATGAGTCAGCAACCTCAGAGGTAGCAGGCCTGAGCTAGCAATATCTTCTTGAGCAGGCCAGAACCGGCTACCTCTTCCAGAGTAGGCCCAAGACAGCAACCTCAGCAGAAACAGCCCCAAGCAAACAATCTCCATGGGAGCAGACTCAAACAACCCCTGGTATTGCAGAGCCACCACTGAGTGACCTCCAGGAACACAGAGTGACCAACAGTTTGACTGGAACCATGGCCCTGACTGCAACACGAGGAGCAACAATTGGAGCCTTGGATTCACTGGCACCTGGAAGATTGGTCACCAGAGACACAGACAGCCCCAACTACACCAATCAGACGAAAAGATGGCTGGACAAGGTAAGAGCACACACCAGACCACACACCCAGCACTCAGTCAGGCTAAACTCCATGTCTTTTCCACTAGCATTATACTGAAACACTTCAATATCATTAAATATTCTTCCACACTGTAATTTTAAATACCCTCCTAGCACTTGGTTATGTGAATATATAATGATTCACTTCACGAATCTGCTATGGTCAAGTTCAAATTTTAAATCTTTGTCTTTTAAAAATCATACTAGGATTCAGGTGTGATGACACACTCCTGGAATCTCACACTTATGAGGCCTGAGCAGGATGATTTCAGGTTGTAGGGCAGCCTTGATTTGAGAGCGACATCTGTCTTCAAAACCACGAGCAGCCGCAGAGTGTCGAAGTCGTGCGGGAATTATGATCATTTTCACTAAAATTTTTATTAGAAACTTTCCTAGAAGAGGAATAAATCAAAGAGTACAATGTTGCACATCTTCAGATAAATACCACCCAATTATTTTCAGAAAGATGTGGCTGATGTATGTCTTTGCACCATATGACTGTGTTCTCAAACTCTGATTGCTACTAGAATTCATCAGAAAGCTTAAAAAATTATTGTGATAAAGTAGGTGAAACTGAACATTTATCAGTTTAAATACTTTTCAGCTCATAGCTCTTAGAGGCATTAAATAGAATCTTAATACTGTGCAACCATCACCAATTCCATATCTAGAACTGATTCAGTGTCCCGTGCAGGAAATCTATGTCCGCAAAGCAAAGAGAAGGATTAAAATTTTCTTCTAGTTTTCCTAAGCTCGATTTACCAGCTCTTTCTCTTTGGAGTATTCTCTTTTTGTTGCCTTGTTTTGTTTTACAATGCTTTTAAAGATTTGTTTTTATGTCATGTATGTGTGTATTTACATGTGTATATGTGTGTCTGTGTGTGATTTGTCAACACGGGACAGAGGAAGTCTTACAGGCAGTTATGAAACCATCTGTGTAAGAGAAGCAAGGGTTCTTAATTGCTGAATCATCTCTGCAGACCCTTGTTTTGAAACTTTTGAGTCAGGGTTTCATGTAGCTCAGGCTGGCCTGAATTTGCTATGTCGCTGAGGCTGGCCTTGAAATCCGTATCCTCCATCCACTCCTGAGTGCTGTGATTGTAGACGTGTGGCTTTGTGTGGCCTTTATGTTGTTCTTGGAAGTATGTGGTGTTCTCATTGGTTCTCCGAAGGGGGGCCATTCAGAGATGAGTCATTCTTGGTTATGTTTCTGGTTATCTGTGTCAAAGAACTCTGTTCACTGTACGTGTGTCTCATATACTACCACTAAAGCAGAAAGACATTTTCCTTAGTGAGGTGGTAGAGAAGCTGGCAGAGCCTGCCTGGAAGAAGGCAGTACCCTACAAAGAAGCAGGTCTTTCTATTTCCACATGCTTGGCTGGACTATGTTAACTTTGCCTTCTCCATCACTGTTTTATTAGGTTCAGAAGTCTAAGTCTCGGGTATGCAGGGCTGGTTCTTGATGTTATGTGGTTTGCTTGGATCTTGCCTATGGCAGGACCCACAGGAAGGCTTATAACAAAAGTCTCCAGAGAGCTTTTAGATCCTCTAGCTGGAGGAGGCTCAGGAGAAGGCAGGGGCATGGTATCTGAGGAAGTGGATACCAGGTAGAAATCAGGCTGCTGTTGGGAAGTGGAAACGAATTGGAGCCCAGCAAATGCTGGCATCCAGCACCTAAGAGCAAAGAACGGGAATTCAGTGGCATTCAGGCTCCTGAACCTTGTGTGTGTTGGTTAGTTGCTATATGGTGGTTTAATATTTTTCAAATGTTAAAATGGTAGCAGCCACTTCCTCCTGTCTTCCCCCTCCCTCTTCTGCCCTCTTTATTTCTCCCACCAAATATACACACCAAAATAATATTGTTTTGCAGAGATTGCATGTCTGAAGCGAATGAGCCTTTGTGTGGACAAAGGATCACAGCGTGCATCTCCAAACTTTTCACCTTCTGTTTACTGAGGTGCCAACAGACTGTGAACATGCCTTCAGCTGCCGTTGGTTGACTTTCCAGTGGCTGGACCTTTGCCCAATTGAAAGTCACACTGTAGAAACTTCTCTAGGCCATGCTGTGGGGGATCTGGGTGCTGAAGAAAGCATTCTGTGCAGGTGCTTTCTTTGTGCTGAATGCGTATGTATATATTGTTACATATACATATTAATATCTGGACGAAACAAATTCCAAGGTCACTTATTAAGCTAGTTCATACACATGTCACAGGAAAGAGGGCAGCATTTGCCTGGGTGTGGTCTGTGGGCATTGAGGAATACGGATGTATTTGGACAGATATTTTCATGATCTGCCTTGCGAGTGCCCTGTCCTCCCTGCCATGTCGTTCGTGCTGGGGATGGGTGGAGCAGCAATAACTATACTAATGATAGAGGACTCCACCTGGGGAAGGTACTCGTGTGTGCCACAAGCTACATCTCCTTAGCCAGGTTCTAGTAGCTCCAGATTTGAATAGGACAGAGTACCAGACTGTTTCAGAGGCTATGAACTTAAATGTGGGTGAGGTGAAAATCTGGCTCCTCTCACACTCGTTTCCCCATGTGTCCCCTGGCTTCATTAGAAGCGCTCACTTTTTAGCCAGGCTGCTGGGCTGATAGAGGAAGCATCAGGGTGCTGCTTACCACCTGTCTGCTTGTTCCTTCTGGCTCCAGGGGACCCGATGGCGTCTCCAGACTGGGGACTTTGCAGTTCTATGTAATGCCTTGCCTACTCCATGTCCTTAGTATCTGCTGGCCTGTGTCACCAGATAAGTGCAATCGTAGAAGTTTCTCAGGGTCTCAAGCTCTTGTAAGCTGTTATGCAGGTGCCCTGGAAAAGGCACTCTCTCGCTAGAGGCCCGCGCTCCACACTCCCGTGGAAAGCGACAAGCTTGACGCAAAGCACATGGGATGGACCGTCCCCTCTTTGTCCCACCCGAGTCCTCCGTGCTCCAGCCACACGGCCCTTTCCAAAGCTGATCCCCTCCGTGAGTGTTTCTCTCCACATAACATCTGCATCTCTGCCCGCTAACCCTAACACTTATGACTCCCGAGACTCATCTGCCACATCCTGACATCTCAGTAGATGGAGTCTCAGTGGCTGGAGGCTGAAGTCAGCACAGCTGCTGGGTGGTGGTGAGAGCCACAGAAGGAAGAAGCTACATAGCAACACTGGCGTAGAGCCTGCATGCTCAGCAGTGTGGTCCACTCGCTTGCTCATGAAGCTACTTGGGCATTTTCTTCATTGTTGTCGTTTGCTTAGTGAGAAGCAAGCCTCAGGTAGTTTGAAAGATGCCCGATGATCACTCCTTCTTTTCTTCCCATTCTGTTACTTACTTTTGGCAGAGTTGTAACTTAAATTCTTTAATCATAAAAGTTCCAGGATAGCAAGGACTGTTTACAGAGAAACCCTCTCCTGAAAAAGCAAAGGAAGCTTGAGAGAGAGAGATGTCCGTTCACTGCTTGCTGGGCAAGCATGAATTCTGACTTCCTGTCTTCCTCCTCTTTGTTGGCAAACAGGAATGGTGACATATGCTTGGAATCCACCACTGGTAAAGCAGCCATCTGCTGATTACTGGATCTCACTGTCAATGCCACCAGCCTAGCAGATTCACCGAGACCTGATATTATTGAGTGACTTGTGTCAAAAAAAAACCAAGGTGAATGTAACCAGTCTAGCAGAAACCATGAGACCTGATATAAATGAGTGACCTGTGTCAAATAAACAAGGTGAATGTGTCTTAGGAACAAACAGGTTTTCCTGTGGCTTCCACATGCATATATACTAAAGGAATGTATATGTACACACAGACACAAGTACATCCACACACATGTAAGAAAAATCTCAGATACATACAGAGGGGGAGACTGAGAGAGTGGCAGAGAGGAGGGAGAGAGAATGGAGAGAGAGTCATAAAAGATCAATTGAACTTTTGTGGTCTGATTGGTGTGTTTCAAAATGTTTTGATTTTTGATTCGTTAAGTCAGGGCTACTGGTCTAGGCTGAATTTGAATGAAGGCCCTCTGTACCTCATGGTGACCTCAAACATTTCATTCTGCCTCTACTGCCAAGCGCTGACATTACATGGATTGACCTCCCCCTTCATTTCTCCAGTGCTACAAATCTGTATCAGATACTGTAGCGTGCTGGGGCACTACTCTATGACTAAGGTGATTCTGAAATCATTCTACAAATTTCATAGAGAGGGGTTGGACATGGAGGTCGTCTGGATTGCACTGTCCAATAACTGCTTTTAAATAATCACTCAGGCCGGGAGGTGGTGGCTCACACCTTTAATCCCAGCACCCAGGAGGCTGAGGCAAGCAGAGCTCCATGAGTGTGAGGCCAGCCCCAGCTTCAAGAGCTAGTTCCAGGACAGTTAGGAGTGTTACACAGAGAAATCCTGTCTCAGAAAACAGATCATCATCATCCTCTTAATCATCACTCAGAAGGTCATACTGATTACAAAATTTTGGCCTATATCTCTGGCATATTATTAAGTAATGAATACATGTCACTCCTTTGATCTGCCTGCAGATGTCACAGTCTTGTCTACATGCAGGGACAGATGCAGGTCAGGTGCAAGGCTTGAGAGCAGAGATCAGGTGACATGATCAATTAGAGCAAATGTAAGGCAACAACAAAAGATTCTATAAAAATCCCTGGACTCAGGAGGAGGGAACAGTTTCCTCTCAGTGTCCCCCCCCCCTGTCTTCTTCATCTGGAGCTTGCTTTGCACTTGAACCTTCAGTCTCTGCATCTATAACTTGTGACTCTCCACTTCCTTAAAATTCCTGCGTTTCTAGGGTTTCACACACACATACACATACACATATGTTTGTATATTTATGTGGAATAAACGGGGATTTATTGTGTGGGATTCTGTGTGTGTGGGATTCTGTGTGTGTGCATATATATATATATATATATATATATATATATATATATAGAGAGAGAGAGAGAGAGAGAGAGAGAGAGAGAGAGAGATTCATTCTGTAAGTTCTTTTACTGTGGAGAACGCTGACTAATGCAGATTTTGGCACCAGAAGTGCTTTTAGAGCAGCAGAAGGATAAGGGTGACTCTTTCAAGTATCTGGAATAGGCTTTCCCATTTGCCAACAGCTACAGCTAATGAATCCTCTCCTGGGAGCTCAGAGAGAACTGAGAGCCTATGGTGAGGACACAAACTTCCGGAGAAGAATGCCATCCATTCTCCTGATCACCAGTTGTGAACAGGAATGCATCTGGTGGCTCTGTATGGGAAACTTTGGACAGTTTGTGCAAGATAAGGAAAGTGATGATGCTGGTCAGTTGCTCTCAGCATCTCTGGGTAAATTAAGAAAGGATAGGAGCGAGCTTGGTTTTAACCAAGGTCTAGCTTCTCAGCACATGTTGAAGGACAACAATGGATTTAGTGATAAGATCGACAGGCTCCAGTATAAAAGGAAACAGTATAAAAGGTTCTAAGTGTGCTGTGGAAGAGAATCTTTCCAGCAGCCATAGACCTCAAGCTACAGAAAATCAAAGAGCAGCCCATATTAAAATGTCGGCTGAACTACAGCAAATATTCAAGTCCCAGCATCAGACAGTATAGCAGTTAGGCAAGGGTATTAATTGGTAAAGTATGGGATCCTGGGACTTGAGATGTGGATGTGTAGGAGGACTCTATTAGGGTTGAGAGTTGTGAACTCTCAGGCTCTCAAGGGTTAATCCCTCCTGAGGGGGGTAATCGGTCCACCCTCATTCCCCCTTGAAATGTTATCATTGTCACCTGTGATTGAGGAAGTTCATTCTTCATTGTCTTCTAAACCAGCTGTGAAGGAAATGTCAGGCACCACATACTGAGGCCCCTCAGGGCCACCAATAGCTGCCTCTAGACCTATAACCTGACTTAAGGAACAGTAGGCTGGCTGGTAAGGGGAGGTAGAAAGTGTAGTTCATGACACTGGGCCCGTGATCATGGAATCTACTGGTCTCACAATGTTCTCCGCTATCCTGCAGGAGCTGACCTGATGAAAGATAGAATGGTCTTTTGAAGACATAGTTCCAGTGTCGATTAGATGGCAGCAGCATGGAGGGGAGGGGCAGGGTTTTCTAGAAGGTGCTATATGCTTTGAATCAGCATCCAGTATAGGGAACAGTTTCTCCTATAGACAGGATCCATAGGTCTAGGAGTCAAGGCAGGATGGAAAAGGCAATATGTACAATCATTATACCCTAGTGACTCCCTAGGAAAAAATTTCCTTCCTGTTCCCACAACCTTAAGTTTTGCTGATCTGGAAATGTTGGCATCATATTGGGGAGCACTCCTGCCAGGAGCCACAGCAAGCCTTCAATTGAGCTGGAAGCCCAGAATTCCCCTGGCCACTATGGACTTCTACTGACCTTAAAACAACAGGCTATAACTGGTTTCCTGCCCAAAAAGGTGAGAACAGATGTGTTTAATAGCCTGGTAACCTTTGGGCTACCTATGTGGCCGAGACTACACCAGCTCCTCACCCAGACCTTCCTCTCACTTGTTTTCTTAGTTAATCTATAGAATCCATCTTTATAGAAGATGGCATTTGTACCTAACACAGAGTTTTGATGTGGCCATGTTCTTTAGCTTTGCTGTGCACATGAGATTGAGTGAATTACCACCAGGAAACTTCACCAAATTGTGCTGTGCTTAAAAATGCCTCAAATAAACTACTTGACATCAGACTTGAAGTTTCAACCACCATCGGACTGTTACCCTGCTGCCCGTGGTGTTTGCAGAGATCCACACTACGTGGCTGCATTAAAATCATATCAGGTAGATCAGGCCCAAGGACATACCAGACACTCCAGGTTGTGGAAAGGGCACAACTCCCTCACATGGGCTTCATAAAATGATGCCCCCTCTGACTGCAGTGGCAGGAGGTGGGGCACAGCTTAGTGGTAGAGCCCTAGCCTGTCATGTGTGAGAACTTGGGTTCGATTCCTCATGATCCAAAACAGTAAAACCCTTTGACAGCAAACAAAAACACTGCAATGGCATGACGGCACACCACCTACCATCTGATGCTGTGTGTGCAAGAACTGAGGACTCCCTGTTCTGCTCTTTCCCTCACTACTGACAGAGCTTACTTGATGGACCTGGACCTGACTCACTACTGTTCCATGCTCCTTGACCCATTTCTTGCTGTGGACTTGGTTCAGACTTTTCATCTCACAGATGAATTCTGCATCTTCATTCTGAAACCTGACTCCAGGCACAGTTCCACCATATTCTTTCTTGAATACGAGCCTCATTCCTTATCTCTGAGGATCCATGTTCCCAGCACACTGTTGAAACCCTTGCACTCTGAAGTGGCTTTCTTTCCTTAACCTGTCTGTATGTGGAGAGATATGCAGCTACATTTACAGTGTGATGTCTGATGGGAATTAATATTAGCAACTCAAAAGGAAATAAAGTCAGGTAGTGGGGTGCACACCTTTAATCCCAGCACTTGGCTGCCAGTGGCTGGCAGAACTCTGTGAGTTTGAGTCCAGCCTGGTCCACATAGCTAGTTCCAAAATAGCCAGGGCTGCATAGAGAGATTCTGTCTCAAAGTAAATAAATAAAAAGAAACAAAAAGTTTGGGAATCAAGAACCAAAATTTGCCTTGGCCAAACTGCCAAGGTAGGCAGACTTATACAAACTGCCATCATTAAAACTGCTCAGCCTTACAGCTTTAGTGTTATTCAATACATGCTGACATGGAGGAAAGATGCGAGCACATTCTGCTGTGAGAGGTCACAGGACTGACTGATGGGTCTCAGCAGAGTCTCCTCTTGGCCAGAACAAAGCCAAAATGAAGACACCAGGATGGAAGTGAGGGAAGAAGGACCTATCACCTGCAGCAGGAAGGAGAAGCAAGGCATCATCTCTACAGCCAGGCTCTCTCAAACCAAAGAACAGGTGTGAATTTATAGGGAGGCCGCACTTGTTCCTATGGGGAGCGTGCATTCCTGCACATGCTCAGTCTGTGCTACAAAGCTTTATCTGGAAATAAAAGGCCACCCATCATTGACACAGTGACTACCCTTGAAGGTTCAGACTCTGCGTGGCTACTAACAGTGTGAAGCCAGTGAAGCTTCATGAGACCTTGTTTCCAAACCAAAGTATAGGAGCTGGTTATATAGTTCCATCTGGAGAGGCTCTCAGCTTCCTGACTGTGGATGCAATGTGAGAGGCTGCCTTCAGCTCCCACTGCCATGGCAGACTCTACCCTCCAACCTCCTCAAGTCACTGTTGTCTCAGCAACAGGAAATAACCAACACACCACATTGCTGCGTTGAACATGGGGTTTCCAATGTTTCTGAAGATTTGGTGGCCGAGGACAACACCTTGTGTTATCGATCTCTCAGGTATAAAGAAACGCCAACATTAGCACCTCAGCTCTCATCCTAAAGGGAATAAGAGATGGTTTATTCTGGAGTCATTTAGAGTGAGCATGGCCCAGGAACACAAATTTAGGTTACCCAAAATTCCATGTTCCAATGTGGAAGCCTTTTCACAGGATTTGTGCAGTTTTACACAACAAAGACAATCGTAAGTCAAGGCAGCTTCAATACATTTGTGGGCACACCAGAGCGGCAGGTCCATCGAGAAGTGGGGAGTGGTATTCTACAGGCGAACAGGCGATCTGACAACATTCTTAGAGCTTTGATTTGGAGAAGCTAATGTTCTGCTAAGTTAATATCTTCAAGGAGGTTTTTATTTATTGTCATGAGGTGCTAGTTTCGATAGAGCGACAGCTGGGTGGTGGAGGCAGACACCTTTAATCCGAGCATTCAGGAAGCAGAGGAAGGTGGATCTACAGAGTTCCAGGCCAGCCTGGTCTACAGGGTGAATTCCAGAACAGCCCAGGATAGGCAACCAAACCCTGTGCGCTTTGAAAAGTCAAAAAAAAAAAAAAGAAAAGAAAAGGGAAGGAAGACAAGAAGAAACTTAGATACTGAGTGTGGCAAGGAGCTAGAACTAGCACAAGGTAAAGTAATTAGCCTCTGGACCTATCAAATTCAAACCTCTGCACAGTATTGAAATTCTACCTAGTCTGACTGGCTCTTCAGACACAGCACAGACTCCTTCCAGGAGCGTTGTTGTTGTTGTTGTTCACAGCCAGACAGCATCTTTTCAGACATTTTTGTTCACACAAACTAAGTGAACTATTTTTTTCATAATGCAAAGTAAATTAAACGAGGTATGGGGAAGTATACCTGGAATAACAGCAGCACACAGGAGGTAGAGGCAGGAGGATTCCCATGAGTTCAGTGCCAGCTTTGGATATGATATACTTCTGATAGCCACATGCTGCAAACACATACACACATAGGAACTCACAAACACATATACATAGGAACATATACATAGGAACAGACACACATGCACATAGCAACACACATACACATAGGAACATACATACATACACTAGGAACACACACAGAGTACTAAAAATAATAATTAAGTGAATTTAGAAGGCAATGCCAGGCATGGAATCGCGCCTGCAGTATAAGGAGTTGGGAAACAAAGGCAGGAGGATCAAAGGTTCCAGGCTAGTTTTGTCTACGTGGTAAATCTGACACCAGCATGGGCTACATAAAACCCTGAACCCTCCCATTTTGTGGGGAGCAGAGTCGATGTTGACCTTTTTCCATGATTCAGAGTTGCAACAAGGGGTCTATCTTCCACCTTCTGAGTATTTGGACATGACCTGCTCTTCCTCCCCTATGAGTGCCCAGGTCTGTCTGTTCCGGGTTCTCCCTTAACAGCCTTCTCTCACCCGGTGTGTGCTTATGCTGCTGGGATAAGAAAGCATTGCTGAATCCAAAGCTGTGGAAATGTATTAAAATGTTTTGCTTTCCTTTTTTAGACAGGGTCTCATGGAGCTCATGTTGTTCTTAACAGATGTCTAGGGATGACCTTGAACTTCTGATCCTCCTGCCTTCACCCCCATATGGTAAGATTACCATGTGTGCCAACATGCCTGGCGTGCCCTCCAAGTGCTAACCGGGCCCAGCCCTGCTGAGCTGATGGGATCAGGCTGTATGGTCATAGTCCAGGATGCCTGGAGTGTGATACAGGTAGAGAATAAAGCTCCCAGCTTGTAGAGGAGATAAGTACCAAGCAGTCACCTGATCTGCTTATTATATATTTCTCATTCTATAAAGGAGCAATGCAGAAGGTAAACCTAGGCCACCAGGCAACACAGTCAGCTCTCTACCCCTGAAATGTCAGTCACTGACATGATAGAAAACTAACTTGGAACTGTCACCCTCAACAGTTTAAGCTTTTAGGGATCTTGACTCAGGATGAACCAGGATTTGTGGTTTTGACACAGAAAAGAATTTCAGGAGTGGCCTAGATGGCAAGGATATTTCAATAGGCTCGAGGGTGAGGAGATGTCTATGCAGAGAAAGCAGTCGCCTGAGGCCCTGCTGCCAGTGCCACCAGTTGAGCCCACCACCCTGCTGTTCTGATCCTCTGCAAGCCTGAGTCAAATAACTTCTACCTCCCTTATACTGAGTCTTGGCATTGATGTGGGAGGAGCCATGAGCAAAGAACTCCAAAGCTATGCTGACTTCTGGTCAACTGTGATTGGCGCATGGCTCCGTGACCTCACAAGGAACCATTGTGATGTATGAGAGAGACCCACCTATATAATTAGGCACCAGCTGGGCCTAGACCTTGTTCTTAGGCTGCAGTGAAACCGTTGGTTGGGTGCAGAGAACTTTACTCTAGATTTTTTTTTATAGATTTTATAGATTTTGATTTTTATTGTGCGTCTTTGGAAGTGAACATCTGTGACCACCACTGACCTGAACATCGTGAGTGTGCCTCCCAGTGGGGGCGGGTTTGTGTCTGAATTTTGACTGACTTGGCTTAGATTTAGTTCGCACCTCCTTCAGTTTATTTCCTCATCAACCATTTTCTGTTATTCTCTACACATTCATCTTTGACATTTCATACATTGGTTTATTTCTTTACCTAACTTTTGTTAAGTTAGCTGTAAAAGATAAGGGATTTGATTCGGTAGTGCACTCGGAGCATCCCCACCTCCCTTGTTACTTTCCCCGCCATTTCCCTGTGGTTATAAATCCCCTTATCACGTTAAGACTCTTCTCCTGTGCACCATGCCACTCATTAAACAGAACACACTCTGGAAAGTCTCGAGGGATGACAGTTTTCTCATGGCCTCTCAGTGTCACAGACAGGCTATATCCTTTGGGTGTTAAAAACTATGAGTTTAGGGGAAAGGAACTGAGTGTCCTGAGGGTGGAGAGGAAGAGGGCTGTAGTAGTTGGAGTCATCAGAGAATTTGAGGGTCTGAGTGAAAAGGACCTTGAAGAAGCCTGTGTTCACTATCTAGTCCATAGCCTGTCTCTAACCCAGGCTAGCCCAAAGCCGGCTGAGTCCACTCTTGTTGGTACTGCTGCTGTTATTAAAGTCCAAATGTCCTCAAGGTTTGTGTGGGAGAGGTTTCACACCTCCTCAATTCTCTGGATTTCTGGTCTCTAACACGGGGTGCTGTTCTGAACATTGTAATGCCCCATGGTGGTGGAACCCAGCAAGGGGTATTGAGTCATTAGAGGCAACAGGACATGACAAAGCCATGTAAGCAGCTGCTTCAGACCCATCTTCCCAAGTCCCCAGACATGGATTCCCTGTCCTCTGAGAGTCTGAGCCATAGCACAACCTATGGAGCAAATGTTGCTGCTTCTCAGGGAATTGGTCATGGCAGTGAGACAACCATGCAGTCCTGGGAGACAGAAGGTGAAGTGGGTTTTTTGGGGGGGTTGTAAATAGCTGTGATTGGTTCATTTCCCCCATGACCTCACTGGAGCCATTGTGAGGAGTTGCAGACTCTGCCCACATGAGGCCCTGGCTAGGGCTGGGGCTTCTCACTCTGCAGAGAAACTAGCTTGGTTAGGTGCAGAGTTGTTGAGCTCGTATATTGATTCATATAAACCTTGATATTACTGATCTACGAAAACAGACGCTATTCATTTGCTTTGACATCCAAACAGTGAGTTTGCTTCCCAGTTTTCTGGTTTTCATTTCTGTCGCTGAGGTGGTTCTTGACTTAATTTGTGCTTTTCATTCAGTTTCTCTTTACTAGTCCTGTATATCTATTCTTTAGCATGATTATTCCTTGACATTCCTTAAATTTAATACTTCTGGTTTTCAAAGTTTACTAGTATGGACAAGCTTTAAAGCCATCTCTTTCAACCCCGTGTGAAGATTTATCACATCTACCTGTGCCATCTTTTATCTCACAGATCCTTTGGAGCACTTAAATGCTCATCTACCCTGGTAGCTATCTTCCACACTTGCTATGTTACACCCCAACACCCTGCAAAAAAGACCAAAAACATGTCATGTGTACCATGAGGTACAGTCCATTTTATTACAGCATCCCAGTGTCGGGGAGGGCTAGCATCCTTTAGATGACCGTCTATATGAGTTTTAGATAAAGGAGCTGAAGGTGTGAAGTGTGGAGACGATGTCTGTAGTCATCAGAATACTTAGAGAACTTTAGCATCCTAGTGCAAAGGGCATTGGGGCACACCATGGGTTCATTCTCTAGTCCATACCCGCGTCCCTAGCAAAGGTCAGCACAGAGTTGCTGAGTCTGTCCACCTTGTTACTATATCACTTGTTACCTTGTTACTGTGATACCTGCTTACTATGTTCTTAAAGTCAAAGTGTCCTGCTCAGGTTTGATAGGAATGGTCTCACACCTTCTCATGTGTCTGAATGCCTGGGTTCTAGCAGGAGGTGCAGTCTGATCCAGTTTGGGGAAGTCATAAAAGCCTAGGACATCAGGAGGAATTGGGTGGCTGGATACACCAGGGACCTGCCAAAGTCATGTATCCAACTGCTTCAGACCTACCTTCCCAAGTCCCCAGCTCCTCATCTGCCACCCCTCCCTGTCCCCTGAGAGCCTGAGAGAGGGTTACCCTTTGTCATTTAAGCTGTATTTTGTTGGGGATTTGCTCACAGCCTTGACAAAAGTTATGTAGTCCCTGGAGCAGGGTAGAGAATCATCTTTTGGTCTTTTTGCTGTTACTGGTCCATTCCTTACTGTGACATCACAAAAGGCCTTTGTGAGAAGTTATCGAAATCTCATCCTATAAGGCCCTGCAGCAGACTGCGGTTTGTCTTGATGCTGCAGAGAAACTCTTGTTGGATAGAGAGCAGCCAGACTTCTACACTTGACCTCATAAACTGGAATCTCCTAATCTCTTGGACCTTGACATTGGGAGATTTCCTCTTTGTTGTCTGGATTTTGTGTTCAGTTGTTTTTGATACATACAATCAATGCTTTTTGTTGAGGCACAGATTTCTGCTTATGTGTTCATTTTGCTGAATTGTTCCATTTAAATATTTTTGCCACGTTTTACTTTAGTTTCATTTTTCTTATTTTAAACCTTATCTGTGTGAAATAAGGAATCCTCTGTAACACTTCTATAGATGTATACAATGACCTGGGATCCTTTTCATCTGCTCTGTGACATTACAGCTGCCCCTGGTGTGTGCCCCAAAGTCCCCCATTTCAATTAGGATTCGAGCTAATGATGCACAGCTCTAGTCACCATTTCTCTGGAACCAGAAAGGGGGTGGGGATTGCAGTACGAACATCATGTCTATTTTTTCTTCAGAGAACAACAAAAGTTGATGTTTTTGTGGCTAAGTATGGACCTCTTCACTTGATCTCCTTACATGCCTGTTAGATAGTTTCCCCATAGAATTGTCCTAGGATTCCCTGTTGAACTCTCTGTGAATAGAAAACATCCAAGCTGTCATGGATTGTTTGAATTTGTGTGAAGAAGCAAGGAATCTGATAACAGATGTACAAGTGAATGTTGGTCAAGGACACAGGGGTACACTTAATCCTGTGTGTGTGTGTGTGTGTTGTGGTTGTTGTTGTTATGGGTTCAGCCTCAGGATTATACTGGCTTTCAAGACTATATTTGCAATGATCTTTCTTCGTGGCTTTTTGATGCTTCCCGAGGAGCAGTGGTCTCTGTTATATGGAAAGAGCCATCATGCACTCTGTTGGTCCTGAGATGTCCTTGCTAGCAGAAGTTGTGTTTCTCTTTCCATCTCATCCCTAAATTGATCCCTGTGAATGTTTTATAACATGTGGAATTGATCCTCATGCTCAGGGTGGAGTAGTTGGAAGGCAGCAAGTGCTATGTAGGTTTAATAACATCTTATCAACGTTAGTGTCTCTTATAATTCAAGAAATCTCTTGCTTACAGGAGTATCAACTGTTTAGAGTCAGTTCACATCACACACACGCAGGGCTCCCTAGGTCCTACTTGTACTTCCTTCATACTTTATGTCTTGTCTCACATTTCAAGAGTTTGAATCTTCTCTCTGGGTGATGCAGGTCAAGGGTTTGTCTGACTTCATCCTTTCAAATTACCAGATCCTTGTTTCTTTGGTCTCTGATTCAAACTCTAAGAGACCACTTATTTCGTCTCTGCTCTTTCTTATGCTTTCTCATAATTGCTTTGGGGTTTGGGTTGACATTTATTTTCTTTTTAACCTCTGACCCTAAGATGTATCATTAGGAGGTTTGAGGTAGCTAATTTTTTGATGATTTTCATGATTTAGACATTTAGAGCCATAAACTTCTCTAGACCTGCTTTTGTCTTTTTCCTTCTAGAATCTTGTGGTGGTCCCATCCCCCACCCTGACGGGTGAGGGTCATGGACGAGGAAACGGAAAAACTGGGGCATAAGAGCTGGCCGGTTTTGTTGGCCTCACAGAATTTTTCTGAGGAGATGGAGAGTACTAACTCGAATGAAACTGATCTTTACAGTGAGTCAGAGGAGGACTACTTCTCCTGCATGGAGGATTTAGACATGGAGGATGACAGCGGAGAGGATGAGGTGCAGGAGAAGGGCAGCATCAACTTCCGGTCAGGCCTTACTCTGCTGTGTGCCCTGAGCCAGGGGGAAGACCACAAAGAAACTATGGGCCCTTGCAAAAGTCAATGTACAGATATCGAAGACTGGGATGGTATTCCCCCAAGCCAAACTACAGTCCCTGATGTCACGATGGGTACTGGCACCAGCAGGGATACTAAAGACAGAACAGGCCATGTCCCAGGAGTGGCCATAGAAATTGATGTAACATATTGTGAGCCCCTAAGTCACAATGAAGACCCTCAGGTCACCAAGCGCCCTGGCCCCAGCATGGTTACTGAGTCCACCACAGGCCATGGCACAACAGAGGGCATAGGAATTGATGTAACTGATTATGATCCCCTGATCCACAATGAAGACCCTCAGGTCACCAAGGGCCCTGGCCCCAGCATGGTTACTGAGTCCACCACAGGCCATGGCACAACAGAGGGCATAGGAAATGATGTAACTGATTGTGATCCCCTGAGCCACAATGAAGGCCCTCAGGTCACCAAGGGCCCTGGCCCCAGCAGGGATACTGAGTCCACCACAGGCCATGGCCCAACAGATGGCATAGGAATTGATGTAACTGATTGTAATCCCCTGAGCCACAATGAAGGCCCTCAGGTCACCAAGGGCCCTGGCCCCAGCATGGTTACTGAGTCCACCACAGGCCAGAGCCCAAGAGAGGGCATAGGAATTGATGTAACTGATTGTGATCCATTGAGCCACAATGAAGACCCTCAGGTCACCAAGGGCCCTGGCCCCAGCATGGTTACTGAGTCCACCACAGGCCATGGCCCAACAGAGGGCATAGGAATTGATGTAACTGATTGTGATCCCCTGAGCCACAATGAAGACCCTCAGGTCACCAAGGGCCCTGGCCCCAGCAGGGATACTGAGTCCACCACAGGCAATGGCACAACAGAGGGCATAGGAATTGATGTAACTGATTGTGATCCCCTGAGCCACAATGAAGACCCTCAGGTCACCAAGGGCCCTGGCCCCAGCATGGTTACTGAGTCCACCACAGGCCATGGTACAACAGAGGGCATAGGAATTGATGTAACTGATTGTGATCCCCTGAGCCACAATGAAGACCCTCAGGTCACCAAGGGCCCTGGCCCCAGCAGGGATAGTGAGTCCACCACAGGCCATGGCCCAAGCCGGGCCATTGCAATTCATGTAACCTATCGTGGTCCCCTGAGCCACAATAAAGACCCTCAGGTCACCAAGGGCCCTGGCCCCAGCAGGGTTACTGAGTCCACCACAGGCCATGGCACAACAGAGGGCATAGGAATTGATGTAACTGATTGTGATCCTCTGAGCCACAATGAAGACCCTCAGGTCACCAAGGGCCCTGGCCCCAGCATGGTTACTGAGTCCACCACAGGCCATGGCACAACAGAGGGCATAGAAATTGATGTAACTGATTGTGATCCCCTGAGCCACAATGAAGGCCCTCAGGTCACCAAGGGCCCAGGCCCCAGCAGGGATACTGAGTCCAACACAGGCCATGGCCCAAGCCGGGACATTGCAATTCATGTAACCTATCATGGTCCCCTGAGCCACAATGAAGACCCTCAGGTCACCAAGGGCCCTGGCCCCAGCATGGTTACTGAGTCCACCACAGGCCATGGCACAACAGAGGGCATAGGAAATGATGTAACTGATTGTGATCCCCTGAGCCACAATGAAGACCCTCAGGTCACCAAGGGCCCTGGCCCCAGCATGGTTACTGAGTCCACCACAGGCCATGGCCCAACAGATGGCATAGGAATTGATGTAACTGATTGTGATCCCCTGAGCCACAATGAAGACCCTCAGGTCACCAAGGGCCCTGGCCCCAGCATGGTTACTGAGTCCACCACAGGCCATGGCCCAGCAGAGGGCATAGGAATTGATGTAACTGATTGTGATCCCCTGAGCCACAATGAAGACCCTCAGGTCACCAAGGGCCCTGGCCCCAGCAGGGATACTGAGTCCACCACAGGCCAGAGCCCAAGAGAGGGCATAGGAATTGATGTAACTGATTGTGATCCCCTGAGCCACAATGAAGACCCTCAGGGCACCAAGGGCCCTGGCCCCAGCATGGTTACTGAGTCCACCACAGGCCATGGCACAACAGAGGGCATAGGAAATGATGTAACTGATTGTGATCCCCTGATCCACAATGAAGACCCTCAGGTCACCAAGGGCCCTGGCCCCAGCATGGTTACTGAGTCCACCACAGGCCATGGCCCAACAGATGGCATAGGAATTGATGTAACTGATTGTGATCCCCTGAGCCACAATTAAGGCCCTCAGGTCACCAAGGGCCCTGGCCCCAGCAGGGATACAGAGTCCACCACAGGCCAGAGCCCAAGAGAGGGCATAGGAATTGATGTAACTGATTGTGATCCCTTGAGCCACAATGAAGACCCTCAGGTCACCAAGGCCCCTGGCCCCAGCATGGTTACTGAGTCTACCACAGGCCATGGCACAACAGAGGGCATAGGAATTGATGTAACTGATTGTGATCCCCTGAGCCACAATGAAGACCCACAGGTCACCAAGGGCCCTGGCCCCAGCATGGTTACTGAGTCCACCACAGGCCATGGCCCAAGCCGGGACATTGCAATTCATGTAACCTATCATGGTCCCCTGAGCCACAATGAAAACCCTCAAGTCACCAAGGGGCCTGGCCCCAGCAGGGATACTGAGAACAACACAGGCCATGGCCCAAGAGAGGGCAAAGAAATTGATGTAACTGATTGTGATCCCCTGAGCCACAATGAAGACCCTCAGGTCACCAAGGACCCTGGCCCCAGCAGGGATACTGAGTCTACCACAGGCCATGGCCCAAGAGAGGGCAATGGAGTTGATGTAACTTATTGTGATCCCCTGAGTCATAGTGAAGCCCCCCACGTCACCAGGGGCACTGGCCTCAGCAGGGAGAATGAGGGCACCATAGGTGATGACCCAGGCCAGGGCACAGAGAATAATGTAACATTTGGTGGTCCTGTGCCCCCATGTCTATATCCCGAAGTCATCATTATCCCTGGCTCCCCCTGGGGGAGTGAGGAGTCCTTGGCCCCTCTCCTGAGCCGGAGGGAGGAATATGAAGAATCCGTGGGCAGCCAGCCTAGCCCAAATGTGGACCGTGAAGACAACTTGCATGCTGGAAACCAGAACCCTGACAAGAAGAAGAAGAGATGGTGCCTTAAAGGGGTGAGGAGGCAAATTCATCGTCTCTGCTGCTGTTTCTTCTGTTGCCTCCTCACCCCAACGGAAGGAACCCCAACCCCCAGGTGAGGGACAGGGAGAGGTGGGAAATGGAGTCCCAATGAGCCCGGTTAGACAAGCCCAGTGATTTCTTGTGTATTAGATCTTGGCTTTTGCCAAGGATATGCTGCACCTGTTATAGGATACGAACCCTAATGTCTGTGACCCTAGAAGGAGCGTTCCCACTCTACCCCTTTATATGGATTTGGGGAAGTTGAGCCTGAAGCAGAGAAGCAGAGGATGCAACCAGGGGCAGCGGAGGGAAGGAGAGGGGTTTGGGCTTGGGGTAGGGAGATCAGGTTAGGCAAGAGGAATCACGTAGAGAGCTGTGGAACAACAGGCTAGCCCAGTGGTGAGTCCTGTCTATGTCAGAGTCACTAACAGAGTCCTTTGTTTGTGTCTCCTTTCAAGGTCTGAAGAACAGGCCTGGGGCCATGGTTCATAAACCATGGCTGCTGTTCGGCCTGGTGTGGCCTACCAGCCACAAGAGGGTACCAGGCCAGAACATTTAAGAGCTATGTGCCTGAACATCATGCCTTGTGACACAACATTTGACAAGCTCTCTACCCCTCCTCTCCCTGCAGTGGGAGCTGTTAGCTCCCACAAGGTAAGCTCATACTTGTCCCAGCGCTATGGCTGGACACAGAAGTCGGACACACGGGAACCCTATTTTAAAGAGTCAGCCATCCAACTTCTGCAATCTACGTTATGCAACTTCATGTTCCACACGACATGGGGTCTTCACCAAATCGTCCCCTAATTTTTGAAGATCCTTGTGGATAACCAGCTGTAAAGAAGTCCACATCCAGGGCAGAGAGGAGGAGAGGGGTCTGTGGGACAAGGCAAGAGAGAAGAAAATCAGTAAGACAGTGAGGGGGACAGGGCATGACGCTGGGGAAGGGGAGGAGTCTGCCCATGGGAAATTCCAGTTCCAGCCACGCAGTTGAGAAGAAAGAGATGAGCAGGTAGGGCAAGGACAGGGACCTTGGGCGGGCTGATCGGGAGAAACTCCCTGGAGAAGAGAGATATGGGGTGCAGGGCATGGGTACTCAGGAGCAGAAGACCATGCCTCCCTAGGGGGTTCAAGCCAACCCCTTCCCAGGAGCCTCCTCTTT
Organism: Myodes glareolus; assembly: GCF_982192425.1. Classification (NCBI taxonomy): domain Eukaryota; kingdom Metazoa; phylum Chordata; class Mammalia; order Rodentia; family Cricetidae; genus Myodes; species Myodes glareolus. Next base: position 12,575,220 of record NC_142047.1, on the reverse strand, counting down.
CTGCTCTATCCAACCACAGGCTGATCTGGTAGCATCTGCGTCCTTTTCTTCACAGCCTCCTGCCACCAGGGTCCATGCTGCCCTTCCCATGTTCCAGAAGTTTAGAAACTGTGGTAGTATTTTTATCCCATTGAATGATTCTTTCACTCTGATTGTCTAAAATTACAGGACTTTTCTGGCTACTGTGAAAAGGTAACTAGGACTTGAGAGGACTGTGGAACATCACTGCTGGACAAGGCCTGCATCCTTGGCCGGCTTTGTGTCCAGTGATGACATCCGGGGTCTAGATTGGGGAAAACAGTCACTGTCATGGAGCTACAAGGTATCAGCCAGTGTTATTGTGTACATTCTTGCTGAGTGAGGTGACTGCAGAATCCTCATGGTCACCATGCAGGTTGTGAACAGCTCTGTGTCAGCGAGAGCTTCCCAGCTGACAGGGAATCCAGGGTTCTTGTCTGAGGGGATTATTTGAATCAGTGGTTCTCAATATTCCTAATGCTGCAACCTTAATACAGTTCCTTATGTTGTGGAGACCCCCAAAAAGCAGTTACCTTTGCTCCTGTTTCCGATCTTAGGTGAGCCTGTGAAAGGCTCATTCGATCCCCAAAGAGGTTGAGACCCACAGGTTGAGAAGCGCTGATTTTGATGAATTAGTTTGAGTTCTCTGAGTGTCTCTGTGTGGAAGATGAGTTTCTGAAGCCTGATCTTGATGGAATCCACCAATGAATCGGGCTTTATGTCTGCTGAGAATGCTGGCATTGGTCTTTCTGAATGTGGGTGTTGCATCAGCTTAGCAAACAGCAGTCTACTTCCTCAGCCACCGCTGAGCACAGCTTGCACACACAGTCCCTGTGGCAGCCTACAGTGCCGAACTCTAGTGTTGATGGGGCAGTGGGTCAGCAGGTCATCCTGAGGAGGGCTTGACACTTGTCTCCCTGTGTCAAGAATCATTTGCAGATACCCTAGGACCTTTGAGATAGGACCTTGGTGCAGACAGATACCTATTCTAGCATTCACTTACTGAATTAGCCCATTCTGCTGACAAAACACTGTGGCCAAGGCCACTTAAGTGAGAAAGCATGTTATTTAAGGTTCCACAGTACATGACCATCCTGATGGGAATCTAGCAATAGGCAGGCAGTCGTGACATTGGAGCTGGAGGTGATAGCTGATACTGATTCTCAAGCAAACCCCACACACACACACACAGAGAGAGAGAGAGAGAGAGAGAGAGAGAGAGAGAGAGAGAGAGAGAGAGAATATATATGGAGTAGAGGGAGAGAGAGAGATTAGAGAGAGGGATATATTTGTATACACACACAAAAATACATACACACACATATGGAGAGAGAAAGAGGGAGAGAGAGAGAGAGAGAGAGAGAGAGAGAGAGAGAGAGAGAGAGAGAGAGAGAGAATTATTTGGAATGGTTTGGCTGTAGAATCCTTAAAGCTCTGTGACCCCTACTGACACTTCCTCCTTCCAGGCCATACCTCCTGTTCCATATCCAAACATGTCCATCCATGGGAGTCATTCTCATTCAAACTAAGCCATATATTATCCAGGATGGGGAGAGCAAACTCTTGGGTAGCATCTCCCTGAGCTCTGACTGTCACTGTCCCCACCCTTCTGCTCTCCTTGCTCTCTCAGAGAGCCGATGACACCACTGTCTCTCTTGAAAGTTACAAACCTGCATTTCCATACAGATGTCTGGAAGACAGAAGAGACCCTTGCACTCAGTCAAATCCACAACAAAGTTTCTTTTGTGGAACCCCTCACCTAGAGGAGCCCTGTTTGCCTCTCTGCACCCAATTGGATGTTCGGGACCACCTCACACGGTCAGAATGGGCTAGATAGTTTCAGAAAAAGAACAAACAACAGGCACACCCCTCAATCCTCACTGGGAGACACAACATACAAAACCATCAGTGGTCTGCCTTATGTGACAACGGAAGTCTGACCACAGTGGCAGCCCGTCAACCAACCCATGCCACAGCCTCTCTGCCAACTTGCTGAAAGAGGTGGGGCATTCAGCATTAGTGTCTTCCAGCCCCTGACTATCAGACACAGTAGTCAATGTGAACATAAGTCCTGGACCAGCGCAGGGCATCATGGAGTTTAGGGAGTGCCCTGTCAATCAGCTCCTGGTGTTGGGAAAGCCATCTAATCAAGCAAAGGATGATCTTCACAGCTTTCTCATGAGCCTTTGGAAAGCAGGGAGAATAACAAACTCTGTGTGACTCTGACATCATGATCTGTCTCCTGTCGTGGTGAAGCTGAATGGGAGGCAGGTGGGCAGGTGGCCAGAGAATTCAAGCTGAGCACCATGGAAGGTGAGAATGGGACACACATGTCTGCTCAGCTCTCCCCAAGCACAGGCTGTCTAGCCAGGGACAATGTGAAAGAAATCTGTCCCTGACAGACAAGGTTACAGAATCCATTAGGGACACCATCCAGTAAAGCCATGGCACTTCCTTTCAAAGTCTCGAAGGCACCAGCCTCATCTGCCCTTCGGTCTTCCCTCAGGAAAGCATGTGGTGGCTTCTCTGTCCCTTTCAGACAGCAAATCCACACTGCTCATCTTCACACAAGTCAAGAAATCATGTGGTTTCTTTTGTGTTGTTTTTGTTTTTTGACCAACCTTTCTGATTCCCCAAGCTGCTCACCATTGGCAGGAAATGCATAATAGCCTTTGGTCTTCCTTAACTTGCAAGCACTCGTGAACACATTCAATCACAATCTCTTCTTGCTTTCCATACAGAGCTCCAACAGGGATTGACCACCACACAGGGTCAATTATTCATTTGTTCTGTGGATAACATTAGGCTCCTGAGAGATATCATGAGATGAGAACGTAGCCATCAAATTGCCCTCCTAGTGACAGGAATAACTCACTCCACCAAGTGCTCGCTCTTCAAACGTGAGGGCGTGAGCTCAGAACCAGCTGCCACATAAAAGCCTTGAAGACCAGTGGGAGTGCATCATCCTACCTCTATGGAGGTGGAAGGGAGAAGTCCCCTTTTCATCCTTGTACAGGTGATCTAGAGTTACTGACAAGTCACAGGTTCAAGGAGAGTGTCTCAGGAAGCAAGGTAAGTATGACACTTGAGACCCTCCTACTCACATGGGAGTGGACACAGGCAGTGCTCCAGAAGACACATATGAACACACACACAAAAGATGGGAGGCATGAAGAAAAGGGAATAGAAACATGGGTGAAGGCTTCATCTTTCATAAGTGATTGTTCTTATGTGTGGGATCGATTTCTCAACCTGCGATAACTGTGATTTTGTCCACAGCATTCTAGCGAAAGGCTCCTGCATAACTGTGGCTTCAACTTCATTTCTGTTCCTCAGATGGCTCTCCTGACAATCACGGGTCGCTTGAACCTATCAAGACCAGCGTGGTAACCTGTTGTAAGCTGCCTCTGTGGGACGGCAACAGAATGGCATCCTTAGCCTTGTATGAAAGCCTTTCCCGTGGTGTCACGGTAGTATGGGACCCACTGATAGTTTTCACTTGATGTTGGCACATCAGGACTATATTCCACTCTCAGAGGTGAAAGAATATTTCACAGGCCAGACACAGAATTTCCTGTGTACTATTTCATTATTCAATAAATAAATTCCTGTTTATTATTTACTATATTAAATGTTGACTTGATTTTTATCCTGACCTTGGGGCAATATTATACAGGCCATTATATACAGGCCATTGTATGGCAGCCAAACTTACAGGCCAGCTCATACTTGGCCATACGGAAGGTGGTCACATGACTTCCAGACCTCATAGAAGAGAAAATGGGAAGTACATTTGACTGCAATGACTCAGGAGACCACTTCCTAAATATAACCCTTGTAGCACAGACACTGAGAGAAACAATTAATAAATGGGACCTCCTGAAACTGAGAAGCTTCTGTAAAGCAAAGGACACAGTTAACAAGACAAAAGAGCAGCCTACAGAATGGGAAAAGATCTTCACCAACCCCATATTGGACAGAGGCTGATCTAAATACAAAAATATAAAAAGAACTCTAGAAATTGATCATCAAAAGAACAAAAATCCAATAATAAAAATGGGGTACAGACCTAAACAGAGAACTCTCAACAGACAAATCTAAAATGGCTGAAAGACCTTAAGGAAATGATCAACATCCTTCACCATCAAAGAAATGCAAATCAAAACAACTCTGAGATTCCATTTTATACCTGTAAGAATAGCCAAGATCAAAAACACTGATGACAGCTTATGCTGGAGAGGTTGTGAAAAAAAGGGAACACTCCTGTATTGCTGGTGGGACTGCAAACTAGTACCGACCCTTAGGATATCAATGTGGTGATTTCTCAGAAAATTAGAAAACAACCTTCCTCAAGAACCAGCAATGCCACTTTTGGATATATATCCAAAGGATGCTCAATCGTTCCACAAGGACATGTGCTCAACCATGTTCATAGCAGCTTTCTTTGTCATAGCCAGAACCTGGAAACAACTTAAATGCCCCTCAACTGAAGAATAGATAAGGAAGATGTGATACATTTACACAATGGAGTACTACACAGCAGAAAAAATAATATCATCTTGAAATTTTCGGGCAAATGGATGGATCTAGAAAACATCATATTGAGTGAGGTAACCCAGACCCAGAAAGACAAATATCATATATACTCACCCATAAGTGACTTTTGGACATAAAGGAAACAAACAGCCCACAATTCACAATTCCAGAGAACCTAGACAACAATGTGGACCCTAAGAAAGACATATATGGATCTAATGTATATAGGAAGTAGAAAAAGACAAGATCTTCTGAGTAAATTGGTAACATGAGGAACATGGGAGAGGGTAGAATGGGAGGAGCTTGGAAGGGAAGGTAGCAGAGCTCAATACAAGCAATAAAAAATAAAAAGAATCAGCTATGATTAAAAAAAGACCAGCATCACTGAGGTGAAATCTGGGAAGTGTTTCCTTAGGGCCAGCACACAGAAGCTGTGGTCCAGAGGGAGCCAAAGTTGTATCCTGTGCTGGCAGCTGAACTTGGCAATGTGTGAGAATTTCTTTCCCTGTTGGTACTGGTTTTGAAGGCATAGGGAATCATGGAGAGCAGCTTGGCACCATGAGAGACCAGGAGAGCCCATTAGTGAAGGTGAAGACTCAGTGGTAGTAGAAGCCCCAGGACTGAAGGTGTCATGGGGAGAAGATGAGGCTTAGAATCATGAGGCAGGGTCAGAATCCCTGACCAGAGTCCAGGAGATGAAGCTGCTGCCCGGTTACTGTAGAGGCGCCAGAATTTGGGAGATGCCAGGACCGTATGGTGACCAACAAGGACTGCACCACTGTGGAGTGGAGCCATCCTGAGCTTGTGACACAAGCTCCATGTGCTGTGGGTGGCAGAGTTGGAGAAGGGCCACTGTCAAGGCCCTTTGGAGTCCAGAGGCTAGTGAACGAGAACCAAATGTCAGGCACTGAACACTTTTACTTCTTGGATTGTGACTGGGCCTTGACTTTTCCCTCTTGAAGTAGTAAAGTGTTTAACTTCTTTTAAACTGGAACCCACAATTCTGAGACTTTGGAATTTTAAATATTTCTGAGAAGCTTTAAGCTTTTGTAAGATACTTTGGATTCGGGTATTTTAAAGAGACCAAACTTTTAAAGTGTAGACCAAGTAAAGAACTGGACTTTTAAAAGTTGATATGTATTTTATATTGAAATATTAATAAATATGAGCTCTTGGGATTAAGCAAGAAAGAGAAGGGCCAGGCAGAGGTGGCACACCCCTTTAATCCCAAAAATATGGAGGCAGAGGCAGGCTGATCGCTGTGATTTTAAGACCAGCCTGGTCTACAGAGTGAGTTCCAGGTTAACCAGGGCTACACAGAGAAACCTTGTCTTAAAAAACAAACTAACAAAAAAAAACCAGAATATCTAGATAAATAAAGGAAATACTGACTTTTCTAAATAAAATACAGGGGTTTTTTTGTTTTGTTTTGTTTTAAAAAAAGAAGGGAAAGGAAGGGAAAGAGAAGGAAAAGAAAAAAATACATAAAGTTCCTTCTGGGCCAATCAGATAGCTCATCAAGTACAAGTTCTAAATTATCCTCTGGCCTTACAGGCACACCATGACACCTGTGTTCCCACATACACCACACACAGAGACACATACCATACAGAAAGAGACACACAGACATACATACTGCAGAACTCTAGGACAACTCTGAGGCCATTTCTGAGGCCTCTCAGCCTTAGTGCTTCCCCCCCCCTCCCCTGAGAACCTAACAACTGCACCTGCACGTACTGGAATGTTGGGAACTTTCCATCTCCCTGAGTCCTTGTGGATGTTCTCCAAATAGAACTCCGCTCCTAGAATTGGGACAAGATAACCCACAGATGCCCACAGATGTTTTGACTCAGTCTCTGGAAAGGGGTCAAAGTAACCCTCAGATGTTCCCTCTTACCTCGCCTGATCTGGCAACCGCCCTCCAGCCCTTGCTCAGACCAATTATTATTAGTAGCCCTTTGAATAAACCAATCCTAATAGTTGAAAAACAACCCTCAAGTTTCCCCCCTTGTTTCTATGACTTTTTGCTTTAAAAGTAGCTTGTGACAGTCATTCAGGGTCTTTTGGCTTCTCAAATGCTGAAGGACCCTGTCGCGACAGAATTAAATCCTCTTGCTTTTACAGCAACTGCAGTGTGAGAGTGGTCTCTTGGGGTGACTCCTCCTCGGTAATTGGACTTTAGGGTCCAACAATACCACACACACCCCACACAATATACACACCACACATAGGAACACATACATCGTATTCTGGTGGAAGCTCCATTCCAAGCCTCCTCCCCTAGAGTTGGCTCAATCCAGACTCTGCCTCCCCCCAAAGCCCACCATCAGTGTCTTCACTCCTCCCCCAGGGCATTAAAAAGCCCCAACTCGTGATTTCCCCTGTGGTCTCCTCAACTTCCCCTAGGACCACCCAGGAATACTTTGCTCAGAATAAACCTGGATTTATTAATTCAGTTTGATTGGCTTATTACATCAGTGGTAACAAGCAGATTACAATCAACCAGGAATTCAACTTAATATTTGGTGCTGAATCCAAGTAGAGTTGAGTTTTCCTACTACCAGCTGGCCATGAGAAACCACTTTCCCTTCCCCGCCCTCTGTCAGACTTGCTCAGTGAGTTACCCTATTTCAAGCCACGGCCTCTAAAGGGATCCAGGGTCCCTTCTGCCTTCCAACCGCCTGTCAAGACACTGCAGTGTCAGACAACTGGTCTGATCAGGGGTAGAGACGTCTCCATCTTTTGAGAACCTTGTATGGGAGCCTTCCTTCACAGGGGTACCCCAAACCTCCTACTGTTTGGATCCCAGGCGTCTTTGGAGGATGCTCAATCTTAGTCTCTGGGTCTCTGGCTAACGACTTGTAAATGGATACTTCCGGGTCCAAGTTGGCTCCACAGACTGTTATGACCACGCCGCAGAACCCCAAATGAGACCACGGAGTCAATTTCCGATGCAAATACACGAGGACGTCGTTCAGCAAACTCGAGCTTAGAGTCTCCTACATACTGATGCAGCAGATGAAGGGATGCAGTCCGAACTCGGGGGAAACAGCAAGCAGGGAGGTACATGCCTTGGGGTTTCGGGATTGGGGAAAGGGGGTATGGGGAAAAGATGTGCTTTTAAATCATTGGTCAAAATTTGGGCGTGAAACCACAGCTGTTACCAGAATGTCTGCAAGGACCACGCTTGTGGTCAGGGTGTCTGCAGAAACATCTGGACCTTGTTAAATTTTATTGCCCTGCTCCTTAATTGGCTATTTCTAGGGTATCCGTTCAAATACTGCTATCACAACATATTCTTGGAACTGAGTTCTGCTCCCGGTCACCAGATGACTTAGGATGGAGTCCTTCCTTTAAGATGGAGTCTGTAAAGTCAAGTTCCCGTTAAATTTCCGGCTCTCGCAGAACACCCTATAAAATTTATCCAAACTGGGGCTGAGTTACCCCGGCCAGGTTCCTGAGCACCGCTTTTCCGTCCCTCTTCTCCTGCGTGTGCCTTTCCCCAGCCTTTCTCTGTTCTTGCATTTGCCCGCAGGCTATCTCCTTGCTTCTCTGCCTGTCTGTATTCCTTGCTTCCATCCAATCGCCCTTCCAGCTTCCTAACGTGGTCCTTTCTTGGACGCTCACTCTCACTTTGCCTATGCTTGCCAGCTACACTGGGATTTATGTGTAACATGACTGTTTGCCCCCTCCCCTAACAGCATGGAAGACCCACAACTTAAACTGCAACAGACTGTGTCTCCACATGGCTCCTGCCACTTCATGTTTGTTCCTGCCTGTTCTGTTCTCACCACAGCTCCAGGCAGCAGAGCTGTCTTAACACACACAAAAAAAAAAAAGCCTTTCGTTCTTATGATTTCTTTCTTTCTTTCTTTAGGACTTTTAAGTTGCTCATCTAACATGGTTTGCCGGGAAGAGTTGTGTTAGTCCTTTTTGTTAAAGTTTTGTTTTTGTTAAAAGTCTTGTCCGTTCTTTATGCAAGGACGAAAATGTGTAAATAAGGTGACCACGGTATGCTTGCTTTCTGCCTGTGTGTGTATGTGTGCTTGTTTTAAAATCTGTTAAGATTTGTAACTCCAGGTTACAGCTGCTCTAAAAAAAAAAAAAAACAAAAAGAAAAGAAAAAAAAGTACAAACACATAGATAGTGGCCATTTTGGTTGAGGTCAAAACAAAAACCTCACTGTCATCTTTAGTAAGGGTGAAAGATCTGGATAAATCCAGACCCCCCCCCCAAGCAGGAAAAAATAGAGCCAAAAATCTAAGATTAGCAGGTTCCGTGACTCTGTTTCAGGAACTAGCTGAAGATAAAGTTAGATTGTAATCTTAAGAATAATCTTGAAACAAGGAGTTGCCCCCCCTATGATCATCACTGGTATTTTTGGAATTTTCTATGACGCCCTCCCTACCCCCTTTGGATTATTGGGCTGTGGTTTCTTCCCTTAAAAACTCCTTCTCCCAGTTTTTATGATTTTTTTTGTTCGTGGCGGGTCCCGGGAGAGCGACTTGTGGCGGGGCCATGTGGCGCCAGGCAGGGGGCTCTGGGAGCAGCTGGTCCCAAACAGAGACGGCTGCAGGTCCCTGGAAGATCCCCGGTTGCTGGTCCCAGACAGGGAGACACATGGCGGGCAGGCAGGAGACAGAGACATGGATAGACACAACATGTAGAGTGAGGTTGAATATTTATTCAGGGGGTTATGGAGGGTAAAGGAAAAGGGGGGGCAGAGAGAGAGAGAGAGACAGAGAAAGAGAGGAGGAGAACGAGACAGAGAAGGGTGGAAGCAGAGAGATGTGCGTGCCCCAAGAGAGGACAGTAAGAGATCTAAGATGCCAGCGAGAGGGAGGGGTCACCAGGAGTAGGCGTGGCTTGTCTCTTAAAGAGACAAAAAAGCGTAACACCAGTTACTCAGGGTCGAACTCCTCCCCTGCGTGGATTATGAGTTTCGGCCCCAGTGCACTGGTTCCTGTCTTGTCGAATAAGCCTCGTGTGATTGCAGCAAGGACAGTCTCTCATGAGTTACTGTGGGGGTCATGTTATCCCAAGACTTGAGTGAGAGTCTCCCTATACTAGGGGTCTTTCAAGGGCACCCACATGCTCTGGCCCCACTAAGGAGATATTCCTCTCTGATATTCTTTGGGTTACAATATATTTCTATATGATAATTCCTGTCATATCCTAAAAACAAGGATTATAATCATGAGGATTTACTGAGATAGTAAAGCTGCACCTCTACATTCAAGTACAGGAATGAATCTTGCCTGCAGTCAGATTTTATAACCTAAAAATAAACCCCTTGATATTATTGATCTATATTCTTTGTAATCTTGCCTCTACTAACATTGGTAAACTGAGTAAACTATATGTCTAAATTTAACTTATATGCCTTATTTAGATATACCTGACAGGCAATGGTACGCTGGTCCTCAAGCGCCTTACCCATCTGAGAGTATGGCATTTTAAAAAAGCTTCTTATAATAGAGACCTGCTAGCTCCTGCAGCATCCTGTAGCTCCTCCAAGAAGATACATTGAAAGATTCCCAGAGTGGGAAGACGAAAGACCCAGATAAATCCAGACCCCTCTAGCAGAAAAAATAGAGCCAAAAATCTAGCAGAAAAAAAAAATAGAGCCAAAAATCTAGCAGGGAGAGAAGAACCAAAAATCTAGGTTAGCCAGTTCAGTGACTGTTCCAGGAACTAGTTGACCATAAAGTTAGATTATAATCTTGAGAATAATCTTGAGAAACAGGAGTTACACCCTTGTGATTATCACTGGTATTTTTGGAATTTTCCAATGACGCCCACCCTACCCACTTTGGGTTGTGGTTTCTTCCCCTAAATACCCCCTCTCCCAGCTACTTGGGGTTGAAATCCTCTACCTCTGCATGGGAAATGAGTTTCAGCCCCCATGCACTGGTTCCTGTCCTGTCAATAAACCTCATGTGATTGCAGCAAGGACGATCTCTCGTGAGTTCCTGGGGGGTCGTGTTATTCCGAGACTTGAGTGAGAGTCTCCCCACTTCAGGGGTCTTTCAACATAGCTGCAGAAGAACTTCCTCCTGGAGGCTTACTTCAGATGTGGCAGATTCAGCCACACAGAAAAAAAAAATGTTTTTTACCTCATCAACTGCCTGGACCCTGCCAACAGAATACTGGGGTATCGATCATCTCATCCTGCCAAGACAGGTAGACCAAACCCTATCCCCACAAGAAAATCTGTCAGGGGGCTGGAGAGATGATTCAGAGGTTAAGAGCACTGACTGCTCTTCCAGAGGTCCTGAGTTCAATTCCCAGCAACCACATGGTGGCTAACGGTCATCTGTAATGAGATCTGGTGCCCTCTTCTGGCCAGCAAGCATGCAGACAGACAGAACACTGTATACATAATAAGTAAATAAATTTAAAAAAAAAAAAGAAAGAAAGAAAATCTGTCAGGCCTCCTGAGGTTAGCTGCTAAAAGCAAGTACTGCTTCTGAGACTGGTGTTCGCCAAAGACCACAGAGACTTGGGATGGCCTGGGGAGCTGGAAAAGCTGTCTCACTTCTGCTCACCTACTTACCCCTCCCAGATCCGCCGGATGGTGTTTAATGACTAGGGCACTAGAAGCACGTTGCTTCATTAGTTGACTGCTGGAAGTACAGACAGGTGAGCCTCTTTTACAGGCTCCATAGCCCAGGATTAACAGGTTTCAGATGGAACTTCAGAGGTTCAAAAGTTTTAAGTTTCCTCTAATTGTCTGCTAAAACGTCCATGCCTTTTAACCTAAAGCTGTGACACCAAGACATAAATCTGTTCCAGTTGTTTTACAGACACCTGTAGATTCCTGCACAGGTCTACCCTCCTGCCAGACCCGTGCCAAGGCCAACCTGCAGAGGCTCTCCAGGTAGCGCCAACCTGCAGAGGGCTCTCCAGGTAGCGCCAGCACCTGCACCAGCTCCTGGAACTTCATCGGTAGGTACCACCTGTTATTCCATTGGGACACTTTAAGAACTAACCACGCCCATCCCAGCCACTTTTGACCCTCCCCCCGCCGCCATCTTCTCTCTCTCTCTGGTGTGTGTGTGTGGGTGCGTGCGTGTGCGTGTGTGTGTTTGTCTCCTCTCGTGTGTACGTGTGTCTTTGTTCTTTCTGCTTTTCTCTTTTTAAAGCAATAAATGTCTCCCTCTTCTTTAAATAATACTATGTCCTATGAGCCTTTTATCTGCCGTGACCGCCTGCCTGACTCCCCCCGGCCGCATGGCGCTGCACTCACGGCCATCCTTGTCGGACTCCGCAAGCCGCCCGGGGCCATCCCATCATATTCTTTTTAAAAGAACAATACCACCTCTCTAGACTCAAGCGAACACCTGTTCGGAATTCTTGGTCTGTCCAGCAACTGGGACCCTCCACCCTCTGGTTTTCCAAGATGTCCCAATGAAGGGCCTGTCGGCTTCTCTTCCTGGCACACTCATCTTTGTCAGTACAGCTAGGACAGGTGTCAATAATCTCTTTTTTCTCCTAGCAACCTGCCTTCTCAGCTCCTCGAGAAACAGATGCCTGAAGTCTCCAGGATGGCAGTTAACTGGATGTCACACCTTAAATGAACCAACCACACCTGCTGCTGAATGTGAGCCCACCGACTCCTGCTCCCACTCCCTACATCATCTCTTGTCAACAGGAAAAAGCCAGACAAGAACCGGCATCCATATACCCAAAGAGTCTGGGGTGTTCAGGTAGAGGCTTCACTCCAGGCCCTGGCGTCCATATACCCAAAGAGTCTGGAATGCCCTGGTGAAAGCTCCACCCCAAGCCTCCTCCCCTGGAGTTGCCTCAGTCCAGACTCTGCCCCAAGAAAGCCCGCCATCAGTGGTTCCACCCACGGAAGGCATTAAAAAACCCTCGCCTTGTGGGTTCACCTCATGGTCTCCTCAACTTCCCATGGGGCTACCCAGAAATGCTTTACTCAGAATAAACCTGAATTTATGGATTTGGTTTGATTGGTTTATTACATTAGCAGTGGCAGATTACCATTAACCAGGAATTTGACTTAACACATACCATTAACATACATACACATGACACACACATACACATGTAGGACCCAGGGCAGCTTGGTACACACCTGCCAAGACAGGCTCTATAGAAACCAACAGGAAGGTAGGCTTGAGTCTCAGTTTACCCTAAGGCAATACCTGGTTGGCAAGAAAGCCCACAAACTGAGACCACCCAGGAACAAACCGTCCAAAGGAAATTCCTAACATTCTAAACTATTGTAGATAGGATCACCTGATATCCCTTAGCCACCCATCCCCTTTTTCACCAGGGTACCCCTAAACAAATGTGAGTCAACCAGGGGTCCTAAACCCTAGAAATTTCTCACCCCAACTTCTGCTATTAGAAAAAAAAAACTCCACTCCAACTGTGCTCAGGGCTCTCCAATCACTCCAATGCATTGGACACAGGAAAGTCCAGGTTCGGACTTGGGTAAGAACAAAGGCTTTTTGCTTTTACATATGCTACTCCATCTCCTTGTTGGTTTTTGGGGAACTCTGCAGATCTGCACATAACACACACATATATACATAACATACACACATATATACCACACACACATATACACATATATACATACATAACATACGCACAGAGTACAGAAGACCTTCCTTCTGTATTCAAAAATTCACATTCCACAGATTCAGAATCAATAAACCAAGGACAGAAAATACACAGGAAGAAAAATCTGTCCTGAACATGTACGGAAGTTTCCTTGTTATTGTTCCCTAACGATTACAGTCCAACTGTTTACCGATCATCTGCATTGCATTATAAACAGCTGAGAGGTGATTGAGACGGGAAGAAGGGTATTTGTAGGTTGTTTCTTGGAAGTGTGGGCATTCGCTGAGTGTTGGTGTCTCTGGGGTCCTAGAACCTAGCTCCAGATACAGAGAATGGCTATGTGTGAGACAATGGGCATATTAGATCTCACTGTGGCAAAATAACAGAAACAGTTTAAAAGAGGACCGTGGCCATGTGGCTCCATAGCTCTGGTCTGGGGTCACCTGATGTTCCTAAGGAAATTCCTAGTATCCCACCCATTACAGATAGGATCACCTGATGTCCCTTAGCCTAGCACACACCCATCCGCTTTCACCAGGGCACCCCTAGACAAATGTCAGCTGATGGAGGGGTCCCGAACTTAGAAATCCCTCACCCCAACCTCTACTATTATAAAAACCCCACCCCAACTGAGTTGAGGTTCTCCAATTGTGCCAATGCGTTGGACTTACAGAGAGTCCAAATTCGAACTTGAATAAGAATAAAGGCTCTTTACTTTTACATACAGGACTCATTCTCCATTGTGGACTTTTGCGGGTCTTCATGATCTGGGTATAACAGAGAGATGATCATCTGTTAAGAATATGGTTACTCTTGCAGAGAACCTGGGTTTGATTCCCAGCACCTACTTAACAAATTACAACCATCTGTAACTCTAGTTCCGGGGGATCTGATGCCCTCTTCAGGCCTCCTCAGGCATTGCATGCATGTGGTGCACAGATGTGCATGCAGGCAAAACACCCACATACATAAAATAATTTTTTAAAAAAATTTTAAAAGTAGAAGAGGATCTGGGTTGTGGCTCAGTCGGTGGAGTTCTTGCCCAGCATACATGAAGCCCTGGGTTCTATCTCAACATAAACCTTGATGGTGGCCCATGCCTGCCATCCCAGCACACTGGAGGTGGGGGCAGGAGGATCGGACTTCAAAGCCATCCTCCTCTACGTTGCAAGTTTGAAGGCTAGCTTGGGCTACTTGAGAGACCATCTCAAAAGAAGGAGAAGCTGGAGAGATGGCTCAGCGGTTAAAAGCATTAACTTCTTTTCCAGAGGACTCTAGCTTGGTTCCCATCACCCTGTGAGGTAGTCCCCAGCCATCTGTACCTCCAGCTCAGACCTCTGTAGGCACCTGCATTTGTGTGCTCATAATCTCATGCACACACATGCACCTACACATAATTAAGAATAATTTTTTAAAACTGCACACAGCAAATTGAAGAGTGGTTTAGTTAGCTGCCACACACACACACGCACACACATACACACACACACACACACACAAACACACACACACACACCTTGTATGCAAATGAGAACCATTGAATGCAAAAACTCCATCAAAAGGCAGAACTGCTTCTAGTGACTGCCACGCTGCAGATCTGTTGGTCGTCACCAGAGCTTGCTGCTGAGAATTTAGTTGTCCCAAGCAGATGAAGGTTTTCTGAAACTAGACCGAGATGCTGGTCACACAACATAGTCAATGTCCTCGATGCCACTCCTGATCCTCCTACCTCCACTGCTGGGAGGGCATCACACCTGGATATGTGATGCTTGGATGGAACCCAGGACTTTGTGCCACCGACACACACTCAACTCCTGACTTGTTTTTCCCATTTTGTACACAGAACTCATCACATGCCCAGCCTGACCTTAACCTCCCGACAGCCGCGCAGCCCAGCCTCCACAGTGACCCACTGGTGGGCCTCTGCCACCACACCAGGTCTAGTGGCTTGTGCATGCATGTTCACGTGTGTGCGGGTGCACATGTGTGTACAGACGTGCATTTGGAAGCCAGAGAGCCCTGTCGTGTCTTCCTTGATCAGTTTCCCCCTCGTATATGGAAGTATTTCTCTCACTTGAACCCAAAGTTTGCTGATGGGCCTAATCTGAGGACTCCCTGCCTCTGGCTCTGAGATGACAGGCAAGCTACCACATGCAGCCCCCTAGGATCTATGTGGGTGCTGGGGATCCAAACTGTGTCCTTGGCTATTGAACAACAAGCATTTCACCCGCTGAAGCACTTCCTCACCCCAATTTTTGGTGTACTAATTAATTACTAATTAATCATGCTTGTGTATGCCTGTAGTGTAAACGCATGCTCCAGTCCACATGTGTCAATCTGGGAGTAACTTCAGGGAGTCGGTTCTCTGCGGTCACTGTGTGGGTCCAGGAGATGGAACTTGGGTCTCCTGATTCGCAGCAGGCACCTTTAACCACTGCGCCTTCCACTTCCACTCCGTTTGGGTTTTTTTTTTTTAATGCAGTGATTTTTGTTTCCTAATTTTTACTTTTCTTAACAAATGAGGACTCGGGCACCTCCTGGTGGCAGCAGGAAGAATACACAATACTTAAAAAAAAACTCAAGCTCTGGAAAGGGCTGGCACTCTGGTGGCTGCATGCCCTGCAGAAACCAAGCAAAGCCCTAAAGAAGCCAACCCTCCAGACAACGCCCCTGGCTGCAGAGATTGGCTAGTGATTAATACAGACTGAAGTTTATTGCTCGTGGTGTCTAAGCCACGTAGACCAGCATGCGATTTCGACGTAGTTATTTCAGAAGCACAAATCCAAGCGAGCAACATAGAGGGCAAAACACAAGAAATAAGATGGGCTTGCTGGTGTTGCAGTATAGATTTTTTTTAACATTTTATTCCGTTTCTGTACGAGTGTGTGTGTGTGTGTGTGTGTGTGTGTGTGTGTGTGAAGGGATGTGTCCCACAGTGCATTATGTGTACAAGTCAGAGGACACCTTGCAGAAATCACTCCTCTCGTTCTACCACGTGGATTCTTGGCCTCGGGTGCCTTTACCCTCTGAGCCATCCAGCTGGGTTTGGTTTGGTTTGGTTTTGTTCTTGTTGGCCATCTGACTCAGCTCCCCCGGGACACCGCTGGAACTCCATCCCTCTCAGGACCACCGCCTTGGCCTCTGAGTCACCAACTTCTTTGTGCAAGGCTTCCTCATCATCCCCCTCCTTGTGGTCCGTCTCAGAGGGGAAGCTCTGGGGTCCAGGGGACCGTAGCTCCAGGATGGAGAGGCTGCAGCTCCAGGATGGAGGGGAGTCCTCAGACATCACCAGCACCTCCAGCTGCCTGCTGAGCTTGCTGGTGTTCTTATCTGCAGCTCAGCAGCTTGTGTATTGTTGCCTGCAGCATCAAAAGAGGCCTTGGACTGGAAGGCACGCTCTCCGTCACTGTCTCCAGTCTCCTGTTTTGGAGAAAAGGCACTGCTCTCTGTGCCAGGGTGACCCCAAATTTACCATCTCTCAACTCTGCCTCCCGGTGTTAGAGCCATGCACCGCCACAGTCACAGTCTTTAGCTTTTTCTTTGGGGTGTTTCCGCCGCTGTTTTTGTTGGGGTTTGTTGTTGTTGTTGTTTCTTTCTTTCCTTTTTTCTTTCTTTCTTTCTTTTTTTTTTTTGGTTCTTTTGTTTTGTTTTGTTTTCAAGACAAAATTTCTCTGTGTAGCCCTGGCTGTCCTGGAACTCACTCTGTAGACCAGGCTGGCCTTGAACTCAGAGATCCACCTGCCTCTGCCTCCCAAGTGTTGGGATTAACATCAAGTGCCACCTCTGCCTGACTAGTCACTGGCTTTTACTGGAATTTAATGTTTGTAGGACTAAGAGGCACACACTGATCGACTATACTTTAAACAACAGCTCAGAACTGGAGAGTTAAGAGCACCCAAGTTTGGTTTCCAACACCAAACTACTTGTAACTCCAAGCCAAATGATCTGGCCTCCAGAGGCACATGAACTCACACACACAAACACACACACAATTAAAATTAAAATTAATAAGCAAACAGGCCAGGCAGTGGTGACACAAGCCTTTAATCCCGACACTTGGGAGGCAGAGGCAGGTAGATCTCTGTGAGTTTGAGTCCAGTCTGGTCTACAAGAACTAGTTCCAGGACAGAATCCAAAGCTACAGAGAAACCCTGTCTCAAAAAACAAACAAAAAAAAATAAATGATTGAAGGGGGCTGGAGAGATGGCTCAGGCGTTAAGAGCACTGGCTGCTCTTCCAGAGGTCCTGAGTTCAACTCCCAGCAACCACATGGTGCCTCACAGCCATTTATAATAAGATCTGGTGCCCTATTCTGTCATGCAGGCAGAGTATTGTATACATAGCAAATAAATGTTTAAAAAATATTTATAAAAAAGAAAAATATGTAAATAAATAAATGATTAAAAAGAGGAGTAGGTGCGGTAAAGTGATTGCCAGGGAACTTGATAACCGGAGCTCAATGCCTGGGACCCAAGCACTTGAGAACACACACACACTTACACATACACAGTGATCTCAATACCTGGGACCCAAGCACTTGAGAACACACACACACTTACACACACACACACACACACAGTGAGCTCAATGCCTGGGACCCAAGCACTTGAGAACACACACACACACACACACACACACACACACACACACACAGTGATGATGATGACTTTTTCAAAGAATCCCTAGTTTGGGCCAAAACCATATAAAGCATGTGAGTGTACACGAGAGCATGCATGCACACACACACACATACACATCATGATGATGATGATGACCTTTTAAAGAATCTCTAGTTTGAGCCAATGAGGTGGTTCAACAGGTAAAAGTGTTTGCCACAAGCCTGACAGCCTGAGTTCGCTCCTTAAAACCCACTGTGAAAGCAGAGAATTGACGCTCAGAAGTCATCCAACGGCCTCCACGTGCACACTGGGCCACACTCATTGGTACAATTGCTACTTTGGTCTGTTTTGGGGTCCTTTTCTGGGTGTGTGTGTGTGTGTGTGTGTGTGTGTGTGTGTGTACGTAGTTTCTTGTTGGCCACCAGCCCACAAATAACAACACGAAGACTTATTAATTATGAAAGCTTTGTCTTAGCTTATATTTGCCCCACTAGCTCTTAAATTAACCCATTTATATTCATCTACATACTATCATGTGTCATTACCTCTCATTCATCTTGCACAGCCTGTTCCTCCTCCACATCTTCTGGCATCTCCTTACAGCCTAGATTCTTTTCCTACTTCCTCTCTCTCTGCCCAGAAGTCCCGTCTACACCTCCAGTCTAGCCATTGGCTGTTCAACTTTTTATTACACCAATCACAGTAATACACCTTCGCATAGTGTACAAATATTCCACAACAGTGGTGTATGTGTGTACGTGTATGGTGTTTTTATTTGTGTGGTGTGTGTGGTATGTGTGTATGTATATATACATATATATGTGGTATGTTTATATGTATGGTATGTATATGTATGCTAGAGTGTGTGTGATGTGTATCTAGATGTGTGCGATATGTTTGTTTGGTTTCTGTGTATGTTGAATGCTGTATTTGTATGTGTGTGATATATATAGATATAGATATATATATAGATATAGATATGTATATGTGCAGAAATGTGTGGATCTGTGGTGTTGGTATGTGTGTATACAATATGTGTGTAGGGATGTATGCATGTGTTGTATAGATATGCTTATGTGTGTTGGATATTTGTGTATGTTATGGGTGTGTGGTGTGTGTGTGTGATGGCATATGTGGATCCCATGGGGACTTGTGAGTTGTAGGCTTTGTCACAGCAGAAACAACCATGGGAAGGCTGGAGAGGTGGCTCACTGACTAAGAGAACTTGCGACTCCGGCAAAAGACTCAGATCTGGTTCCCAGCACCCACACGGTCCAGGTCCCGAGAATCCCCAGGATTTAATGCCCTTTTCTGGCTCCTGTAGGCATCAGACACATATATGGTACACATACATATATATATATAGGCACTCTTATACAAAAAATCAAGTCTTTTTTCAATTTAATTTTTTATTTTACATATGTGAGTGTTTTTGTATGCACATATATCTGTGCACCATGTACATGCCTGGTGCCCATGGAAACCAGAAGAGGGCATTAAATCCCCTGGAACTGCAGTTTCAGGCAGTTGTGAGCTACCATGTAGGTTCTGAGAATAGAACCTGGGTCCTCTGAAAGAACCAGTGTTTTTAACCACTGGCAATCCCTATAGCACCTAATTTTGTTTGTTTGGTTTGGTTATTTGTTTTCGAGACAGAGCTTTTCTGTGTAGCCTGGTTATCCTGGAACTCACTCTACAGACCAGGCTGGCCTTGAATTCACAACATCCGCCTCTGCCTCCTGCTGGAATTAAAGGTGCATGATACCACTGCCTGGCAATTAAAGAAAGCAATCTTGTTTTGTTGCTATCTTGGCTAGTGACATCTTCAAGATGGAGACAGCCATGTGATGTGGTTGCCATCATAGTGATGTCATCAAGATGGTGATAATCATGTAACTTTACTACCATCTTAGTTAATTTGGTTAATAACATGACACAAAACAAAATGACAGTACCCGTAAAATTTCCTGCACCCCTGAACCCTCAGGAGATGAACAGACCCTCCTTAGAATTTCCTGCACCGCAGACATTCAGTCACATGACCCAATCCTCTCGTCCCAATTTTTTACCGTTTTTGTTTTCACTGTCTCAGATGCTTAGCGGGATCATGGGAAGGGGAAACCCAGTGGGAACTCCAGGAAGGGTTCTCTTGTCACGTGACAAGGTCGCTGCATTTTCATATCAGACTGAGGAGGCAGTACTAGATCTTCATGGTGAGGTGTGTATTTTTGGCGATTGTTTTTGCATGATACATTTATTTCCTGGCTTCTAGAGAGGACTTACGAGTTTCCCAGTCTTTTGCCTCTGATAGTAGTCAGCTCCCGGTGGAAAATGCCACTCAGAGACAGCTAGGCTTGGAGAGCTCATGCGAATTAGCAGCAGTCTTTGGGAAACACAGATCCCAGTTGGGACCTGAAGGACAGACTGCCAGGTACTGCTGCAATCAGGGAGCTGCAAGCAGGGAGCTGCAACAGCTGCAACTAGTGGGCACCAGCCTGCTTGTGAGAGAGATAGTTAAAAACCATTTGCTGCAGGAAGCGTGGTAGAGTTCATCAGAGGCTCAGACAAGCCCCTCCCTCCTCTAGCTGGTAGCGGGCTGGGAAGTTACAGGCAGCCGACTGTCCACTTCAGAAGAGGATGTTGTCTCAAGCCCCAAACCCCTCTGGGAGGTCGAATCTTTCACAGGGGTCATCTCTTAGATATCCTGCATATTGGAGATTTACATTATGATTCACAACAGTAGTAAAATTACAGTTATGAAGTAACAATGAAAATAATCTTGTGGTGGGGGTTGTATTAAAGGGTCACAGCAGTAATAAGGCTGAGAAACCACTGTACTAACACAATAGGATGGGAACTTGGGGTTGGCGTGGGTCTCAGCATACGGGGAAAGAACAGAAATTTCTCCAGACCAGGGATTTTAGAAACCATTGTCTTGCACCAAACCCTTTCTGCAGAATGGTATATTTAAAAATCACTTCATTTTCACTAGGTGATTGAATTCATATCTTTTTTCATGTCATAGCATGTAAAATTTAACTAGAAAATTTACAACAGCACAGTATCCGTTTGTCATTGCTGGCTAAGAACAGAAGAGACGCCACATTGAGGCTGCCAACATGTATGCTTTTGTTATAAACCGTGCTAAGGACTGAGCCAACGGGATAGGACTGCCCCAAAACTAAGATGCACTAGCTTCACAGAGTGGCTACTGATCGCTTCCTTCATCAATAATTTAAATGACAAAAACTTTGTTGCAAATGCTTCTGACATCACTGGGGCAACTAAAATAGGGAGCACCAGCAGGCCTAGCCCAAAAGGTCAGAGACGGGGGGTAGTAGTGATAATCTGTGTGGTCAGGGGATAAAAAGGGACTGACAGGCTCCAGAGGATGGTGGGACATCTTTCACAATGTCCTGTACTATGGGGTGGCACTGATTCTCTTGTTCAGGGGACCCCTGGAGACTCCATTTGGTGAACTCTAACCAATGCCCAGTCTACAAAAAGGGCAGTCAATGCAAAGGGAAAATTTTTTTCCTCCATGCTTCCAGGCAAAGCCATGATCAAACAAGGTCTTTGACTTACCCTCACATACATGAAACAACTGGTTAAAGACAGACTAGGGAGCCAGGCATTCGTCCCAGGCCCAGGAAAGTGGGGGGGGGGTGATTTTGGCCACCTGTGGGTACTGACCACACAGCAGGAAAACACAACCCAAGACTAAAATGACTAATGTTTCCTCAATAGCCCAGGGGTCCCACCCCCCTCCCCGGACATTAGGCTTTACTACACATGGGATGTGGCTTTGGCAGCTGTTTCTCGCAATGGTCTTCTCCTTGATGAGGAGACACTGCCCAGATGGAATCTCAGATCCCGGCTCACTGAGCACCTGGCTGTGGCCAAGAGACCCAGGCTCACTATCATTTCACCCTAAAATACAAATGGTGGCGAAATGTCCCTTCTCTATCCAGAAGCCGTATGGGAGGGACCTCGCATTGATTCCAGCCACTCCGACGGTTGTCTCGAGGCCTGGAAGCATCCTGGATTCATCACTCTGGAGACCAGCTTCAGCATGGGAGCCCAGGGAGCAGTGCTGCGAGCGCATGGGAGCCCAGGGGAGCAGTGCTGCGAGTGCATGGGAGCCCAGGAGAGCAGTGCTGCGAGCGCATCCAGAGACCCTAATGCAGCTTGATTTGCTTCCCTGCCTAGTACCTAAAACTAACAACTTGCCTTCCCTCCTCCCTCACATCTCCTTCCAGGCCCCAAAGACTTCTTTTCCTCCCTACACTTGGTTATTACACAAATTAGGGTCCTTTAGATAAGCCCACTGGAGAGAAACCCTGACTGCCACACATAATACCCCCAGTCAACTAGAAGAAGCCAGATAGGTCATTGCCCTAATTCCTAATGGAAATTTGGGGTACCTCTTCAGGGAGTGGAAGGGATGATGGAAACAGGAGATAAGATCCGGCAGTTTGGGGTAAAAAGACCCCACAGAGAAGTAACAGGTTCCTATCCTAGCTAAACGCCAGAAATTCCTTAGGACTTTTGGCAACCTCGTTCTTGCTGGAGGACAGAGATGGCAAAAGTATTTGGAGCTCTTATCTGTGATCTGACTCCTAAACAGTTTCAGGGTGACCTCTTTGGGGGTAAGGGTTGGAACAGCGGTGAAGGCCTGTTAGGAGAAAACTCCCTCTGGTCAAGAGAACAGAATCTTCCCTGGCCAATCACCTGGGCAAGGGAGCACCCAGAAAGACAGACCCACCTTCAGCCATGGCAAAGAGACACATGGAATAATTGTTCCTCCTCCTGGGGATCCAGAGCTTCATCAAGATCGAACAATCCACACATTTATTATATCAAAACTTCACTGTGACTCAAGACTGCAAAGTTTGCTGGGAATTTAAAGAAACTGTATGATAAAGACGGGGAAGCTACAAGAAACGTTTTCTAGTAAAGACCGATGCCCCACCAAGGACCTATATTCCATAACTCTTCCTCCTCATTTAATCTCCCCTTGTAAAACTTGTATGGAAATTTATTTATTGTGTATACAATATTCTGCCTGCAGGCCAGAAGAGGGCACCAGATCTCATTACAGATGGCTGTGAGCCACCGTGTGGTTGCTGGGAATTGAACTCAGGACCTTTAGAAGAGCAGGCAGTGCTCTTAACACTGAGCCATCTCTCCAGCCCTGTTTTGTTTGTTTTCAAGACAGTTTCATCGTAGCCCTGGCTGTCCTTGGAACTCACTCTTTAGACCAGGTTGACCTTGAACTCTTAGAGATCTGCCTCTGGGATTAGAGGTGTGCACCACCATGCCTGGTTTTCACTGAATTTTTTAAGATTTTTTTATTATTATTTATGTAAGTATTTTATGTATGTGAGTGCTCTATCTGCATATACACCTGCATGCCAGAAGAGGGCATCAGATCACATTATAGGTGGTCTTGAGTCACCTTGTGGGTTCTGGAAATTGAACTCAGAACCTCCGGAAGAGCAGCCAATGCTCTTAACCACTGAGCCATCTCTCCGGTCTCCTACACTGATTTTTTTTTTAACAGTCTGGTCTCAAAGGACTGTGAGGTCAGACCCCAGCCTACAAGGCAAAAGCACAGTCACCACTTGTATTAGAATGAAAACCCAAGGGAACCTTCTGAACTGGTGTGTGGCTTGCTCGTCTGCTTTGGGTTCCTGCAAATACACCAATTTTACAAACAGAAATTGCCTTGCTGAGTTGCTTTTACTTTGTTGGATGTGATACCAAGATTATGAGTTGTTTCTAACACCAACACAGGGGAATCCCTGGGGCTTGCTTGCTGGAAACGGGCAAAAGCATCTTGTCCTAAGTGCTGCCATTTTGACTTCAGACTCCCTATTACCTGTAGGGCGAAACCAAGTTCAAGTTCCCAAGCCCTGGGGGAGCTGAGAACCTTCCAATGTCTGACCAACCTCGTCTTTAAACCATGGAGATAGTCATTATGCATCCTTATTCTCTGATAATGTTATGGCTATCCCTAACAACAGGAAGAACAAATGAATCCGATTGGTTGGACTGAAAAGCTTACATCCTGTGTTGGTTGACAATGATAGAACACATAGGGAAAACCCCGAATCTTTGAATTTGATTGGTGGGGGAAAAATAACTGTAACTTGACACCATTTGTGGATTTTGTGCTTAAATACTTGTTGAAATGAATATTCAAGATCACAGTTCAGCCTCCGAGTCTGTTCTGCCACCCAAATCGATCAGGTTTTTTGTGCTGCCCAGTAATAAATCTTACTTTTTGGAACCTTCTTGTGTCTGCTTGGGTTGACTTGCAGAGCCTCGGACCAACCACAACACGCTGACTATCTAGCCTAACCTAACAGGTGAGCTCCAGGCCAGTAGGACCTTGTCTCAAAAAGACGAGTTGGAACACCTGAGATACACATGTGCATATATGTCCCATGCATTTTTAGGTAAGCCTTTGACTGCTGAGCCCCACTGACAACCCAACAGCCCATGATCCCACCATTTCCTTCCCCACTCTACCTCCATTGGCCTAGGTAGCCCCAGAGCCAAGTGACTCCTGTAGTATCAGAGGCACACACAATTGGGCCGCAACGGAGCCTGGCTTAGGGGAAGGGGTGTGTAGAGGGAGGGGTATTTGACCTGTGACCCCAGCAGTACCCATGTGTGTTCTGGACAAATAGCTAAAGCTCCTTATGGATGCCAGCATCCAACAGAGAAAGAACTTTTCCCCCTAGCCCACTCCTAGCCTCCTCTGTGTGAATTTTAAACACTTCCAAGTTCGTCTTCCCTCTCCCACCCTATCTCCCCGGAAGATGATGAATCCCTGGGTCCAGTTTCCCCACCTTCAGGGCGACAGCCTAAGCCTTAGATGTAGACAGGTTTTTCTTTGGGCCATCAGATCACAAAAAAAACAGAGTCTTATTATTTAAAAAGCTAGGCCTATAGCTTAGGCTTTTTCCCCAATAGTTCTTATAAGTTAAATTAACCTATTTCTTTTAATCTACACTCTTTTGGGAGAGATTTTTGAGACAGGGTTTCTCTATTGTTTTGGAGCCTGTCCTGGAACTACCTCTTGTAGCCCAGGCTGGCCTCAAACTCACAGAGATCCGCCTGCCTCTGCCTCCCAAATGCTGGGATTAAAGGCATACGTCACTGCTACCCAGCAGATCTACATTCCTTCACGTGGCTCCGCTACCTTTACTCTGCACTGCCCGTCTGCCTCTTCATCTGGCTGGAGAGTCTGCCTTTCTTCTTCCCGGAATTCTCTCTGTCCAGAAGTCTCTGCTATACCTCCTGCCTAGCTATTGGCCGTTTAGCTTTTTACTAAACCAGTCACAGTGACACATCTTCACACGGTGTAAAGGAATACTCCACCAAACTCAGCCCTGGTTCTTCTGGGAGGAATCTCCTTCCAGCTGTAAAACATCAAGGCACCCCCACTCCATCAGAACCCCTGTAAAATTTTAGATAATTCTGAAGCCATTTCTGACAATTCCAAACCCTCTCAGCCTCTGTGCCTCAATGCTTCCCCTCCTCCCCTGGGAACCAAGGACCTAACAGCGACACATGCACGTACTCAGTTCCTGAACAATTACCCACATACATATGTTTTGACTCAATCCCCTGGGAAACGGGGTCAAAATGACCTCTTACCTCATCTGATCTGACAATAGTTCTCCAGTCAATTATTGGTATTAGCCCTTTTCGAACAAGCCAATCATTATGGTCAAGGAACAACCCCTCTTGATTCTATGGGGCCTTCTCCTTTAAAAGTAGACTGTACCAGCTAGTCGGGGTCTCTCAGCTTCCCGAATGCTGGGGGACCCTGTCATGACAGAATTAATAAAATCCTCATGCTTTTGCATCGGCTATGGTATATGAGATGATCTCTGGAGGCGACTCCTTCTCGGGTTGGACACTAGAGTCCAACACCCCAGGCCTCGCTCTCCTTATTCCTAGTGGAGGTGGATGCCGATGCAAGTTCCCATTGCACTAGTCACGTTCAGGGCGTCCCCTGTCTTGAAAGGGACTCTCAGAGTATCGGCAGAGCTCCCCGAATCCTGTTGAAGAGAGAGAGGAAGGATTATGAGAGCCAGGGCAGGTCAAGTCATCCCAAGGAAACCCACATAATCAACTAACCGAGGCTCATAGCAGCTCCCAGACTCTGGGCTGACAGCCATGGAGCCTGCACAGGACTGACCTAGGACTCCACATATGTGTGACAGTTGTGCTTGATCTGCTTGCAGGACTCCTAGTGGTGGGAGTAGGGCCTGTCCCTAATGCTTTGGCTGACTTCAGGAACCATTCCTGGGTTGCCTTGCCTGGCCTTAATACAAAGGGAGAAGCTTGGTCCTACCTCAACTTGATAAGTAAGCCAAGCTTCATTGACACCCATGGGAAGTCTGCCCCTTTCTGAATAGAAACAGAGGAGAAGTGGATTAGGGGAGTGGAGTGGGAGGTGAGGGAAGAGAATGAGAGGAGAAGAGGGAGGGAAAACTGCAGGCAGGGTGTAAAATAAATAAATACATTTAATTAATAATTTTAAAAAAACTTTGGCAAAGGCAACTGCTGCTGTCTTTGCCTGATCCAAAAGCAGACCTCTGCTTGGGTCCTCTTCCCACCCATAAATAAATCACCCGGTCCAAAAGCAGACCCCCTGTTTGGGTCCCTCTCCCCACCCAAAAATAAGGCTCCGCTGTGCTGAGAATTTGGCATCTGGATGAGTCCTGTGCCAGCTCCGAGGCCCCTTCACATGCACATTATCAAGAGCAGCTGGAGCTTGAGATGCAACCTTGTCCCCCTCTGGACCACGGCTTCTGTGTGCTGACCCTGAGGAACACATCCTGAATCCCACCTCAGGGATCCTGGCCTCTTCTTAGTCACAGATGACTTTTCAGCCCCAGCGGATGGGCACCTGCTCTCCCAGGAAAGCAAAGGTTTCATGTCTGTGCTGGCCTCCTGCTAACCACAGCTGACTCTTCAGCCCCAGATGACCAGAAACCAGAAATTCTTTATACAAGCCCCGAGAGTCTCTAGTGGACTCTGAAGCCTCACAAACCAGGCTTCCACCCTCTATGGTTATCTCAACAGTTTTGTCTTGCAAGCTTCCATGGGCAGCCCAAACTTAGGACACGAATGGCTTTTTCAGCCCAAATTCCCAGGCACTCTCAGAGTCATTCCAAAACACCGTGGTCAGGTCGGTCACAGCAGCTGCTCGCTCTGTCACCAGCGTCCGTCTGAGTTGGGTTTCCATTGCTGTGGTAAACACCACGACCAGAAACCACACGGGGAGTAAAGGGTTCGTTTCATCTTACAGGCGACAGGCCACAATGAAGAGAAGCCAGGGTAGAAACTCAAAGCAGGAATCTGGAGGCAGGAACTGAAACAGAGTCGTGGAGGAGTGCTGTTTATGGGCTTGCTCCTTGGAACATTCTTTTGCATGTGATCAGGGGTGACACTACTCACAGGGGCCTGAGCCATCCCACATCTATCATTAATCATGAAAATACCCCCCATAGCATCCTTGCCTACAGGCCAGTCTAATGCAGGCATTTCCTCAACCGAGCTTCTTCTTCCCGGATGAGACTAGCTCGTGTGAAGTTGGCAGAAGCTACCCAGCACAATGGCTTTTGGCTATGTATGTGGTTCTGTAGATAGGACCTGGAGTCCTCTTTGACCCACTGAGCCAATTGCTATGTATGCCATAAATTATTGAGCTGCTTCTGCAACCTCCCTCCCCACCCCCCGGCTTTTCACCTCCATACAGCTGGAACACCAATTTGGGTAAATGCATATTATGCCTGATTCTAACAAGTAAATTACAGTGGTGGTTTCCACCCATAGCAGGGGGCTTGTTTGTGGGAGATTATGGTGTTTAAACATAAGACACCCTGGTGTGTATGTGAGAAAAAATAATTAAAACAGCCTCTATTGTGGGCTTGAATTGTAGCTTGGTTGGTGGAGCACTTCCTTGGTCCAGGGTTCTGCCATCTCTACCCCTACCTTCCAGCATTAAGGTTACTGCTATATGCTGCCACACCCAACTTCTGCATGGTGCCAGGGTCTGAACTCAAGTCCTCGTGCTGGCACAGCAGGAACTTTACCAAGTGAGCCACCTCCCCAGTCCCAAGTATCATGATTCTTTTTGTTTTGTTTTTCGAGACAGGGTTTCTCTGTAGTTTTGGAGCCTGTCTGGGAACTAACTCTTGTAGACCAGGCTGGCCTTGAACTCACAGGAATCCGCCTGCCTCCTCCTCCTCCCGAGTGCTGGGATTAAAGGCGTGTGCCACCACCACTCAGCTGTGCCATGATTCTTGTTTGGAGGTTGTACACAGGAGCTTGGAACGCTTCCACCTAAAGCTTCCTTTGTGACGTCTCTCCTTCCTCTTGCAGAGTCCCTTCCTCTTGCATGGCCTTGATGGGAAGTGTCTTCCCGCTTTGGAGAGGGAGGTTTCTTCTCTCTCTCTCTCTCTCTCTCTCTCTCTCTCTCTCTCTCTCACACACACACACACACACACACACACACACCAGGCAGTACTCTACTGCTGAGCCACAGTTATATTCTTCACATTTATTTCAGGCTGTCAAATAAAGCATCTCCACTGGGCTAGTCTTACAGGGGACCGGAGTTTGGTTTCCAGCACCCCATTCAAGGTCTCACAAGCACCTGTAATACCAGTTCCAGGTCTTTGAAGCCTTCTTCTGCCCTCCAAGGGCACCACATGAATGTACCATCACCTGCACAGACACAAACACACACACACACACACACACACACACATGTACACACACACAAATATATGTGTAAATAGAAAATAAAATATTGCTGGGTGGTGGTGGCACATGCCTTTAATCCCAGCACTTGGGAGGCAGATGCAGGCAGATCTCAGTGAGTTGGAGGCCAGACCGATCTACAGAGTGAGTTCCAGGACAGCCAGGACTGTTACACAAAGAAAACCTGTCTCGAAAAATCATAATAAATAAATAAATAAGTAAACAAACAAACAAACATTTGGGTTGGAGAGATGGCTCAGTGGTTAAGGGCCCTTGCTGCTCTTGTGGAGAACCCAGGTTCAGTTCCCAGCAGCCACATGCTTGCTCACAACCACCTGTAACTACAGTTCCGTGGGATCTAATGCTCTCTTCTGGACTCTTCTGGCAAACAGTACATATGTGGTGCACATATATACATAGACAAAACCAACACATGATGACCTTTTCATGTCAATAGCCTTCCCATAAGCATGAGGAGTACTCAGTGCCCACGAGTGGCGGACTGAATGTTTGCCCAGTGACCTGTGGAGGAAACCCAGCCTCCCTCATTGGCATGTCTGGTCCTCCACACCCGTCACTGTCTTCCCCATGGGGACACCACAGGAGCATGCTCCACCAAGACTTGATCCTGTCAGCCGACCAGAGCTGCTGTGTCAGCTGTTGGCAACTGAGCCCTGTGCCTCAGCCCCGAGGGCAGGGTTCTGATTGCTTTGGGCGACAGCTGCCGCATGGCTATCTTCACCAACCTGGGTTACAGGGCTTTCCCCTGTCCTACTGACATCCATGTCCCTTCATCTCAGGGCTCAGAGTGGTTGCTTGTTTTGTTTTGAGAATAGGTCTCATACACTAGTCCAAACTGGCCTAGAAGTCACTATGTGGCCCAATGTGGCATCAAAATTTGAGCAATCCTCCTGTCTCCACCTCCCCAGTGCTGAGATTTAGATGTCTGAGCTGCCACACTCAGTCTTCAAGACAGGGTTTCTCTGTGTAACCCTAGCTGTTCTGGAACTCACTCCGTAGATAAGGCTGGCCTTGAGCTCATAGAGATCCTCCTGCCTCTGTTTCCCAAGTACTGGAATTAAAGGTGTCCAACACTATTCCCAACTTTAAAAAAAAAAACAATTAATACAGTGTGCTTGCTAGTTTTATGCCAAGGCCTTGAACTCACAGAGATCCTCGTGCCTCTGTCTCGTAAGTACTGGAATTAAAGGTGTCCACCACCAGGCCCTACTTTAAACCAAAAAAAAATTTAATACAGTGTGCTTGCTAGTTTTATACCAACTTGACACAAGCTAGAGACATATCTGAGAAGAGGGAATCTCAACTGAGAAAATGCCTTCATAAAAATTGACCTGTAGGCAAGTCGGTGCTGCATTTTCTGGGTGGGTGAATTGATGTGCATGAGCCCTAACTATTGTGAGCGGTGCCATCCCTGGTGCTATAAGAAAGCTGGTTGAACAAAGGATAGCGAGCCAGCCAGTAAGCACTGCAGCTGGACATTCTTTGGACCCCCAGTTCCCAAATAAAGACACAAAGACTTTTATTAATTATAAACGCTTGGCCTTAGCTTAGGCTTGTCCCCAACTAGTCCTTAAATTAACCCATTTATATCAACCTATGCTCCGCCACGTGGTTCATTACCTCTCCTCAGTACTGTACATCTGACTGGCTCTGAGTCTCACTGGATTAATCCTGTGTGCCTCAGATTCCTCCCAAGTTCTCTCTCTCCCTGGAAATCCCACCTACCCTCTCCTGCCTAGCTATTGGCCATTCAGCTCTTCAGTAAACCAATCAAAAGGCAAGTTAGAGACACATCTTCACAATATACAAAAGGATTATCCCACAATACAGAACTCCTTCATGGTCTCTGCTTCAGATACCAGCTCCAAGTTCCTGCCTTGAGTTCCTACCCTGACTTCTTTGGATGGTAGACTACATGTTGGTTTTGGTCATGGTGTTTTATCTCAGCAGCAGAAACCCAAATTAAGCAGAAAGTTTCAGATTTTCCTGTTTGCACTTCCTCCCCAAGGATTGTGGGAATGAATAAATAAATGTATGATTCTAAATAATAAATAAATTGAAAATAAAAGTTTAATTTTTTCTCTTCATTTTTTATAGAAAATAATTTTTCCATACAGCATATTCTGATCAGTTTCCTCTCTCCCAACTATCCCCAGATCCTCTCCACCTTCCCCCTCCCAAATCCACACCCTTTCTTGATCTTTTTCTCCTTAGAAAACAAACAGGCATTTTTTTAAAAAAAAAGAAAGAACAATAAAATAAGAAAATTTTAAAGGTAAATAAAATAAAACTGAATAGGATAAAACAATCAATCAGAAAAGAAAAAGCATCCCAGGTGGCGAAGCACAACTTTAATCCCCGCACTCAGGAGGCAGAGGCAGGTGGATTTCTGTGAGTTCGAGGCCAGCCTGGTCTACAGAGTGAGTTCCAGGACAGCCAGAGCTGTTATACAGAGAAACTCTGTCTTCAAAAACAAAAGAAAGAAAGAAAGAAAGAAAGAAAGAAAGAAAGAAAGAAAGAAAGAAAGAAAGGAAGGAAGGAAGGAAGGAAGGAAGGAAGAAAGGAAGGAAGGAAGAGGTCTGGAGAGATGGCTCATGGCTCAGTGGTTAAGAGCACTGACTGCTCTTCCAGAGGTCCTGAGTTCAATTCCCAGCAACTACATGGTGGCTCACAACCATTTGTAATGAGATCTGGTGCCCTCTTCTGGCGTGTGGGCATACATAGAATGTTATATACATAATCAATAAATAAATAAATCTTTAAAAATTGAGAAGGAAAGAAGGAAGGGCCATAAGAAGACACACACACTCTCATTATATAGATGGTTGTGAGCTGCCATGTGCTCAGGCCCTCTGGAAGAGCAGTCAGTGCTCTTAACCTCTGAGTCATCCATCCAGCCTCCTGACATACACATTCTCACACATAAAAATCCCCAAAAGACACAAAATCAGAAACCATAGTAAACAAGCAAAAGACCCGTAGGTTAAAAGAAGGAAGGAAGGAAGGAAGGAAGGAAGGAAGGAGAAAGAAAAGTCCAGATAAAACATTATGAGTCAAAAAAACCTCCAAAAGTTCCATTGAGTTAGTTTTCTGTTGGCCATTTACTGTTGGGCATAGGGCCTGTCTTTAAGAATGGTTGGTCTACTTAGTGAGACTCCATGGGGGGGGGGGCTTTTTATCCTTTATGAGCAGTTATCAATTGGAGATAACTTCTGGGCTTGTGTCTACTTCCTCTCTCAGGATGGGAACCTCATCTGGCTTAGACCCATGCAGGCCTGTGCCTGTTGTCACAGTCTGAGTTCATATGTGCGACAGTCCTGTGCCTGCTGTCACGGTCTGTGAGTTCATATGTGCGTCAGCCCTGTGCCTGTTGTCACAGTCTGTGAGTTCATATGTGCATCAGGCCTGCTGTGTCTGGAAGACACCATTCCTCGGTTGTCATCCACCCCACTGGCTCTTAAAATCTTTCTGCCTCCTCTTGTGGAGCATTCCCTGAACCCTGTGGGGAAGGATTTGATGGAAGCATCCCACTTAGAACTGAGTGGTCCAAGATCTCTCTCAGCTACACAGTGTCCAGCTGTGTATTTCTGTATTTGCCCCCATCTACTGCAGGAGGAAGCATCTCTGATGGCGGGTGAACAAGGTACTGATCTATGAGTATAGCAGAATGTCAACAGGAGTCATTTTACTGCTGTGTTCCTTAGCAGGCAGTAGTATTTTGCTTGTCCCTAAGGCCATGGCTATCTAGTGTCAGGTTCTTGGCCAGCTGAGTAGTGTTGGGCATGGGTTCAATGTCAGAGCGAGGGCCTTACATGCAATTCGGCGGTGGTTGGCTGCTCCCACAACATTTGCGTCATTATTGTACCAGTGTATCTTGCAGGGAGGTCACCCTTGTAGATCGAAGGATTTGAAGCTGGATGGTGTTTCTCTTTCTCCTCTGTTCGGGTGTAGAGTACCTTCCAGAACCATGAACACTAGTCAGTAGTGGTGAAGGCCTAGGTAAGTACCAACTCAAATTCTCCGTGTTCAGTGAAATATGTAGGTATTGTCTGTAGCAATAGAGCCTTTCCATTAGTTTCTGGAAACTAATCAATGACTTTGACAATTGCCTGGGCTGTCCAGGAGTTTATATAGGGCTCCTTTCACCAACAACTCAATTTCACGTAATTCATTTCTGGCACTGGATATTTAATTTGGTGGTGAGGGATGTCTAATTGGGGCTGTATCTCCCTGTTACTTGGTAATCCCCTTTAGATCTCTTTCACGTGTGTATATGCAATAGGCTTCTATATGACCCCACAAATGGCCCTTAATTTTAGCTGTCCCTCCCATATTCCCTCCTTTACCGCTCTTCCCCCACCCCTCCCTATTTGATCCTCCCATTCCTGTCTCTCTCCACCCCATTCACCCATAATCATCTATTCTATTTCTCCTTCTTAGGAAAATACTCCTCCTTCCCAGTCCCTTACTCTACACCTAACCTCTGTGTTTAGACATACTTATTGAAAAGGTAGGAGCTGACATTCACATGTAAGAGAATACATACTATATTTGTCTTTTGAGATCTGGGTTACCTCACTCAGGATGATTTTTTTTATAGCTCCGTCCATTTACCTGTGAATTTCATATTTTTTTTACTTAACAGTTGAGTAATATTCCATGTGTAAATGTGCCACTTTGTCTACCCAATCATCCATCGATGGACATCTAGGCTGGTTCTAATTTTTGGCTATTACAAATAGAGCAGCAGTGAATATGGTTGAGCAAGTGTCTCTGTAGTAGGGTGTAGAGCCCTTTGGCTATATACTCAAGAGTGGTGTAGCTGGATCTTGAGGTAGGTCTATTCCCAGCTTCCTGAGGAACCACCATATTGATTTATATAGTGACTGTACAGGTTTGCACTCCCACCAGCAGAGGATGAGTGTTCTTACTCCATCCTCTCCAGCATGAGCTGTCACTTGGGTTATTGACCTTAGTCATTCTGACAGGTGAAAGATGAAATCACAAGCCAAGCATGGTGGCACATGCCTTTAATCCCAGCACTCCAGAGCTGAGACTGGTGACTCTCTGAGAAGCCAGGCTGGTCTACAGAGCAAGTTTCAGGACAGCAAGGGCTACACAAAGAAATCCTGTCTCATGTCTCAAAAAAAAAATGAAATCTAGAAGTAGTTTTGATTTACATTTCCCTGATCCTGATTACTAAGTATGTTGAACATTTCTTTGTGTTTCTCAGCCACTTGTGTTCCAACTTTTGAGTTGAGCTAAAACTGTCTAGTTCTGTGCCTCATTTTAAATTGAGTTGTTTTTTGTTTGGTTTGTTGTTGTTGTTTACTGTTTTCTTGGTGTCCAGATTTGGATATTAGCCCTTTATCAAATGTGTAATTGATGAAAATCTTTCACCGTTCTGTAGCTGCCACTTTGTGCAAATGATGGTGTCCTTCACCAGACAGAAGCTTTCCATGAGTTCCCATTTATTAATCGTTCTTTTTTTCTGTGCTATCAATGTTCTGTTCAGAAAGTCCTTTTCTGTGACAATGAGTTCAAGCCATCTCTCCACTTTCTCTTTTACCAGATTTAGATATTTAACCTTATGTTGAGGTCTTTGATCCATTTGAAGGTGAGTTTGGGGCAGGGTATTAAGGATGAATTTATCTAGATTTGTCTACATCTTTCCAGTTTGACCAACACCATTTGTAGAAGATAATTTTTATGTATTTATTTCTGGTTTCTTTATATAAAGAAAATCAGGTGTCCATAGGTATGTGAACTTATGTTTGGGTCTTCAATTCAACTCTATTAATCAACCTGTCTGTTTTTATGCCAATACCTACCAAGCTGTTTTTATTACTATAGCTCTGTAATACAGTTTGGGAATGTAGATGGTGATAGTTCTAGAAGTTCTTTTATTACTCAAGATTGTTTTAGCTATCCTTAGGTCTTTGTGTTTCCACATGAAGCTGAAAATTGTCCTTTCAATTCCTGTGAAGAATTGTGTTGGGGTTTTGATAGGATTGTATCAAACCTGCAGATTGCTTTTATTAGTGTGACCAGGTTCACTATATTAATTCCACCAATCCATGAGCATGGGAGATCTTTCCATCTTCTGAGATCTTCTTCAATGTCTTAAAGTTTTTATATATTATACAAGTCTTTCACTTGCTTGTTTAAAGTTATCCCTAGGATAATTTATTTTATAATTTGAGGCTATTGTAAAAGGTATTTGTATAAAGTGTCAACATGACCACTCCATGGTATGGTTGAAGGAAGGTGTTTATTGTAGATATGAGAGACAGAGCAGCCAGAGGCATTGGGAAGAGTCCAGAGCAGAAAGAGAAAGAAGTAGACTGAACACAGCCAGCAGACTGGACCTGACCATCAAAGAAACTGGAACAGAGAGCAAGAGGAATGAGATAAAGAGAGAGAGAGAAAGCATATCAAAATATAGTGTTACAAAGAGAATGAGTATGAGTATCCGGGGGTGGGGGGAGCCTGTGAGCTGGATGGGGTTTAGGGTGAGTTCAGCTCCCAGAACTCAGGTAATGAAGGAGGGACGTCTTCTGAACATTGACCTCTTACACTCACATCACTTACACTCCCATCAAGGCACATGCGTCAACAAACACACACAGCACATTATATATATATAAAACTGGGGAGCTGGAGAACTGACTGCTCTTCTAGAAGACTCTGGTTCGATTCCCAGGACCCACATTGTGGTTCACAACCATCTTTAACCATCCTCTGGCCTCCATGGGTACCAGGCAAAACACAGGCAAAACACCCACACCCACACATTTAAAATAAAAAAGTAAAACAGATGCTGCCAATGCCTGCTGGCTCCTGGTTCCTTGTTGTGCTGACTTCTATATTAATTACTCTTCTCATGGCTGTGACCAAATACCTGGCAGGAAGCAAATATCACATAGACAAAGACTGCCATCCTGGAATCCCTTCCACAAATACTCCAACTGGTGATGGCTCAGCCTTAACCGCACATCTCCCTACCCATAGCAAGAACCATGCAACTGGGGCTATGGCAGAAAAGCACACCGATACACACCATACAGGAAAGGTCGGCGTTTTGTTATCTCCTCCTCTGATGCTCCCGTCAGGCCTCAGTTGCATGCATGGATAACCATAGCCAGAATCAGGCACTCACTCCTCCCAACTCATTTGTGGATCTATTTGCCCCTGCTTCACTGCCAAGTGCTGTGTCATAGACTTTTCCTGGAAAGACAGGGCATAAACAAATCTGCCAACCCTAAAAAAGAGCCCACAAAAGACCAAAGTAATGACTGCACCAGCCGAACCTGGTAAACAAACGAGTTTCTACCAGAGTTACAAACAGAATGGGTCAGGGATATTTAGGTGGAACAGGAATGACTCAAAGGCAGGTCTGAGAATCTCTTCTTACAGCTGGTTGTCAGTCCCCTCCCCCAGCAGTGACTCCTTTTCTAAAGCTAAGGGGACTTCAAGAATCTCCCAAGTTTCTGCCCTTTTGTTTTTAACAGGCCTGGCAGAAATGAAGATATTCTGGAGAGGCTTCTGTGTCTCTCAGTCTATCAGACTGAAAATAATGGACCCCAAAGAAACAGGAATTTCTCCGGGAATCTCACGCCGGACAAGGGAAAGGGCCCCAGCCAGAGGGAAAACTTCTAGAGATTTCACACAGTTCTAATAACTTGTCAGACCGCTGAGATTTAAGCTCAGGCAGAGCTGGGTCAGTGGTGGGCGGAGCTGCACCTTGACCCGGACCATTGCTTAGAGATAACATCCCTGTCCCTTTAACTTTACCTTCACTTCAGGACTTGGATGGTTCCTTCCCTGAATCTCTGTCCCTCTTCCCAAAGTGCCAACATTGAATCAATCTCCTTCTTTTGCTTTCTACTTTTTTTTTTTAAAGATTTACGTATTTGTTTTACCTATATGGATGTTTTGGCTGCATGTATGTATGTGTACCACATGCATGCCCAGAGGTCCACGGAGATACCTCCAACGCTTCTTCTCTCAGACCTTCACATTCGTGGTAACTCAGCACTCACCTTTTTTCTTTTCTTTCTTTCCTTCTTTCTTTCTCTCTCTCTCTCTCTCTCTTTCTTTTTTTTGGAGACAGAGTCTCACTGTGTACCCCTGACTGACCTTTGATTGTGTAAACCAGACTACCTGCCTCTGGCTCCAGAATGTTGCAAGTAAAGGCATCCGCCGCCACCACGACTGGCCATAAATGTAATTTCTTTTTAATCCATAAATAAATAGCCGGTGCTGTACAGCACACGGTAATCATCCCACTACTTGGAGATCACAGGGCGTGTCAGAAGTTCAGAGTCATCTTCAGAGCAATATAATGAATTCCTGGCCAATCTGGACAAAAAAAAAAAAAAAAAAAGACAAAACAGTCTCAAAAATCAATTAATCAAAGCTTTAAAATGACGAATCAGCTCATTTTGAAAACGCAGCCGCCAGGTTAGCACTTCCTGGAGGGAGAGGCCAGGCAGCCATCTCAGATCGGGCCCCGCCAGGTGGGCGGGGATTTTCCAGCTATAAGGGCCTGGATTGGTCTGCCTGCGAGAATATCAGCCAATCAAGATGACGAAAGTGCCTAGCCCCGCCTCGCGCAGGCGTATTGGCTCCGGGGAGGCGGGCTTTCCGCGGTCTCGGCGTCGGGTGTGCTTCCGGGCTGGTGGCGGCGTGACGTCAGGAGGAGGGCAGGTAGGTACGGGGTGCGGAGCGGTCCGCGGTGGCGACGAGGGTGGCAGGACATCAATCCCACCCCTGCGGCTTGGCGCGGGAGACCCGCGGACGCGAGCGGGTTCCCAGGGCCCAGCAGCCGTTCCCCGCCGAAGGCGCCCCTAGCCGTCTTCATGCAGAAGATGAGCCCTCCAAGCCCAAGTGTGGAACATGGTGCTTAGGAACAGTAGCTTGAGGGCCGGCGAGGTGGCTTCGTCGGCAGTGACGCTTGAGGCCAAGCCTGACGGCTTGAGTTCGACCCTGAGCGTGGTGGGAAAAAAAAATCCATTCTTGTGGGGTGTTCTCTGACCTACACACACTTCGTGGCACACTCCCCCAACACACAGAAAACATGTAATTTGTAAGGAGCTGGCTTGTGTTGCCCTTGCAGGGGACTGGGGTTCAGGACCCAGAGCTCACAGCTGCCTATAGCTCCAGCGAATCAACCCTCTACCCTCTCGAGCACCTGCACTCACTTGTGCATAAATACACACACATGCACATAACTTAATCATTTTGAAAATTGTTAGTAGTCCCATGCGCTTCCTTCTCAATGCCTAACACCTGCCACGACTCCCAGGCGCAGCCTCGGCAGCTCCATCCTGTAGAAAACTCCTTTTTTTTTCCACCTAATTTCAGAAAGTGAGGCCCAGTGCAGCTGGCCCGGAGTCAGGCAGCTAGGAAGCAGCAGAGAGGCCGGTAGGCTGTCGTTTGTGCAGGCTGGTGAGGTCAGGAGTGATCCTGACTCTGATGACCTACCTCATCCCTGAGCATGCGCCAAGCAGCCTGTGTGTAACCTGGCTGTGGTACTCCCGATGGTGATGAACCACCTTAAGGCTTCAAAAGCTGACACTGGAGGATCTGGAGTACAGAGCCAGCCTGGACTCCACAGAGGGGCGTGACTCCAAAACAAACTTGTTAAATATTATAAAACAGACCCCAGACACACGCTGACTCACAAGCTGGGCATCTACACTATAGGCAGTCCCCATACACTTCTTTCATTACAACAAGCCCCAAATTCATTCCTCCTGTCAATACCCCCCATTTCCAACTTTTGTTTGCTTCATTTTTGCTTTTTGAGGTAGGGTCTCACTGTGTAGTTCTGGCTGTCCTGGCCTTGCTGTGTAGAGCAGACTGTTGTTGGAACTCAAGCCTGTGCCCCTGGTTCTGACCCCTAAGTGCGTGAGTTGTGCGCTTTCAATGCCCTGGACCTTGTTCCCTCCTGACTGGTGAAGAAATGGGAGCTCCGGGAAAGTCAGAGACCCAGGCCGCTGTGACCCGAAACCTGGGCAGGCAGTTAAGTATTTGGGTGAGGGAACAGCAAGATGGCTCCGTAGGTGAGGACACTTGCTGCCAAGCCTGACAACCTGTGTTCCATTTCTGGACCCACCTCCCGAGTTGTCTTCTGACCTGCGCACACCAACACGTCTGTACCTGGACACACAATGATTAATTTTTAAACTTAGAAAATTAAAAGATGGTGGAAAGATGGCTCAGCAGTTAAGAGATATACTGCTTTTCTGAAGACTCAGAGTTCAGTTCCCAGTACCAGGTCAGGTGACTCACTGGCCTGTAGCTCCAGCTCCAGGGAATCAGACATCCTCTCTTAGACTCTGTGGCTGTGCTTGCACGTGCACACACACACACACACACACACACAATTTTAAAATAAATCTTTTTTTAAAAAAATTCTCAAGTCGGGCAGTGGTGGCTCATGCCTTTAATCCCAGCACTCCAGAGGCAGAGGCGGGTGAATCTTTAAGTTTAAAACCTGCAAGATCTACAGAGCAAGTTCCAGGACAGCCAGCACTCTTACACAGAGAAACCCATCTTGAAAAACCAAAACAGCAAGGAAAACCGTCTGTTTTACATTTTATCTATTCATTTTGTGTGCATTCATGTGTGTGGTATATGCCATGACACATGTGGAGATCAAGTCTGTTCTCTCATTCCACCATGTGAGCCCCAGTTTTTAAGTTTTAAGTGGTTGGGAACCACATCTGAGCCTTCTGGTAAAGACCAAGTGTAAATCGTTGAGAATACCATAAGACAGGTTACACTTTTGTGTAATTCAAACTTAACAATAAAAATAAAATTGGGGCCAGAATGGTGGCTCAGTGTGTCACTGCACCTGCCACACAATTCTGGAAACCCAAAACCCATGTAAATTTGAAGAAACACAAAACTGTCTGTGGCCTGCACTTACACATGTGCACACACAAAACTGCCTATGGCCTGCACTTACACATGTTGTGCACACACAATAATAATTTTTTTAAAAAAATAATTTTCCCAGAGTCAGTCTTTTACCTGCTCTCCATCCTTTTAGCCTAGGGCAGTTGAGCAGGGATATTCAGTGGTAAGAAGACAGAAGTGTTACCCATCCTGTCACAACAGGTTTACCTGCCTGGGCTTACTCTGGAACCCCTTCTCCCCTGACAGGGCTGTCCCCTCCTCCCAGCGTGACCGCTCTTTAACTTAGATGAGTCTCTGTTGCCCATCCAGCATGTATCTCACGACAGGGTCTCCTGTTGCGCAGGCTAGCTTTGAACTTGATCCTCCTGCTTCTACCTTCTCACTGCTGAGCATGGCCGTTGATGTAATCGGTAGAACTGGGGACGTCCTGCCTGCTAAACAGTCACGGTCACTCTACTAACCAAGCCAAATTGCTATCCTTTTTGGTTTTTTGTTTTGTTTTGTTTTTTTGGTTTGGCTTTTCAAGACGGGATTTTTCTATATAACAGTCCTGGTTGTCCTGGAACTTGCTCTAAATACCAGGCTACCTCTTCCTCCCAAGTGCTGGGACTAAAGGCATGCACCACCACTCCCCAACTCTTATTTTTGTTTTTAATCAACTTAATCATTTATTTTTCAGTACTGGGATGGATCCCAGGATCTTGTGCGAGCTTGGCAAGAGACAGTCCCCATGAGCTACATCTCTAAATTGTTTTAGTTTTATTTTGGCATTGCCCATACTGGTTTCAAATTTGGACTCTTCCTATCTCAATCCTGTTATTCTTGGTATCTGGGATTATAAGAATTAACACCTGGCTCCAAGAAGTGACTTTAGATTGGGTGTTTGAATGAGGCCTCTGGCATTCAAGAGAAACAACAAAAGCTACATCTTTGTACTTAGGGCTATATTCCAGTGCTGGGGCCCCTGCCTAGAATCCCCTAGTGAGAGGCAGGGAAGTGGGGCTCAGTGGTAGAGTACTGTCTTAGCCTTTGTGAGGCTGAGTCCATCCCAGTAGTTCAGGAACAGTCCAGTTGCCTGGCTTCTGCAGATAGCCAGGAAGTCAGCTAGACCAGAACAGAAAAAGGAGAGGGGTGGGTGACCTCAGAGAGCAAAGGCTGGGAGGCAGTAGGCTCTGTAGGTTTGGTTATCAACTCGACTGAGAGCTTCCAGGGGCCAAGGGGTCATGGCATGCTAGTACATGTTATAGGAGACTCCTGCTGGGCCAGTGAGACTCTTCATTGACTCCACCAAGCCTACAACCTGGGTTTGATGAAAAGTTGAAGCGGGGAAAGGAGAAAACTGACTCCTATAAGTTGTTCTCTGACCTTCACATGCTTGGCATGCCATGCACACACACACAGGCACATAACAATAAGTGTTTTAATAGGAAAATGTAAAAGGAGCCACTTGACAGCTTCTGCACAGGAGCAGGGTGGGCAGTAGGAATTGAGGGCAGGGCTAGCACACAGACCACCATCCCTACTTGATCGCCCCAGCATAGAGTCTGGAACCACACACTTCTCTAAACTCTTTCTGTTTCCTTCCTCCCTCCCTCCAGGCTGTCCTTGGATGCTCCTCACCCTGTGGAGACATCACAACTCAGCCATTGTGAACTTGAAGGAACAGGAAGAGCCAAGCCAGACCGCCATACAGCCACATCTGTACAGGGCAGCCTGTGGCCTCTGCAGGCCCTATAGGAGGGTCCACCCCACCACTGCATGCATTGACCAGGCCACTTGCCAGTTGCACCCTTGCGAGTGAGGACCCGTAGGCAGCTCCCAAGATGGTGAGTAGAAGATTCCCAAGCCCGGGTTCCTCCTAGGCACCAGCACAGCCTCCAGGCAGCCCTGCTTCTCCCAGGCTCCTGGGTGGTAGCTATTGATTGTTGGTAGTGGTGGCAGACATTTGCTGGGCACTCAGACCACCCCCCCAGCAGGTTTTCTCTCCATCTTGATCTTGCTCCCTCCTTGCCCCTTTCCTTCCTTTCTGATAATGTTTAGCCGAGTCGCCTCAGACACCCACATCTTAGTGCTGGGATTATGCCTCGTTGCTGCGGGGCTGAGGATGGAAACCAGGGCCTTGTGCTTGCTGGGCAGGCACTCCGCTACTGAGCCGCATTGCCACTGGGAAGTGTGTGAGGTGGTCCTGCCCACTTCATCAGTGCGGCTCTAGGAGACTGTGTCCTCTGAAAAGGAGCCTGTGCTGCTAAGCTAATTAGTCAGTCTTTTACAAATATATAGAATTGTGCTTGATTTATTTATCACAGAGTGGGCGCACATGCATGTGGTGGTCAACTCCTTCCCCCATGTGGGTCCCAGGCTTCAGATCCAACACCCTCAACCACCATCTCTTCAGCCCTATAGTCACTCTTTGTCCTTCCCTCCTCGCTGTCCTGACACCCACTCAGCTGCCTCAGACTCTGAATCCCCCCTGCCATGAGCACGTGTGCCGTCCTGTCTGGCTTCACACGCAGCATGGTGTTCAAGGCAGGGCTGGCCCAGGACTCTAGGCAAGTGCTTTGCCCCTGCGCTGTGCACACAACACTGGACCATGTGTTGTGCTGTAGTTTATTTTTGAGATTGTATTTTAATTACATTTCTCCCTTCTCCTTCTTCCTCCGGACTCTCTCATATAGCCCTCCCAGCTCGCCTTCAAATTCATGGCCTCCTTCTTCATCACTCTTTCTTATGTGTGTGAAGTATTTGTACATACATGTGTATTCCCAAATATAATCTGTTGAGTTCATATAATGTCATGTGTGTGTATGTTTTCAGGACTGACCATTTGGCTGGACAACCCATTGGTGTGTTTCTCCTTGGGGAGAGCTGCCTCTCCTGCTCTCAGCTTTCCTCTGTTGCCTGTAGCTCTTCGTTGAGGTCTTGTAGTCATTACCCACTTTGGCATATTTGTTGGTGTCCTTGTTCAACTCACGTTAGGGTGATCATGTGGTTGAGACTTTGCAGGTGTAACTTCTGATATTTCTAGGAGACACAGTCTCACAGCAAACTCCCTGGTCCTCTGATCTCACAGCCTTAGGTGTGGGAGTGTTTTGTAGATGTACTCACTGGGACTGGGCCCCACGACTCTGCATATTGATTGGTTGTGGTTTTCTGTAGTGGTCTCTAAGAGTGGCAGCTAAGAGAAGTTTCCTGAATGATGGGTAAAGACTACACTTATTAGTCTAGATCAGCAGTTCTCAACCTGTGGGTCGAGACCCTTTGAGGGGTCACATATCAGATATCCTGCATAGCAGGTATTTACATTACGATTCAAA
Organism: Myodes glareolus; assembly: GCF_982192425.1. Taxonomy (NCBI): domain Eukaryota; kingdom Metazoa; phylum Chordata; class Mammalia; order Rodentia; family Cricetidae; genus Myodes; species Myodes glareolus. The sequence goes on along the minus strand of NC_142047.1, from coordinate 12,532,406 downwards.
ACAATAGCAAGAGTACATTTATTCAAAACAGTAGCAACAAAATAATTGTATGTTGACGATCACCACAGCTTGAGGAACCGTATTAAAGAGCCTAGCATAAGGTCTGGATTCCATCCCCAGTACCCCATTAGTCAGGTGTGGTGCACGTTCATAGTACCAGCGTTGTGAGGGCAAAGCAGGAGGATCGTGGCTAGTCTAAGCTACATAACAGCTTCATGATCAGCTGGGCTACGTGAAACACTGTTTTAAAACAAACCTTTAGGAGTCAATGGCCACCCACACCACCCCCGGCTTTTTTGGTTTTTCGAGACAGGGTTTCTCTGTAGCTTTGGAGCCTGTCCTGGAACTAGCTCTGGTAGACCAGGTTGGCCTCAAACTCACAGAAATTCTCCTGCCTCTGCCTCAAGTGCTGGGATTAAAGGTGTGCGCCACCACCGCCCGGCATCCCCCCTTCTTTACCACTGCCTACAGTCCCCAAGAACACGCAGCCACTCCTATAAAACAGTGTGGCCTTAAGGCATCTCCCAAAGCTATAACAAGTAGATTTTCAGCCTAGTTCCCACTATAGATCAGATACTGGATGGAACATTCAGTGTGTCCTGAGGTCCCTGCATTACCTTCTCTGACGCATGGTTCCCCTCTGTTTTCAGGGTGAAAGGAAAGGCCAAAACAAGTACTACCCCCCGGACTTCAATCCCGAGAAGGTGAGCAGCTTCAATGACCCCCATAGCCTCAGGGACCAAGTGTCACTAGAGAAGACTCCAAGTACCTGGAGGATGAGTGCAGGCTCTTCCCACTTAGCATGGCATTGCATAGAAAGCCCTGCTATAGATTACCATGCCATCAAGTAGAAAGTGTTTCTATGGACTCTGGTGTCCCCTTCCTTCAGATACCAAGGACAGCTCTGTCCTTGGCTCCAGGCTATGTGCTGTACCAAAAATGTCCACACCTCCTTTGGTGCTGGTAGGATGTAAGACTGAAGCCCCTTCTACCCAGGGAGGCACTTGTCCCCCAGCAGTAGGAAGAGCAGAGGAACAAGCTACCCTAGCTTGGCCTTGCTTACCTTCACTCACCCTTTCCATACAGCATGGCTCTCTCAACCGATACCACAACAGCCACCCCCTTCGAGAACGGGCTCGGAAACTGTCACAAGGCATCCTTGTCATCCGGTAAGAAGCTACTCACCCCCTCTCCCATTGATAGGCCCAGTGCTGCAAGGTTCTAATTCCATAATTCAGGAAGACATTGCATCGGTCACCCATTGCTGCATAACAAAGCATTAAGTATTTGCTATTGATAAGAAGTCTAGGTACCTCTTCTGGGCTGGGAAGAACCTGACTCGGTCTTCTTCCTTCATTGGTGGGGGCTTGGTAGCTGAAGACCAGCTGATCCAGTGGGGCCTTGGCCTGTAGAGGTAGACGGTTCCACAGTGGGTCTTTCTTCCAGCAAGCCAGCAGTATCATGGCTCCAAAAGAGCCTGCAAAAGTGCCAGGACTCTAAAGGCAAGACCCAGACCTTGTCCCTTCTTTCCCTTCGATTGCCCAGTGTGAATCCTGATTCCAGGGCTGGGGCCAGACTCTTCCTCTGCATGGGACAAGCCACAGAATGATGCACAAGAACCTGACCACAGAAGGAAGAGTGGCCAGCTAGCACCTCCCAGATACTAGATGACCTGAGGCAGGAGCATCATTTGAGTGTAAGAGTTCAAGAACAGCCTGGGTAACATAGCCAGAATATGCCTTAAGAAAAAGGGGGAGCAGCAATGATTCAGTGGGTGAAGGTATCTGTTTCCTAGCCAGGCCCCTTCATTCAATCCCCAGAACCCATATAGTGAAAGGAAAGACCCAACTCATGAACATTGTCTTCTGACTGCCACACATACAATGGATAAATAAGTAAATGTAAGAAAAACAACATTGAAAATCCTTGTCTTTGCTTTAGATTTGAAATGCCGTACAACATCTGGTGTGATGGCTGCAAGAACCACATCGGCATGGGTGAGTTCACCATCACCCGTGACCTGCCTGCTCCTCCAGCCCCCCTGTGCCAGGTGCTCTGAGACACCAGCCCCAAGGCCAAATCGGAAGGTGGCAGATCCCCAAGCTAGAGAACAACGAGAAGGCTAGGCCCTGGGATCCAGACCCTGTCCCTGCCAGTCGCCAGGAGGTGACCTTTACCCACCAGCTGGACTTTATGCCTCAGTTTCCCAGTCTGTAAAGTGCAGCTGGGGTGAGGCCCACCTTTGTATGTTCAAAGTGCTTCTTGCAGCACATGTTCCGGACAGAGGGCTGGGGCTGCCCTCCATCTGCCTGCCGCAGCCGAGCACAGGGTCAGCAGCACAACACTGGGCAGGGGTTACCCTCCTGACTTCCATTTCCACCCTGGGATGTGGAACAGATGCCTCAGTTTCCCTCTGTTCCCACACTACAGCAGTCCATACCATACCATCTTCTTTTAATTTGATTTATTGTGTGTGTGTGTGTGTGTGTGTGTGTCAAAATTATGGAAGTCAGAGAAGAATTTGCGGGTGTCGATTCCCTCCTTCCGCTGTGCTGTTTCCAGTGACTGAGCGCAGGCCGTCCAGTTTGGCAGCAGACACCTTTCCACCGAGCTGTCTCAGCACCCCATCCCATCCCATCTGGATTCAGAACTTCCCTTGTTAACCATTGCACCACTGCCTTAGTTAGGGGTTACTGTGTTGTGATGAAACACGTGACCAAAGGCACTTAGGGAGGGAAGGCTTTGTTTCACTCACGCACAGGTCTGTATAACAGTTCTTCATCAAAAGCAGCAAGGGCAGGAACGTGGAGGCGGGAGCTGATGCAGAGGCCATGGAGGGGTTCTACTTTCTGACTTGCTCCTCGTGGCTGCCTTTTTATAGAACCCAGGACCACTAGCCCAGGGATGTCCCAGCCCACAATGGGCTGACCCTTCCCATCAACCACTAATTGAGTGCCTTACAGCTGGATCTTACGGAGAAATTTTCTCAGTTGGGGGTTTCCTCCTCTTTGGTAACTCTAGCTTATGTGACGTTGACATAAAACTAACGTCCTAGTGGATTGCATCTGTTCTGGTTCCTGGTGGTCAGGATTGTCCCCACAGCAAGCAGTTCTGCAGCAGCCAGTACTAGCAAGCAGTTGATAATGCACTCAGTCTTGTCAGGCCCTGCCTCATGATCACATCCGATCCCCAGAGGGGAGCACTGTTCCAAGGACCACCCCAACAGACTCTAGAGTCCTCCCCAGAACCAGAGATCTTTTCCTTGGACTGACCAATGAATCCTGCCCAGAATTCCACAGCCGTCTGAACAGCTGGTAGAACTGATGGAAACACATCTACTGGTTTATTTTAAAGCTACAACCAGGTTTGGTAGCATACGTGTTATTCCAGGGCTAGAGAAGCTGAGGCAGAATGGCGAGTTAGAGGCTAGCCTGAACTACACAGTGAAACATTGTCTCAGAAAAGTGAGGGATGGGTATGATATATGGTAGATGCTTGTCTGGCATATGCAAGGCCTTGGGTTCAGCTTCAAAATAAAATACATGCACATTCGAATAAAAGATAAAAGATGGTGGATAGGTATGATAGGTAGGTAATGATAGATTGAGGGTTGGTTCATCATAGAACAAGCAAATGAAGCTGGGTGATGATAGCACACGCCTTTAATCCCAGCACTCAGGAGGCAGAGGCAGGTGGATCTCTGTGAGTTCAAAGCTAGCCTGGTCTACAAAGCAAATTCCAGGGCTGTTACACAGGAGCCATGTGTGCCCTGCCCAGCTATCCAAGAGTCCTAGCACCTTGTGGAGGCCTTCATTGAGCCTCTTCTCGGAATTGCTTATCCTGGGTCGAGGCAGGACCCCTCTGCAGTGAGCAGGATCTTAGAACCTACCACTGGATAAGGGCAGGGCCGGGATTTTCTTTGGATCTAGCACCAGGACAGAAAAACAAGGACAGATGTTGCCGTGGTAGGCTATGGGGCAGAGACACTGTTGTATCTGTGGCCTGCCTCAGAAGGGGTCAGCTAGGAGCCAGGAAGTGGGGGTGGTGGCCAGATGCACAGTGCCTGGAGACAAGGTGGCTGTGGAAAGGAAAGGACAAGGCCTGTGCTGTCAAGGGAAGTGAGAAAACCTGCGGGCCTCAGACCGCAGGGACAGAGAAACTAGGCCTGGGGCAGGTCCAAGACCCTGGATCCTGTTCCCAGCACCAGAACCAATGCAGCTGCCCCAGAGAGGAAGACAGCCAGGCCAGGCGCTAAGTCACCCAGGCAAACTCCACCTTGCCTCTGCCTCCCAAATGCTGTGGTCTCAGATGTACCCTCACATCCAGCTCTCCACTGACATTTATTCCCAGAGTCCTGTGTCATCAGAATAGCCGTCATCTCTGTTGACTAGGTGGGAAACAGGCCCTGAGTGATGAGCTTTGTTTAGGGGCACACAGTGAAAGCAGGATTGGAATCTGGGCCTTCCTGTTCCAGTTTACACTTTCCTATGGCTTGGGTACTCCAGTGCCTCCCAAACTTCATTCTTCCTACCTTGAATTTCTGTGCTCTCCCTTCCAGGGCACCTGCCCTGCCAGGCAACAAACCACCAGCTTCTCCCCCACCCAGAGAAAAGCTAATGCAGGTGCCTTGGTCCCAGCCTCTCTCTCCCTGCCCTCTCAGGTGTGCGCTACAATGCAGAGAAGAAGAAGGTTGGCAATTACTACACAACTCCAATCTACAGGTAGGAGTACCTGGTGGCACCTTAGGACAGGTGTGCTGTCACAGGTTAAAGGGTCCGTAGAGGAGTCTTGAAGGGGAAGGGAACTTGGCATCTTCCTCTAGAGCCATTCTCTGTATAACTGTCCATCTTGGCCTGTCAGTCAGGGTTTGTCCCTTCCTCCTCCAACCCTTCATGGCTCCCACCTTCCCCAGTAAAAGCTCAGGCCCCTCATTCACTGTGCTTCAGGCCATGCGGCCTCTGCTCCCTCCACACAGAAAGCTCTTCTCCAGGAAGCTAAGTGGCCCCATCCCTGTGCTATTCAAACACTACCTTCAAATGGACATTTTCTTTTTTTTAATAAATGATGGGGTTTATTTGTTTTTTATAATTTTATTTTTATTTTATGTGCTTTGGTATTTTACCTATATATATTTCTGTGGGAGGATATCAGATCTTGGAATCTTAGCGTTACAGACAATTGTGAGCCACCATGTAGAAGCTAGGAAATAAAACCCAAGCCCTCTGGAAGAGCAGCCAGTACCCTTAACTGCTGAGCCATCTCTCCAGCCCCCAAGGGACCTTTTTTAAAGCCATCACCTCTTATGTGGTCACTCTTCGCTGGCACGTGTTCATTGTCACATGTCCATCATCGCAGCAGCCTCTCCCAGAGCAGGTTATCCTACTCCGCTGGCCAGCATCATCCCCAGCTGCTGGCACCAGCCTGGCACAGAGTAGCCAACAGAGGGAGGGTGGGAGGATGCCCAGGTGGGTGACACGTTGAGTAGGAGACTGAATAGATAGAGGATGGATGACTGTTGGGTGGATCTGTAGGTGGGTCCATAGATGAACCAATGGGCAGGTAAGTGGATGGGTGGATTAGTAGGTAGATGGACAGACATGTAGATGGATAGATGAATGTATAGGTGGGTGGATAAGTAGGCAAGGAGTGAGCAGATGAAGGAATGGAAGAGCCAGCTTTAGTGTCTGGGTTGGTTGTAGGCGGAGTCTTATGTGTAGCCTAGGGAGCACTGGGGTCACAAGTGGGTGCCACCACACCTCGCATTAAATGTTGGGTTTTTGTCACACCTGGGTAAAAGCCAACACTGAAGCATGCAGAGCAGACCCTGTACTTTGGACCCCCAGCCCCATCTTTAGTCTCTTGGTTGCTCTTCTGGATGTAAGCCTGCATGTCTTTCCAGGGTTCTCTCAGCTCTGAGCTGGGTGCAGTGGGTGCTCAGACAGTGGTTCTGGGGTCTCAGGAGAGCATCACTGCATCCTAACTCCAGGTCCTTTGTAGGTTCCGAATGAAATGCCACCTCTGCGTCAACTACATCGAGATGCAAACAGACCCTGCCAACTGTGACTATGTCATTGTGAGTGGTGCCAGCCGCAAGGAGGAGCGCTGGGACATGGAAGACAATGAGCAGGTGCTGACCACAGGTGAGCACCACATGCTTGCCCACCCCGCGTGACCCCAGGTGGCTTCCCCAGAGTCATGCTTACGTGGTCCTTGCAGAGCATGAGAAGAAAGAGAAACTGGAGACAGATGCCATGTTCCGCCTGGAGCATGGTGAGGCCGACCGCACCACACTGAAGAAGGCCCTCCCTACACTCAGCCACATCCAGGAGGCACAGAGTGCCTGGAAGGACGACTTCGCTCTGAATAGCATGCTGCGCAGGCACTTCCGGGTGAGGAAACCCCTCAGTGGACATCAGCTGGCTCAGACCTGTGTCCCCTCATCCCACTTGCAAGCTGGTCATTTCCCCTCTGAGCCTCAGGTTCCCTGTATGCAGCACAGAGTCATGGCCCTGCCTAATCTCTTCCTGCTGCTCTAACAAACATAGCACAGACTGGGAAGTCTGGACACTGAGATGGATTAGCCACTGCTGTACAAGCTGGAAGTCTAGCAGTGAGGCATCTACAAATTGACTGTGCACAGAGTGCCTGGTTGGGTTCCTTGGGACTTCCTGCTGGATCCTCAAGGGACAAACAGGACACACAGGCGCCCTGTGGACTCCTGTGTAAGACACTGACCCCGTTGATGAGGGAGAGCCCAAAGCCTCATGTTGTCAGACATCACACAGGGAGCTACGTTTCAGCACAAGCAGGGAGCCAGTTTTGGAGATGTCTATCTGTGCTTCCAGCCACTAGGGGACTGAAATGGGAGGCTCACCAGAGCCCAGGAGTCGGAGTCCAACCTCAAAAACAGAAAGCTGGGCCTGGCGGCTCGTGCTTATAACCACAATGCTCAGGAAGCCGAGGCAGGGGAACTATTTCAAGTTCCAGGTCCATCTGGGTTGCAAAGGGAGACCGTGCCCCCCACCCCAAAAAGTGGGCGGGAGTAGAAAAAATTCTAGGATCTCCGAATTGCAGTATAGCACAAACTTAAGTGTGGTCTTAAATTCTCTGTCCCCTACCTGGACCTGTTGGGACTCCAGGCATGGGCCACCACACCTTCTTTATCACATCTTATGGACTTTATCTAGTGGGTCACACCTGCAGCCCATCATTGGTCAGAGTGTAGTATTATATAGCACACGGTCATTTTTTTGACATTGAGGGCTTAAGGGACCGAATGCAGGACACTAGCATGAGCCCTGCTCGTGGGGCCACTTTTGCATCACAGGTACTGTATGGGCCCTTCCCTTGCTTCAGTATGAAGGGAGAAGCAGACCCAGTGGCTGGAGTGAGACCCATGTGTCTCAAGAAGGCAAGGTTCTGATGTCCTTCCCTGTGTGTCGCACCCACCCACAGGAAAAAAAGAAAGCCATGCAGGAGGAGGAAGAGAAGGACCAGGCTCTGCAGGCGAAGGCCAACCTAGCCATCCCTCTTGTGCCAGAGTCAGAGGACGACCGCAGACTGGCTGCCCTGCTAAGGCTGCACACCCTGGACTGTGAGTGGTGGCTCTGGACCAGGAGCTTCATGGGAGGCAGAGGTTGCATGCAGGGTTTGGGGGCACCTGGTCTCTAGGGGGCCTTGTTGCTTACAGTGGTGGGGAGAAGACTCAAGGGGTGTGTGTATGCTATGCACACTCACACCCTGAACCTCGGACCCTTGCACGATACCTCTTCTTCCCCACAGCCTATGAGGACAAACAAAAACTGAAGCGCACGGAGATCATCCACCGCTCTTGGTTTCCCTCAGCCCAGGGACCCAGTGCTAGCAGCAGCAGAGCTAGCAATGTCCTGCAGAAGCTGTGCCAGGGCCGCAGACCAGCCCCCAGCACCACAGGCACAGTGGGGGACCTGGGCATAGTGAGGAGAAGGTCTCAAGAAGTTCCAGAAAGTTCCCAGTGTGCAGCAGACAGTCCCTCGTCCACAGAACCAAGAGGGCCACCAGGAGCCACCCAGGACAGACCTCAAGAGACAGCAGAATCCACGAGGAACTGTAGAGACCAGGCCTTACCCCTAGGTTCCTCCCAGGAGGCCCCCAGCAACCCCAGTGCCTCCCTGGTGGCTGACTACTCGGACTCAGAGAGCGAGTAAGGGAATCAGAATTCCAGGGACCAGAAGCCATGACTCGTCCAGACCTTACGGACTGCAGGCCTCATTGGTGCCGGCCCAGCCATAGACTTTTCTCTCTATAGAGATCATTATTTATTTAGTTTTGCTGAGGATGTCTGTGCCTTGGTAGAACCCCTGACACCATAACATTAAAGCCCTGTTCTTTGTCCCCGCCTTGTGTTGCTAAAGTCGCCTAGTAGCTGTCCTTCCTTCATTTTCACCCAACTAAGCAGATGCTGCTGCAGCCACTGTTATGACAGCAATGTCCCCACACAGCAGGATGAGGGCTTTGAGATACCGGATCAAGACTGGCCATGGCCTGGGGTGGCCTCCTGTATGAGGTGTCGGGGACTACACAGGAAGGTAGAAGGAGGGTCAGACTGTTGGAGCCACAGACATAACACTAGAGTTAGGCAGGAAGGACATCCAGACTGCATGCCATAGACTGGGGTCAGCCACTCATGATGATCCAGCTAGTAGGGGTGCTTGTGAAACAGTCATCAAAAACACCCTCATCCAGACAGTGCTGAGCACACCCCAGTAGAGATAAGGTGTAATTCAGTCCAACCTGGGCTACAACGAGAGATTCCTGTGTCTGGGTGTGTGGTTTTGTTTTGTGTTTTGTTTTTCTCTATTCCCTGCCCTGGAACTCACTATGTAGACTAGGGTAACTCAGACTCACAGAGCTCTGCCTCCCTAGTGCGGAGATTAAGGTCTGAGGTTTATTTTTAATTTAATTAAGTATAATGTACGAGTATGTTGTCCCACTGAGGTTGGAAGGGGCCTCAGAAACGAGGTAGAGGCAGACATGAAGCCATCTGGGAAACAAACTCTGGTCTTTTGCAAGAGCAGTATTCACTCTTAAACCACTCAGCAATGTCTTCAGTCCTTAAGGATAAAAGTTCTTCATTGTACTTGCTTTTATTTTGTTTGTTTCTCTGTAACAGCCCTAGCTGTTCTTGGAACTAGCTTTTTTAGACCAAACTGGCCTCGAACTCACAATCCGCTTGCCTCTGCCTCCCAAGTGCTGAGATTAAAGGCTTGTGCCACCATCGCCTGGCTTGTACTTTTAAAGAAATAGGGCTAAAAGTGGTCCAAGGAAAGTCGTTTGACTCAGTGATTAAGCGCTAGGTGTCTGTGAACCGAAGCCCAGCAAAGCTGAGACTGCCGAATTATCGCTTCAGTAACCGATTCTGGGCAAAAATAAATCCACCAAGCACCCTCGCGCAAATCGCTGTGACACCGGAAGAAGCTAATCGCTGGGCAGCCTGGGCTGCGAGCGTGCAGGCGCAAGCGCCAACAACAGGACGTGGCTCCGCCCCGCAGCCTTTGAGAGCTGCAGTGTGGCCCAACGCGGCAGGCAACATGCGGTTGGAAGCAATTCGCTACTCGCCCGGCTCGCTGCAGATCCTCGACCAGCTGCAGCTGCCTGAGCATTGTCGCTACGAGGCACTGGGTTCGGTGCAGCAGGCCAGGGATGCCATCCGCGCCATGAAGGTGCGCGGCGCCCCCGCCATCGCGCTGGTGGGCTGCCTCAGCCTGGCGGTGGAGTTGCGGGCTGGCGCCGGCGGTCCCGAACTTGCCGCTCTGGTGGCCTTCGTGCAAGATCAGCTGCGCCTCCTTGTCGCCGCCAGGCCCACTGCTGTCAACATGGCCCGTGCCGCCCGCGATCTGGCTCGCGTGGCAGCTCGGGAGGCGGAGCGGGAAGGCGCCACCGTGGAGACGGTGCGGGAAAGGTACGGTATCCTGGACCAGGCAGTGCAAACAGAAGCTGCTGACCCCCTTTTCCCCTTCTACATATACCAGGAAGCAGACGTGTGCCGTGTCTAGGGCCCACTGGTAGGACTGAAAGTCCATCCCTGCGCCGTGTTCTCCAGGTCCTTGAACTCAGCCCCTTAGCAGCTCCACGCCAGCTTTATGAGACCCGTCCGGTTAGGTTTTACCATGAAGTCTTCTATGCTCTCTCCTGCTTTCCTCTCTACGTTTCTCTGTCCCTTCCCACTTCCGGTCAAGCCACTTCGTTCTCAGTGTTCTGTTGAACTTGTCAGGTTCCTGCTGCCCCCTCTCCCCTTATCCCTAACTCTGTCCTCACGTCCTTCATTTTACCAAGTTAATCGACTGCCTCTCCCACCCTTATGTCATCACCGCAGAGGCAGAGGGTTTGTTGTGTTTGCTACTGTGCCCCACCCCCAGCATCTGGCTCCCATACCTGGGTTTAGTGAGTAGAGTGGCAGGTGTATCCCCAGAGAAGGTCCCAGGAGAGCCCCACAATTTTGAGGGGTGAAGAGCAGCTAGCCAGGTCCTTTCCAACAGTGCTAAGAGCCCCTGTTGTCCCCAGAGTCATCCGCTTCGCTGAGGATATGTTGGAGAAGGACCTCAGAGATAACCGGAACATCGGGGACTTCGGAGCCCGCCACCTCCTGGAGCACGCCAACCCCAGGGGTGGCAAGGTGACCGTGCTGACCCACTGTAACACTGGCGCTCTGGCTACCGCTGGCTATGGTACAGCCCTAGGTGAGGCAGCACCGTCAATTGTTAGGGCATGGGAGGGTCTTCTTGGGGTGCAAGGCAAACCACCTTGAGCTTGGGGTATTGTTCATTGGCAAGAGTACCTGCTTAGCTGTGACTGGGTCCGCAGTTAAGGAGTTGGACTGCTGAGCCAGGTGGTGGTGGTGGGGGCAGGCTTTTAATTCCAGCACTAGGGAGGCAGAGACAGGCCAGTCTCTGTGAGTTCAAGGCCAGCCTGGTCTACACAGCAAATTCCAGGGCAGGCTCTAAAGCTACAGAGAAACCCTGTACTCAAATTACTTTAGCCACAAAAATGTGGATTTGGTTTTTTTCAAATATTGTTTTTGTGTATATGTATACCACACATGTGTCTGGTGACCAGGGAAGACAAAAGATGGTGGTGGATCCTCTGAAGCTGGAGTTAAAGGTGGTTGTGTGCCTCCACGTGGATGTTAGGAACCAAGTCAGGCCCTCTGTGAGAACAGCAAGTGCTCTTAACCACTGAGCCGTCTCTCCAGCCCAGGACATTAGTTTGTTGTTGTTGTTCTCCCTACCCCTGTATATTAGTTTCTGTACACAGACTCTGGGAAGTTGTTTGCAGGTGTGGGTATATCAAGGAGTTCAACCAATGGCATTAGGACACTATCCCTCATTTTGCCCATGGATTGAAGTAGTTCTGCTATCAGAGACTGGAAACATCCTTGGGTCACCTGCCTAACTTTGGCCACATGCCTGGAGAAGGGGCATGGTGTTGATTTCCAGAGGACTGGAAACAGAGACATACCCTGAGTAGGACTGGGGAAGCTGTGACCAAGACAAGGACATAGGGATTTGGGAATCAAAGCAGTAGAGTTGTCCTGGCCCTTGGCTGTCCAGGAAGCTCTCCTCTCTGCCTAAACCCAGCACTGGATCTTGGGAACCCAGGTCTTCAGAACAAGGCTCGTGTGTCCCGTTCATTGACTCCGCCAACATTCACCAAGCAACTACTAACTTTCAGGGAGTGGAAACACAACTGTGAACTGCGGAAGAGATGCCAGGCGTCTGCAGCCTGGAGTACAAAGGTCTTAGAGGTATAGGTCAGTAGTGGGGCACCGCTGAGCATCCTCCACTAAGGAGCTGGGTGTGTGACTCAGCTGTAAGCACCTGCTGCCCAGATGCAATGCCATGGGTTCCATCCATCCCCAACACTGCAGAACAAACAAAAACTAAATTATTGGAAGGTACTAAAGCCCCTCAACAGGCTGGGGCAAGAAGATCATATTTGAAGGGTTAATCAGAGTCACATAGCAAGACCCTGTCTCAACAGTGTTGAACATCCTAAATGACAAGGACAGGGCAGGAACAGAGTGGTGGGGCTGCCATGTGAGACTGAGGAATCTCGGGGTATCAGAAAGTAGATATAAAGATGATATGAGTCAGGCACAGGGAATAGCTGCAGCAAAGGCTGAAAGCCGTAAGAGCCTCAGCACTTGCAGCCCAGTCTCAGGGCCACCCTGCCTGTCTTCTGGTATGCCCCGCAGGTGTGATCCGCTCCCTACATGAGATGGGCCGATTGGAGCACACCTTCTGCACAGAGACCCGGCCCTACAACCAGGGAGCCCGGCTGACAGCCTTCGAGCTGGTGTATGAGCAGATTCCTGCTACTCTCATCACGGACAGCATGGCCGCCGCTGCCATGGCGCACCAGGGTGTATCAGGTCAGTGGGCTGGGCACAATGGGATGGGCTGGGTAGTGCTGTGGGCATCCCAAGCCAGGTATGTGACATTTTCAACTCTCCCCCACTCCCCCAGCTGTGGTAGTGGGAGCTGACCGTGTCGTTGCCAATGGAGACACAGCCAACAAAATAGGCACATACCAGCTGGCCATTGTCGCCAAGCACCATGGTATCCCCTTCTATGTGGCTGCCCCCAGCTCATCCTGTGACCTCCATCTGGAGACTGGCAAGGAGATTGTCATAGAGGAACGCCCTAGCCAGGAGCTGACTGACCTGAATGGAATCAGGATTGCGGCACAGGGTAAGGTGTGGGTGTGTTGTGGGCTTCAGTGGCGGGAGCTGCTCTGCTCATTCAAGCTCCCCAGCAGGATTCTGGTGGTGGAGGTTAAATTCGAGGTCAGACTTTCTAAATGGTGCTTGGTGGCTGGAAATGGAGCTCAGTAGGTAGAGTGTTGAGGTGGGGACTTAAATTTTGTGCCCAGAACCAACTCTTTAAAAAGACAACTGTGGTGGCACAGGTGTCCTTTTGTTTGTTTTTGTTTTTATTTATTGACACGGGGTTTCTCTGAGTAGATAGCCTTGACTGTTCTGAAACTTACTTTGTAGACCAGTATAACCTTGAACTCACAGAGATCTGTCTGCCTGCCTCTGCCTCCCAAATCCTAGGATTAAAGGCACTCTCCACTGCCCAGTTAGCACAGGTTGGTTGGTTGGTTGGTTGGTTGGTTGGTTGGTTGGTTGGTTGGTTTTTCGAGACAGGGTTTCTCTGTGTATCTTTGACTGTCCTGGAACTCACTCTGTAGACCAGGCTGGCCTTGAACTCATAGAGATCCACCTACCTCTGCTTCTGGGTGCTGGGATTAAAGGCCTTTGCAGCCACACCCGGTTTATGGCACAGGTTTATAATCCCAGTGCTGGGGAGAAAGAGAAGGCAGATCCCTGGAGCTTCTAGCCAGCCAGTCCAGGTTCAGTGAGAGACCCTGTCTCAAACGGTAAACTGGATGGTTCCTGAAGAACCAAAGCTGAGGTTGGCTGCTAACCTCTATAGGCCAGAGCACACGCGCGCACACACACAGTGCTGGAGTGGTGGTGTAACCCTGTAAGCCCAGCATTCCGGAAGCCCAGGCAAGAGAGCCACACAGGCTCAAGCAAGGTGGTATAAGTGAATTTCAGGCTAGTGTGTTCTGCCAGGTGAGGCACTGTCTGAAACACCAAAAACAATCAGAAAAGCATAAAACCAGCAAGTCTCTGCCTAAACAAACATCTACATAGACAGCCAGGGATGATGGGACATAGCAGGGCTCCCAGCATTGGACTGAGGCAGGAGGGCTGCTGAGAGTTCAGGATTGTCCTGGGCTACACAGTGAGACCCTATCTCAAAAATCAGAAAGAGCCAGGTAGTGGTGGCACGCACCTTTGATCCCAGCACTTGGGAGGCAGAGGCAGGCAGGTCTCTGAGTTTGAGGCCAGCCTGGTCTACAGAGTGAGTTCCAGAACAGGCTCCAAAGTTACAGAGAAGCCCTGTCTCGGAAAATAAAATAAAGACTAGCTTAGTCAACCCAAACTGTCTCAAAATAAACATTTTCAAAGGGACCAAGGATGCAACTAAGACATAGAATACTTGCCAGAATGCACAAGGCCTGAGATTCCAATATACAGCAAAAACTTTTTACATTAAACATAATCAAAATATATTGTATACACATAAGAAAGTCTTAAAGAATAAACAAGATATTTTCAAGTAAGTTGCTGATCTCGGTGGTATACACCTGATGAACCTAGGAGGTAGAGGCAGGAAGACAAGGACTTCAAAACCAGCCTCAGCTACATAGAAAATTTGAGGCCAGCCCAACCTATGTGCATGACCTTGTGTTAGACAAGTAATAACATATTCTTAAAATTGACTTCCAAAACATCTCTGAAGAGCTCTGTCCCATGCTCAGAGCCCCAAAAAACAGATGTAACAGGAAATCACACCCACATTTGAGTCAATGCAAAAGCCCTGGGGTAGATTCTGAAATTCTTAAAATCTTTGAAGCAGACAAGATTGGGGACCATAAGGCTGAGGCCTTCTTGAGCAGCAGGAACCGTGGCTGTGTTCCTGGCCTCAGTACCTGCACCGTTATGAACTATTTGGTATGGTGAATGCCTAGATTCTCAAGGACTTTCTAACTCCAAGAATTGCTGTGGTGAGAGCTGGGCAGTGGTGGCACACATCTTTAATCCCAGGCAGAGGCAGACGGATCTCTGTGAGTTCAAGGCCAGCCTGGTCTGCAGAGTGAGTTCCAGAACAGGCTCCAAAGTTACAGAGAAACCCTGTCTCGAAAAACAAACAAAAAGAATTGCTGTGGTAAGGACAGGCAACAGCAGCCAGGGTGTCCTCAGGGCCAGCCCACCTTTTACATGCCCTCCCTCTCTCCCTGCAGGAATCCGGGTTTGGAATCCTGCCTTTGATGTCACCCCCCATGAACTCATCACTGGTGGCATCATCACTGAGCTGGGTGTCTTTGCCCCTGAGGAGCTCCGAGCAGCCCTAAGTGCCTCCATCTTCTCAGAGGGACAGACCCTAGGTAGTCCCCAGATGTGACTCCCCGACTTTCCCTGGTTCCTCTGATTTTGTAATAAAGTTTTCAAATGGCTACCCCAAAGCTCATCCTCAGCCATACCTCTCCTCCAGCTGCTAGAGCAGACTGGATTTACCCAGCTCTGCAGAGTCCCAGCATCCACAACAAAGCTACCCACGTTCACATTCCAGCTCTATCCTTTGTATAACCGATGCCAAGGCAGGTGTCAGGGGGTACACACCTGTAATCCCAGCTCCTGGGAAGCTGAGGCTGGAGGATTTCTTTGTGTTTTAGGCTACCCTGGGCTATGAATTGAAAAGAAACACGAAACTGAAAACCAATGTAGGGATAATCAGAATGATCTTGGCTGTCTTTGAGCTACTTGTTTTGATTTTTTTTTTTCCAAGACAGGATTTTTCTAGGTCACCTTGGATGTCCTGGAACTCGTGGACCATGCTGGCCTTGAATTCACAAAGATCCTGTCTGCCTCTGCCTCCTGAGTCTGGGATTAAAGGCGTGCATCCCTACCACCTGGCCATTTATTTCATGTGTGAGTGCTTTACTTGCAAGTGCCTGGTGGCCTCTAAGGCCAGAAAAAAAGCACTGGATCCTCTGGGCCTGGAGTTATTGATGGTTGTGAGCTGCCATGTGGGTGCTGGGAACAGAACCCAGGTCCTCTCTGCAAGAGCAACAAGTGCTCTAAGAGAGGACACCAAAGTTCAGTAATCAAGATAAATGTCTTTTTAAGAAGTGCATCTTTGTGTATCCCTGGCTGTCCTGGAACTCCCAGAGGCCCTCCTGCCTCTGCCTCCTGAGCAAAGGGTCAAAAGTGTGAGCCACTACAACCTGGTTTGCTTTCATTTTTTGAGAGTATCTGAACCTGGAACTCCACAATTAGGCGAGGCTACAAGGACTCTCCTGTCTTCAGCCTCCTCAGCACTGGGATTGAGGTATGTGCACGGTCACTTATTGAGGATGGAACTCAGGTCCTCATGCATGAACGGTAAGCACTTCACCTGCTGAGTGATAATCCCAACCACCAGACACATTTTAAATCTTTTAATATCGAAAAGAAGCTGGGTGGTGGTGGCACATGCCTTTAATCCCAGCACTCAGGAGACAAAGGCAGCAGGATATCTGAGTGCGAGGTCTGCCTGGTCTACAAAGTGAGTTCTAGACAGTTAGGTCTTACACAGAGAAGCCCTGTCTCAGAAACCCAAATAAAAACCAGAGAGGTGGTGGCGCGTGCCTTTAATCCCCCAAGCACTCAGCAGGCAGAGGTAGGCAGATCTCTGAGTCCGGGGCCAGCCTGGTCTACAAAAACTAGTTCTAGGACAGGCTCCAAAGCTACAGAGAAACCCAGTCTCGGGGGGAAAAAACAAAAACAAATATATATAATTATTGAAAAGAACATAGCTGATGCTGTGACTGTGACAGCTTTTGTGCTGGAACTGTGAGGCTAAGAGCCATCGCAGCACAACTGCAAAATTAATGTATCATGATAACCTAAGGGTTCAGTGACGTGTTTATTTTTTATTATGTGTGTGAATGTGGTTAAAAGACAATCTGAAGGAGTCAATTCTCTGACTGATTAAGCGAATGCACCACCACCCAGGATTGAACCGAGGTTATTTGGCAGCAAGCACCTTCACCTCCAGGGCCATCTCCCCAATAACTACTGAAGTTTTTTGGCACCCTCTTAATTTTCCACCTTGCTTGCCTCACCCCAAGCCTAATTTGAACTTTTATGTATAAGAAGCACAAACCATCGTATTTTATAATACATAGGTGTCCTGGCCCCTGAAAATGGTAACATAATTTTTCTTAAATTTTTGGGCAGCCAGTCCTCTAAGAGTTCCCCTCTGGGTCCACTGAGGCCTTAAGGGCCCTACTGTAGACAGTGACGTCATGCGAGTTCCGGCTTTCCTGCACGTTGCCCCGCCTTTTCCGGCTCGTGGTACAACATGGCGCAGGGACAGCGCAAGTTCCAGGCGCGGAAACCGAAAAGCAAGGCGGCGGCTACGGAGCGGAGCCGAGGGCCGAGGAAAGGCGGTGAGGACCCGGGTGGGAAGAAGGGCGCGAGGGCAGCGGAGCTTGGGGAGGGCGGCCACGTCTCACTGGCTGGTGTCACTCCGCAGGTCGAGTCATCGCTCCGAAGAAGGCGCGCGTCGTGCAGCAGCAAAAGCTGAAGAAGGTGAGTGGAACGCAACGGTGGGTGACCCGGGATGGGAGCGGGCGGAGGGGACTCCCGGTTCCGAGTCAGTGTCCTCCCTTGTTCGGTGGTTCCCGACCCGCGCTTAGCTTCTGAGGGGTTCAGATGTGTGTTAAGGACTGTCAGCCGGTAGCCTCGGGTTTTGTGTTTATTTTTTATGTGTATTAGTGTTTTACCTTTGTGTGTGCCTGGTATCCGAAGAGATCAGAAGAGGATGTCCAATCCCCCAGAATTAGAGTTACTGATGATTTTGAGCCGTCAAGTGTGTTCTGGGAACTGAACGGTGGTCTTAGGGATCACAAGCGCTGAAGGCGGACCTGGTATCGCACGCCTTTGATCCTAACACTCTTTGGCAGATCCGGGCTGATCTCTGAATTCAAGGCCAACTTAGTATAATTATGTGTGTGGGTAGGTGTGTGCCCATGCCCAGAGAGGCCAGAAGTACTGGCTGCTTTTCTACAGGATCTCAATTCAGTTTCTAGCACCCACATGGCAGCTCACAATCGCCTTTAACAATCCCAGGGGATCTCCAATGTCATATTCTACAGGCACTGCATGTATGTGGTACACAGATATATATGTGAGCAAAACATTTGTATATATAAATGAAAAATTAATTAGGAAAATTAGAGGCTCTAATCTGGCTTAATCTTGAATAGATCATTCTGTCTTCCCAGATATCTCCTAGGCAGGTTACCCAGAAGCCTACTCTGCTCCATGAGGTACCCACTCTCGGGTCCTTAAGTGAGTTCCCCCCACAGTCTGCCGCGTGACCACTTTGCCTTCCCACATTCAGAGGTCATCCTTGAACTCTGCTCCTACCCAGTCTAGTCCCTTTAGCATACATCCAGAATCCCACCTACTTCTGCCCCATCACCTCTCATTCACCTTTCAGGTTGGACCCTAGTCGACTTTATCCTCTCCTGCTATAGCTGCTGAGATATCTGCCTCTGCCCATAACCCTCCATGGCTGCTTCCTGCTCAGCAAAAGCCCTAGTTCTTTGTCTCCATCCTCATTGCCTTCATCCTTTCTTCTGTCGTTCTGGCCTTACTGGCCCTTTAAGAAATCTTTGTCCCACTGCTAGACGTGTTCTTTTGACCTGAGCATGGTAGTACCCTGGCCCGTAGTGTTAAGTCAGGGCAAGGGAAACTTGAATCTGAAGCCGTTCTCAAAGACCAAAAGGAAGGGTTTGTGTGTGTGTGTTCAAGCTGGGGAGAATGAGGGCTTGCTCTGTGTCCCCCACAGAGTCTGGAAGTGGGGATCCGGAAGAAGATTGAGCATGACGTGGTGATGAAGGCCAACTCCAACCTGCCTAAGAAGCTCACACTGCTGAAGGGTGCAGCAAAGAAGACAGGGGCCACCACCTCCAACAAGGCACCATCCTGAGGACTGGGACTTTGCACGTGACTCCACAGGCTGGCCAGACTAGAAGAGGACCCTGTTCCATTTCTGATGGCACCTGGGACAGCAATGGGCAGGTGATGATAAAGCTGGAAGCCAAATCCTGGTGCTGAAGAGGCATTGGAGTTCCTGTGGGTGACACGTTGTAATGAACCTGGCTCTGTTGTCCCGCCGGCTCTCAAACACTTCAATGGGGAGGCCATTTGGAGGCTAGGTGAGCCTCACTGGTCTCCGCAAGAAACTTCTCCCACCCATGCAGTGCCCTTGACAGCCACAGACCCCAATAAAGCTGTGCTCGCAGAGGCTGTGTGCCGTTCTTGTGCTTTCTGCACGCACGTCTTGGGCGTGCTACCTACTGGCACTCTGGAACCGGGACCTGGTCAGCCCAGCCACCCTTCTCCATAGCACAGCTCTGCTGTCCAGTGAGGGGCTCACACCCCTGGCAGTCACTCAAACCTGTTGGACCAGATGTTGAAATCTTCTATGCAGGATGCTGGACATGGTGCCATGTTTCTTGGTGTGGTCCTGGGACAAGCGATGAGTACGCTGGTGGCCTATTCATTCCTTTATGCCCTGCCGTTTCACCTACTGAGGAAGCAGAAAAGTGGGGGTTCACTAGTGACTGCCCCAAGCCCTGACTGGGTGAATTTGTTACCAGACAGTTGGAATTTAATGTTAAGACTGTCTAATGCTCCCGTGTTGGCTTCTGGCTCACCGTGGGTGCTAGGGATCAGATCCACTTATGTGTGCTTAGCAAGCTGTCTGAGCCACACCCTAGTCTAAGCTCCCAATGCACTTGCAAGGCAAAGGAAGGGCCTGCTGGACTTCAGTCCTGCCAGGACACAGATGCTCTGCTCTGAGCACGGAGGGCACCTTTAGAGGCTGTGGCTTACTTCAAGGCTGGACCTTGAAGGGCTGGTTAGTGCCTCTGGCTTGTGGTGAAGCACCTCACCACAGATCCCGAGAAATGGGTCTGTCCCATTGTGGATACAGAACCAGGAGCTTATCGATGGCCTTCCTTGGGTTTAGTTTGGTTTTCTGAGTCAGGGTCTCCCTGTGTAGCCCTAGCTGGCTTAGGACTCACTGTGTAAATCGGGCGGGCCTCAAACTCAGCTGTACCTGCTTCTGCCTCCCAGGTTCTGAGATTAAAGGGCAAGGGGAAGTGTTATTGTGTATGTGTTTATGTGCACATGAGTCTGGGTGTCTGAGGGGCCAGAGGCAGCCTATGCTCTGAAGCTGGAATAGGGCAGCCGTGAGCCACCCTACATGGGTGTAAGGAGTGGAAGCCATTAGCTGCTGAGCTCGCGCTCTAGCCCTGCAGGTGCTTTGTGGTGGGAAGACTAAGATGGCTGGGTTTAGAAGCATACGCCTTTAATCCCAACACTCAGTAGGTAAAGGCAGTTAGTCCTCTGAGTTCAAGACCAGCCAGGGGAGGAGGTGTCCAAGCAGTCTAGGGCTGCATAGACCCTCTCTCAGAAAAAAAAAGAGAAAAACTCGGGATAGATGGACTTGGTGGTCGACTGACCTAGTGGGCAGCAGCTCTTTGTATCTAGCTGGCATTTGCACTAGAATGATGCAGGAGACAGTGGCTGTCTAATGACCACCCCGACTGACCTGCACTATGGAAGTCAGGGTGGAAGACCATGTCCCAGTATGTGAACCCCTGAGGTACCTGTCACCAGCAAGCTCCAGTCCAAGCCTTCCCATGTGTGCCAGGCAACAGCAGGCAGCAGCAGCACCCCAGGGAGCTTCTGGTGACCTGAGCAGCTGCTGAGTTCTCAGACTCTGGCATTGAGGTGGCCACTGAGTGACTACTCAGCTGCTGTCATGTAAACTAATCCAGTAAATGTCCCGTCGTGTTATATTCTGTTGGTTCCCCCAGAGCACCCTGCAGAGCAAACATTCCATGGCTGCTTGTACCAGTGTTGATAGAACACTTTACACTAGCACTGAGGCAGAGACCTGCCTTTGCAGTAATGCCTGAACAAGAATCTGCTCCAGCCGCAGTGGGAATTCAGCCATAAAAATGGGATGGCTTTCATTCTGTAGATTGGGGGGGGGGGGCGGAATGGTAATGGCTCCAGGCAGTGGTGGCCTTTAATCCCAGCACTTGGGAGGCAGAGGCAGGTAGAGCTCTGTAAATGGAGACTGCATTTTTGTTTCCCTGATGCCCAGACCCTAATAATCGCACAGGAACTATGATTACAACACTGTTTGGCCAATGGGTCAGACACATTTCTAGCTAGCTCTTACATTTTAACTCATTTCTATTAGTCTATGTATTGCCATGTGGCTGTGGGATAACTCATTTTCTACATGTCTTGCTTCCTCAGAGACTGACTGGTTTTTTTTGTTTGTTTGTTTATTTGTTTGTTTTTCAAAGAAAGGTTTCTCTGTAGCTTTGGGGTCTGTTCTAGAGATCCTCAGAGGCTGAGTGGTATCTACCTGGCTACCTTCTTTCTCCTCTATCTCTGCTTGGATTTCCTGCCTTGCTGTATTCTGCCCTGCCATAGGCCAAAGCAGTTCTTTATTAACCAATGGTAATAAAACATTCACAGCATACAGAGGGGAATCCCACATCAGATCTCTGAGTTCAAGGTCGACCTGGTCTACTACGAAGTCTAGGACAGGCTCCAAAGCTACACAGAGAAACCTTGTCACAAAGAACAAAAAAAAAAAAAAAAAAAAAAAAAAAAAAGGAATGGGGGTTGGGCTGGAAAATATCTCAATGGGTAAAAATTTACCACCAGATTTGACCACCTGAGTTCAGTTCCCAAAGGCCAGGTAGGGAAGAGAAGAAGTTGTCCTCTGACCCGCACGCCTGCACCATGGCCTGCACAGGCTCACGCACTCACATCGTAAGTAAGTGCAAATAAAGGTGAAATGAAGGCTGGGGAAGATGACTCGGTTGGTTGGTTGAGAGCGCCTGCTGCTGTAGCAGAGGACCCAGGTCAGCTCCCAGCACCCACAGCAGTTCACAGCGCCTGTAACTCCAGTGTCCTTGTTCCTCCATGGGCACTCCATGCAAACAGTGTGCTCATGTGCATGAAGACATTAAAAATCTTTGAAGTGTACCAGGTGTACATGCCTTTGAGTCCAGCGCTGGAAGGCAGCGCCAGGTGGATTTCTGTGCGTCCAAAGCCAGCCAGGGCTACATGGAAAGACCCTGTTTCCCACCTCTCCCCCCCCCCAAAAAAAGATGAAATAAAAGTGCTGATCCAGGCTACAGCACAGATGAGCCCCGGAAACGCAGTGCTGATGCTGGGTATTGTGCTTACACACCTATAAATAAACTCAGCACTCAGGGAAAAGAAGGAAAACCAAGAAAATTAAGATCAGCCTCCACTAAATGGTTCAAGGCTAACCTGAGCTACTCATGACTTTGCTAAAGAAAAAAAAATTTTAAATGGTCTGGTGGTGCATTCTTTAGTCCCAGGGCTCAGGAGGCAGAGGCAACTCTGAAGTTGCCCTTGTAACAAGCCAGACGCAGAAGGAGAAATAGGTACGGTTCTATGAAGGGCAGAGCAGAAAGGTGGCTGCCTGGGTGAAGAGAGGCATGGTGGTGGGTAAACACGGTTTCCTCCTGGCCTGAAGGTTCTGAAACTAAACAGGTGAGCATTCTGTTATTGGGAATGTACTGACCATGGCAAAAGTCTTTTACGATAGGTGAACTTATGCTAGGCTTACTAGCTTGATGTCTGACATCAACAGCTCCTCTGGAGTCCCCATGCAGACTGCAGAACACCTCATCCTCACCTAGAAAGACTGGCAAACCAAGGGCTTGCAGGGTGCCTGTGACTATGGAAGACTATAGACTTACTTAAAATGAACTAAGAAACGTTTGGGAATGGATAATTCAGGACCATCCTCACAGTCAAACAAGATCACACTGGCTCTGTGTACACACACATTTTTAACATCCCTACCTCCAAAAACTGTAGCCATGATGGTAGTGGGCACCTGTAAACCTGCACTTAGAGGGCTGAAGCAGGAAGATCACCTGCAGTGTGAGGCCTGCCAGGTCAGCCTGGGCTATAGAGTTAAGACTATCCAAACGCCAAGAGCTGGGATGTCAATGGTAGAGAGCTTGCCTGCCTCTGGCAAGGCCCTCGGTCCCATCCCAGCACCACGCAAAGGAAAGAAGGGTGAGAGCTGGTCAGCATTCCAGGGGTCTGCCTTCTGGCTCCTGGGTTCTTGTGCACCAGGAATTTTGAACTGAAAAAAGACCCAGACTCCTGGGAATGGAGCTCCATAGGGGTCAACCTCTTTCCTCCCCTGTCCCCAAGGGACTGGTCTCTAACCCCAGAGCCACACCCTTACCCCACTTGGGAATCAGCTCTCAGTCTCCTGTGACCTCCTCAGTGGATAACCTCCTTCCTTTAAGGTGGGGCTCCTTAGCACGACCGCGTGCTTCATGCTTCTCAAACTGTCTAACTTTGTTCTTCTAAAGAAACAACTGGGGGTTGGGGGGCTGGAGAGATGGCTCAGAGTTTAAGAGCACACAGACAGGTCCTGAGTTCGATTCCCAGCAACCAGCAACCACGTGGTGACTCACAACCATCTGTCATGAGATCTGGTGCCCTCTTCTGGCATGGAGGCATGGAGGCTGAACACTGTGTACCTAAGAAATAAATAAATCTCTAAAAAAAAAAAAGCACTCGGGAGCAGAGGCAGACCGATCTCTGTGAGTTCGAGGCCAGCCTGGTCTACAAGAGCTAGTTCCAAAAAACCAAAAAAAAGGAAAAGAAAAGAAACAACTGGGGCCCGCAAGATGGCTCAGCAGGTAAAGGGGCTTGCTTCCAAGTCTGATAGCCTGAGCTTGATCCCCAAAACCTACATGGTGGAAGGCAAGAACTGATTCCCACAGATTCCTCTCTGACCATCACATACATATTGTGGCACTTGTGCACATACAAAAAGAATTGTTTTGTTGTTTTGTTTAAGAGAGTCTGACTGGGTGGTGGTGGCACATGCCTTTAATCCCAGCACTCGGGAGGCAGAAGCAGGCAGATCTCTGTGAGTTCGAGGCTAGCCTGATCTACAGGAGCTAGTTCCAGGACAGGCTCCAGAGCTACCGCAAAACCCTGTTTCAAAAAAAAAGAGAATTTATGAAAAAGAAAGAATTCTCCATGTTGTGCTGGACCTTGGATCTTGCTAATGATTCCTTTGGTTCTCTCATCTCCTGACTCCTGAAACCAACTGGCACCTGCTTAGGAAACAGGTCTCACTACAAGTGTGCTGTAATGACCTAGTGTCTTACAGAGAGAGCAGAAAGCAGGACAACTCCCAGCCCCAGCGACCTGCCCTTCCCACCGCCATTCTCGTTCCTGTGCTCTTTCTCAGATTGTACCTCCGTCTGTGATCAGTCATCCCTGGCCCCTGGCCCTGGCAGGACCATTTGATCACCACTGCTTTGTAGGGCTTTAGGGGGTTATTTTATCTGAGGCAGAGTAGCCCTGGCTGCCTGGAACCCACTACCTCACACAGCTCCACCTGCCTCTGCCTCCCAAATGCTGAAATTTAAATGATTCCACTGCTGGGCTACCACCAAACCTTGTTTGTGTTTGGTTTAGTGTGGGGATGGATCCTAGGGCTTTCTTAAAGAAGCTCTGTGTGTTTCGTTGCTGGTTTAGTTCAGGTCTTTCCCATCTAAACCTGTACACAGAGGGGTGTAGAAGAGTAGAAGTGGGGACAAAGGGTCTCCTCCAAGAGAGAAAGTCTGGTGTTGGGGCGCTGCGCTGCCCTCTCCAGCCCTGCTGCTGCCTTGAACTTGCAGAGCAGCCCTGAGCTGTGAGCTCCAACAGGTGGGCCTGCTGCTGCCTAGGGAGCCACTGCCCCCAGAGTCGTTCATCTTCCACACTTCCACACTTCCACACCTTGCCCCTTTGAGCTGCTGCCCACCCCACTCAGCAAGCACAGGCACATTCTTAGATGCTTTCATAGTGTGCTCTTTTTCAAAAAAGTTTCTACCGGGCAGTGTGGTGCACACCTTTAATCCACAGCGTTTAGGAGGCAGAGGCAGGCAGACCTTTGAGTTCGAGGCCAGCCTGGTCTACATGAGTGAGTTCCAGGATAGCCAGAGCTAAACAGAAGCCCTGTCTTGAAAAACCAAAAATAAACAAATAAAAATAAGTTTCAACCTATTTATGTGTGTGAGTGTTTTGCCTGCATACATGTCTGTGCACCACCACATGTGTGCCTGGTACCCACTGAAGCCAGAAGAAGGATTTGGATCCCTCGGAACTATGTTATAGATATCTATTAGCCACCATGTGGGTGCTGGGGACCCATTAGCCTTCTGCAGGCAAACCAAGAAGCCCTGAGAATAGCTGTCCTGTGACTCTGATGCCAGTCCTCTTCAAAAGGACAGTGGCTAGGGACCGGGAATGATAGTACACCTGTCCCTTAGGCCTCCTTGACAGCCTCCTCTCTCCCCACCTCCTCCCCTTGCCCACCGTGAAATCAATAGTTCCCGCACCTCAAATTCTACATGACGATGCTTTGTTCTTGTGTTCTTTTTTAGTTTTTCAAGACAGGGATTCTCTGTGTGACAGTCCTGGCTGTCATGGAACTCACTTGTAAACCAGACTGGCCTTGAACTCACTGAGATCCACCTGTCTCTGCCTCCCAAGTCCTGGGAGTAAGGGAGTGCACCACCACTGCCTGGCTTGTTCTTGTGTTCTAAGATGGTTCTGTGTAGCTCAGACTGGCCTCAAACTTGACCTACCTTGGCCTCAGTGCTGTGATAACAAGCAGGCCCAGCCATGTCTGTCAGTCTGTGCCGGGTTCTTCTACCTCCTGACTGTGTGAGAGACTGCCAGCTAGTCTTTTAATCTCTCTGAGCCACCATGGCCCCATCTATTTAAAATGGGGTCCCACCATCCCACCCTAGTTGGGCAGAGCAAGAGCCTAGAGTACTTGGGGCTCATTAGTGTTGTCATGAATTGTCATTAGAGACTCCTTCTCCAGGGTCAGGTGACCATTGAATGTGATTTCAGATTCAGTTTTTCCCTGTCTGGAATGTCACTTTTCCTGGCAACACTTCCCATGAGCTCGTGTTTCCAAAAGGAAGCAGAGTCACAAAGTAGAAGTAGCCAGCAGAGCTGCGGGTTGAGGCGTGACCACAAGCAAGACTGCCTGAGTCAGCTGGCTGCTGCTGGCCGTGCCGGCTGAACAGGGACCCTCAGAAAGTCAGGGTGGACATGTCCCCCAAGTTGCAGATCTGTGTCTCCTCTCTCACCTGAGCCCGTAGGGCAGCCTACTTCACCTGTGGGTTGGGAGCTCTTGGGTTTGGGGTCAGGTGCCTAGATGGTGAGCTCACCTCACGGTATAGGCAGAGTAGACATGGCTGGCACTTCCTGAAGCCAGAACCTCTGTGTTCCAGCAGAGGGCGGGCATCAGTGGCTGGAACAACACCACTACCATCTCCTTTCCTAAAAGTATTGCTTTCAAGAGGGCATGCTCGAAACAAGCGCTGAGAATTCAGGGGACACCCTAAACCTTCCTGACTCTCCTCTGACACCCATATTTTATCAAGATCTCTGTGTGACTGTGGGCAGCTTCCTGACCTCGCTGGACCTCACTTCCCTCATCTGTCCTGTTCCCTGAACTCAGCTCCAAACCCCAGTCAGCTTTTCTGATCCCCAGCTGTCTCACTTGTGAAATGGGATGTTGTCAATATTTCCATCAACTATGACAGAATAAAGAAAATAAGCAGCCAGGCATTCTGGAATAAACCTGTCATCTCAGCCCTTGGATAACTGGGGTAGGAGCATCAGGAGTTCAAGGCTAGCCTTGGCTACATAGCAAATTCCAGGCCAGTTAGGGTTGCATAGTAAGACCTTGTCTCAAAAAATAAAGTTTATTTGGCAGAGCAATTGCTGGGAGCGTGAATACCTGGGATGGATCCCTAGCACCGAATAAATGTCGTGTTTTGGCACAGGTCTGACAATCTTGACACTGCAGAGGTGAAGATGAGAGAATCAGAAACTCAAGGTCATTCTCAGCAATACAGAGAGTTCAAGGTCAGCCTGGTCCTCTGAGACCCTGTTTCAATAAATGAAATAAAATATAAAAGTTGTCCTCACCCTGTGTTGAGTAATGTTTAGGACAATTGATGCCTAAACCCAGGAGCATGATCAGCCTCTGACTAGTCCCCTGGGCAGCCAATCCCTGAGGCCCACTCAGAAGGGGGGACCCTAAGTCCCCCATCTTCCCTTTACCCTGGTCACTTCCTCCCATGGGTCTGTCTTTGCCCCAGCATGCTCAGCATGGAGCTATCCCAACCTGCCAACTGAAAGTTAAGAATAAAGATAGATACCCAGTAATCCAGGTTTGCAGCCCTTCCAGGCACCTCCCCCACTGGGTGGCCTCAGGCAAGTGGCTCTTCTCTTCTCTCTAAACCTCAGTTTCCTCATCTGAGAAATGGAAGGTGGTTGTCTCTGTCATTGTGGCTAGGCTTTGAGGGTTTCATTCTTTCCTTTCACCTCCCCCTCCTTCATCCTCCTCTTTCTGTTACTGAACCCTGGGCCTAGCAAGCAAAGCCAACCCTCTATCACAGAGCCACACCCCAGCCAAGACAGTGACTCCTATTTATGTTACTGCTCATTCTGTGTCTGTGTGTACATATGTGTGCACACGCCACAGTGTGCGTGAGGAAGTCTGATGACAACTTGTAGGATTCAGTCCTCTCCTTTAACCCTTCGGGTTGGGGAGCAAACCCAGGCAGTCGGGCTTGGTGACAGGCGCTTTTATCTGTTGAACTGTCTTGCTGGCCCCAAGGCAGTGGCTGCTTAAGGCCAGCTCAGTCCACCAAATATGCAACATGAGGGACTGCAGAGATAGTTAAGCAGGTTAAGAGCCCTGCTGTTAAGTGGGTCCAATGCCTCTTCTGGCCCCTATGGGCACTTCGTGGTGCACAGATATCCATGCAGACAAAACATCCAAACATATAAAATAGAAATAAGTAAAATCTCGAATCCCTTTTCTTAATAATGAAAGGAGGACTGGCGAATGACTCGAGGCAGAGGCACTTTCGGAGCACACCTGGAGGCCAGAGTCTGCCTCCCGTAACCCACGTAAAGTGAAGGAACTGACCCAGTGTCCTCGGTCCTCTTTATATGCTTCATACACAATATAATAATAAATGAGCAATTTTTTAAAAATAGTAACATGAAAGGAAGATGATTATGCTGAAAATAGTAATATGCTTGGATTAAAAGCACCATGATAGGCTTGTTGTGTTTTTGTGGTTGTTTGGAATTTGTTTTTGTGTGTATGGGTGGTTTGCCTGAACGTAAGTCTGTGCATCATGTGTGTGTCTGGTGCTCCTGGAAACCAGAAGAGAGTGTGATGTCACCCAGAGCTGGAGTTCCAGGCAGTTGTGAACAACCGCGTGGTATTGGAAGTTCAGTGGGGTCCTCTGGAAGAGCATGGTGCTCTTAACTGCCATCTCTCCCAGCTCCTCTTGGGTTTTGTTTGGTTTTGAAACAGGATCTCAGCATGTATCTCAGGTTGTAACATGACAGGCTGGTTTGTTGGGGTATCTGTCCCGCCCAGTACCCCACAACCGGCAAGCCCAAAGAAAAAATAGCACAGAGTCTACATTAGGTTATAAACTGATTGGCCCATTAGGTCAGGCTACTTATTAGCTCTTATAACTTATGTTACCCCATTATCCTTATTTATGTTAGCCACATGGGCTCAGTACCTTTCTCATTGTGACAGCTTACATGTTGCCTCTTCAGTGGTCTGTGCAGGAATGGCTAGGGAGTTTCCTGCTTCCCAGAATACTCCCAGTCTCTTTGCTCCACCCCTACTTCCTATCTGGCTTTTCCGCCTATACTGCCTGCCTGGCCAATCAGCGTTTTATTAAAATATGATTGACAGAATACAGATAATTCTCCCGCACCATCAGGTGATGCTGTGCCTAAGCTGTCTGAGTGCCAGGATGGCAGGCTGGTACCATCGTACCTGACTTTCTAAAAATTCTTTAAAGGTTTTTATTTATTGTGGCTGTAGGGCATGCATGTGCCACGCACACGTCGGAGGATACAGAAGGGCATGCATGTGCCACGGCACATATCAGAGGACACAGTAGGGCATGAGTGTGCCACGGCACACATCAGAGGACACAGCAGGGCATGTGTGTGCCACGGCACACATCAGAGGACAACCTGCAGGAATCAGTCCTCTCCTTCCACCATGTGGGTCCCAGGGACTGAACTCAGGGTCTCAGCGTTGGTGGCCACCACCTTTACCCACTAAGCCTGCGGATCGCAACCTGTGGGTCGCAACCCCCTTGGCAACACTCTGTCTCCCAAAATGTTTACATTATGATTCATAACAGTAGCAAAATTACAGTTGTGAAACAGCAACACAAATAGCTTTATGGTTGGTGGGGTTACCACAACATGAGGAATTGTATTAAAGAATCTAGGCTCAGTAAGGTTCAGAACCATTGGGCTAGCCATCTTATTTTACCCTAAAAGTCTTTTTAAAAATCGTTTTCAGGTTGGGTGTGGTGGTGCATGCCTTTAATGAGGCAGCAGAGGAGGGTAGGTCTCTTGAGTTCAAGGCCAGCCTGGCCTACGAGTGAGTTACAGGACAGCCAGGACTATGTAGAGAGATCCTGTCTCAAAAACTAATAAAGATTTCTTTGTTTGTGCTGGTTAGTTTTTTTTTTCTATTTCACTTATTTTTATTTTTTTGTCAACTTGACAAAAGCTAGAGTCGCCAGGGAAATAGAAACTTCAACTGAGAAAACTTCAACTGCGACCATCATCTTGGCTTATAAGCAAGACTGTGGGGGCACTTCTTCATCAATGACGGATCAGCCCACTGTGAACAGAGCTATCCCTGGGCAAGTTGTCATGGGTTAGTTATGTAAGAAAACAGTCTGCACTAGGTGGTGGTGGCTGTGGCTCACACATTTAATCCCAGCACTCAGGAGGCAGAGGCAGGTGGATCTTGAGGCCTAGAGGCTATTGGTTGCCATCGTGGGGATATGGGGTAGGTCCAGAAGGGAACAGTGGACCATTGCCAGATAGTGCAGTTGTGAGGCCTGGAGGGGCAACAGTTCCTAGCCGGCTTCTGGGGGCCAGTTTAGGTTTTTCCTGCTTTCAGGATCGTGTCAACTCAAAGGAATCACAGCATAAAGTGGCTGGGTCAACAAGTCCAGGATGGAGGAGTGTCTACTGTATGCTGGGCACTGCTCCGTGTCCCCCCAGGGCATATCGCTCCAAGGAGCCCAGAGCCCAGATTACCCCATCACAAACCTGGCATCCCAGCCTTCTGGAGAATGAGGCAGGAGGCTCTCCACTCAGGATACTAGCCCTGGTTACATAATGAGACCTTGCTGAGAGAAGGGAGAGGAGGGTGGAGTGCGATACTGGACAGGATGAATAAATGATGGTGGAGAAGCCGCGAGGGTAGGAAGACGCAGGGTTCTCTTATGTCATGGGGCAGGGTGGAGAAGACGGTGGGGTGGCTGGCTTCCCGATTCGAGGTGGGGCATTTGACACGCATCAAGTCGAACTGAACGAAACTGCCATTCTCCTGGGTTGAAATGGTCGCACCGGGCAATTTCAGTTCTTGGATGCAGAAGTGTCTTAGCTCGCAGCTCAAGAGGAACCCGTAAGTGACGAGCCCACTGCGCTGCTAGGAAGGCTGTGCGGGCCGCAGCCGGCTCCTAAGACATCCACACTGTAACGGTCGCCCAGAGAGGCTGCGTGAGTTTCTGGGGGTCACACAGCGCGGAGAGCGTCAGCAGGGGCCCTTCGACGCCCGGAAGCGACCCTCCGTAAACAAAGCCGTGTGTAGGCGCAGCCTCAGCCTCCAGGCTCGTAGGCCGGCCCATGGGGGCGGGGGAGGAATGTTGTGAATGAACGTGGGGCCGCCCCGAAACTCCTCAAAAGGCCGAGCCGTGGGGTCCCGTCTCTTTGATTGGTTCATCCCGCTCCGTGATGGACAGCGCCTCGTCCTGCGACCTTTCATTGGATGGCACCCGAAAGACGGACGTGACGTGTACCGAATGAACAGCGGCTCTTAGGAGGCGGGTCTGCAGAGACAACCAATGGTGAGGGAGAGGCAGGGCGGTGGGGGCGGGGCTTCGGCTGAGGAGGCAGCGGCTGCAGAGACGGCTTCATTGTTGTGAAGAGTCTTAAAGGGGCCGCGTCGCCCGGCCGGCCCGGCCGGATGGAGCCCCCGGCGGCCAAGCGCAGCCGGGGCTGCCCCGCGGGGGACGAGCCTGGGACCGGGGCCCGTCGCGGCCGCCCCGAGCCGCTGCTGGACCTCAGCGCCAAGCGGGTGGCCGAGAGCTGGGCCTTCGAGCAGGTGAGGCCCCGGCCTGCCCCAGGCCTCACACCTCGCCCCCTCCCCAGCGGCCAGCCCCACCCCCCGCGCCTCTCCGCCCGCGGCCCACCCGGTCCCCATTCAGGCCGCTTCTCTCCTGAGAGGGACACCTGCCCGGAGACTCGCACTGCTCCATTCCTGCCTTCCGTGTCCCTGTTCCGTCCTCCAGGGAGACCACCCCAGTCTGCAGGGCCTACCCAAGACGCCCCTGTATCCCCGTGCTCCAGCCTCCAGACCCACCTGGCCTCCCCAGATACCCGCACTGTGGGACAAGAGGCAGGGTCACTGAGGGAAGGGCTCTGTGCCCCTCCTCCCATCCCTCCTCCCCCTCCCTCCAGTCATTCGCGAGCCAAGATTGGGGTACCTGGGCCGGAACACCTGGAACCCCCTATTCTGTGACTTGTGGGTGGAACCCCGCAAACCCCCTCCCCCCTGCCCTAGTGTCCCCCAAGGAGATGGGAGGATACGGGCGTCAGTCCCAAACCGGCGACTTGTAGTCTGACTTTGAGAGTGTTCTGTGCTCGGTAACTCTTCCTGAGTTAGAACGGGTGGGTTTCGGCTGACTGTGGATGGAACGGGCTGATTCACGACCGGGAAATCCCTCCTTAGTCATCTGCCTACTGTCAGCAGCCCAGTCACTGACTCCCCCTTCTCCTGGAAACCTGGGTAGGGCTTCTGTGCTGTTCACCCTGTGTGACATGCTCAGAATAACCCTAAAACCATCGTCAAGGCGCCCACAGATCTACCGTGGCTCCGCCAGGTGCTCAGAGAACTCTGCAGAGCTTCGGAAACCCTTTGGGAGCTGCTCTCACATTGAGAAAACTGGGGCACAGAGAGGTTGAGAAACTTGTCCAAGGGTGCCCAGTCGGTGACTAGCCAGCTCAGATCAAAACACAGCCTCAAACAGCTGGTTCTGTTCCTTGGAGCCTACAGGAGACGTCAGGACAGCCCTTCCCTCCTAGGGGCTTTTCTCAGGGAAGAGGCAGGGGAAGAAACCCCAGGGTGGACCTGGTCTTGGGAGCTGAGCTCCTTGGCTTAGAGATCCTGAAAAGAGGAGTTTGCCTGGTCTACAGAGCAAGTTCCAGGACAGCTCCAAAGCTACACAGAGAAATCCCGAAGCTGTGACATTGACCCTGTGCTGTGGTTTCAGCATCTTGTGTCCCTGTGAGGATAAGAAGCCATCTCTAAGGGCTGAACCGAGAGAATGCTAGGACTTCATGTCCTTGATTATTCTTACACTTGCGTCTAACTTCTTCTTTGTCCGCTACACTGCCCAAGCTATAGAAGGGCTTTAACCCCAGACCCCTGGGAAACTGGCTGTAAACGCTTGTAGAATGCTAACTATGAGCCAGGCACTATTGTAAGTAAATACTATTGTATTGAAAGCTATTCTGTTGCTGGGAGTTTCACCGTGTTACCCAAGCTGGCCTTGAACTACTTGGCTCAAGTGCAGCCTCCTAAGTAGTGGGGATTTCAAGGTGCACCACCATTTCAAGGACTCACTGGTATACGTTTTATCTCCCCAGTCTCTGTAGGATGGTTGGTTTTCACATTCCTGTTTTACCCGTGGGAAAACAGAGGCTCAGAGAGGTCAGGGGGCTTGTAAACAGCACGGCCAGGGTTCCAGCCCAGGTTCCTGACCCGCCAGCTCTTCCCACAGGTGGAGGAGCGGTTCTCCCGGGTGCCGGAGCCAGTTCAGAAGCGCATTGTGTTCTGGTCTTTTCCACGAAGTGAGCGGGAGATCTGTATGTACTCATCACTGGGCTACCAGCCCCCAGAAGGCGAGCAGGACACCCGGGTGCCATTTACCCGTGGGCTGCACCTGCTGCAGAGTGGGGCTGTGGATCGAGTGCTACAAGTGGGTGAGTGAGCATCTCTATCCTGGAGGAGGCAGAGGGGTCGGGGCAGGATGAACGAGGGAGGTCCCAATCCACCTGCTTCAAGGCCCAGATGTGCTTGGGTGAGACACTGTGGCTTTCGTCAGGCACAGCACTGGGGAGGAGAGGCTAGTGATGGAGAGGGTGGCCTAATCTGCATAGTAAGAGCCTAGTTTAATGTATGGGGATACTAAACACCTGCTATATAAAGCTAGGTAGATGTCAGAGATCAATCAGAACTTCGGGAGACTGGGGGAGAGGAAGATGAACTAGAAAGTGGGGTAGAGAAGGAGCAGGCATTGACAGGAGGACCCAGGTAAGGAAGAAGACAGGTGGAGTTGGTCTTGGATCTCGGAGGGGCCTGCTAGAGGGATTGAGAC
Organism: Myodes glareolus; assembly: GCF_982192425.1. Classification (NCBI taxonomy): domain Eukaryota; kingdom Metazoa; phylum Chordata; class Mammalia; order Rodentia; family Cricetidae; genus Myodes; species Myodes glareolus. Next base: position 12,499,193 of record NC_142047.1, on the reverse strand, counting down.
TTGATGACAGTTGTTGGAGAACTTGGGCTTCATGCCAGCCTTGGAGACAGGATTATGCACTGGAGGGGAGAGGTGGACCTCAGACAGCTGAGCTGAGGAATAGAAGAGGTGAAAAAAGAAAGAGGAAGCAGGATCCCAGGAAGGAACAGAGGACTAATCCCAAGGAAGAGCCAGTTTTGGACCTCAGATGGAGCATCTGTGTTGCATGGCACAAATGATGCTAAGGCTCGACATGGTGGTACACACTTGTAACCCCAGTGCTCAGAAGGCTAGGACCAGAAGGTCTCAAGATCATGACCACCCTGGACAAAACAGTAAAACTCTGCTTCAGAAACCAAAATGGTCCCAGTGCAATAGCACATGCCTAAGGCAGAAATAGGTAGGCCAGCTAAGGCTTCATAGTGAGACCCTGTCTCAGTGCTAAACAGGATGATCATAGGCCTCAGTGGCTGGACCCAGGGAGAAACCAGTCACACAAACTCGGTGTCAGAGAGTTTGAGGTTGGGCGGCTGTGTCCTGGGAGAGATTGTGATCAAAGGTTTGCAGCCACATGTGGAACAGTAGAGTGACTATAGTTGACAAAAATTTATTGTGTATTTTATAAAGAACTAAAAGGAAGAAGTTGGAAGCTTCCAAACACAGAGAAATAATCACTGTTGAAGGAGCAGGAAAAGCCAGTTACCCTGATCTGAGCACCATGCATTGTATATCCTATTGAGTTACCACATCGTATATCATGAATGTGCACAACTATTATGTGCTGATGGAGAAAATGACAAGGCTAAGGCTATGAGAATGGACTCAGACCTCAGGCAGTGGGCCCAAATGGTTCTGAAGCAGAAGGAAAGAAAATGAGCAGAGAAGGCTGGGTTTAGGGAAACAGGGAGGAAGATGAGGGAAAAGGCCTTAGACAAGCTTAGAAGAGGAGTAGTAGTGATTGAGCTAAAAAATGAATAAGACTGTTCTTGGCTTCCCATGGTAGCAGGTCATGGCTCAGGCGTGGTGACCTTGCCTGGCAGCCTTGTACCCCTTTGCCTGGGCATAACCTAGCCACAGGCCCCATGGCTACCCCTGGTATGAGGAAGCCATGCCTTGCATGACGCAGGTTGCATCAGGCTGCCCAACCAGTCGGATGAGCCTGACAGACACTCAGGACTGCCCAGAACTTGCTCCATCATCCCATTGCCCTCGAGTGCCACAGGCTTTTGGCATCTTCTCAGGAAGTTCAGAGCTTCTAAAGCTCACTTGTAACCATAGCAACCAAGGGCTTTCAACCTAATGCATTTCAAACATTGTGTCTACATTGATAATACTATGTATTGATCATTAGAATAAGGACAAAAAACAGGGGAGAGGATTCATTTGGTTAAATGCCTGCTGCTCAAGCAAGAGGACCTAAGTTCAGGTGCTCAGCATCCTGAGCAAGGCACAGTGTTGCATGCCTGTACCCCAACACTACGACAGAGACAAGAGGATCTCCATGGCTAGCCTAGTCAAAGGGGCTAGCTTCATGTTCAAGGAGAGAACCTATCTCGAAAATAAGGTGGAAACCCAGTATAGTTGTGCACGCCTGTGAGTTTGGTCTATATAGCAGTTCTATAAGAAACAGAGCTACATAGACAAATCTTGTCTCAAAAAAACAAAGATAAACAAGGCAAAGAACAATTAAGGCACCCCTCCCCAAGAAGATAGGGGTTTATTTGAGACTTAACTTCACATCAAGTCATTCTAAATGCTTATCACAAGTAACTCATTCATTTATTAGAGCCGCACAAGGAGATCGTTGTCGCTGCATCTGGACAGATGATGAAACTGAGGCATGGATGGGTTAGATGGTTTGCACTGGATTTTCTCAGCAGGGCTGTGTATCCAGGTCTTGGCGTGATCCGGTCTCCACAGTGTGTGTGTTTTTCTTAGGGTTCCACCTCAGTGGGAACATTCGAGAACTGGGGGCCCCAGGAGAGCCAGAGCACCTCTACCACGTCTCCATCAGCTTTGACCGCTGCAAGATCACATCTGTGAGCTGTGGCTGTGACAACCGAGACCTCTTCTACTGTGCGCATGTGGTGGCCTTGTCACTGTATCGTATCCGTCATGCACACCAGGTGGAGCTGCGGCTGCCCATCTCTGAGACCCTCTCTCAAATGAACCGTGATCAGCTTCAGAAGTTCGTCCAGTATCTCATCAGTGCACACCACACTGAGGTGCTACCCACTGCCCAGCGCCTTGCTGATGAGATCCTCCTTCTGGGCTCTGAGATCAACCTGGTTCATGGTGAGTGGAGAGAAGGTGGGGCCGTGATACAGAGGCCGGCAGAGTAGGTACCATCATGTCCTGCTTTAGGGGCTGTCACACACCTAGAGAGAGGCACATCTGGAGGGGTCCGACCGTAGGGCACCTGACATAGGGCATAGGCCTGTTATCTCAGGACTGGGAAGGCTGAGGTAGCTTGAAACATAGTGACACCCTGAAGTCAAACAGTGTGCAAAGGCAGGAGGGTTCAATCCTAGTGTGAGGTGCCCCACAGAGGGCGGGGCATCTCAGAATTCCAGGGTAAAGGCTGAAAGGTGAGTGTCATGGTGAGGTATGGCAACATCTAGGAGGTGTTGGGGAGAATCTGTTGCCGGTTTGCTTGACTATAGTGGTGGGAAGATAGCAGGTAGATGAGTAGTGGGTGGGTGCTATAGTGGGTCAGGAGTCATGTGGGTTCCAGGAGGTTATGATTCATCACCAGGGGGAACTGATGTCATGGAAGAGCATGGGGGATGAGCAGATGGGTAGCTGAGTGCAGTGGCAGGTGAGTGGGGCGACCCTACAGAGTGGGGCCCTGTCTTAAAAAACGAAAAGAAACAAGACAGTAGTGGGCACACCTTTAATCCCAGTACTCAGGAGGCAGTGGCAGGTGGGTCTCTGTGAGTTCAGTACCACCTGGTCTACAGAGCTAGTTCTAGGACAACCAAGGATACACGAGAAACCATGTCTTGAAAACTCAAAAGAAGAAAAAAAGGGAAGAAAGGAAGAAAGACAGGTGCATACACCAGGGACCGATGGGTAGGTGTTTGGGAGGAACATATTTGTGAGCTGGAGTAGTTTGGTGGGTGAACAACGTGGCTGATTGACAGATGAATGAGGTGGGTATTTTGAGTGGTCAGATTAGGCTGTGGACATGGAGGAACTGGTTTGGAGGGGAAGAGATACATAGAAGCTGGCTAGTATGGATGGGCAGTATTCCAGGAGAGAGGATGGAGGAGTAAACGAGTGGCTACAGACAGTCTCTACAGACAAATGGACTGAGCACCTGAATGAATGGAGGGGCTTGTAGTGTTCGGTACAATTAGGCAATGGACAGATGGATGAACCAATGGACAGATTTATCTTTGGTGTTTTTGAGACAGGGTTTCACTGTGTAACAACCCTGGCTGTCATGGAACTCGCTTTGTAGATCAGGCTGGCCTCAAACTCACTGAGATCCATCTACCTCTGCCTCCCAAGTGCTGGTATTAAAGGCGGTCACCACCACCGCCCGGCTAAGATATATTCATGAACAGTTAAATAGATGGGTGGGATGATGGACAAAGTGAATGAGTGAGTGGAGTGGCAAGTGGACTGGTGGTGAGTTACTAGGTGGTGCCCTGGTGGGGTGGCTTCTGGAGGGACAGAGTGTTGATTTTGGAGGAGTGGACAGAGGGAGGATTGACACCGTCTCTCCCACTCTACACTTGTTTGTTCACCCCAGGTGCTCCAGATCCCACGGCAGGTGCAGGCACAGAAGATGCCAACTGCTGGCATCTAGATGAAGAGCAGATCCAGGAGCAGGTGAAGCAGCTGCTGTCCAATGGTGGCCACTATGGGGCTAGCCAGCAGCTGCGCTCCATGTTCAGCAAGGTGCCAAGGCTGGGGGTGGACAGGGCAGAGGTCCAGTTGTGCCCTTCCCTGTCTTACCACCTGCTACTCTGCACAGGTGCGGGAGATGCTGCGGGCACGAGACTCTAATGGGGCACGCATGCTAATCCTCATGACTGAGCAGTTCCTGCAGGACCCTCGCCTGGCCCTATGGCGGCAACAGGGTGCTGGCATGACAGACAAGTGCCGGCAGCTGTGGGATGAGCTGGGTAAGGCCTAGACCCTGGGGTGAAACCCACACCCCGGCTCCCACTCATATTAGCATCTGTACCCAATCTTCCCTCCACTTAACACTACTAAGACCCCCAGCATGCTGGCCACCCTACTGGGTCCTGAAACTCCCAGAGAGAACAAGACATAAAATCTGGCTCTTGGCTCTTCTGGGAGTAGTATTACATGGTTAGAGCTGGAGATATAACGCAGTTGTAGCAGGCTTGTTGAGCATGTATGAGACCATGAATTCCATCTTCAGCAAGTCTAGATAGATACATGCATGGATGGGTGGGTAGATGGGAGGATGCGTCCATGCATGGATGTTTAAGTACTGTACAGTTTTGTCCCTTGGTCCTTGGAAAATTGGTCCCAAATCCTCTAAGACACAAACATCTGGAATGCTCAAGACCCTTATAAAACCATACAGTGTCTACAGAGAGTCTATGCATATCCTTTCTGTACAGTTTTGTTTTGTTTTTGATAAAGGGTCTCAGTGTAACCCAGGCTGATCTCAAGCTCACAGTACTGCCAGGGATGACCCTGAGTTCTTGGTCTTTTCCTTCCCCACCTCCCAGGCACTGGGGCTTTGTAGTCAGCACTCCAGCTGTGCCCTGTGTCAGGTGATAAGAGGCCATGTGGAAAGTGGGGGAGAAGCAACACTAAAACTCACAAGGCACCAAACCCGGGCTTGAGCCCTGACTTAAATGTGGCATGACTCAGGACGAGTGGAATTTGTTTCCCATATTTCAGCTTCTCTCTCTTTCTCTTTTTAAAAGTTACATTTATTTATATTTGTGTGTATATGTGTGGGCATACCATAGTACACACATGGAGGTCAAAGGACTACTTTGTGGGCTTAGTTTTCTCCTTTCACATGTGGGTCCGAGGGACTGAACTCAGATTATTATTCTTGGTTACAAGCACTTTTCCCCTCTCGTTAGCCACATTTTGTTTTATTTCCTTACCATAATGTGAGGAGACACTGAGTTGCAGCCCATGCTCAGAGTGGGACATGTGCCTAGGCTGCAGCAGTTGCTTCTTAGCCTGTGTTCATGATGTTGACCTAGATGCTGAGCCTCTCTCTGCTCTTCAGGGGCTTTGTGGGTCTGCGTCATTCTGAGCCCCCACTGCAAACCAGATGAGCGGTCAGGCTGGCTGCAGCTGCTTGGCGCATGGGACAAGCTAGATGTGTGCCCACTGGAAGAGGGCAACTACTCCTTTGACATCCCCGGCCTACAGCCTACTTTGATCTCCAGGACAGGTAGGAGAAGGGCCCTACCACCTGTTTCTGACAAAAATCATCACAGTTCAACCTTCTGTCACAGTTACCATGTCCCAAGAGAGAGGGTAGGAGATAGGAAAGGGGCCCCACTGGTTGTCCTTCCAGCCAAAGGGAGCAAGTGCTAAGGGCAAAAGTAATGATGTCCTTGAGGATGGTGACACAGTGCTTGCTGGACTCCAGTTAGCAAAAGTGAGATGGTGGATAGGAAAAGACAGGAACCCAACAGCGGTGGGATGGGGAGGGGACAGTGATGTGGGTGTGGGCAAGACAAGTGAAGAGAGAGATGAAGAAAAACAGAAGAGAGATTAGAAAGAAGCAGAGAGACTGAGGAGAGACGGAACAAGAATGGCTAGCAGGGAGGAAAGAGATGTCCGTAACCTGTGTGCCAGTGCTGTGACAGATGCCAGCCCCCACTTTCCCTTTGAAGATTTACTTCAAGAATTCATGTCCATCACCTGCGTAGCTAGGGTAGAACCCTGAGTTGGCACCTGGTGGGAGAAGCTGGCTACAATTTGTTCACCAGCACCACTATTCTACATCGGGTACCCTCCTGTAGGCTCAGAGGATGAAGAGGAAGAGGTGACAGCCACCAGCCCCCGTCGTACAGTGTTCAGCCGAGCACTGCAGGCTGGGGAGTTGCACTGGAACGACAGCCACCTGCAGAGGATCCTGGCCAGTGATTCCTGTGGCCCAAGTCTCACTGGCAATATGGGAGGTGACAAACCAACCTTTGACCCTCAGGGCCACCCCATCTGGCTGGGTGAACCCTTCCCTACTGCCTGTGCACGGGTGGATACTTTGCGTGCCCATGGTTATCCCCACAAGGCTCTGCGGCTAGCATGTGCCATAGTCAACACTCTGCGGCTGCAGCGGCGACACCAGCTTGAGAACTACAAGCAGCAAAAAAAAGGTGAGTGAGGCCACAGGCTCTAGGACCCAGGTGCCCAAGACACGGGCTAGCCCATGAGAGATGGCAAAGAAGGGCTGGGAACCACCCCAGCTCCCACTCTCTGTATCACAGACAGAAAGAATTTTATCATAAAAAGTGGTGGTTGAAACTGAAGCACTGCGTGGTGGGAGAATTCTATGGGTCTGGTGCAGTTACATGGTAGAAACCTTGCCAGGCATTGATGGTGAACGCCTTTAATCCCAGCACTCGGGGCAGAGGCAGGTGGATCTTTGTGAGTTCGAGGCCAGCCTGGTCTACAGAGTGAGTTCCAGGACAGCCAGGGCTACACAGAAAAACCCCATCTTGAAAAACAAAACAAAAACAAAAACAGCCATGGTAGAAGCATCTTATTAATTAATGCCTGAGGCCTTGGGTCTCAGTCCTAGCAACAAAAGAAAAAGGACAGAAAAGAATAAGAATTAGGTCAAACTGCTAATAGATATGTACAGCTCTTGGGCCAGTTCCCAAGAAGATACCACAACTGGCCACCAGAACCTCATCTTGCACATTGCCTTGGCCACCACTATTCACACACAGGGCAGCTGCCACAGAGTAATGGTAGCATTCCCATTGTTTATCCACTTTTCATGCAAGGGAGGCTGGGAAATGTAGACGCTTCCAGACCCTGTAGTGGACAGGTTTCCCCAGCATGACCCTCAAGAATATGGTTGTAGGGTGGAAAGAGAGAAGCCTGAAGAATAGACTAGTTGATGTAGAATTTGCTCACTTAAACCTGGGCAACAAATTGAGTTGTGTTTCAAATATAACAAACATTTGAAACATAACAAAAGGGCTATGGGTATGGCTCACTGGTGGAGTGCCTACCTAGCAAGTATTTTATACCTTAGCACTTTATAAGTTGGGTATGGTGGCCCATGCTTCTAACCCTAGGAAGGAGAAACAAGAGTCAGAACTTCAAGGTCAGAGGTCAAGGCCCACCTAGACCATCTGAGAACTTGTCTCAAATACAGTAAAATAAAAAAGTAGGGCCGAGAATTGGCTCAGTAGGTAAGGTGCTGGTTGATTGTGCTTCGTGAGAATCTGAGGGTCTGAGTTTATATATCCTTTACCCATATAAAAGCTGGGCATGTCACTGTCTCCCAGGGCTGGGAGTTGAAGGCAGGCAGATCGTAGGGTCTTGCTGGCTGCCATTTTAGCTGAGAAGGTGGGCTCCAGGACTGAAGGTTTACCAAAGAGCTCCTGTTGCAAAAGATAGAGCTGCCTGGAAGAAGGCTCTCAACCCAGAACTTTATCCTCAGTATATCTATGGGGCATGCACACACATGTGCACATGCATATACCACATGCACACAAACACCCTGAACAAAAGGAAAGATGCTATGTCTAAATCTGGGAACAGAAGGAAGCCACTGTCTGAGTTCTTGGCAGTGAAGCTGCGAAGTGTGTAAGGGAGAAATGGGCTCTGTAATGGAGTTGTCAGAGCTAATCTCCAGATGACTTAGGGAACAACACAGGCAGAGTTCCAAGATCAGGGGAGGTCAGTGGATGAGCGGCCTTACAGGGCATTCAGGTTTCTATCATAGAAGAATCCCATACTGCCCCTTGAGAGGCCTCCAAGGTGTTTGAGCTTGGCTGCAGAGATGGGGAGGGGGTAAGACTAGGAGAAGAGAGTACTGCTTTGCCTGTTTGAGGAAGAGGGGGTAACTTACAGACTGGCAGATAGACAGAGTTGATGTGGGGTGGGAGAAAAAGCCTCCAGAGTTGAGTGGGTGGCTTCATGGAGCCCACCTCTTCCCATACAGAACTGCTCCAAAAAGGTGCTACTTGCCTCACAAGCACTGAAGGATGGGTGGGCCATCCCCTGGATCCCATTGGCTGCCTCTGCAGGGCACTGCTGGAGGCCTGTCGACTGGAGGAGGAGCCTCATTCTCTTTATGCAGGTACCCACCCCGAGGACCCCTGCAGGAGGACCAATACCTACTCTGGTGGCCAGATATTGTCACATAGCAAGCTTAGCTTTGGCTGTGTGTCCTCCCAAGGCCAGGAGCCAGTAGGGTTAGCTTTCTCAAAATGAGGCAGCCATGGCCGGGGCTAAGAGAGTTGGGACTCTCCCTAAACCTCTCTCCACGTCTGTCACCCAGCTTGGGGCCGAAGGGTGGGAGCATATCTAAACCTCAGCGAACTTGGATGCATCTCCCCTAGACTTGGCCACAGAGAAGCGGAAGCTGTCCTACCAGCACGTGCCAGTGCCAGGGAGCCCTGGAGAGTCCTACCTGGCTCTGGCACTGGAAGTGGCACTGCTGGGGCTGGGGCAGCAGCGGGCCCTTCCGGAGGGATTGTATGCCCAGGACAAAGTGGTGCGCAATGAGGAGCAGCTGCTGGCCCTGCTGGAGGAGGTGGAACTGGATGAGCGGCTGGTGCAAGTTCTGCGCAAGCAGGCTGAGCTGCTGTTGGAAGGTGAGTCCCGTCTCGGCCAACACTCATAGCCCTATAGGATTAGGTGTGAGGTCGTGCCTCGTGGCCTTGGTCTGCTCCTCCACGATCCAAAGAATAAGCCATTTCTGATGCTAAGACCTGTCAACCCACCACATTGTAAAGCCCGCCCCATATTCTAGCCCCGCCCATGCTCTGACCCTATTGGTTCCTTGCTAAGTCTTCTCCCCCTTATTGCTGCTGCTGGGGCTGGCGTGTCTCCTCATTCTGTAGCCTCATTCTTCACCCTGCAGTGTTGCTTAGGGACCCGTCTCTTCTTATGCTTCTCTAAATGTATTTGGAACTCAGAGATAGTGGAGACTGAGATCACCTTGTCCCTTTAGGAGGCCCTTTCAGTGGCTTCGGCGAAGTGATTTTCCGGGAGAGTGTACCCATGCACACCTGTGCCCGATACTTGTTCGCTGCACTGCTGCCCCACGACCCAGATCTGGCCTTTCGCCTGGCACTCCGAGCCATGAGGTAAGGGCAGGAGAAGGGAGTGAGGAGCTACGAGCCCTACCTCTAAGCTGGGTCTCAGTCTGGTTAATGAGGTCCGCGGTCCATGCAACAGAGTGTGTTTCTCTGTTAAATGGAAATGTATAATATGGTGAACTTGAGAATGATTCACAGCTACAGACCACACGTGTGCTCAACGTGCAGTCCTTTTCTAGGAGGATTGTGTCAGCCTGTCTGAGACTAAGTGGAGACTTGGGTAGCTGGTTTCCTGCACTGGGGTAATGATGTAGCAGTACCCTGCTTGCCTGGGTGTTCTAAGGGTGAGGTCAGTGCCCAGCATTGCACATATGACATGTATGTTTTTCCTGCAGTTAATACTTCTGTTTATGTTTGAAATATGTATAGGTTAGTGGCGACATTAAGTCATTCAACAAATGCTTGTGCCCTAACTGTGGACCAAATAGTGGTTGTAATTGCAGTATCAGTAAAACAGTCAGTGCATTCTGCCTTGTGCGGATGGTGCTCCAGGAGATGGGAGACAAGAGCAGAAAGAAGAAGGACTTGGTTTCATATGCAGGGTATCAAGGGAACCTGGCAGAAAGATGCTCAAGACAGTGGAAGGGAGCTTAGAAGGGCTGTGTAGGAGGGGTCTTCCAGGCAGAGGCCTGGGCTGCCCGGTGGAACCTCTTTTAACTCTCTGTGGGCACACAGACTCCCAGAACATCTGCAGCAGTGAAGTTATCACTTTCTCTTTTGTGATAGCTCATATAAAGGAAATGTACTTTCTGAGCTCGAGAAGAGGGAATGATACCAACCAGCGAGAGGAGGGAATGATACAGGGGTGTATATGCATACACATAGCTCCTTCCTGTCACAAACTGGTGGATTCCCAGGACATCTAAACAGTGTCTGGTCCTCTGATGGAGTTTGTTTTTGTTTTGAAGCAGAGTCGTGTAGCCTACGCTGGCCTCAAATTCTCTAGTAGTCAAGGCTGGCTTTGAACTCTTGATCCTTCTTCTTCCCTCTGGGATTATAGATGTGTACTACCAGTCTTGGTTAAAGAGATTCTTTTGTTTGGTTGATTTTGGTTTTTTTTAAAAGATTTATTTATTTATTATGTATACAACATTCCTTCCATGTGTGCCTGCAGGCCAGAAGAGGGCACCAGATTTCCTTATAAAGGACTATGAGTCACCATGTGGTTGCTGGGAATTGAACTCAGGACCTCTGGAAGAGTAGCCAGTGCTTTTAACCATTGAGCCATCTATCCAGCCCTGTTTTTGTTTTTCAAGACAGGGTTTCTCTATGTAACTTTGACTGTCCTGGAACTCACTTTGTAGACCAAACTGTCCTTGAATTCACAGAGATCTGCCTGCCTCTGCTTCTGGAGTGCTGGGACTAATGGTGTACACCACCACACCCATCTTAAATACATTTTCTTAGCAGCCAGGTGTGAATGATGGCAGAGGTCTGTAATTCCAGCACATTGAGTCTGAGTTGGGATCTCAAGTCCCATACCTGGTTGGGCTACATAACGAGACTGGATCTCAAAACCTAGGTAGTTGATACATGGTGAAAGAGAAAGAGAAGGGATGGTAGTGGGGAATGTGTGGATAATTAGAGTTAGATAGATGATAAAGACATACATGTATTTTGTCACCTATGATCCAACTTTTCCCAACCCCCCACCAGAAGCTCCAACATAATTTCTATTCATCCCTTCTAGAATAGTACCTGTTATTTGTTTTTATCTTTTTCTTTCTCTCTCTTTGGGGGGCAGAGGGTGGGGGTTTTCTGTGAACTTGCTTTGTAGACCAGGCTGGCCTTGAACTCATGTCTCTGCCTCCTGAGTGCTGGGATGAAAGGCATGCACCACCACCACCTGGCTAAGACTTTTTTTAAAAGTACTTTATTTTTTAAAAGTAATTTATTTATTTTCATTTTGTGTATTAGTGTCTTGTCTTCATGTAGTCGGTGTGAAGGTGTTGGATCCCCTGAAACTGGAGTTACAGATAGTTGTGGGTGCTGGGAATTGAACCTGGGTCCTCTGTAAGAGCAGCCAGTGCTCTCAACTGCTGAGCCATCTCTCCTGGCCCTGGCCTGAGACTTTCAAACTTCTTGCCTTAGCCTCTGGAGTGCTGCCAGGGCATGTGTGGGCCACCATGGCTGGCCTGTTTATCTGCCTTATCTCCCGTTCATGTCTGAAGTGGTATGGTGCTCCTCCCTGGGCCTGACTTACTTCAGTGAATGTAATGCCATCTTGTTCCAGACTGCAAGTGGTGGTGTTGCATTCTTTTTTATGACTAGATAATATTCCTTTGTAGGTATGTGTTAAATTTTCTGTAGCTGTTTATCATGTTCATGTGTGTTGATTATCACATGTGGCCATTGCGAATTGTGGTAATGTCTTGTCTCTTTGACATACTATTTACTGTGGACATGTGCCCAGCAGTGAGATTGCTGGGTTATATGGTAGTTCTATTTTTAGTTTCCCCAGGAACTTCTGCTTTCTATGATGGTTATACTAATTCACATGGCAACTGTAGATAAGCTTCTGATTTTTTTGTTTGTTTTGTTTTGTTTTTAGATTAGAGGATCAAATGTGGGACCTTGTGCTTACTAGGCAACTGTTCTAATGCTGAGCTCAGACCCCAGCACTGCAACAAGTTCCCCTCTCTCCCCATCCTTGCCAGCATACATATATCTTCTCTGTATGATAGTAGCCATTAAAATTCTAGGCATTTTTTTTTGCTACAGTGCTGGGCATGGAGCCCAGAGTCTTTAGCAGACTCTACCAACTGATCCATGGTCCACCCCCCTCCAATGCCTCACTGAAAATTCTAGGCAGGGACAGAGTGAAGAAGTAACAGCCCCAGCTCACCCTTTCCCCCTTGCTTTCCCCCTGTTCCAGGCTGCCTGTACTCGAGACAACATTCCCAGCTGGAGAAGCTCACCCTAACCCACTGGACTCCATCATGAGCAACCGCTTCCCCCGTTGGTTCATCCTCGGCCACCTGGAGACCCGCCAGTGTGAACTGGCTTCCACCATGCTGACTGCTGCCAAGGGTGAGGACAGTGACAACCGACCTTCTGGTGCCCTGGTGTTCCCCTGACCTCTTCTTGTTCTTGTTCCTCTTTCATTTCTTTCACTTATATTCTCCATTTCTTTGTTGTTTTTGTTTTTAATTTTCTTTTTTATTTTTAGATTTCACTGATTTTTTTTATGTGTATGAATGTTTACCTGAATATATGTCTGTGCATCGTGTGTGTGCTTTGCCCATGGAGGGCATCCAATCTCTTAGAACTGGAGTTATAGACAGTTGTGAGCTCCCATGTGGGTGCTAGGCATGGATAGGAATCAAACTCTGGTCCTCTGCAAGAGTAGCCAGTGCTCTTAACCTCTGAGCTGTGTCTCTAGCCCATTTTTGTTTTAAGATGTGGTCTCACAGTGAATTCTAAGCTGGCCTGGAATGCGCTGTGTAGCTCACAGTGGCCTTGAATTATGATCTTCTACCCTTAGTCTCATTCCTACCATACCTGCTCTGTTTCTTTTACCAGACTACTTTTTCCACTACTACTTGCACATCCTCTGTAAGGAACAAGCAGTGTCTTTGCTCAATGCTGGGAGGTGGCAGCCAACAAAATTAAGTCCTATGCTCTGTGAAGGTGTATAATCAACTGACCAGGCCCTGGAGCTCAGTTGTAGAGACCCTCCTTAGCATGTGTGAAGTCCTGAGCCTCCACAGCACCACAAACAAACAAATGAGCCAGGGAAATGACAGCTCATTTGGTAAAGCATTTACCACACAAGCATGAGGGAACATCTAAGTTTAGTCCTCACATCCCATATAAAGATGGGCCTAAGGCTAGATACACCTGCCTTTATTCCCTGCACTTGGGAAGTAAAGGCAGAGGCAGGTGTAGTTCAGTGTTTGAGGCCATCCTGTCTACACAGTAAGTTCCAGGCTGGCCAGAGCTACATAATAAGACTCTGTCTCTAAAGTAAAATAAAAAAGGCTAGGTGTGATGGCATACACTTGTCAGGGGAGACAGAAGATCCCCAGCATCTGCCATCTGGCCAGCCTTGATCTAATTGTGAGCTCCCTGCCACTGGAAAACCCTGTTTGAGCTGGACGGTGGTGGCACATACCTTAATCCCAGCACTCGGAAGGCAGAGGCAGATGAATCTCTGTAAATTCGGGGCCAGCCTAGTCTACAAGAGCTAGTTCCAGGACAGGTTCCAAAACTACAGAGAAACCCTGTCTCAAAAAGAAAAGAAAAACCCTGTTTCCAAAAAATGTTGGGGGAAAAAGGCGGGAGAGGTGTCTCAGTGGTTAAGAGCATTGTCTGCTCCTGCAGACAACCAGAGTTCAATTCCCACCAACTATGAATTGACTCACAACTATCTGGAACTCCAGTTTCAGGGAATCGAACACATTTTTCTGGCCTCTGCAGGCACCAGACAAACCACCCATACACAATAATAATAATAATAATAATAATTTTTAAAAGGTAGACAGTGCCTGAGGAATGACACTCAAGCTTGATATCTAGCCTCCACATAAATGCATATACGTATATACGTGTGTTCACCCTCACATGAATACACAAAACTGGCAGACAATAAACAGAGATCACCATACACAAAGAAGGTACTGATGTCACATAGGACACTAAAGCAGGCAGCCTTGTCTTTTTCCTATGGTACCTGAGGTGGGATCCAGGCCTTGTGCAAGCACTTTGCAACTGAACCACACTCCCACCTAAACCGCTGGATGCTTAAACACAGATCCACCTGAGACACAGGGTCCCACCCTTCTGACCTCAGCTCACCCAGATGCCCATCCCATCAGGGCTTCTCAGCACGGGAATTTGGAAGGAGAAAGGGCCACAGTTTAATCCCCATTGTCTTTCAAGAGCATTCAAGGCAGAGGGCTGCAGCCAGAGCAGAAGCCCTAAGGCTGGGTTCCACCTGTGGTGTCTGAGGAACAAGAGAAGGTCAGAGATTGGGAGTGAAGCTCAGTTGTGGAGCTCCTGCCTAGAATCCCCCAGTGATGGGCTGGGAGTGTTGTGACTCAGTGGTGGGTGCTGACCTAGCCTATCCCCAGCACTGCACAGTTACACTAGTGCAAGCAGACTGGTCTGACCAGGGCAGAGTGATGGGAGTGTGGAATCGAGGACAGTGGTGAGGATTCTGGTAAAGGCAGCACTGGGCTATGGAGATAGCTCCTGAGTAGAGTACATGGTTAGTACACACCAGATTCATCCCTAGCCTTTCAAAACAGAGAAAACAGCATCTTGGAGCTGCCTCTTCACAGAAGCATTGCCAGTTTCCTGCCATACACACGAGGTCCTGTGTGGAGAATCGCTGTGGCAGGTCATTCAGCTCCATTTATGCTGGTGTTCCAACTGCGGCCTCTATTACTCCTTCCACCCAGGAGACACCAAGTGGCTGCATGCAGTCCTGGGCTCCGTCCAGCAAAACATCCACTCCCCAGCCCTGCTCTTCAAGTTGGCACAGGACGCCTGCAAGACAGCCACACCAGCTAGCGCGCCACCAGACACCATGCTGCTGGGCATCGCACTGGAGCTTGGGCTGCAGGTACGCCAGCTAACATCACCAGGAGAGTGCTGTGGGCCTGGAATAGATGAGTGGGAACCCTGCTCCTGGAGCAAAGGCTTATACAGGAGTCACACTTCTGAGGGTGGAGTTATAGACCAAACTTGAGTGGCAGGAGATCACTCTAGGTTTGAGGCTGTGTAAGAGCTCATCTCCAGGACTGTGGTTAAAGACAGAGAGGGCCCAGGTGGGCAGGGCAGGGTGGGGTCTGCAGGCCAGGGGATGGGCCCAAGAGGGGACAGAAGAGGGCCAGAGAGTGCTGCTAGAATGCTTGCCTAATGTGCAGGAAGCCCTGGGTTTCAGCCTCAGCACCACATAAGCCAGGTGTGTTGGTGCATACTTGTAATTCTAGCATTCAGGAGGTATAGACAGGATCAGAAGTTCAGGGTCAACCCTGGCTATGTAGAGTGTTGGAGGCCTGGAGGTATTATTTGAGATCCTGTCTCAAATAAATAAACCCATAAAAATCAAAACATGAACACAGACCAGGTGCTGGGGTGCGACTCCACAAGGCTATAGTGGGTTTTACTATGTCCTGTATTCCATCCCCAGTATAAAAAAATTTTTTAATCAGAAAAGAAAGAAATAGATCCTGAGGTTGCCTCTTGGTGCTGTTGGTTAAAATAAAAACCATGAGCCCGGCAGTGGTGGCACAAGCCTTTAAACCCAGCATACAGGGAGGGAGAGGCAGGTGGATCTCTGAGTTCAAGGCCAGCCTGGTCTACAGAATGAGTTCCAGGACAGCCAAAGATACACAGAGAAAGTATCTCCAAAAAGAAAAAAGAAGAAAGAAAGAAAGAAAAAAGAAAAAGAAAAAAGAAAAACCGTAAGGCTAGAGAGATGTCTCAACAGTTAAACTGATTACTCTTCCAAAAGACCCATGTCCACTTCCCAAGACCTGCATGTTTACAAGAGTCTATAACTCCAGAATCAGAGATCTGATGCCCTTTTCTGGCCTCTGCTGTCACCACACAGACATGGACAGAACACCAATACACACTAAATAAATAAAATGAAGACCATGAATAGGGCAGAGTCAGCCAATAAGGAACACCCTTGGGAGTGATATATACAGAGTAATGCTAGCTGGGGGTTTACAGCTTCAAAGAGGGATTTTCCTGGGGTTGAGCTCTGTCAGCAAGGCCTCTAGCTGAATATCACTGTCCAGCTATGGCAAGGGCCAGGCCAGCTTGCATGCAGCCCATGGGTGAGTAACCTGTAAAGGACATGGATACCTGGGGCCTTAGGGTGGCTAGAAACTGAAGGGCTAGACAGGTATGAGCCTGCTTATGGGGCCCCAGATAGTTGCAGGGACGGAGTATGTGAAAAATAGCTTCATGTGGTGACACACACCTTCCATCCTAGCACTAGAGAGACAGAACAGGAGGATCCGAGTTCGCAGACAGTCAGACCACAGACCCAACCTCAAAAACAACCAGACAAACCAAAGAACCTAAGAGTGGTTCTCAAGATGTCTCAGTCAATAAAGTGCTTGTTTGGAAAATTAGGTTCTCAGAACCAAGAAAAAAAATTTTTAAAGCTATAATCAGCTGCATATAGTAGTGCACACCTTTAATCCCAGCACTGGGAGGCAGAGGCAGGTGGATCTCTATGAGTTCAAGGCTAGCCTGGTCTACAGAGTGAGTTCCAGGACAGCCAGGGCTATAAGAGAAACCCTGTCTTAAAACTCCCCCCTCAAGTGTTCTTAATTATGTGTATGTGCATGTTAGTGCAGGCTCCCTTAGAGGCTAGAGGAGTTGGTCCCTTAGAACTAGAGTTACAGGTAGTAGTGTCTGTTAGATGTAGGTGATAGGAACTGAACTTGGGTCCTTTGACCTCAAACTCAGATCCACCTGCCTCTGCCTCCATATGTGTCACCGCCATTTAGAGACGTTAACGAAGTGGACAGCTCCTGGGCGGCAGCACCCAAGGTTGCTCTCAACCTGCATGTGCATGCACTCTGTGCACGCGAGGCCTGCACACAACTGAAGAAACAACCTAGTCTATATTTTTATCTCTATTTTTTTAAATTTATCTTTATTTTATGTTCATTGATGTTTTGCCTGCATGTATGTCTGTGTGAAGAAGCCAGATCCCCTGGAACTGGAGTTACAGACAGTTGTGAACCACCATTTGGTTGCTGGAAGGGTTCCAGGCCCTCTGGAAGAAGTCAGTGCTCTTAACCACTGGGCCTTCTCTCCTTTATCTCTGTTCTATAGAGCCAGAAACTGAGGCCAGAGAGATGAGGGCTCTCACCCAGGTCTGCTGCAGTAGCTCTGCCTCCAGCCTTCTTGGCCTAAGCCATTGGGCACAGCAGGGCTCTGAGGACCCACCCTCCTCTTTCCCTGCAGGTGATGCGGATGACACTGAATACAATGACTTGGCGGCGCAGAGAGATGGTGCGCTGGCTAGTTAGCTGTGCCACGGAGATTGGTGAGTACATGGAGGGACCACTGAGGAAATCAGACAGGCCCCAGAAAAACTGGCCTGACTGGAATGCTGTGCAGTCCTTTAACCCAAGCACTCAGGAACAGAAGCAGGCAGATCTATGAATTTGAGGCTAGCCTGGGCTACATAGGGTGTTCCAGGACAGCTAAGGCTTCATAGTAAAACTCTGTCTCAAAGCGAATAAATCAAAACAAAACAAAAAAGCAGGTCCTTCCCCATTGCCAGCTCTAGGTCAGCCTGGGAGGGAGCATCACATGGGATAGATGGAGGTACACAGTCTGGTGGTTGACCAAACTGAAGTGGTTAGGAGTGGGGAGGAGGCTCCAGATACTAGCCACCTCCATGGTTTTCTCTAAGTCCAGCCACTCCTGCTCCTTTGCAGAAGAGAAATTTTTCTCTGCAGACATAGTGGTTCACCTGGAGCATTGAGGAGGTTGAATCTGGAGTCCCCATATTGTAGACAGCCTGGGCTCATAATGCGACCCTATCTCAAGACTCCATCAGTTAGAAGTGTGGCTCAGCAACAGGGTGATCACATGGCAGGGCAGGGTTCTCGGCTGCAGCTCCATGGCACCAGCAGAAAAGGGTTGCAGCTTATTTGATAGAGTGAAGGCCTTGCACTAGGCCCTGTGTTCTTTGGACATGGCAGTGCATGTCTAATCCCAGCATGTGGGAGGTGGTGGCAGAAGGACCAGAAGTTGATCCTTAGCTACAAAACAAGTTTGAGGTAAGCCTGGACTATAAGACCTTGTTTGTTTTTAATTAATTAATTTTATGTGTATGAGTGTTTTACCTGTGTGTGTCTGTGTGCCACATGTGTACCTGGTATCTTTGAAGGCCAGAGTATTCCTTGGAGTCACCAATGGTTGTGAGCTATCATGTGGGTGCTAGGATCAAATCCAGGTTCTGGAAGGGCAGAACTAACTAACTACTAAGCATCTCTTCGTCCCAGGAGATGGCGTGATGGCCCGTACCTGTTATCCCAGCGCTTGGGCGGCACTGGCAGGTTTATCTCTGAGTTTAATGCCAATTGGGGCTGCATAATGAGACCCCACACACACAAAAAAAAGTTTTAGCATGGTGAAGCTGGGAAGATTTAGAGTTGGTGGTTGCAGGGTGGGAAAGGAAATGGCAGAGTCTTACACATAGACGCACATAAACCCTGCGCAATTCCTTCTCCCCCCGCCCAGGCCCACCAGCGCTGATGAGCATCATGAAGAACTGGTACTCCTTGTTCACCCCAGTGGAGGCAGTCACTATTGTGGCAGTGACAGGCACCACGCATGCCACTTTGTTGCGACTGCAGCTAGACACAGCTGGGCGAGAGGAGCTCTGGGCATGTGCCCGCACCTTGGCATTGCAGTGCGCCATGAAGGACCCCCAGAACTGCGCCTTGCCAGCCCTGACCCTGTGTGAAAAGAATCATGCAGCCTTCGAGGCCGCCTACCAGATTGTGCTAGATGCCGCAGCTGGTGGCCTTGGCCATGCCCATCTGTTCACGGTGGCACGATACATGGAGCATCGAGGCCTACCTTTGCGGGCCTACAAGCTGGCCACACTAGCCTTGGCACAACTCAGCATTGCCTTCAACCAAGACAGCCACCCCGCCGTCAACGATGTGCTGTGGGCCTGCTCACTCAGCCATTCGTTGGGGCGGCACGAGTTGTCAGCCATTGTCCCTCTCATCATCCGCAGCATCCACTGTGCACCTATGCTCTCAGACATCCTGCGCCGCTGGACACTCTCAGCACCCGGTCTGGGCCCACTGGGGGCCCGCAGGGCTACCAAGCCACTAGGGACTGACAGGGCACCACTTTGCCAGCTCCTGGATGCTGCAGTAGCTGCCTACATCACCACCAGCCACTCACGCCTCACCCACATCAGCCCACGTCACTATGGTGACTTCATTGAATTTCTGGGCAAAGCCCGAGAGACCTTCCTTCTGGCTCCGGACGGGCACCTCCAGTTTGCGCAGTTCTTAGAGAGCCTTAAGCAGACCTACAAGGGGAAGAAGAAGCTAATGCTGTTGGTTCGGGAGCGGTTTGGCTGAGGGGCTGCAGCAAGCTGGGGGCATGGGTATCCCCTGGCCTGCCTTCCTAAAGCAGGAGGCCCATGGCTACTTCAGGATCAGTGTTGGAATGTGGGAGGCAGGTAGTGACAGCATTCCAAGTGTGTGCCTAGGAGTGTGCAGACAAATGGGAGATCAGAGGGTCTGAAGCCATACTGCTAACTAGAGGCCTGCAGGGGTGTGCCTGGGCGCCCCACAGTCAAGAGGCAAGCTCTGGCTCTCCCAAACTCACAGGGTTAGCCAGGGCTACCAGGAGAAGGGCTGGAGGCAGAACTTTCCAGATATTAGTTCTTAAATTCAGTATAGCAGATCCTCCAGAGCCCACCCAGGTGCCTGGGGACGTCACATCAGGGTATTAAACCCCGTGTGTTTCATCCCCTCTCCTACAGCTCAGGGGTCCTGTCCACTGCCCTGCACTTCCAGCCCAAGCCGCCAGCACAAGTCAATGCCTCACCCCCACTGAAGGAATCAAGAGGCTTTAGGCCTCTGCCACATACCTCACCCCCAAATACCCTGTCCAGCCAGGACCTGTCTTGTCTTGGTCACCAAGGTCACAGGGTAGGCTGGGGACAGCTCTCTGCTGCCCGGACCCCACCACTAGTAACTGGATACACAACTCAGGAACCAGGCTGACCTCCAACCTGTGTGGGAGGCATAGACAGACAGCCAGGGATCCCACCCTGTCTTCCTTTTGCTCTACATGGCCATCTCTGTTTCTCCACTTCTTTAGTTTAGCCATTTCTGCATCTCTCTTCCTCTTGAGTCCCGGCTGCTGATAGAGGCATTCCTTTACCCCAGGCCTTGGCCTAAGCGGGGGAGCACCTCCACCCCAAATGAACCAGTCTTCTTTCTTGTATATTAAGGAAAAAGTTGGCATCGTTTTGTAACTTTTTTTCCTATTTATTGAATCCCGTACTGTATTCCTTTCCTTTTTTAAAAAAAAAAAAAATTGAGCGCAACTTCTTTTTAACTTTGAGATTGAGTTACATTGCCCCACACATACCAGGGCCGGGGCTGTTCCATTAACAAAAAAAAAGAATTCCATTTTGGTTTTTGGCACAGCTTCAAGAGTGGGACAGGAGGGCTGCTGGCTTTCTCCAGTAGCATGTGTTGACACAAAGCAATCTCTCCCTGGCAGCAAGTCACAACCTCTGAGTCAGCCGCTTACAATGCCTCTAGCAAAGTACACCCAGATTGACGGCCTGGACGCCGCAAGAAATGTCCACCAGGGGGCGCCTGGCTCCAGATAACAAGCTCCGGAGGTCGCGTCAGGTACAGAGTGCTGCTGGGGACGCCTGGTGCTGACGGCGGGCTACTCCTGGGCCCGCAGTGGGATGCCCGTTGCGCACCTGGGCAGCGAATGAGCCTCCCAGGTCTCAGATGGAGTCATCCCGGGGACGTTGCCTTGGTTTTCCTCTCATTCTTGGGTCTTTGTATCCTTTAGCCACTGACAGACTCGGTCATGGTCGAGGATACTTGGGGGTGGCGCACTGGCCGCTATGGGGCGCTGCTATAGCAGCGCACAAGGTCGGGCACTACTGAAGCTGACCGTGTCTAGGCTCATGGTGCGCCTTTGCTTAAGAGCCAATCGGAGTCAACCCCACCTAGCAGGTCCCTCAATATTCAAGGTGCCTGAATCGCTGGCACCATGTTGGCCAGTGCATCCTGAAGTATGCAGATAACCTTCTTGAACACTGCTTCAGCGTTCGCAATCGCACAATACTCCCTCACGGAACTGGGGTGTAGCACAGGTTTGCCAGCCAATAATGCTGCCCTGCCACACCTAATGACTTCATGTCACAACTGAAACCAGAATTCCTTTCCACATTCATTCTCTCGTACACCCAAGGCCTGAATTATCCCTCTGGTTCAAGCCATCCCCAAATGTCACCTGCCCAGGATCTTCAGATCCCACACAGCACCCTCTGACCACAGAAATAAACTTACACTTTCCTGGGAGCAGGTGGGACAGGGTTGGGGATAGATGAGGTCCGGAGCTAGGGTGGGGCATAGACATAGGGCACCTAGCGACATAGGGGTGCACCTAAGATCGCAAAACTCCAGACACTGAGGGAGGACTAACTCAGGTCAGCCTGGTCTACACACAGAGACGCTGTCTCAAAATATGAGGGGAAAAAAGCCAGCAGTCCATGGTGGAAGGCAGGAATAAAGAGACATCACACCTTAAAGAATGAAGCTGGGCAGTTTTTATTTCATTGGAAATCAGGCACAACACCAAATACAAGCTTCGCCTCTCTGTTCTTCCACCTGAGCTTCCATTTACCCCCACCCAGAGTGGGGAAGGGACTCAGCCCCATGCCAACTCCAACAAGCAGCAATACCCAGTGGAGAGGGAAGAGTCTGTCCATGTCCCTTTGAGGGCCATGTGGACCTTGCTCCCTGCATCACTGTCACCAGTGGAATGCTGCAGGCTTCATGGGGTGCTGGGCACGCTGGATAGAGCCAGTGCCTTATTGCGGAAGTTGGGAGTTGGCATTTAACGGTCAGAGGGCCTGAAGCAGCTTCCTCTTGGGTAACTGACTACAGAGAAGGTGTGTAAAGAAAGGGTGGTGCTTGGGTCCCACTGGGTTTAGGAGAGAAAGGGGCTGCAGGCCCTGAGGAGACACAACTGACTTGCCTTTTTATGCAAGGACCACCCACTCATCCACCTGTTCTTTGTGGGAACTACAAAAATCTCAAGGTGTGGCCATGTGGGGTGGGTTCCCCAGATGCAGGCTTAGAGGAAGGGCCTACAGCAGAGGGCTGGGCCCAGGCACAGCTGATCACCCCCGCTCCATCCAGGTCTCAGGTCATGGCAGACATTCTGTAGGGTGCCAGCTCCTAGGGGGCTGGACTCCTGTTCCTGCTGAACTGAGCCAGTGCATTGGAACCAACTGTTTCAGCTCAGTAGGCACAGGAGGCAGAGCCCAGGGAGGAGGAGGCAGAGCAGGGTGGGCATCAGCGTCTGAGGAGATGGGGCCCGGCGGGGCGGAACTTAGCCACTGTGAACAGGACTTGCTGTGGACCTTGCTCACAAGCAGCTAAGCCCTGCTCCTCAGGCCAGTTGTCATGCTGGGCTCCTCTATCACCCGGTACCCAGGACAGGCGTCCTTAGCAACAGGAGTCCCCAAGGCAGAGCACAGGGTCAGTTGGAAATCCCTGGCAATGTGATTTGTGACTGGCATCAAATCCCATCCCCAGGAACCCCAGCCGGCCGAGGCACATGAGGGGGACAGCAGTGGGATCGGAGTGGAGCAACCTATGGGGAGAAAGAGGAGAGAGAATGAGACTGGGAACATTCCCACCTGCCAGCCTGTCTTGTTATCTACTTCACTACTGAGGCAGCTTCTGGGCTGGTGATTCTCCTGTCTCTACTGGAGTCTAGGATTCCAGGCTCACCTCACCATACCCGGTTTACATGGTGCTAGGGACAGAACCTAAGCTCTGCTTGCTGAACCACACCCCAGTCCTCCATCTGCTTCCAGGAGGGAAGGAGCCTCCCCACAGGAGCGTCAGCAGGGAGAATGGAGTGAGCCCACTGGATGCTGGGGCGCACAGGAGAGCCTCCAGCCCCAGCCCTACAAGTCGGAGGTGCCCAGAAAGCCTAACAGGCCAAAGAGGATGCAAAGCCTTCTCGGCTCCTTTCCACCCAGTTTCTTTCTCTCCCAACTCACAGCCCTGAGCCCAAAGCAGGCCAAATGGGGCCGTGGAGAGAGGAAGCTGAGGGAGGTGGGCGGTTGGGGGGAGGAAGTGACCTCACCCCAGCTGGCGCCACTTCCTAGAAGTCTGAAGGGCAGAGGGAACTCCAGCACCTCCTGCCTATGCCTCCCCAGGCAGCTCAGTCACACCCCACCCCAGCACCCAAACTGGGAGAAGCAGGCCTCTTCATCCCAATACCTTAACAAAGTTTAAGTCCCTGTTCCTGGAGTTTCCCAGAGGCCTTCCAAGCCTCAGATTCCCCATCTGTAAAGTAGACCAAGAACACTTGCAGTCGGTGGCTCAAGTTCATCTCTGCATTGAGGAGACTGAGGAAGGAAGGTTGCCAAGAACCAAAAGCCTACTTAACACTACATAATGAGTTTTAGGCCAAACTGGGCTACAGTCTGAGACCCTAGTCTTAAAGAACAAAACAAAACACACACACACAAAGCAAGACTCTCTACCAGGTAGGCCAGGGTAAATTTACTAAGAAGCTATTTGGCACTCAGCACCAGGGCAAGCCACAGAATCTAGGACCTACCCAATGTAGAATAGCTTCCTGCATGGCAATTAAAATTTTCAGGGGCCAGCAAGATGCTCCAGCAAGTAAAGAGACTCATCATCAAGCCCAGGGCCTGAGCTCAGACCCCAAGAATCACATAGTAGAAAAACATACCCCTGCATGTCATCCTCTGACCTCTACACTTGTGACCACACACACGTGTGTACATACATTCATATGTAAAAATTTAAAAATGTTTTGAATTCAGGGTTAGAGAGATGGTTCAGGAGTTAAGAGCAGTTGCTATTCTAGCAGAGGGCCTATGTTGCCTTCCCAGAACCCACAAGACAATCACAGCTATCCATAACTCCAGTTCCAAGAGCTATGATGCTCTCTTCTGTCCTCTACGGGTACCAGGCACACATATGGTGCACATACATATATGTAGGCAAGCACTCATACAATAAAAATAAACTGTCAGGAATGGTGGTGCACACCGCTAGTCCCAGCACTTGAAAGGCAAAGACCATCAGATCTCTGTGAATCCAAGGCCAGGCTGGACTATGTAGGGAGTTTCAGACCAGCCAGAGCTGAACAGTAAGACCAAGTCTCGGATAAAGCATAGAGAGCTGACTCGGTGGTTAAAAGCAGGTACTGCTCTTGCAGAGGTCCTAAGTTTTGATTCCCAGCACCCACATCAGGCAAGCTCACAACTGCTTGTAACTCCAGCTTCAGGGGATTTCGCTCCCTTTTCTAGTCTCAGAGGGCACTGCACCAGCATGCACAAACCTACACACAGACCAGACAACACACACACATATCGTGAAAAGATTTCAGGGTCTGAGGTGATAGGTCAGTCAATAAAGTGTTTGCCATGCAAGCACAAGACCCTGCATGATTCCAGGCACGAAGCTCACACTAATAACCCCAGTGTTGGGGACCCCTAGGGCTTACAACCCCTATTCCACAGCTCTCTGTCCAGCTCCAGTCCCAGTGAGATACCGTCTGAGAAACCAAGGTAGGGAGCTGGGAGATGGCGAGTGGTTAAGAGTGCCTGTTGCCACGACCCCCCCCCCCCCACATACACACAGGGTTTCTCTGTGTAGCCCTGGCTGTCCTGGAACTCACTCTGTAGACCAGGCTGACCTCAGACTCAGAGATCCCCCTGCCTCTGTCTCCCAAGTGCTGGGATTACAGGTGTGTGCCACCACCGTGCCTAGCAGCACTTGCTCTTAAAGACACGATGCCTCACAACCATGTGTAACTCCAGCTCCAGGAGACCCAGCGTCTTTGACCTAGGACACCAGACACACACATTCCAGAGAACCTGCACTTGAGGCTGCATTCTGTATACACACACGCACACACACTCTCTGTCCTCATGGGGAGGAGGGTAAGATTTTCAGACAGCCCATGCCACACACCAGGGCCAGGTCTTATAAAAGCCTTACAGTGGCACACACTGATTGCAGCGCTTGGGAGGCAGAGGCAGATCTCTGTGAGTTTGAGGCCAGCCTGGTCTACATAGTGTGACCCCCCCCCCTCAAAAGGAAAGAGAAAAAGGAGTGGGGGAGGCCTTTGGCTGTGTGAACTCAGTTCTGGAGCTTGTCTGCCTGCAAGTGAGCTGTCGACATGGTCAAAGAACACAGTTTCTCTGGGACAAATCTCTTCATCTGCAAAACAGCAATAATAAATTATCTCAGACCTTGGAATGAGGGCATGGACTTGTAATCGCTGAATCCAGGAGGGATGGAGGGGGATCTCAACCTAGAGACCAGCCTGGGCTATCAAATGCGACCCTGTTAAAAAAACAAAAAACAATGGAGCTAGAGAAATGACTCAGGGGTTAAGAACACTGGCTGCTCTTCCAGGGGTTCCAAGTTCAATTCCCAGCACCCACGTGGTGTCTGACAACTGTCTGCGCTCCGGGTCTTGGGAGTTTGACCCCTTCTTCTGGACTGTGCAGGTGCCAGATACACATGCAGACAAAACACCAAGACAGGGTTTCTCTATGTAACAGCCCTGGTGGTCCTGGGACTAGCTCCATTGACCAGGCTAGGCTTGAACTCACAAAGATCCACCTGCCTCTGCCTCCCAAGTGCTGAGATTAAAGGCATGCACCACTACCACCCAGCTAAATGATTTCAAATTAGGGAGAAAAAAAAAAGCAACTGAGGGGGAGGCCCAGCACACCAGGCCTGGATCCATCACCAGGACCATATCAATGAGGTGTGATGGTACAAGCATGTTATCTCACATTCAGGAGGTGGAGACATCAGAAATTAGAAGTTATTCTTGGCTACAGGGCAAGCTGAAGACCAGCCTGGGATTTGTGAAACTCTCAAAACGAAATCTTAGGCCTGGGAGGATGGCTCAGGGGTTTAGACTGCATATTGCTGAGAACCCAGCTCCAGTGGATTGGCCCCCTCTTCTGGCCTCTGTTGGCGCCTACGCATACGTGCACATACCCAACACATACACAAAAATAAAAGTAAAATGAATCTTAAAAAAGAAAGAAAATCTCTACTTCGTACATAATTGGGAGAGTCCTTGGTGATATGGGACATCAGGACAGAAGGATTCTGTCATATCATCAATGACAGGCAAGACAATCTAGCTCTTAATGGCTAGATCTGGCATTACCTCTCTCTGAGGAATAGGGATTGAGAGATGTCCTGCGGTGTCTCCCTGAACACACACACACACACACACACACACACACACACATGTACACGCACACATGCTGGCTACCCTCCTTCCCACCACGCCCCAGTCCAACTCTGTCCCTTTGGGGTCTGGGGGCAGCCCAGAGCCTCAGGCTGGCCAGCCTCCCCAGTCACCTCCGGAAGTGAGACAGCATATTCGTCCCTGGGACTAGAACGGGAAGGGCGGCCATTTGGCCAGGCTGGTTTCCTGTGGGGTTTCCCCTACAAAGAGGCCAAGGCTGCGGCCAAGGCCACTCCCATCCTCACACACCAGGGGTCTGTGTCTGGTGTGGAGGGGCATTACCACGCAGGTGTCCAGGAGTTGGGACATCCTGTACCAAAAACTGTGCCTCTCTGTCTCATAGGAGGCGGGACCCAAAGGGACAGAGGTCCTGGCACTGGAGGCCTTGGGGAACAGGGCGGGTCTTGGACAGTGGCACCCCAGTCGGTCTGTACACATAACCTACAGGCCCCCAGCATCTCTGGAGAACCCATAGTGGACCCCAAGAAGGAACCAGGGCAGAGGCCCTGCGGCCGTCCCCAAGCTTGATCCTCAAATACTTTCCACCCTCGCAGAGCAGAGCGAGGATCGGAAAATACCGAGGGCTGCTGGCCCCGCCCCGCCCCGCCCCGCCCCGGTCACCAGCGCTCGCTAATGGCCCAGACTCTTCCCAGGAGCTTGGCGGCTGGGCCGGGGCCAACCCGACCTGCGGCGCAGATGCCTGCCCTCCACGCCCGTCCCCGCGCAGGGACAGACAACCCGCTCGGGTTGGGGGGCAGGGCATGAGCAAGTGGGTGGGCCCGGTGCCTACCCGGGAGTAGAGGGGGTGCAGGAAGGGGTGAGGGAGGGCTGAATCACTTGGTATAAATAGGGAAAGACGACAGCCACGTCCCACCCTCGCTGCCTGCCAGCCACACAGTCCAACCAAATCCCCTACTCCATTTCTTAAAATTCCTTTTGCGGTGCTGAAGGCGGACCCAGCGCCTGGCATACACCAGACTAGTGCTCTACCACTGAGTCACATCCCCAACTCTTAAGTTTCCCTCAAGCCAATCAGAGTCGCTGGGTGAAGTTCATCCCAGGCCCTGGCCTGGGATAGGGGATGGGAGCTGGGACCTCCATCACTAGTCTGAAAGACCCTGGCTCACTCCCTTAACACTCCAAAACTTCCAGGAACCAGCCAGGTACTGTGAGGCATGGCTGTGATTCTACCATCCAGGAGGCTGAAGCAGGAGGATTGCCGTGTATTCAAGACCATGATAGGCTATGAAAAGAGACTGTCTCAACCCCCAAAACTGACTGGGGTACAGTGTTGCTACTTTGCAGGAGGCACAGCAGGTTCCGTCCTAAGCACAAATTCTGCATAATAGTGTCTGCAGGTAATCCTAGCACTCAGGAGGTGGAGGCAGAAGGATCAGGAGTTCAAGGCCAGCCTGGGCTACTTCAATTCCAGGCCAACATGGGCTACCTAGGGCCGTGCCTCAAAAAAAGTTTTGTTAAATAGGATTAATAATTACCATTCCCAGGCCCGAGGCTTAGGGTTCCTGAGCCCTGAAAACATACTTGTGGCTGGATGACCCCCAGATCTGGAAGGCAACTCTAGAGACCAAAGGGAGTCACCAGGAGCATCCCAAATTTGTTCCCCCAGCCCCTCAAGGCCCAAGTGCCCATCCTGGCCACCCAACCCTGTTCTGCCCAGGGCCACAGCTCAGTAGCCACACCCAGGGTGGCGCCAACTCCAGCAGCCTGAGGCAAGGCGCCGCTAGAGTGTGACTCAACCATGCCCGGCTGTCCTTCCCTGCCCAAGAATTCTCACGCCCACACCACCACCCTCAACCCTTCCCCATGACACGCCTCCACGTCCACTCAGGACCAGAGGGAGACTAAAGGGGAGAGGTGTACACTGCCACACTGCCTCTCCAAATACTCCCATTTACAGATGGGGAAACAGGTGGAGAGCGTCTCAGCATGGTCTCCAGTCCCTCCACAAGGAACGCCCAAGCTACGGTCAGTGGTCCAAGTCCATCATCCTTGAGAGATGAGGGGACGGAATGGGGAGCTCAAGACCATTGTCCGTTTTTGTTTGAGGCCAGCCCAGGCTACAAGAAACCCTGCCTCCATCAGGTAAAAAGGGATGGAGATGGAGCTCAGATAGAGGGCTTGCCTGGCTGGCATGCACGGACCCTGGGTTCAATCACCAGCACTCTGGAGGCCAGGAGTGGTGCAGGCCTGTGATCCTAGCAACTCTAGCAGTGGAGACGGGAGCATCACAAGTTTGAGGCCAGCCTGGGACTCTTACCTCAAAAAACAAACACAAAAACCAAAACAACTAGACAGAAGCTGCTATCTGTCGGAACGGGTAGGCATGGTGCTGCTGCTCAGGAAGCTGAGGCAGGAGTATTGCAGTGAGTTCCAAGCCATCCTGGGCCACATATTGTTCTGACTCAGCCTGGGCTCCAGTGAGACCCTCCCGTCCCCACACAGGCCTGTTGCAGGGAAGTGTAGAAGGATGGGGCTAGCTGGGGCCTGCTGGGAACATCTGGTCTCCACTTGCAACAGGCACAGGGTGGCCATGGCATGGGGGTGCCTCATGGGGCATCCGCCTTGGCTGCCTCTCTCCAGCAAGCAAGAATCTGCCAGGCTCAGAGGCCGGGCCAGCGCAGACAGGCCCGATCCCCTGGACACGCCCTGTCACGCATATGCGCCGCGTGCCAGCCCTGGGCTGGGCCCACAGCTATTTTAAGGCCCCCTAGTAGGTCCTCAAGCAAGGCCTGACCAATTAGGGGGGTCTTGAGGATGCTCTCAGGGGCCCCACCGACAAAGACAGAGAGCTGCGATGCTCCCTAGGGCACCGGCGCCGGGGCTCCTCCCTTCCCAGCACTGTGGTGGTGTGAACACATGTGCCCAAGCTGGCCCGGGCACAGTGCGTGGGTGAGCGGCCCGGGCGAGCCCACATCACCTCGCCTGGAAGCCTGCGCACCTGTCGGGTCGCGCGGCTTCGGGCTGGGCTGGCGGGGACAGCCCGGTGCCAGGGTCCTCCAGTCCTTACACTTACCTTCTCAGGCCACCCTGCCAGAGCGGGCAGCGGCTGGAGGCTGGGAAGGGGGCAGGTACAGGGTGCCAGGGCACTTCCTAGACACTCAGATGGCCAGTAGGGCCTGGCCGGGCAGGAAGGTCACTCACAGCTCAGGGGTTCGGTGGCCTGCAAATCTAGAGGTCAGTCTGGGGCCAGCACAGGACATCGGGCCTCTCGTGAGGACCAAGGGCTGTGGCCTCGGCTGCTCCACGCCGGGGTCAGGCCTTCAAGCCCCCGCCAGTCTACCTGCTGTCGCCCGCCCGCAGAGAGATCCAGCTCCTGCCTCCGGGGCCGGGCGGTCGCGGCCCCTCTCTCGTTCCCGGCCCGCGCGGGAAAGTTGTCGCCGCCCGCGCCCCGCGAGTCTCTCCCGGGTCGGACCCCACTTCCCCGCGGGGGAGGGGAGCCGGGCTGCGCGCGGGCGAGACGACGCCGGCCGCGCCCCACCCCGCCGGCCGGCCCAGATCGCCTTTAAAACCTCCGCGTCTCCTCCCCCCACGGCCGGGCAGGGGGCGGGCGCGGGGCGGGGCGGGCGCCGCCGTCATGTGCCCCCGAGGCGGCCCGCCCCATGCTCTCTCTCTCCTGTCCCCCAACTCAGGCCCAACTTTCTCCATATCCGGAATGGGCATGAGCCTGGGTACTCTGGGGTCCTGCCCAACAGGAATCTTCACTTCCATAGAACCTTCTCCAGTCTAGGAAGTCCTTCCTTTTATCTCACTCAACCCTCTCTTGCTGTTGTGGAAAAGAATTTCTGACTCTAGGCCAGGTGACCCCTGACTCTGGGCTCCTTCCCTTTCCAGGCTTCCCGGCACCCTCCCCCACCCACCAGGGACCTCTGGGAGACTCCACAGCTATGGGTCTATCCCTGAGAAAAAGCCCCCTCCCCCACCCCATCCTTCCCTTTTTCTATGTGTGCCTTTCCCTCTTCATCCTTAGACCTCCCCTCCACCATCAGGAACACGGTGGCATTGTTCCCCTGGACGGGGCCCTGCCTCAGGGCCTGGACTGGTGCCCAGGTAAGGGGCCAGGAACAAAACCCAGCCAAGGAGGGGTAGGTTGCCGTGCGGCCACGCAAGCCTCCTTGGGCATGTTGGACTATCACTTGGCCCTCTGCAGGGCAGGACAGAAGCGAACGGACTCGGGTGCAGCACACTGAACACCATGTCACAACATGCGTCAGGGCCTCCCCAGAACTAAGAGGTTATTGCTCTGGGCACAGTTTTTCCCAACGACTTCCAACATTTCCAAAGACTGCCGCGGAGCCCCATCTTGTGCCCTTTGAATAATGCTAGGGAAGATGGGTGATAGGCACATGCCAGGTCGGGCCCTGGAGGTACGGGGTGACCCACTGCCACCCGGTTCAGCTCAGCTTTCCCTCACTTCGGGGTGCACATGGGATTGGGGTTGAAGCCGCATTAAGCTGTCACCCCAGAGGCCCAAGCCCTGGGGGCTCAGCAGCTTCCTTCCTTCCGTGTGGGGCACAAGAGGCAGACTGGCCCAGACTGCAGGATCTGACAGGTTGGGGCATGAGGGGAAAGAGCGGCCCACCCGGCTGGGGCCCTAGGGAGGATTTGGGGGTGGCATAGAATTCTCCACCTAAGGGCACGCCATGGAAGGTGGAAGAGATGGCCTCATGGCCCCCTGGGGAGGTGTAAGTGAAGACAAAAGTTGGGTTCCAGGTAGTCAGCCCAGCACGCCAGAGGCTGAGGCAGAAGAATGAGGAGTTGAAGGCCAGCCTGGACTGCAGAATGTGACTGAGTCTGGGAGGTAGAGGCAGAAGAGCAGTTTAAAGTCATCCTTGGGCTACGCGGTAAGTTTGAGACCAGCTTGAACTATAGGAGACCCAGCCTCTAAATAAATAGGGGAGGGAGGAAAGGAGGCAGGGAGGGAGGGGGGGAGTGGGAGGGAGAGAGAGAGAGAGAGAACACGGGATTCCCCTGGTGTCCTATGGACACACAGTTCATACAGAAGTAACACAGACTCAGGCACTGACCAGTCTCTGGGGAGGCCCTCTACGTGACCATATGGAGACCCCCATCACACCGAAGTCTCATCTGTCCTTTGGGAACGTCTTTTTTCTTTCCAGTTTGCTTTGTTTTGAGACAGTCTCACTCTGTACCCCAGACTCAACTCACCTGGGACTCATGAGCCTTCTGCCTCAGTTTCCCCAGTGCTCAGATGACAGGCATAAACTATCACACCTGGCCTGGGGACACCCAAAATTCACCAGTGAGTGAACTGGTTTATCACTCTCGTGAGTGGCTTGGGTCAGTCTGGGTCACGCAGAAACCTCCAGCCCCAGAGAAGGGGTTCCTAGGATCCCTGACCCTCACTGTCTGTTCCGGGGTAGCGGCCCTTACCAAAGACAGGAGCCAATGGCATCTCAGCTCACCAAACTCGGCTATTGACTCTTTTGCCATGGAAGAGAATGGAGAGGTCCAGGACAGGCTGCGACCAGATTTTGTGTGCGCGCACACACACACACGTGTACACACACACACACACACACACACACACACACGTGTGCACACACCTACAACTGTAATGTCTGGGCGCTGATTCTCTTGTTCTGTCATGCTCTGACCCACGGAAATGGAACATCTTAGATCCCACCAGGTTGGTGGAGCCGGGGAGGGCTACATCAAGGGACCCTGACAGGTCTGAAGGTCGCCCCACAGGTCATCCGGGCGCACTCGCAGGGCGCCCCGGGCCCCATGGCAACGCAGCACAGAGACATCAAACAGGGCAGCCGCACGTCACTGCGGTTTCGGAGGCTCCTCCCCACTGGCTGGCGGCTGGCTCCTCAGGCCGTCAGGCAGCCCGCCTCCTGTCGCCGTGGCGACCGGCTGTGTTGTGGACTGTCCCGGGCCCACCAGATCCCTGCCCCCTCGCTGGGGCACTGCCGCTCCCCGCATCCGGGGAGGGCGCCCAGCTCTCTGTCATTCAGTCGCCGGTGTGGGGCCTAGTGCTGGGCACAGTGGCCTGACTTTTGCGGCTCAGGGGAGTCCCCCGGAGACCAACGGCTTTGCTAGATTCTCTGGAGGGGTGGGTGGCCATGAGCTGGGTAGTTGCCAGGACGATGTTGGGGTGGGTGACACAGGAGTGGTCCAAGGGATGGGCAGCTACCAGGGCGCTGTTGGGGTGGGTGACACAAGAGTGGCCCACGAGATGGGGAGCTGCCAGAGCGCTGTTGGGGTAGGTGACACAGGAGTGGCCCCAGGTCTAACCCAGCACCAGTAACTGACGTGGAGCCCTGGCCAGGGTAAGGAAGGGGAGGCGAGAGATGTTTAATATGGTTGCCCGTGGCCGCTAGGCGCTGGAGCGTGCAGGGTTAAAGAGAGCCCTTCTCGGGGTCTCCCCTCTTCAACACCCCCTCCCTTCCGGGGGATTTCGGGCCCCAGCCCCTCTGACGTCAGTGTGGTTGCTACAGCAACCGACCGACTTTCCCAAATAAAATTACTGCGGGCGCGAGCAAAGTTTCCTGGAGTCGGCGGCGGAGTAAACAATGGCAGGGGCGGGGCTCGGCACGGGGGTCCCGAGGCCCGAGCGGGGGGGATTCCTGTCCCGGGGCTCTGGGAGAGGAGTCCGGACCCGGGGACTGAGCGCGGACGCCCCCGCCGCACCCACGCGTGTGCACTTCCTGTCGCCGGCTGCGGGAGGAGGTAAAAGAAAGCCTTGACAGGCAACAACCTGAGGAGGCACAGGGAGGACCAGGGCCCACCGAACCCGCCAAACCCATCAGCCAGGGACTTAAAAACTAGTGATAATCCCCCACCCCTACTCCTGGGCCTCACCTAACCTCCAAGACAGGAACAGATTGGCATCTGTTGCCTTCTGCCAGGTGCAGGGAGGGAGCCTAGGTTGGGGCCAAAGCCAATTAAGTGAGTTAGCTCCAGGTGTGCCTGATATCCCCCTCTAAGTGGGGTTTCCAGATCACAAAGCATGCAGCTCCATTAGATTTCCAAATACACGGAGGAGTTCTGTTTCGCTGGGCAGGGAGGGCGTGTTTTGAAAGACAGGGGCTCCTACTGTAGCCCCGGCTGACTTGGAACTCAGACTACAACTCCTGGCAACCTTCCTCCCTCAGCCTTCCAAGTGATGGGATTACAGGCCCACGCCACAGTCTTGTTATAGGTCTGCTTCCCATTTGAGTGTGAGTTGGGCATAGTGGTGCACACCTTTAATCCCAGCACTTGGGAGGCCAGCCTGGTCTCCACAGTGTGTTCCAGAACACATTGTGAGATCATTTCGAAAAAAAACAACAAAAAATATGTAACTGCCCTGTGCAATATTTAGTAGGCAGATATACTAAACAGAGACAAAAACTTATACCAAAAGTGATCTACTCTATATCAGAAATTCAATTGTAACTGGAAGTGCATTTTATTTTAATTAATGCTTTGTTTGCTTTGGTTTTAGTTTTTTTGGTTTTTCAAACTTGCTTTATAGACCAGGTTGGCCTCGAACTTACAGAGATCCTTCTGTCTCTGCTTGGGATTAAAGGTATGTGCCACCACTGCCCGGCTCTTATTTTAATTAATGAATTTTTTGAGACAGGGTCTCACTGTGTAAACCTAGTTAACTGGAACTCAGTCTGTAGACCAGGCTAAACTACAGAGACCCTCCTGCCTCTGCCTCCTGAGTGCTGACATTAAAGGTGTGTACCACACCCAGCATGATTTTTTTTCTTTCCTATACTGGGTTTCTCTGTGTAACCCTGGCTGTCCTGGAACTTTCTCTGTAGACCAGGCTGGCCTTGAACTCAAAGATCTGCCTGCCTCTGCCTGGGATTAAAGGCATGCGTAACTATGGCCTGGTCCAGTATGATTTTTTTTTCTTGTTTTTTTTGAGACAGGGTTTCTGTGTAGTCCTGGCTGTCCTGGAACTCAATCTGTAGACCAGGCCGACCTTGAACTCACAGACTGGCCTCTACCATGTGAGTGCTGGGATTAAAGGTGGGATTCCACCACCACCTGGCTCCCAGAATGAATTTTTTTTTCAAGACAGGGTTTCTCTGTGGCTTTGGAGTCTGTCCTGGAACTAGCTCTTGTAGACCAAGCTGGCCTCAAACTCACAGAGATCTGCCTGCCTCTGCCTCCCGACTGCTGGGATTAAAGGCGTGCACCACCACCGACCAGCCCAGAATGAATTTTTAAAAATTAAACTTTATTTATGTGTGTGTGTTTGCATCTTTGTGTGCAGGGGACAGTGCCCTCTAACAGCCATCAGCTCCCTGCTCCCCACCTGATCTATTCCCTTCCCCCTTCCATTCTCAAACGCTACAGTGGAATCCAGTCCAATGCTGTCCTGGTCGCCCCCGCCCCCTGCCTGTTCCTCAGCTCCACCTCCTGTCCTGTACACTTCTGCCCTGAACTTTGGGAGGATTTTATCTTAGATGCTGGATTTTTAGTGTGGAAGGCTTGTTTTTTTGTCCCAGACTGGCCTCAGACCCCATAGGTAGCCAGAGATGACCTTGAACATCTGACCCTCCTGTTCCATCCTACATCCTCAGGCCCTGCACAGCTCTACCATTTATATGGTGCTGGCTGGCACAGGGCTCTGTGCATGCCAAGAAAGCCCTGTACTAACTGAGCCACATCCCCAGCCCTGTTTGCTTATTTTTAAGAAAGTCTCAGTATATATCCCCAATTTGCAATCCTTCTGCCTCAGCTTTATAAATTCTGGGATTACGGTTGTATGACACCATTGACGCTAACTAAACATCACTCTTTATTAGAAGTGGAAACTGAGACAAGACTTTGCCGTGTGGTCTGGGCCTGGTAGAACTCGCCATACTGCAAAGGCTAGCCTCAAACTTGAAGCAGTCTGTTGCAAAATATTTGTTTGCACTGTAAATATGTGTCTCTGCCTAAGTCACCTTCTGATTGGTTTAATAAAGAGCGAAATGGCCAATAGCTAAGCAGGAGAGAATAGGCGGGACTTCTGGGCAGGGGTAGGGACTGGGAAGAGAAATCTAAGCACAAGATATTGTCAGCAAGTCGAATGTGCGAAGAAGAGGTAATGGAACCGCACAGTAGAACATAGATTTTAAAAATATGGGCTAAGTTTAAGAACTAGTTGGGAATAAGGCCAAGGTTTCATAATCAAAACTAAGCTTCTGGGTTATTATTCGTGAGCTGGCAATCCAAAGAGAGTCCAACAAGAAAAGTTGCTACAGCTGTCCTCCTGCCTCTGCCTTCCAGAGTGATAGGCTCCCAGGCATGCATCATCATGTTGCCGCTGAATTTTTTTTATTTTTTAAAAAGATTTTATTTTAAATTATGAGTATATGGGGTGTTGGAGAGATGCCTCATGGGTTAAGAGCACATCGACCTGTAACTCCAATTCCTAGGAATTCACACCTTCTTCTGACTTCCACACGGGTGCACATACATACATGCAGGCAAAACACTTGTACAAATAAAATAAATCCAAAGTTTAGGAATTAAAATCATGATTGTGTATGTGCACACATGCATGCAGGTGCCCTCAAAGGCCAGAAGGGGGCATCGGATCCCTTGGAAGCAGTTATAAGCAGTTGTGAGCCACCAGTTTTCAGTGCCAGGAACTGACCTCAGGTCCTCTGTAAGAGCAACCAATGCTCATAACTACTAAGGCATCTCTCCAACTCCTAAACATTTCCTAAGTGGGACAAAAGTCATCTTAGGCAAGTGGGTCATGTCCAGACCGAAAACATAGGTGATGGCTATTATGGGGTGCTGGGAGCCTAGAGTGATTGACACTGACCCTTAGGGAGCCCTCTCTGGGTCTCCTCAGGGAAGGTGACCCAGGAGGCACAATGTTTAACTCTGTGTCCAGAACTCAAAAGCAGCACCCAACTCCAGTGTGGAATTGGCATTCATACCTACACACTCTAGAAGATTCCAGACATAATTCCAGCAATCACTCAATCATCCACCTGGGATTCTGTTCAGTATCCTCAAGAGATGGCAATGCTTTGAGATTGTTTCTTAAACTAGGAATGCCCAGGTACGTCATAGGCCAAATTAGCCAGTTAAGTGAGCCAAACATAGTGGCTCAGGTCTGTAATCCCAGCTCCCGGTCGAAACAGAAAGATCAGAAGTTGGAAGGCATCCTTAGCTACATAGCAAGTTCCAGGTCAATCTGTACTACAAAAAACCCTATCTAACCAAGCAACACCCCTCCACCTCTAAAAAAAACCCAATTAATTTGTACCAATTAATTTGTTAATGACTGATGTCCAACACCTGCCTAGACTCCGGGGGAAAAAGGATATGCTCCTGTGGCAGCCTTTGGATTGCCATCCCTACCCAAGCAGTCTGCTTCTAGGAGAGCAGCTTTGACTGTCAAAGTCCACTTCCCACCGACTTCAACAGAGAACCAGGGATGCTTCTGGTTTGAGAATTTGATTGTTCTTGAACCCCGAACGGGACCACCGATGTCTCTCTTAACCCTTTAACCTTCTGCGCACATCTGAACTGCTGGCGTGATCTGAACTCTGACTTGGGGAAGACCACCAGGGGAGCGTCCCGGCCTGGCGCCTGTCCTGGCTGGAGGCTCGAACCCAGACCGAAGCAGGCTGGCGGCGGCCGTTGCCGGGTAACGCGCTGTTTGTTGGCGCGGGGGCGGGGCGGGCGGTGACTCACCGCGGCGTGACGCGGACGGGCGGGCGCCGGGCGGGCTGGCAGCCAGCCCAGGGCTGGCGGCGACGAGAGGACTGCGGCGGGGGCGCAGCAGGGCAGGCCTGGGCTTTGAGCTGCTGCCTCAGTTTACCTTTTACATCAGTAAAATGGCCTCGCTGAAGAAGCAACCATTTCTGGTGCCCCCACAGACCACTTTGAGTCTCCCGCTTGCTCAGAATCCTGTAGCCTCAGTTTCCCCACTTCTAAAGGAGGAAGAAGAGGCTACCTCCAGGCCGGTTTGAGAGTTCCATCTATCAAAAGTGAGTCAAAGGCGAGCACACCCCAGCAGCCCAGCCCGTTGCTACAGGAGGAGCAGGGTGTAGGTGCCCTCCATGGTTGTACCCAGCAACACAAAGCAGTCCGAGCAACGTGGGTACTCCCGGAAGTGGGTGTGGGTCATAGGCCCAAGTAGTTGCTATGGAAGTGACTGTAGAGGACACTTGTGGAAGCTGGAGCGGGCAGCACCTGCTGCGGGTGGCGTCCGGAGGGGGCCTGGGCATGAGTCATTGCCCAGCAATGGGGTTGAGTCACAGGGCGGGGTCCCCGGCACCTCCCCCACCAGCCGCTCCTACAAAGGACCTTTTGAGTAGAGCTCCGCATCCCCTCCCAGCCCCCAGGCTGTCTCTGGTCTTAGTTGTGGGCATAGACACTTCTGGGCTGCCCCCAGGAGCCTGGCCTGGGTCTGGGTGTCTGCCACATGTGTGGAAAGTCACCATGCAGGGCCTGGCATTCCCAGAGAGGGGGCTTCCTGGCCCTGAGTCACTGCCAGGACAGCAAAAGATCATTTTCTCAGGGCCCACGCACGCACGCACACAGCAGCCTAATTGAGTCAGGCTGTCTGATGTCGGAAGAAAAAGCGGGTGCTGGAGGCATCTCCCTGCCTTCAGGACCATACTAGTCTGAGGGGCCTTCTCTCCTTGAGACTTTAGAGCATTCTCAGGCAGGATACAGACAACCGTGCCAGGCCTGAGGACACCAAGAAGTCTCCACATGGGTTCAAGGTTTAAAAAGAAGCTACTAGCCAGTGGTGGTGGCGGTGGCGGGCACCCTTTTAATCCCAGCATTTGGGAGGCAGAGGCAGGAGGATCTCTGTGGGTTCGAGACCAGCCTGGTCTACAGAGTTTCAGGACAAGCCAGGACTGTACAGAAAATCGTTTCCAAAAAAAAAAAAGAGAGAGAGAGAGAGAGAAAATCAACCAGTTGTGGGGTGTATACCATTAGTCCCAACACTCAGGAGGTGGCTCTCTGCGTGTTTGAAGCCAGACTGGTCTACACAGCAGTTCCAGGCCAGCCAGGATACAGAATGAGACTCCCAGGCAGCGGCAGGGTGGGGAGTGCTGGAGAGGTGGCTCAGCAGTGGGACCTGGGCTCAATTCCCAGCTCCAGGGCTGCTCACAATGGTCAGAAACTCCAGTGCCAGGGAACCAGACGCTCTCTTTGCTTGCACGCAAGCAAAACACCCATAATTACAAATAATCGTTTTAAGAGAGAAACTTAATAAAGCATCAAAAAAAGCAGTTGATCATGGATGTTTTTATTTTTTAAATTTGTTTATTGCCTGGCATGGTAGCACACATCTTTAATCCCAGCACTCTCCAGAAGCAGAGGCAGGCAGATCTCTGAATCCTAGGCCAGTCTGGTCCATGAGTTCCAAGAAGGTTGGGACCACAAAGCCACAAAGTTGTGTGTGTGTGTGTGTGTGTGTGTGTGTGTGTGCATGGGCACTTATCTGAATGAATTGAACTCAGGGCCTCTGGAAGCATCTAGTACTCTTAACTGCTGAGTCATCTCTGCAGTCCCAACCAAAATTTTTTTTTTTTTTTCGTTTTTCGAATCAGGGTTTCTCTGTAGCTTTGGAGCCTGTCCTGGAACTAGCCACCACTGCCCAGCTTGCAACCAAGATGTTTTAAATGAAGTCTTGTGACAATAAACCTTTAAAAAAAAAAAGCTGTATGGAAGTAGAATTCATGATGCCCACGCCTTTAATCCAGCATTTGGGAGGCAGGCAGAGCTCTGTAACTTTGAAGCCAGCCTGGTCTACAGAGCAAGTTCTAGGCCAGTTAGGGCTACACAGTGAGAACTCTTAAAATAGCAAGAGGGGCAGAGGGGCTGGGGAGATAGCTTAGAGGTTAGGAGCACCAGCTACACTTCCAGAGGTTCTGAGTTCAAGTCCCAGCAACCACATTGGTGACTGGCATAAAGGCATGCATGCATGCAGGCCGGCAGGCAGAACATTGTATATAAAGAAAGAAATATTTTTTATAAATCTTAAAAAAAAATGGTCGATTGCCACCACTTGATTTCCAATAACATGCTGTGAAAAAAGAGAGCTGTCTTCCAAAAATTGCCCCCGACCTCCACCTATATGTGTTGACATGCTGTAAGTACCCCCAATAAATAAAAATTTAGAAAACAAAGTTCACACACCACTAGGTTGCTAATATGTTCAAATGTATTAACATAAATACACAGACGTGGGCAGACCATCGGCACACTTTGTATTATTTTCTTTATTAATTTTATCGGTAGCTAGTGAGACCTTCAGCTCACAAGAGCCTGTAGCTCCAGCTCCAGGGGTCTCCGAGGGTGCTGTACTCAGGTACAGATAATTAAAAGAATGTTTGCGGACTGAGATGGTGCACACCTTTAGAGCCAGCACTCGGACAGAGGCAGGCAGATCTCTGAGTTTCAGAGACCAATCTGATCTACAAATCTAGTTCCAGGACAGCCAAGGCTACACAGAAAAACGCTGTCTTGAAAAAGCAAAAACAAAATTTAAATAACAAACAAAACAATGTTTTTGTGGGTTTTCTTGTTTATTTTGAAACAAATTCTCACTTGGTAGGCCAGGCAGGCCAGAGCGCTGAGATGCAGGCCTGTAGCACATTATCACTGTGGTATTTTATATGACTTGACTATTTTTTTAATTTATTTATTTATTATGTATACAATATTCTGTCTGTGTATATTCCTGCAGGCCAGAAGAGGGCACCAGACCCCATTACAGATGGTTGTGAGCCACCATGTGGTTGCTGGGAATTGAACTCAGGACCTTTGGAAGAGCAGGCAATGCTCTTAACCTCTGAGCCATCTCTCCAGCCCTTGACTTTTTTTTTTTTTTTGAGACAATTTTTCTGTATTGTTATAGTCCTGACTGCCTTGGAACTAGCTCTTGTAGACCAGGCTGGCTTTGAACTCACAGAGATCCGCCGCCTCTGCCTTCCGAGTGCTGGGATTAGAGGTGTGTGCCACCACTACCTGATTGATTTGGCACTTTTAAATGTTATTTATATTTGTTTGGGTGTTTTACCTGAGTATATGTCTGTGCACCATGTGTGTGCAGTGCTCTTGGAGTCCAGCAGAGGGCATCAGATCTCAGAACTGTGAGCCACCATGTGGGTGAGGGGAATTGAACCTGGGATCTCTGAAATGGCAGCCATTACTTTTAACCACTGAGCCAAGATGCCAGCCCTATTGTTAGGAATATTTTCCTAATGCGAGCTCTCCACTGACCAAAATCCCAATCAAGCCAGATCAAAACAAGCCAAATTAAGAGATATCCAGGTTTAATGGGAGTTCTGCACTCTTGGGTCTCGCAAATGCACGACCACCAGGAGGAAGAAAAAGAGACCACGTGGTGTTGTTCCTCTTTTGGGAGTTCACTTAAATATTCTGTGGGAGTGGTCCTAACCGCCCCCCCCCCCGGGAGGGGTCAGGACCTGGTCTGCTGAAATTTGGAGTCCAGAGTGCTAACTCTCAGGGTCAGGGTGCTTTTTTTTTTGAGTCTGGCTGTGTTGCCCACACCATATGGAGGACTAGATATCATGGAAGCCTCCTGCCTCAGCCTTTCAAATACTGGGACCAAACTGGGGTGTCACACCCTGGCCCACAATCCATTTAGGACCACCCTCAAAGAAACCCTGAGTTCATTAGTGATCACTTCTGTTTTCTCTCTAGACACCAGATAGGTCCCGCAACCCCGGGCTCTCAGTGTCTGTGTATAAATGGGTCTCAAGGATGGGGCTTCCTCACTTTGTAGGTTCACCCACAACTGTAGCATGGACCAGAACATTTCCCCAATCATTGAGCAATACTGACCTGTGGAGAAACCACACTGGAATAATGATGGTGCACGGGAGGACTGGATCCGGGGTCACACACACTAAACAAACAGAACCCACACCAGGATGATGATGGTGTCCTGGAGGGCTGGATCCGGGCTCACACACACTAAACAAACAGTCACCTCTGAGTCACCCAACCCCAACTGTTTTTTAAACTTGATATTTTTGACCAAGTGTGGTGGCACACACCCTTAATCCCAGTACTCTGGGAGGCACAGGCAGGCAGACTTGTGTGAGTTCAAGGCCAGCTTGATCTATAGAGTGAGTTCCAGAACAGCCCAGGGCTACAGCAGAGAAACTGTATAAAACAAACCAAAACCAAAACTAAACTAAAAAAAAAAAAAACAAAAAAACAAACCAACCAATCAAACAAACAAGAAAGAAAGGAAGAAAGAAGAAAATTTCCAGACAGGTCTATCTAACCAAGTTTCCCAGGCTGGCCTGAAACTCACTTTTTAATCCAAACTGGCCTGAACTTTGAATCCTCCTGCCTCAGCCTCCCTAGCAGCTGAGATTCTGGGCATGCACTAAGTTGTCTCGCACGGTATACAAGTCTTTCTGTGGAAGGTGGGATGGAGCAGTACTTAGAAAATAGGCATTGACATGAAAGGGCGTAGCTACAGTAAGTCCTTGGATTCCATTACCACCCCCACGGAAGGAAGGGAGGGAGGGAGAGAAATCCCCAAGGAAGCCAATACCGAAGTTTCCAGTGAGGGCAGGATGTGATGCCGCACCAAGGAGCCACATGAGGACAGATGGAGCCCTAAGGCTTGCTTGCTAGTGCTGCTGCACTATCCATGTGGCCACCGGTCACTTGAAATTCCAGTAAACAGCTGGACACTTGGGAGGCTGAGGCAGGAGGATCGGGAGCTAAAGGTAAGCCTAACACTTTTTACAGTCAAACACTTTCTCAAGAACACAAGCACACACACCAAAATAGTAATAAAAATGAAAATTAAAAAATGAAACGTTAGTAGTGTAGAAAGTGTAAATTTTAGTGTATATTAAATAATCTCAATACACCTGTCTGAAAAATAAAAGCTGGCCGACGCTATGGCTCAGAGGGTAAGATCATCCGCCTGAGGGTGTGTTTGGTCCTCAGGACTTTCACGACGGAAAAGGACTCGGAAAAGTTGTCCTGTAACCTCCAGAGCTCCATGCTTCCTCTCTCTGCAGCCCTGCTCCCTCAGCCACGGCGCCTCCACCCTTCCTTGGTTGTTCAGTCCTCCAGACATGATCCTGAGCCTTTCCCACACTTCCTGTGCCTCCAGAGTTCTCAGATGAGCAAGCCTCACAAGCCCGCGGCTTGCTTGCCCCTCTCCGAGGGATGCAGGCAGGTTTCACATTTGTTCTGTCCGCTGGTAATTATGGATTATGAACTCAGCAGATGTTCTTAGTTACACAAGAGAGGTGAAGACTGAAGGGCTGGGGCTCCAACTCAGTGGTGGGGATCTTCTAGCAAGCAAGAGGCCTAGGTTCAGTCCCTGGTCCTGAAAAGACCAAACCGAACCAAAATCCTTGACTTGGAGGAGGCGATATATGGGTCCAGAGGACACACAGAAGAGAAGGAAGGGCAGCCTGGGCTACAGACAGACGCTTGGGAGGGTAGCAGAGAAAGATGAAGACAGAAAGGAAGTAAAAGAAAGAGGCAGGGAAGGAGAAAGGAGAGTGGAGATAGCTCAGTCAAGAGAGTGTTCACAGAAGCACCATACAAAAGGGCAGTGGGTTGGTGAACAATCAGCAGGCAGAAGCAGTTGCCACCAGGCAGTCCTGAGTCCCATCCCAGAACTCACATAGAGGAAGGAGAAAAGCACCACCACCACCCCGCACGCACGCGTGCAAGTTGTCCTCTGAGGACACACACATACACACATTCCTACACACACACACACACACACACACACACATACACACACACACAAGTAACCCACTATATGACCAGGCTGGTGTCAACTCCACAGAGCGCTGGGATGTGAGAAAAAAAATTAACAGCTGGGCATTGGCACATGTGTGTAATCCCCATGTTGGAGAAATGGAGACAAAAGGACCTCTGGGGCTCACTGGAAAGCTAGTCACGCCCAAGGGGAGCCCCAGGTTTCACTGTGCTCAAAGCCTGAGAGTGGGGGTGCAGACCTTCGGTCCGAGCACCAGGGGTATACAGACCCTGGTGGAAGGAACAGCTGTGTCAAGACTATGCTCAGCTTAAGGCCTGGCAGGAGGACGGAGGGAGAGGTGGGCAATGGAGGAAGTGAAGGCTGGCAGGGGCTGGGTGGACAGGCAAGGCAAAGCCTTAATTCTGAGCAGCTTTGAGTGGTTCAAGCGCCCCCTGGTGAACACAAAGGAACAGCCGGAGGGGGGGAGAAGACCAGGCAGGTAGCAAATAGACTTGTCCAAAAGAAATGCTACTGGGGACCCGGCCGGGGCTTAGGGAAGCAGGATTCTAGATGCATACACAGGAAACCGGAAACCAAACTTAAGAATTCGCTGCACGTTATAAAACGTTTGGCCTCTGCAGCTGAGAGGATGGTGCTGCCGTCTCTGCAGGCAGCGCAAGTGGCAGAAGCTGGCTTGAGACTTCACGGCCAGCCTCCTTCGTGTCGCCGCCTGGGCCCCATGCGGGGGGTACAAAGAAGGCAGCCCCTTCCTTCCCGAATGACTTCTAAGTGTGCGAGCCTCATGCTTTTGAGCACCCG
Organism: Myodes glareolus; assembly: GCF_982192425.1. Lineage (NCBI taxonomy): Eukaryota > Metazoa > Chordata > Mammalia > Rodentia > Cricetidae > Myodes > Myodes glareolus. Next base: position 12,455,360 of record NC_142047.1, on the reverse strand, counting down.
TGGGCTACGCCCAGAGCTGCCGACGGGGATGCTGAAGTCCAGGGTGGCCACATCTGGGTCCTCAAGGAGACCCAAAGGAGGCAGGGAACCTCGCAGAGCTCAATCGGAAAGAACGGGGAGTTCTCCCCCTGCAAACAGCAGCCCAGGCACGGGCTTGCCTGTGGCTCTAATTCTGTCGTGGGCTCTTGGGGGTGGGTGGGGGGTGGGGGTCTGACAACCGGAGCGTAGACTGGTCACTTAGCTAGCAATGAGAAATCCTCTCCCAGGACAGTAACCGGTTCCGGAATGCAAAGGCGTCTGCCAAGGCCCAGTAAATAAACCACAGGAAGGGAAGCCAGACGTTCCGAGAGACGCCTCAGAGTGAGTCTGGTGCAGACGTCACTTCTAGGGGTGGGATTATTTCAGAAGAGCTCTTTCAGCGTTTTAGCTGTGGGGGTGGGGGAAGCGGAGTGGGTTGTTTCCCAGATTGGGGCGGGAGGTCGAGGTCGAGTCCCCGTTTGCTGTAGGAGGGAAAGCTCACTGAAGAGCAGCCTGACCCAAAAACTGAGGCGCGCTGGAGTCTGCTGCCCCCTACAGGGCACTAAACAAGCCGGAGAGCCCAACCGGGAAAAGAGAAAAACACAAGACTCCCACTGTGAATGTGCCGCCTAGGGCAAGAGGCTTGCCTCTCTGTGTCCCATTTGTCTCCTCTGCGAGGAGGACAATATCCCCTTCACTGACTTTGCTGGTTTGGCTCTGAGATGTCACTCTTTGAAGCTCTGAGGGAAAATACAAACCGCTCCAATGTTGTCTCCCCAAAATCAGTGAGAGGGATAAGCGAGTGAATGGGCGTGTATTCCAAAGCCACCCCTTCCAGGTTGGGCGTGGTAGCAACGCGTGTAATCCCAGCATTTGAGTGTGGAAGCCAAGAATCAGAAGTTCAAGGGCAGTCTTAATTTCGTGCGGGGTGGGGCACACAGAGGTGTCGACAAAGGTGACCTCACGTACAGAGGCCCAATTACTATTAGGTGTTTGGGTTTTTTAATTTGTTCTTTGAGAACTTGTAGCTCAGGCTGGCCTTAAATTCTATGTAGCTAAGGATGCTCTTGATCTTCTGATCCTTTGTCGACCTCCAAAACACTGTCCCACCATGCTTGGTTAGTGCTATGCTAGGCTGGAGCCCAGGGCTTTCTGCACTCTGGGTAAACACTCGACTAACTCACTCTATATGCCCATTTAGGTCCTTGCACATTCCTCCCTTCCCACCCACAGAGGATTTTCCTGGGCCAGCTGAGACTTGTCTTTCTAAAGACCTGTCTTTCTAAGGAGGATGTCTGGAGGGGGAGCCTATCAAGGAGAAACTGAGGCAGGATTGGAGTTAAAGGAAGGCAGGCGGTGGCCAGGAAGACCAGGACTGGAGCCCTACAAAAGTGAAGGCTTGAGTTTGAGGGGGCTCAAAGTCCTCAGCTTGGGGCTCGGCTTGGATGGGGTGTGCGCGCGTGCGCACACACACACACACACACACACACACACACGAGTGTCATCTGTTGGCTCAACCCCAGGCTGGTCTGACCTTCCCCCAAGCAGCTGAGGCTGTGGCAGAACTATGTGTGGGTGTGTGAAGATTCTGGAGGGGCTTTGCCAGTGCTTCCTGCCGGTGTGCTGCTGGGGGTAGCTGCCACTTTTAGGGGCTCTGGCAGACCTGGAGCCCTCCCCCACCCAGTGTGTGCCTCATCCCAAAAGGAGCTTGCACAACCAGACTGCATGTATGCTTTTTGTCCCATGGTCCCAGAAGCAAGTGTTAGTTCCTACCAAGAACCTGATGGGCCTGCCCCTGTTCTGTAATCACGAAAGCTGTATGGGTATTTTGTGTTCTCAATAACTGTGTGTGCTCTCAGACTGTCTGCTGGTCTCTGTGACATGCTCTGGCTTATTTGGTTTTTGTTTGTTTTGCGACATTATAGCTCAGGATCGTCTGAAACTCAGTCTAATCCAGGCTGGCTTGAAACTGCGGTACTCCTGCCTCAGTTTCCTGAGTTCCGGGGTTTAGAAGTGTGGAGTAGCTCACCAGCCGTGTTCTGGTTTTGTGACTTCAGCTTCAGGTTTTTTTCTGGGCTGTGCACCCGATTATGTGTACATGGTAGGGTGTGAGCTGTGAAACTGGGCTCTGGCTGGGCATATTCAGTTCTCAGAACATTCCGTGCTGTCCCTCAGAGTGGCGTCTGCCGCTCCCAGGTATCCCTACGTGTGTGGCCGCCACCCCCTTCGTCCGGCAGGCGTACGCCCCAAGGCCCCCGCGCACCTTCCCTGTCTGTGGCCCGCGTGCCTTTGTGCGCGCGTGCTCCCGCCGCGCCTGGAGGGCTGTGTGCAGCCCGGGTCCTTGCCCGCGCCTCGGGTCTCCCGCGAGCCACAGCCTGCAGCGCGGGGACTTGCAGGCGGCCCGGGGCGCGCACAGCCGCAGCTGGACCCACCGGCCGGCGCCGCGCGGGGGCCTCGGGGGCGCGGGCGCGTGGCCGCGGGTTCGAACCGCTCGGTGCCTTCCCGCGCGGGCGGCCAGGCGGGCTCCCGGGCCCTGGCGGAGCGGAGGGCGCTGCGGCGGCGGAGATGAGGTGAGCGCGGACCGGGGCGGGGGGCGCACCTGCCGGTCACGGCCACGGCCGAGGCCTCCATTGTTCCCGGTCGTGCGGCCCGGGACGCCGCCTGCATTGGGACACGGCTGCGAGCGCCTGGGCCGGGCCGACCGGGGCGCGGGGCCGGGGCGCTTTGTTCTCGGGGCGCGGGGCGGGAGGCCGCCTCCGGCCGGGGGCACGGACCGCATCTGCACGGTGATTGCGGGGGACAAGGTTTGCCGACTAGAACCCGCCCTCCAAAAGTGGCCGTAGAAAGGAAAGATGGCCCCGATCACTCTGCTGAGGAACCCTAGCTTTAAAGCGGCCGGGCGCCTTTCCCAGGGACCTCGCCCTGGAGGGCATGCATGCTGGGGCTGGGGGTTGCAGAAGCCACCTCTTTGGCCAACTGGGGGCTGAGAAAGTACCCCCATCACACTTGGGTTCCCCATCTTCTTTCCACCCATCCCCCACCGCTCACAGACGCACTTGCCAAACCAAAATTAGTCTCAAGTCATCAGACAAAGTCCTAAAAGCCACACAGTGTGACACAGACACACACTATCCAATTAATAATCTTAAATCCTAAGCACATAGTCAACCGCACACTGACACCCGTGCACACACTGCACCCACAAAGGCTGGAAAAATACCTCCGCAAAGGAACAGTCACCAGAGAGTGGCACAATGTAGAGACACACTAGTGGTGCCCATCCTCACCTGGTCACTCACATGGTCAGAATAACTAACAACCCCAGGTGCAGGATGGTCCCCTTCGTAACTTGGTTTCCAAACCCACTTCCAAATAAGGACACCCCTCATATGAGGCCAAAGCAGGTCCCAGCAATCCTGACAGTCACCAGAACACAGGTGTGCAAGTTGACACAGATACCCACAGAGTCACCCATAGAGCCATGACTCCTTATGGAGCTGGACATGGTGGCACAGGCCTCTCCTCCTAGCCCTTGGGAGGTGGGTGGGGGCTGAGGGGTAGCTCCAGGCCTGCTTGGGCTACAGAGTGAATCTGAGGCCAACTTAGGCAATTTAGAGGCTGTCTTAAAAAAAAAAAAAGTTAAAAAGTGGAGGCCAGTTGTGATGGAGCAGTTTTAATCCCAGCACTCGGGAGACAGAGGCAGGCAGAGCTGAGCCTGGGCCAACCAGGGATTCATTGGGAGACTCTGTCTCAAACAAACTAACAAACAAAAAACAGACAGACCTCCACAGACATCAAAATCAGCAATTAGCCGGGGATGTGGGACGTTAGTGTTAAAGCAGTGTACCAACCTGGCATGAGGATTAAGGCCCTGGGGTTTGGTGCTGATGTCAAAACAAAAACGACTCATGGAATTTAGACCCAGAGTCTCCTACCCTAATGCTTTCATTACACACATGAAGACATTGCTGGTTACATGCATACAGAGAGACCCACAGAGAAAGGACGCACGGGTGAAGCCACACAGATATTCAACAGTTTAATATTTTGTAGTTAAGACTGGTGGTGGCGGCGCACGCCTTTTATCCCAGCACTCGGGAGGCAGAGGCAGGAAGATCTCTGTGAGGTCAGCCTGGTCCACAGATCAAGTTCCGGACAGCCTGTGTTGTTTGTTAAACAGAGAAACCCTGTCTCAAAAAACTGAAAAAAAATTTACTGTTGTTACTGAGACAGGGTCACACCATGTGGAACTCACTGTAGAAAGACCAGGCTGGCTTCAAACTCACAGAGATCTGCTGCCTCTACCTCCCGAGTGCTGGGATACAGGTGTTCAGCACCACACCCAGCCCCCCCTTTTTTTTTGCTAGCTTCTCACTAGATGATCTCAGGCTTTTATCAATAAGCACAGAGGTGATAGACAGGTCTCACAGTCACCATGTCCATTAACACTGAGCAGCTAGCTACTGTGTGCCAGGCAGCAGCTGACTCTGGGGACACACCTATGACTCAGTGAATTCCCTGCCTTTAGTGGGGCTGGGCCTGAGGGATGCCATCACCGACAGACTACAGTCACCCAGTTACTCTAGCAAAGCCCAGACGCCCACATACACCTGCTCACACAGCGACCTGCAATTAAACTGGAGCTTGACACACCCACCTACAATAATGCTGGCATCTACACACAAACAAACCCACAGGAGGGATGTACATACATTGACACCCACACACTTGTAGCACCACCCACTATGGCGGGCACACAGACTCACCCCACCCCCCACTGAGCTCCATTAGCCCATAGGAGCTTAGAGCCGAAAACTCCCCAGGAACCCATTAACAGGTGTGAGTTTGTAAGGACAGCCACCTTGATGCAGGCCAGAGACCACCCTGCATCTTGAACATCAGAAGTTCAAGTGTCTGGAGCTCCAATGAGCCCTTCATCGTAGCTCCCAACCCAGGAGAAGCCAGGCCCCTCTCATCCACAATCCTGGCCTCCCATCCATCCAGTCTGGAATTTTGGCCTTTTGGCCTACCCACTGTCCATAGGCTGCATAGGACACAGGAGCTCCTGTCTGTGTGCCCCTATCAAAGACCCTGGAGAAGCTTGGGTGGGAAGGGTGGGTACCTGAGAAGCCATATAGAGGTGTAGCCAGCCTGGACCATATGACCCCATAGAGATCCCCATGTGTCTTGTCACTATACCCCAATAATGAGTCCTCTGTTTTCCAGGTCCTACCTGCTCTTCCCTTCTGCCCCACTGACTTACACATAGGCATTGCACACCGAACACTGCAGACCCCAAGAGCTCTATACAGCAGAGAGCTGACCCTTCCACTAGTCCTGCCCCTTGATGGTCGAGCTAGCCCCATCTGGCTGGCACTGGCATTTCACCTCAACCTGACCGCCAGGACAGCTGCCCAGCTTTCTAGCTGCCCAGAGTGATCCTGGGGCAGGGGCAGGGCCCACCCAGGGCACTCCCAGACAGACCCTCTCGCTGCGGTGCCCAGGGCACCAGGACCTGGAGTTGAGGATGGGAGGAGACAGTTTCCCACCCCCACCCTAAGGGACTTCAAAGTCAAACCTCCCGCCCTCCCGCCCAAGCACCCTAGGCCCGCAGACACGTGGCCGGAAGTATGCGATCAGCCCCCAGCCCAGGAACTCAGAGCAGGGCTGTGAGCCCCACACACCAGGGGGCATGGCTGCCAACAACCTCACAGACCGCACCGGGAAGAGAAGGGACAGACACACAGTCGCAGGAAGGGTACAGTCAGACCCAGACAGGCGACCCCCGCTGACAAAGGGCAAGCAAGCGCAGACAGAAACAGGGCGGGAAGCCTGCACCACGCCTGCAGACAAAGAGACAGGAGGGGGCGGGGCCTGGCGACTCCGCCCCGTCCCCCAGGCCAGACTCCCACAGGCACGCTGTCCTGCTGGGAATTCCCACAGCAAACACCTCCCGTTGTGTACGGAGAAAATCAGAGTTCTGAAGGGCCAGTAAGCAGAATGCACTGATAGAAATAAAAGAGGGGTATCTGCGAGATGCCCTGCATTGCTCAGTGTCTTGTGTGCCTCCTGCACATCCATTTTAGCTTTCAGAAGCCCCCTATAAACTGTTCTGAACTCGCGGCGTTCCCTTCCCCAGGGGTATAGTAGCGACCTGTACAAAGTCACTGATTGCGGCTCACCTTCCGCTGATCGATCTAGGCTCGTACCTCCACAGAGCGGAGAGCGTCCAAGGCAGGAGATCCGCCTTTCCTACGAAGGGCTGCCCCTAGCCTCTGGCCTCAAAAGGGGGGCTGCTGGCCAGGTACACGGGCCTCCGGGGTGGGAATAGGACCACTCCTGGGAACTGGGCTGAGGAAGTAGGGTCAGGGCACTACCAGGTGGGAGTGCTTCCTGAGCCTCGCTGGTTTCTGGGGTCTGGTTTGGGTCAGCGGATTGGGGTGGACCTTAGAAGGAGCTGAGCTTCTAAAGGATTTCTGGGGGTGCTCTGGAAGCGCACTAAGGTGATAGACAGTGGGACCTAACCCCTCAGGTGGTTGAGTTTGGAGGCAGATCTCAAAGGACCGGCTTGCAGGAGGGTCCTAGGGATGCCGGCAGAGGCCTGAATTGAGGGCAAGTCTGGTGCTACATAAACTGGTCCCCCCACCATCCAGTTCACACAAGCATGGTTACACTTGGTGCTCAGACTCTGTCTTGTGTGACCTCAGGAGATCCCTGAGGGTAACCACATCCCTCATTCAGGTGTCAGGACCTCAGGTTGGCAGTGCCAGGTGGGCACATGCACCACCCGCAGCCAGCGGCCTAGGGAATCTTGTCCTGTCCTCAGACCATTTAGAAGCCTGGGCGTAGGGGGAGGTAGGTGGGTAGAGGGCAGTGCTGCCTTCCTTTCTAAGCCCACTGCTGGGGCTGCTAAGGGCAAGGGCGGGAGGTGGGCTCAGGAGGAAACTTAAGTTTAGGGACAATGGGAAAGTAGAAAGGTCTACACTGTGTTGCCCCTTTATTTATCTCACAATCAAGCTTGCCCGAGGAGAAGCAGTTACTTTGTTTCAAAGGAACTTGTTTACGGTTCAGTCGCCTCCCAGACCAGAACCTGGTGGCCAGCAGACTTCCAGGGTGGCTAGGAATCTCCCTCGGTGCTCTTTTGGCCTCGTTCCCCCCCTCCACGAATTAGTGGAGGAATCTGCACCTCAGGACCGCTTTGGAAGGCTTTCTTTTTATCTCCCTCTTTAGCCCCGGCTGGCCAGGAGCTGCAGCAGTTCTAAGCCTCATTGTTGAGATGTCAGGGCCACTACTTTGGGTACATCCCTTGAATAAAGTCTATGAACTGAGACAGGCACATTGTCGCCTCTGTTGCAGGGACCACGTTTTTAACGTTATGATTTATATTTGTGCTGCTTCTCCTGAGTCTCCACAAAGACAATTGATGCTGAATAACTGATGGCTGGTTCCACGGGAGTCCAGGGGACGCTGGCTTCTCCGTCACCTCTCCAGGCCACTCCCCACTCCAGTTCTCCAAGAAACTTGCCAAGGGTTTGGGGGAACATTCAACCTGTCGGTGAGTTTGGGCAGCTCAGACAAACCATCGACCGTTGAGTGGACCCCGAGACCTGGAACTGCCGTCTACCCCATCACCATCCTGACCCTTCTAGACCTGGGAGATGTCCCAGGCAGCCTGGCAGCCTCTCTCTCAGGCCACAGTAAAGGTCACAATCAACATTCATTGTTGTCGGTGGGTTGTGAGGAGGAGGCCAGACCCACCGGGGGATGAATGTCACTGTGGCTGGGCCATACAACTGTCTCAGGGATGAGGAGGAGGAAAGGACCCCTTAGGTATCCCCAAATTCTTTAGCCTGTCACTTGCTCCCCTTGAGAGATGGACTGGTATCTGGGATTTTGATGGACAGATTGAAATTGGGAAATAAAGTGGGGACTCAGTGGGCAGAAACCATTCCTGGAAGGGTGGATGTTTGCTCAGTGAGACTTCTGGAATGGGTGGATTGGTAGACGGGCATGTGACAGATGGGCAGAAGTCTGCCCCAGCCATTGGTGACTCCCGACCAAGCACTTTTCACTTTTCCAGGCTCGGGCTGAGGCCTCCTCTGACTGCAAGCAGTGTTGGGGGTCAGAGGGCTGGTATGCGCTGGGGTGCAGCCTACCAGCCTGTGCTTGAGGGCTCTTTCCCTTTCTTCATTGCTCGCAGACGGCAACCTTGAGCTGACTGAAGGAGGAAGTCTCCACTTTGTCACAGGACAAACAGCTGAGGTGCCTGTTAACATATCAGAGCTGACACTGGCTGCCAGGTTTTCCCAGTGTCCCTCTGTAGTCCCTGCCTGTTACAGGTCCTCCTGGCTGGCATACCCTGTCACCTACCCTGAACTTCTCTAGTTCGGCTGGGCCGCCCTTCCCCCAGCTTTTCTGGTTCCTACATAACCCAGCCATTTTGGTTACTTTTTTTTTTTTTTTTTTGCCTCTTGGCCACCATTCCCAGTTCCCCTCCCTCTCTCCTCACATGACCGGGCTCAATCTGCTGGTCATGTCCACTCTGAACTCTGCAGATGTCTCTGCCTTTGCCTGTTCTGTCCCTTTTATCTACACTCAGCCTTCTCCACCACGCAGGGGCAGTCATGTCCTCCTTTTGTTTCTTTTTGTCCTTCACACTTGATGACTACGTTCCCAGCCGCTGAAGTGGGCATAGAAGTCCCTTAGTGAAGCCAGAGCCTTGGGACCCAGTCCTCGCCCCACCCCCCTCCATGCACAGGCCCCTTCCTAAATTCTAGGATTGCTAACTCCAAGGCCACCTGGTCTCTTCTCCAGCCCTGGGGAAGGAAGAGGGAAAAAAAAAATTAGTAAACCACGGTCAATGTGTTTGGCCCTGGGGCAGAGTTCTTTACCTAGCTGACCACCTCCCACAGGGAGGGGAAGCCTTGGGGGTTCAGTGGCTCCTGGTTTACCTCCAGCCCACACAAACACCATATACCCCCTGGGCAGGTATGTAAGAAGCCCCCAGTGACAATGAGGGACCCCCCAGAGCCTGCCTGCTCCACCCACTCACATCCCCTCAAGGTAGAAAAGCAGCCAGAGAAGCTTGAGCTTCAGAGACTGAAGCAGGAGCCAGGCAGCGATTTCCCTCAATCTGCTCCTCTGCCCGGCCATGGGGACTTTCAATCTGTGGACAGATTACCTGGGTCTAGCAAGCCTGGTTGGGGCTCTGCATGAGGAAGAAGAGCCTGATGTCAGGCTGGAGCCCAAACCAGAGCCCAAGCCAGGCCCAGAAAGCCAGAAGGCCAGCAAGGAATCCTCAGCAGCTCCTGAACGCCTGTGCTCCTTCTGCAAGCACAACGGGGAGTCCCGTGCCATCTACCAATCCCACGTCCTGAAGGATGAGGCTGGCCGGGTGCTGTGTCCCATTTTGAGGGATTATGTGTGTCCCCAGTGTGGGGCCACTCAGGAGCATGCCCACACTCGACGCTTCTGCCCACTCACCGGCCAGGGCTACACTTCTGTCTACTGCTACACCACCCGGAATTCTGCAGGCAAAAAGCTGACCCGGCCGGACAAGGCAAAGTCGCAGGATGCTGGCCACCGCCCTGGAGGAGAAACAGCAGCAGGTGTCTATGCAGGTGGTGTAGGGACTGGGTGGAGAAGGGACCCATTTTAGGCTCTCAGCTCTTTGGGGTGTTTACGTGTGTGTGATGCCAGTATCTTGCAAGCTAAGCAACCAGTTGTGTAGAACTGACAGCATTCTTCAAGTGTGGCTCAGGAGTGTGGGGTGTATGTTGCTGTGTGGTGGAGCATGGCTCGGGAGTGTGGGGTGTATGTTGTTGTGTGGTCTTTCACAAGTCACTCTCCTGCTAGGTGGTGATGGCACACACCTTTAATCCCAGCGCTGGGGAAGCAGAGGCAGGTGGGTCCCTGTGAGTTCAAGGCCAGTCTGGTCTATGGAGCAAAGCTATGCAGAGAAACCCTGCCTGGAAAAACAAAACAGAAAACAAAGTCACTCTCCCTCTGAACAACTCAGGCACGGGGTAGTCAGATGTTCTAGGGTGTGGTGGTGAGTTCTGATTTCTACTTGGGGATCAGGAGTTGTGAAGATTTGGGGAAGCTGGGGCTGGGCAGATGGCTCAGTTGTTAAGAGCTCTTCCAAAGGTCCTAAGTTCTCTCACAACCATCTGTAATGAGATCTGGTGCCCTCTTCTGGCCTGCAGGCAGATACAATACTGTATACATAATAAATAAATCTTTTTTTAAAAAAAAAAAAAGATTGGGAGAAGCTGCTAAACCCTTCCTGAACCCAGACATCATTTGTTCATTTGCCAAATAATACTTTCACGCCTGGAACGGGGAGCACTTGGTTCAGAAGAAGGGGTGCCACCCAGGACTTCCTGGAGAAGGTGACTTCTAGGAGTCTTAATTCCTTCATTTCTGGTGTTGGAGGTGGGAGGTGTGGCCTGGGCTTCTTGGAAACTTTTATCATACAGTCCGTGTGACTGGGTATGTGCTGTGGGGTGGCTAGAGATAATTGGATCTTTGGGGTGTCACTTAAGGGAGTTTGAAGTTAGGGCTCATGCATAGTGTTTAAGAGACCCTGAGTTTGCTCTGCATTCAGAAACATAAAAAGTTTGGGGTGCCATGCCAACATGAAGACTCAGTGGGTAAAGATTTCCTGTAATGCTGATCTCTGAGGTCCGTACAGGAGGAGATTTCCTTCAAGTGTCCTCTGACCTCCACACCACAAACACAGCAAGGAGGCTTCTCAGAAGGGTTCCAGAGCCCCATGGCTGTCATGGACCTGAAGACTCTGCTCCAAGCCAGCAGGGTAGGAATGGGGGGGACGGGATGGGGACCCCTCAGGAACTTGCTTGGTGGATCTGTGCTGTTACAGTGTGGGGTCTCCCCATCTCCCCGACAAATGAGAGCAACACCCTCCAAGGCCAGGCCTTAGCACCTAAAACTAAAAGGTTTTTAAAGATTTAGGTGTGTGTGTGGTTTGCCTTCATGTATATCTGTGCCCGTGCACTTAAGAAGAGGGTGTGGGATCCCCCGGAATTGTTATAGATGGTTAGAAGCCAACATGTGGGTTCTAGGAACTTAATCCCAGTCCTCTGGGAAGAGCAGCCAACACTCTTAACTATAAAACTAGCTCTCGATGGCCCTATTTAGTTTTAATGGTTTACATGCCAATGGACCCTAGGGCCAGGATTTCAGAGGCAAGGGTCTAGCTATATATAGCATAGCACCCCTGTGCATGCTGTCCTGGCATTTCTTTCTTTTCTTCCCTTTATTTTTCTTCCCTCCCTCTCTCTTCTTTCCTTTCTTTTTTCCAGACTGGGTTTCTCTGTGTAGCCCTGGCTGTCTTGGAACTCACTCTGTAGACCAGGCTGGCCTCCAACTCACAGAGATCTGCCTGTCTCTGCCTCGGAGTGCTGGGATTAAAGGCGTGTGCCACCACCACCCAGCTGAGATGCAGATAATCTTATTTGGTGAGTGTGGATGTTTTGCCTGCACGTATGTTTGTGTGCCACCTGTGAGCAGTCCAGAAGAGATATGAGAAGCCCTGGAGCCTGAGTCACGCTGGTGGTGAGTGACCGGCCACATGGGTGCTGAGAACCAAACGGGGTCCTCTGCAAAGGTGCTGGGTTTTGGTAATCTAGCTCTTTTTTTCTTTCTTTCTTTTTGAGACAGCAGTTCACTTTGTAGCTCAGGCTGTCCTGTAGTGTGCTGGGATGGCAGGTGCTTGCATGTCTAATGGCTCTGCAGGCCTCATTTCCTCTGAGGCCTAAGGAGGGAAACTGAAACTTTGAGGGTGGGACACTCAGGTATTCTGCTGGCTGCTTCACCATGGTTGGTTGTTCGCTGTGTGTTTGTCTCCCTGGGTAGTCTGGGAACTCCGAGAGGGTGGCAGTGGACTGGGTGTCTCCATAAACCTTGCAGTGGAACTCTGGTTAGAGGCCGGTTATCTGCAGGTGAGAATCCCATTCTGTGAAGTTTTTGTTGTTGTTGTCGAGACAGTTGAATATGCCTCAGCCTCCTATGCTGGAATAGACATGAATCCCCATGCCTGCCTGTTAAGAACTTTATGTTATTGGTCTTATGTGGAGATGGAACCCAGGGCCTTCTGCATGCAGCACCACAGCCCCATTCCTCCCAGTGGGATCTTGAAGGGACTCAGCCCTGAGAAGCTCACGATGAGGAGTTACATGGGGATGATGGTTTCAGAGTTCTGAAGGGAGAGGAACACCTTCCTGGTATTGGAGGGTGTCCTCACTAGCATGCTGTCACAGCAAGCTGAGCATTGCATTTGGAGTGTAAGAAATGCAAGGTTCCATGCAGCCTGGCTGAGATATCACTGTCACTTGAGTGGCATTTTGTGCTTTGCTCTGGGTCCCAGGATGACAATCCCAGGTGTGGTCACCAGGTGGCTCAGCAGCCCGGGAGGCCCCAAGTGCCATCATGAGTAACCTGCTCAGCTATCTGAGCCCCTCATTTCACATTTCTCTCCTCTGCTTTCCATCTCCAGGTTCCAAAAGTGGCAGGAAGCCCTCTGGACCTTCACCCTCGGCCTGCAATCCCTCCACTATGGCCTAGGAGCTTGGAGTGGGGAGGACCATGGGGTACCCTTGCCAAGGCATGCTGGAGACTGGACCTTGCTTAGCACTGAGGCTGGCCAGTCTTGTTGGAGATCGCCAGCCCTTCCCCCACCCTAGTCCTGCTTGTGTTGTTGCAACAGCACCCAATAAATGGTAAAGAGTGGAGCCTGGTCTTGGGACAAGTTGGCGTGAATCTGGCTGGCAGGGACCCCTCTACTCTACAGACCACATCCTCACTCCGTCACCTCCCATCTAACAAACTGCTCTTTAAATCTTGGGGTCACTTTGGGGAGCTGAATCAGGAGCAGGCACCATTAGGGCAGCTGTGAGGTGTGTAAACTCCCAGCCACCCACTGCATACTGATATGCAAAATAGGGGCCTCCCCTTGCACTGAAGGCTCACAGGACTTGAGGGAAACAGGCTGGCATAAACGCAGTGACAGGCTTGACTGGGTCATCACACCTTCGTCTCCTTCAGCTCCACATGTCCTAGGGGGTGCTGGGAAGAGCACTTCCTGCATTCATCTTACTGGCCTGAGGCTTCACTCTCAGTCCCTATTCTTCTTCCTGGGACCCTCATTGTTCCTGGTCTGGGGTGGGCTGGGAGCCAGGGAAGAGGACAGTGACTGGAGAAGGGCTTCTTAGTAGCCTGGGGTCTGTGAGTGGCATTGGGGCAGCAACAGCTCCTTGCATAGCCCAACATCCAGAGTCTGAGCCCAGAGACAGGAGGAACTGTGGGGTTAGTCATACCCTGCCTGTCTCACAGGGTTCCCTAGGAAGAGGCTCAGTGGGGAGGCCTGAGCCAACTAGGCATGTACTTCAGCAAACAGTCGCAGCCAGACACTGTCATGTGCAGAGGCAGAGTAAGGGAAGGTAGATGATCAGAGCTCATTCCTAAGCAGTAGGCTGGGGTCTTACCCTGCCTGGGACCTTGTCTTTGTGCTCTCCACCTGTGTATGGATGTGACCAGTGTACACACAACCATCCTCCTAGAAACCTGGGACACTGAGCTGTGGGGAGCCCCTGACCTGTGTTCTGGCAGGAGTGGTCCTGGCTAGCCCTATACCTAGCCTTCAGAAGGTGGAAGGGAGGGTAGAGTGGTCTGTGGGCAGAACATACGAGCTGGGAACGTCTCCACCACACAGTTGTGATTCACGGGCTATGACTGCACCATTTATTCGCCGCTTTCCCAAAAGTAACATGGACAAAAACGGAAAAGAACAAAGAGCACCTCTCGCCTCCCGAAACAAATGGAAAAGCAACTGCAGCTCAGCTCAGGAGGCTCTGGAAGCGGGATGAGCACCTGGGGTAGCTGTCAGCCTCTGGCATATGGAGCCCAGGTAAACTGACCCCCAACGGCCTAGAAGGCTTAGGGGGTCCAGGCTGGAACAGCCTACAGGTCCCTCCAGCCCTGATCCCCTCTAGCAAGGCTCCCCAACCCCTTTGTCAGGTAAGGCAGAGGCTTGGCTTTCCTGCGCTTGAAGGCCTCCAGTTCCCGGTGGGTGCTCATAACCAGCCGGCTGTAGACGAAAGGAAAATAAGGAGTACTAGCTGGGGCTCCCATGCACAGGGCCGACCTGACCACACCTGCCAGGTGGCTCCTCACAGGTGCATAAATGGCAGGTGCAGGCACATCCTGCCCTTTGAACGTAAAAGCCTGAGCCATGCAGGTCAGAGGTGATAGTAGAAATTCTACCACACAAATGTGGAGGCAGAGACAGGACAACCAGATACCCATTTCCACTCCCTCCCCTGTAGTCCTGCCTCAGTTTCTACTTTGTTCCCTATCCTCTCTGGTGACTTGAGCTGCCCTTACTTGAGACTGGAGAGCTCCACCACAAGGCCACGCACTGTGTCTGTGGCATCTTGCATCCTGCAGGCCTCTTGAGTCCAGGTCCCCGCAGCCGGTCTGTTAGGAGGAGAAAGAAAGGAATGGCCCGAGTACTCAGGAGTCAGCCATTCATTGGGTTTGAGGGGCTTATAATGGCCGACCCAATCCCTCCCTCCAACCCCTGCCACCACATACTGCCATGCTTGTGCTGCTGCCGTGGCCTTCCTCACCAATGGGCCCCACCTGGCCATTCTTCGAGGACTCTGGAATACTCTTTTCCAGTAACTTGATCATTAGATTTTAACTCTTTAGCCCCCCACCCCCACCTTTCTCCTTTGATTTTTTTAGACAGGGTCTCTGTTGTTTTGGAGCCTGTCCTGGAACTCGCTTTGTAGACCAGGCTGGCCTCGAACTCAGAGATCCCACCTACCTCTGCCTCCTGAGTGCTGGGATTAAAGGCGTGCGCACGTGTGCCCCCATTGCCCAGCTGAGCTACCCCATTTGCTCCCCATAATCCCCAGCACTCAAGATAATCTGGAAGGGGACATGCCACATTTCCCATAGGGATGTGCAATCTATATATATGTACAGGCAGAATAAGGACCCTGTCAGCTCAGGCTAACAACTGTCTCCCTCTGAATTTCCTATACTCATGAGTCCCGGTTCTGCCATACAGGCTCCAGGCACCTGATGATAGCTACCTATTGGGTCCTTAGCTGGCTAGAGTTTCATTCAGCCCCAGGCCACCCACTGGACCCAGGACCCACACTGGAGCAGCACTGACTGGGATGTTTTGTAGTAACATGGCTAACCTGCTTCAGGCACACTGAAGGGAAAGTGAGCAACATAGGGGAGGGGCTGTTGACAAGTGGCAGGCGGAAGGCTGGAGGAGGGAAGGGGCCAAGGAGGTCAGGGTGCCATTCTAGCCCTCTTTTGTGATTACCTGGTGGAAACAGAAACTTGGCAGTAAATCATTGATAAGCCTCTGCAGAGACACGGTCAGGTTCAAGTGCAAGGTAATTGGAGGGAGGGCCTGTGAGGGCCAGACAGGGTAGTAAGGAAGGGTGGGGTAGTCCCTAGGGTACCTGCCCAGAGCCAGAGCTGGGCACCCTCAGACTTGTTTCTACTCACAGTTCCCAGCCCTGACTAGACACCTGTTTATGGAGCTCAGGACCACCCAGGCTCCTCCTCTTAGGACACCAATCTAAGGTGCTGGAGGACTGCCCCAGGGGACTCAGCTCCTAAGAACAGGCACTGCTTTGAGTGTGGACCATAGGCCACCTGAGTTCCCAGGATATATAGCACATGGCATTTTGAAAGACAGGCCTAAGCTGGGTGGGAGGCAGAGGCAGGTGCATCTCCATGAGTTTGAGGCCAGCCTGGTCTACAAAGCGAGTTACAGGATAGCCAGGACTGTTACACAGAGAGAGGAGAGAGAGAGAGAGAGAGAGAGAGAGAGAGAGAGAGAGAGAGAGGAGGAGGAGGAGGAGAGAGAAGAGAGGAAAGAAAGAAAGGAAAGAGGGAAAGAGAGAAGAAAGAGAGAAAGAAAAGAAAGAAAGAAAGAAAGAAAGAAAGAAAGAAAGAAAGAAAGAAAGAAAGAAAGAAAGAGCAAGCCCACCCAGCTTTCATTCTGAATTGAAGACTGGGAAGCCTACCTGGGATGAGCTTTGGCCACTGCCTTTGGGGATCCTCCGACGGCATATGGGATAGGGACAGACCAGCCAAGGCCTGGCACATTCCCTGCAGGAGAACCCTGGAAGGAGCAGGGATAGTGTGTGAATCACTCAAGCTGGCAGAGGGAGACCTAAGACTTCCCTTTAGCTGAGCTCCTAAGGAGGAAGTATGATGCTTAGGAGGAGCTCCAGACATCTGCTCTGCTCGCCTTTCTTTCTTTCTTTTTTTTTAAAGATTTATTTATTTTTTTATTATGTATACAACATTCTGCCTCCATGTATGCCCGTGCGCCAGAAGAGGGCACCAGATCTCATTTCAGATGGTTGTGAGCCACCATGTGGTTGCTGGGAATTGAACTCAGGACCTCTGGAAGAGCTGCCTATGCTCTTAACCACTGAGCCATCTCTCCAGCCCCTCTGCCCTCCTTTCTTGTTCTTGCAACAGGCTGCTATACATCTCGAGATACACTGATGAGTTTTACCCCAATCACTGTGGAAGTGTCCAAAAGTATCTCAAACATCCTGGAGCAAAGCTGAGTGTAGTGGTGCACATCTTTAACCCCAGGACTCGGGGGGCCGAGGCAAGTGGATCTTTGTGAATTCAATGCCAGCCTGGTCTACAAAGCGAGTTCCAGGACAGCCAGAGCTACATAGTGAGAATTGTCTTGAAAAAAACAAAAACCATGGCCAGGCATGGTGGTACACACTTGTAGTCCTAGAAACTTAGGGGTGAGGGCAGGATTGGTGCTTGTGAGTTTGGGGCCAGCCTCCTGGGTTCCAGGCTACCCTGTGCAAGTGTGGTTACTGTGAGACTGAGATTCGGCCTCCTTTCAAAAAAGAAAAAAGACCCTGGAGCTGGGCACATGTAACTCTGGGGGTCTGAGGTCAACATGGCCTACAGAGACACAGTCTCGGAACCCAAGTGGCAATGACAGAAAGGACGTGCTATTACCTGCCTCATAAAGGAGAGTCCTATGTGGAAAAGTCTGCAAACAGGCTGGCATGGGAATTCATCAGGGGACAGTACTGGACTGGCGTTACAGACCTAGGAAGGTCATTTGAGCCCAGCCAGGGCAACCTGCAAAACCATCTAAAACCATGAAATAAAATTGGATGTTCACATTTGCCCATTCTACTACACTGCTCATCTGTGGGGAGTAGTCCCCCTCTAAAAGGGGCCACACTTCTAGCATACCTGTGGGGGTGTTGCCTTTGACAAAAGGGGCTATGGTATTTGAAGCCCTGAAAGCCTCATCCAAATATGACCAGCCAATGCCCAAACCCTAGGAGGGATGAAAAGATCTGTTTTCCTGACGTACTAGGGATGGAGCCCAAAGCCCCACACATGCCATTCAGCCATGCCAGCTGTGCCAGCTTCAGACCAACACTGGAGCTGTGAGGAAAAGCCACCACATCTCTGGCAAGAGAGCACTGTGCAAGGTTGAGACTGTCACTGCAGAGTGACCTACAGTCATGTCCTCTGTGGAAATGGCTGCGAGGCCAGCAGGAGACCCTTTCTTGGTCCTAGGTGTCCTATTCTGCCTTCCAGTTGAGCTGGGCTGCTGATGGCCTTCTAGTGGGAACATGCTCAGTGACTGGGTCACCCTGACTTGTTCAGAAATACCCATTATCAAAGATAGGCGCACCCAGGCTGGCGCTGTCTGTTGTCTGACGCAAGCTAAATGCCAGATTCCTTTGGTCCTGATAGATTTTCTTTACAGAGGTGGGATGGAACCCGGGCTTCTCATAGTACTAAGACAAGTCACGGTGGCCTACACCACAGGCCCAGTGTCCTGAGAAGTATAGCCCAACAAGTTCCCCAACAAGGATGGAAAGGCAGGCTCTCTCTCCATCCCTTTGGTACTAGGATGGAACTCAGCCTTGAAGCATGGCTGCCTGTTTCTTGCATTGAGCACTAGGTACAATTCTTTGCTTGCATTGAGGGATTGTGTCTTATGAAAAGCTTCTCTCAAAGTGGCAAACTGGACTAGCTAAATATCTCAACAGGAGGTTGTGGCTCAGTGTGAAATCTTGGCTTTTTGGGAGGATACTCGCATAGTCTACTGGACACCACCAAGCTCCGTTCCAAGACAGAGCAACTTTAGACTCCAGCAGAACACATACCCCACAGGCTTCTCCTCTCCAGCAGGTGCCTGGCCTCCCTCAGCCTCTGTACTACTCCCTGCCTAGTCTCAGGGTGTGGCAGACAACTCTTTGTCAGGTCCAGTGCAGCAACAGACAGCAGGGCTGGCTTTTCCCAGGAAGAAGGGTTGACAAATGACCTTGAATGGCTGGCCTTGGCTCAGAGGCACAGAAGGCCACTTCTGAGCAGCTGTGAGTGGACAAGACCCTTAGGAATGGTAATACAAAGCACGATTTCTCACGTGTCTACAGGAAAATCTTGTCAAGATTCCCAGCAAGTCTCAAGGGAGCGAGGGTTCTTTCCAGTTCAGGGTGAATCTCCTCCCTCCATCTAGCTTCTTCAGGTGTGCGACTTGTAGTGGTTTCCCACATCCCCTTGCCAGCCAGGAGCAGATGCTGGGTGGCACAGCCGAGGGCTCTAGTTACAGCAGGGGTCCCAGTCACATAAGTCAGGCCCACACAGATAGCCAGCAGGTCTGCCTTTCAGGAAAACCTGATTCCACCGTGTTCAAGGCTGCTGGGTGTCCTCCACCCCCATATGCCTATGCTGCATATATGAAGTGTCGGACACATAAGCCCCATCTTGCCTTTGAACCTCACTGACCAGGGTGTGGGGTGTGTGTGTTTGTGTGTGTTGAGCACAGGAAGGCTCTTACCTGCTCAGGTAGGGCCTCCACATTGGGGGCATCCAGGGCATCTTGTATCTGGCTGTCGGGCAGGAAGTCTAGTTCCATTGCTGAGGACTCCTGCCATGCAGCCTGATCTCTAGAACTGGGAACTGATGGCTGCTGCCCTGCCAGGTCTATGGGAATTCCTGGACTGCTATGACAGGCCTTGGTCCTCTGGGGAAGGTCACTAGCTGCATGGCTATGTTCTAGCTGAGAGGAGGTATGAGGGGACAAACTGAGGTCCTCAAAGTCTTGATGACAATTTAGGCTGCTTAGCTCCACTACCTTCTGGTTCATGGGCTGTGCCTGTAAAGGCAGCATTCCTGTCCCTCCTGGCAACTGCCCATCAGAGTCAGGGTCCTTGATCTTGAAAGCGGGACCCATTTCCTGTTCTGTACAGCCTGGATCTCCAGCATCCACCATGGGCTCTTCTTTCTCGGGAACTGCAGTCTCGGTAAGGCTGGCCAGGATGTCACCAGGGGACCCCTCTTCCGGCCTGACCTCTCTGCCTGCTGTGGTCTCCTCAGCAAGAGGTGTGTAGCCCAGCAGAGTCCCAGTGCAGTCTCCACCAGGGGTCTGCCCATCTGGAGAGCCTGGCAGCCCAGCCACCTCTGGAGCCCTCTGTTGCAGCACAGAGGGATCTAAGCTCACAGCTGTGATGACATTGTCTGTAAGAGAGGCATCTGCTGGGTTGCTGCAGCTTGGTGCTACGTCTGTGCTACTGAGTATGTGCGTGGGGACAGGTACAGTGGGATCTGAGGCAGGAGCTGGTGCTGAAATGGAGAGGATGCCTTCTTCTTGGGGTTCCCCTCCTTGGGCACCTCCTTCCTGTGGGGCTCTGCCATCTGCCTCTCTCCCTTCAGCATCACCGTCTGACAGGTGCCTTTCCTGGCTAGTACTGTCTTGAACCCTGGCCCTCTGCATCTCAAAGTCATTGTTCCCTAGGCTTCCAGCATCTGTTGAGATAGTTCTCTCCTCTGAGCAGGCACCATCTGCCCATGTCTGGTCTTCTGGCCTCCGGGCATCGTGGAGAGGGAACCTTGGGGACTCCTTCTTTGGCTGGCTTCCTGCCTGGAGGGCACCCAGCTCTGGCCATGTTTCCTGTGGAAATAAGAAGACTCAGTTCCAGCCTCAGATAATCAAGCACTCTGAAGAATTTTCTAGTTGGTACAAGCCCTGTCCTCAGGATCAGATGGTTGCACCCACCACTAGGTACAGCAAGCACTTGCCTAGTTACACAAGGCTCTGAGTTCTACCCTCACCCCCAGAGAGTCAATGAAGGGTTTAAAGGCTCTGCTTCCAGTTGACCCAATGGCACTTGAGACACATCAGCTTATTACATTGTGTGTGTGTGTGTGTGTGTGTGTGTGTGTGTGTGTGTGCATACACTTGCCACAATGTACATATGGAGACCAGAGGACGGCTTGTGGAAGTCAGTCACTCTGCTTTCACTACAAGGGTCGTCAGGTTGTCTGATCTGGTGACAAGAGTCTTAACCTGCTGATCCATCACACCAGCCTCTAATCAACTTAAATAAGATACACCAGAGCCAGTGAGAAGGCCTGGTGGGTAGAGTGGCACTCTCTGTCACAGCATGGTGGAGAAAACAGACTTCATAAAGTTGCCTTCTTACTCTCACATGCACACTGTGGCTCACGAACACCCATACTCGTAAACATACATATGTATACAGGTAATAAAAACGCCATTACAAAAAAGCTGGGGTTGGGCTGGACTTGGTGGCACACATATATCATCACATTGAGAGGCTGAGGAAGGGTTCAGAGTTTGAGGCTGTTCTGGACCACATAGTGAGATTCTGTCTCAGACACCTGAGTGCTGCAATTACAAGTATGCATCAATGTGTCCAACTATAGCTGTTTGGGTTTTTTTTGTTTTTGTTTTTGTTTTTTAATTTGTTTTTGGAGACAGGGTTTCTCTTTGTAGCCCTGGCTGTCCTGGAACTCACAAAGATCTCCTGTCTCTGGCTCCCAAGTACTGAGATTCAAGGCATGTGTCACCACTTCCCAGGTTCATTTGTTTGTTCTTTAAAAAAAAAATCTACACTCTAAGCCAGGTGGTGGTGGCACACGTCTTTAATCCCAGCTCTCAGAAGGCAGAGGCAAGGGGATTTCTGTGAGTTCAAGGCCAGCCTGGTCTACAGAGCAAGTTCCAGGAAGCCAGAGCTATGCAGAAGAAACCCTGTCTCAAAAAACAAAAAGAAATAAAAAGAAATAAAACAAAAATAATTAAAAAAAAAAAAAAGCCGCATTCCACCTCTCCCACATGCTATCCACTGTCTTTCCTACCTGTCAACCACCTGTTTGCCGTAACTCTATAATCCCAACTCCCAATCCCCGGCCCTCCCAAGACTAGTTCTCACGAAGCCCAAACTGATCTCAAAAGCTGGTACATAGCTCAGGATAGCCTTGAACTTCTGATCCTCCCATTTCCATATACCTTCTAAGAGCTGGTATTTCAAGCAAGCACCATCCCAGTTTATGCAGTGTTGGGGATAGATGACCCAGGGTTCTGTGCGATCTATTTACATTTGTGTACTGCCTACTCAAGTGCTCTACCACTGACCCATTCCCCAACCCTAACGTTCACCCACTGATGGTTATCCAGAGTGTTTCCAGTTGGGGAGTATTACAAACACTGCTGCAGCAAAGGCCACTATGTACTCTCCTCCAGGGGCATGTCACATCAACAACATTGTCAACCCCAGGATTCATGATGGCAAGGACAATCCTAAGACTCTTGAGGGCTGGAGAGATGGCCAAGCATTTAAGAGTGTATAGTATTCTTGCAGAGGACCTGATGTTGATTCTCAGCACCCATTTCAGGGGGCTCACAACTGCCTGAAACTCCAACTCTGGAGTCTCTGGAAGAGCAGCTAGTGCTTCTAACTGCTGAGCCATCTCTCCAGCCCCCACATTTTTAAATGTTCCTGACTTGTACAGAAGCCCCCAAGAAGCAGAGGAAGCTGTCAGGAAAAATATACTACCTTTCTGAATTTGACTATCTCCATGTAAACTGAGCCATGGTACAGAGTGGTCTCAGATGTGCTGTTTAGCACACAGTGCAAACCAGGAGCCTGAGTGTGACTGCCAAGTCAAGGAAGACCACGGTTAATCAGCAGGAGCAGCCAGCTAAGGGAAGGGAGGCTCTTACCTGGCTTCCGGTGCAGCTCTCTGGAACCTCTTCCCACGCCTTGGCTTTTCTTCTTACTGTCTTCTTTGGTTTGGCAAACTGGGGGACAAACCTCCCACCTGAGTTCTGTAAAAGGGACACAAGAATAAAGCAGCAGTGTGGAAGAATGGGGTCTTAGGAACAGCAGCCCCAACACCCCCACCCCGTTTTTTTCTTTCAGTACTCAGGATTAAACTTCGCTGCATCCTAGGAAGTGCGAAGTGCTCAACTACTCAGTTACGGACCAACCCTTAAACCCGTACTATTTATTTGTTTTCTTTCTCTCTCTCTCTCTCTCTCTCTTTCTTTCTTTCTTTCTTTCTTTGAGACAAGCTCTCTCTATGCGACCCTGGCTGTCCTGGAACTCACTGTGTAAAGCAGGCTGCTTCTGCTTCCTGAGTGCTAGGACTAAAGGTGTGGATCACCTTGCCCAGCTACTCCTTTTTGAAGCTGTACCCCCACTGGAATTTTGAGATAAGATTCCATTTTTTTTTTAATTTTTAATTTTATTTTATCTTATTTTTTGTTGGTTTTTTGAGACAGGGTTTCTGTAGCTTTAGAGCCTGTCCTGGAACTAGCTCTTGTAGACCAGGTTGGCCACGAACTCACAGAGATCCTCCTACCTCTGCCTCTCAAGTACTGGGATTAAAGGTGTGTGCCACCACTGCCCGTTTTTTTAATTGATATTTATTGAGCTCTACATTTTTCTCTGCTCCCATCCCTGCCTTTTCTCTCCCCTCTTCAACCCTCCCCCAAGGTCCCCATGCTCCCAATTTACTCAGGAGATCTTGTCTTTTTATACTTTCTCCTTCCCATGTAGATTAGATCTATGTAAGTTTCTCTTAGTGTCCTCATTGTTGTCTAAATTCTCTGGGATTGTGGTTTGTAGGCTGGTTTTCTTTGCTTTATATTTAAAAACCACCTATGAGTGAGTACATGTGATAATTGTCTTTCTGGGTCTGGTTTACCTCACTCAAAATGATGTTTTCTAGCTCCATCCATTTTCCTACAAAATTCAAGCTGTTGTCATTTTTTTTCTGCTGCATAGTACTCCATTGGGTAAATGTACTATATTTTCCTTATCCATTCTTCGGTCGAAGGGCATTTAGGTTGTTTCCAGGTTCTGGCTATGACAAACAATGCTGCTATGAACATAGTTGAGCATATGTCCTTGTGGCACAATTGAGCATCCTTTGGATATATACCCAAAAGTGGTATTACTGAGTCTTGAGGAAGGTTGTTTCCTAATTTTCTGAGAAATTGCCACACTGACATCCAAAGGGGTTGTACCAGCTTGCATTCCCACCAGCAATGCATTAGTGTTCCCTTTTCCCCACAATCTCTCCAGCATAAATTGTCATCAGTGTTTTTGATATTGGTCATTCTTACAGGTGTAAGATGAACTGTCACAGTTGTTTTGATTTGCATTTCTCTGATGACTAAGGATACTGAACATTTCCTTAAGTGTCTTTCAGTCATTTTAGATACCTCTGTTGAGAGTTCTCAGTTTAGGTCTGTACTCCATTTTTTTTTTATTGGATTATTTGTTCTTTTGATGATTAATTTCTTGAGTTCTTTGTATATTTTGGAGATCAGACCTCTGTCTGATGTGGGGTTAGTGAAGATCTTTTCCCATTCTGTAGGCTGTTGTTTTGTCTTGTTGACCATATCCTTTGCTTTACAGAAGCTTTTCAGTTTCAGGAGGTCCCATTTATTAATTGTTTCTCTCAGTGTCTGTGCTGCTGGGGTTATATTTAGGAAGTGGTCTCCTGTGCCAATGTATTCAAGTGTACTTCCCACTTTCTCTTCTACAAGGTTCAGTGTGGCTGGCTTTATGTTGAGGTCTTTGATCCATTTGAACTTGAGTTTTGTGCATGGTGATAGATATGGGTCTATTTTCATTCTTCTACATGTTGATATCCAGTTATGCCAGCACTACTTGTTAAATATGCTTTCTTTTTTCTATTTGATATTTTTTGCTTCTTTGTCAGAGATAAGATTTCATATAACTTAGGCTGGCCTTGATCTTGATATATAGCCGAGGTTGATTTTCAATTCCTGGTCCTCCTGTCTTCTTCTCTGGAGTGCTAGAATTACGGGCATCATGCCTGTTTTATGTAGCACTGGGGATAAACCCAGTTCTTCATGCATTCTAGAGCAAGCATTCTACCAACTGAGCTACATCTCCAACTGTTCCTCCTCTTACCCTACATCCCCAACCCTGTCACCTTGTTTTTCTTTTTTAAAATAATTTATTGGTGTTTTGACTGCATGTATGTCTGTGTGTGGGTGTTAGATCTTGGAGTTACAAACAGTTATTAGCTGTCATGTGGGTGCTGGGAATTGAACTCGGATTCTCTGAAGAGCAATCAGTGCTCTTAACCGCTGAGTCATCTCTCCAGCCCCAGCTTATCTTGTTTTTTTGAGACAAGGCTTTACTCTATAGCCTAAGCTAGTCTAGAATTTACTATATGGTCCATGTTGGCCTTGGACTCAGAGATTTACCCACCTCTGTTTCCCAAGTTCTGTAATTAAGGTGTGCACCACCATGTCTTGCTTTGACTTCTTTTGTTGTAGTTTCACACAAGTGTCTTATGTCCCTGCATCCCTGTGGGCAGTAAGAGCTGCTGGCCGCGAACAGGAACAGGATATAGACCATACAGGAGGAGGCTCACCTGGGAAGGAGGCAAGGGGACCAGCTCTTCTGCTGACTCCAGGAGGTCAGAGGCAGCTCTTGTGTCCTCCACAAGGCAGCTGAGTGAGAAGAGGCAAAAGAGAGGATTTGAAGTCCTTCTAGATGTTATGTAAATACCAAGACAATGGGAGTGGGTGCAGCTCCAGCAGTCGAGCCTAGTGTGTGAGGCTATGGGTTCTATCCCCAAAACATGCTCACACACAGACACACAGGCACAAATACATATACCACAACATATCCCTACACACTTACTTTCTCAAGAACAAAGGGAAGTGAGAACCTAAACGAAAAGTAATTCTGAATCTTCCAGGGAGGGCCTGGAAATTGCTTCTTAGGGTTTAAAAACACATCAGTTCCATTTCCCCTACACAAGGCTGAGGATGGAACCCAGAGCCTGGCGCCTGCTATGCAAGTGCCCACATCATCTGCTTTGACAGGGTGAGATTTACAGAGTGCAGTATTACTTAGCAATAAAATAAAAATCTGGGCCAGGCCTGGTGGCACATGTTCTTAATCCCAGCACTCAGGAGGCAGAGGCAGAAACAGGCAGATCTCTGTGAGTTTGAGGCCAGCCTGGTCTACAAATTGAGTTCCAGGACAGTTAGGATTGCTACACAGAGAAACCCTGTCTCCAAACAAATAAAAAGCAAAACAAACAAACAAACAAGCAAACAAAACAGAAAAAAAAATAAGAATCTGAAAGATAGCTCCATGGATAAAAGCCCTTGCCACACAAGCAGACCTATATAAAAGCTAAGGGAGTAGTACAAGAACTGTAATCCCAGCACCCTGTGACAAGGCAGGGGAACCCCTGAAGGCCTGTGAGCAGCTGGCCTGTCCACAGCAGAACAACAGACACCGTCTCAAAGAAGTGGGAAGTCAGAACTGACACCATAGGTTGTCCCGGATATCCTCTGACAGTCACACAGATGATGTGCTGCAAGTCAGCTCCCATCCACACACACCAAGAAAGGAAAGAGAAAGGGAAGAAAAAGAAAAGAGAATTCTAACCAGGCATGGTGGTGCACGCCTATAATCCCATCACTCAGAAGGCAGAGGCAGGCAGATCTCTGTGAGTTCAAAGTCAATTTTTTTTTTGTTTTTGTTTTTTGTTTTGTTTTTTGAGACAGTGTTTCTCTGTGCCTTTGGAGCCTGTCCTGGACCTAGCTCTTGTAGATCAGGCTGGCCTCGAACTCACGGAGATCCACCTGCCTCTGCCTCCTGAGTGCTGGGATTAAAGGTGTGCGCCACCACCACCCAGTTTCAAAACAAATATTTTTAAAAATATTTTTAGGTGCTGGGATAGCTCGGTAGAACACGGACATGAGGGCTGGATTCCATCCCAGCACTGCAGAGGGAATAACAAGTTTTACATTGAGGTCATTTGTGTGGCTTTTGGAGCACCAGCAAGATTCTTCTCCACATTTTGCTGTTTGTTTTATATTGGTTTTCTTTTCTTATTCTCTATATGTGCTATTTCTTCTTTTTTTAAAGAGAGGTTTATTTATTTTATGTATTTTATGTATTTTATTAATTATGTAATATTATAAAAAATAATATTATTTTATATTACATTATACATGTAATAATATGTATATTATTCTATCTGCATGTACAATGTTATGGCAGAGATGGCATCAGATCCCACTATAGATGGTTGTGAGCTACCTTGTGGTTGCTGAGAATTGAACTCAAGATCTCTGGAAGAGTAGCCAGTGCTCTTATTCACTGAGTCATCTCTTCAGCCCCACAGGTGCATTTCTTAGTACATTTAAAAAAAAATAGCACAAGATGGGTAGAATTCTTGTCCCTTCCACTATGTTTGTAGACTGGAAGGCCTCATAGCAGTGCATCCCTACTGGTTTAGAAGAGGATTAAATCTCTGTGACTTTCTGGGAGGGAGGATTAGGTGATGTGTGGCTCACACAAGTCTGCAGAGCCAACACTTGTGGCTTCATGGTGCCACTGTTGGCAAGTCTGCTGTGACCTGAAATCAGACAGACATACATGGAGAACTTATACTGGGCTGAGCA
Source organism: Myodes glareolus (assembly GCF_982192425.1). Lineage (NCBI taxonomy): Eukaryota > Metazoa > Chordata > Mammalia > Rodentia > Cricetidae > Myodes > Myodes glareolus. The sequence goes on along the minus strand of NC_142047.1, from coordinate 12,428,521 downwards.
CAAGCCTCAATATATTTTTTTAAATAATTGATTTTTATTTAATTGCACTGACCTTTTGCCTGCACGTATGTCTGTGTAAGGGTGTCAAGAGCTTGGAGTTATAGACATTTGCTAGCTGCCACGTGGGTGCTGGGAATTGACTCGGATGCTCTAGAACAGTCAGGGCTCTTAACCACTGAGCCATCTCTCCATCTCCAAGCCTCAATATTTTTAATTCAGTAAATGTGGTCACTTAGCCCACACTGTCTTCCTCAAAGACATCAGTTACCAGTCATTTTGCTCCTCCTAATTCTACTTTTCTCCTTCCTTCCTTCTTTCATCTCTTCCTTTCCTTTGGAAATAGGGTCTCATTATGTAACCCAGGCTGGCCTCAAACTAATAGGTATCTACTTGCCTCTGCTTCCCATGTGCTGGGATTAAAGGTGTATGTCATCATAACTGGCCTGTTTTCTTATGTGTGTATATGTACATACATGCATACAGAGGACAACCTCAGGTGTCATCCTCAGGGCACTTTGAGACAGAGTCACTCACTGGCCTGAAACTCACCAATTAGGCTATACTGGCTAGGCAGTGAGCCCCAGGGATCCACCTGTCCTACCTCCTCAGCACTGGGATTACAGGAGTGCACACACCACCATGCTGAGATGTTTTTACATGGATGCTGGAGATGCTTGTGAAAAGAAGTGCCTTTCCAACTGAGCTGTCTTCCCAGCCTCAACCTGTAGTACAGCTGAGAATGTGACTGGATCAGTGTTAACTATAACCTTTCTCCTGGGGGAATGGAGCCACCTACCTGGAAGCTGCGGGTCGTGATTCCTCCCCACCTGGCTCTCCAGAGGCAGCAGGTTCTGGGCTGTCTTCTGACTCTCTGGAACGGCGTGACTGCATCAGCATGGAGCTCTGGCAGCTTCCCTGGGGGTCTTTCAGCCGTGGGTTCTTAGAAGGTTTTGAGGAAGGGAGGCTGACCCCTGCTTTGGAGAGGGAAGTGAGGGGCAGGAGGGCAGACCAGGCTACAGCATGGTTGTCAGTTTAGCACAGGAGAGCCACAGCTAGACTATAGGTGAGTGGGTCTGTGTTGAGGGCAGGAAGGCCAGTTCTGGTGCTAACCTGGTGATGGGGAGATGGAAGGGAGCCCCATTCAAGACACAGGACCTATTTCCTCATGTGGTCATACAATCAGGTTCTTTTTTATCTGCTGAGACAGGATCTTACCTGTAGCCCAGGCTGTCCATGAACTCTCTGTCCTGCTTCCCCAGCTTCCAAAATGCAGGAATGATAGGTAGCTCGCATTTTGGAAGCTGATTCAAGGGCTTTATGTGTCCATGTGCAAATGTACCTGTCTGTGCATGTGCATGTGCATGGGGGCCAGGGGTGAACATATAGTGTAATTTCCCAGGAGTCACTCGGCTTATTGTTTGAGACAGCGGCTCTCATCAAGTAGGCTAAGGATCCCTATATAAGCTTCCCCTGAGCACAATAAACTGGCCATTCTAGGCATTCTTTTATCAAGAATGACTCGTGTCCATGTCTGTCTGTCTGTTTCTGTCTATGTGTTTTTAAGTCTCCAGCTTAGTTCCTGGCTCAAGTACCGTACTGTCTTGTAGTGGCACATGCGCTACAGAATGGAACAAGATCATTCGGCTTTTTACACCTGTCCCCTATGACTGAGCCACATACAAGCTGAGCTTGTCCTCTTTCTTCCTCTGTTTTGAGTAGAGGAATTACAAGTCAGCACTAGTGTTCAGTAGTCTAAAGCGCTGAGCACACACAGAAGTCAGGTGGCGGTGCATGCCTTTAGTTCTAGCGCTTGTGAGGCGAAGGTAGAAGGATTGAGAGTTTGAGGCCAGCCTGGATTACATGAGACCCTTTTTCAAACAAACAAACAACAACAACAATAAAAGCCCAATGGCAGTTGTTTAATTAAGTAAAGATATGTTGCTGTTTCACCTTGCCTGCCTAAGGCTCCTTACTGTTCTAATAAAAAACATAATTGAATGGCCAAGAGTTAGGCAGTAGAGGGATAGGTGGGATTGGTGGGCAGAGAGAATAAGGAGAAGAAGTCTAGGCTCAAGGAATAAAGGAGAAAGAAAGGGAAACACATAGGTCAGAAGCCAGGCAGCCACCAGTCAGCCCGACACAGCAAACAGGAAAGTAAGATTTACAGAAAGAAGGAAGATTAAAAAGCCCTCCAGCAAAATGTAGATAAAGAGAATCAGATTAAAACAAGACCTAAGATAAGGTTGAACATTCATAACTAATAACAAGTTTCTGTATCATGACTTGGGAGCTGGTTAGTGGCCCAAAAGGAAGCTTATTATAAGAGTCCTTTGGACATTTATAGAGCACCTACTGCATACTGGGCTTCTTCCTACAACAAAATAGAAAAACCAAACCTGAATATTGTCTTTCTGGAATTCAGTCAGACTTGCTACACAGTACAAGCACGGGAAGAACCTGAGTTAGATCTACAATATGCATGTAAGAGCCAGGAATAGAGTTGGGGGTGGTGGCACACGCCTTTAATCCCAGCACTTAGGAGATAGAGGCAGGCAGATCTCTGTGAGTTCGAGACCAGTCTGGTCTACAAAGGCTCCAAAGCTACAGAGAAACCCTGTCTTGAAAAAAACAAAAAGAAAAAAAAAAGAGTCAGGAAGTGGTAGCCTAAGACTGTAGTCCCCACTCTGTAGGATCAGAGAAAGACAAATCTCTGGAGCTTGTTGGCCCAATTGGTGAGACCCTGACTCAAAGAGTGACCGAGAAAACACCTGACACTGACCTCTACATACAGAGGCATACACAAATGCACATGCACTACACCTATTGCATGAACGTGAACAACTGTAGGGGTAGGATGGAACTGGGGACCTGAGGTACGCTTGCCAAGTGTTCTACTGCTAAGCCACGCCCCAGCCCTCCAGTCCTTCCTTCTGCTCTGCTGCTGTGCATCTGCGGAGCAGCGCCTTCAATAAGACCCTGCAGGTGTCCTGCACTCCTGGGTGTGCTCCATCCTCTGTCCACACCACTGCCCAGACCATCCTCTCCAACCAGCACTGAGGGCCCAGGAATTCCTTATGTTTCTATGTCCCCACCTCTCTGCCGCAGAAGACAAAAGTAAATAGCTTTGTCTGGTTGCCTGAAATTGCTCACAAACAGCAGCTTGCTTGGTATGTCCCAGGCCTGGGTTCATACTCAGCACAGAAAAAAGAAAAGATTAGTTCATTTTGTTTTTTCAAGACAAGGTTTCTTTATGTAGCTCCTGGAGGTACTAGAACTCGCTCTGTAGACCAGGCTGGCCTTGAATTCAGAGGTAAACTGCCTCTGTGCACTGATTAGGTGACAAAACTGTTTTAGGAAGGATTAGGAGGTGTGGTCTTGTTGGAGATTTCCAAAGCCCACAGCAGGTCTCGTTTCAGTCTTTCTCTCTCTCCTCTCCTTGCCACCTCCCCTGGGCCTGCTGCACATGGAAGATGTAAGCTCTCAGCTACTGCTATAATGCCATGCCTGCCTGCTGCTATACCCCCGCCCTGATGGTCTTGAAGTCACCCTTTGAAACTGTAAGCAAGTCCCCAATCAAGTGCTCTCTAAGTTGCCTTGGTGATAGTGTCTCTCACAGCAACAGAACAGAAGCTAAGACAGGTTTTGTCCCTTGCTTTAGAGAGTCTCTCACTCACCTGGAACTTGCCTAGTAGGCTAGGCTGGCTGGCCCATAAGCTCCAGTAATGGGCCTGTGTCTGCTCCTCCACTCCACTACTGGGAATACAAGCACATGTCACCATACCTAGCTTTTACATGGGTGTGGGGACTGAACTCATGTCTTCATGGTTACAAGGCAAGCACTTTATCAACTGAACCATCCCTCAATGCCTGGAAAATGGATTTGATCTTATTTATTGACTTAAAATATGTTAACATCTTATATTCAGTCACAAATTTTACATTTAATCATGGAAAATTCATTTACTTTTTTAAAAAAAAAGTATGCAACCAACTATTAGCTATACTGGAATTCACTAGCAACAGTAACATCCTCTCAAAATCTCCATGTCCTAGCCTTACCTGTGGTGATATTTTGTTTATAATCTAATAAATAAACCTTGTCTTAAGATCAGAGTGCAAAGGTAGCCACACTAGTCAGTCAAACAGGCCAGGCAGTGGTGGCACACACCTATAATCCCAGCAGCCACACTAGTTAGTCATAGAGGCCGGGCGGTGGTGGTGCATGCCTTTAATCCCGGCACTAGAGAGGAATATAAGGTGAGATGAGACAGAAACTCGCTCTCTTTCAGTCTGAAGATTTCTCAGAGGTAAGAGCTCTCTAGTGGTTGGCTGCTCTGCTCCTCTGATCCTTCAGCTTGAACCCCTGGATCTGTCTCTGGGTTTTTATTGTTTGTGTTACACTCACGGGTTTCAAAATCCCACTGGAACTCTGCTAAACCAGTCAGTGTGGGGAATGGTGGCCTCTCACACGAGGGAAAAGGGAGACAGATCCTGGGCTAGCAATGGGAAAACCACAAGGCTAGGTAGTTATTTTTTCAGTGCAATCAAGAAATGGTAGACTTAAAGTTTTCAGTTTGAAGGGGAAAAATACATATTTTTCTCATAACCATTCATGATATTTTCCAACAAAATACTCAGGTGCGCAATAAACAAAAAACAACAAAAAACTCCACCCACAAATATACATCACATGATAGTTTAGGACATCAGGAACCAAGGGCCCCTTTCCTCTCGTGAAGGCACACAGATTGTGGAGCCAAGCAATGGCTGCTTAGTGGCCTCTAGCAGGGAAACTGCACTGTCGACAGGTGGGTTTGATTATTTAGATAGGGCCAGGTCAACAGGTCATGAGATGGCTAACCTTGGCGACACTGTCACAGTTGCCATGAGTGGGGGACAGCAGTTGGCACCCAAAGACATACCCAGAGTCAGTCAGAAGACCAAGGGATGCCTTTATCTGGCTTTTATGCTAGCGGTAATCAGAGTGGTAGAGCATTTGGCTCACGGCACGAGGCCCTGGTGCATCCCCAGCACTGCAAACACAAATCAAGGCAGCTGCATTTCCTGTACTGGTTTACGTGATTGGGACCTGAGGCACAGACTACTTTACCCACAATGAAGGGAACAGAGCTCTACCAGCCAATCTTTTGAAATCTAGGTTAGAAACAGCCACACAGCAGTTGATCTGGCATTGGCCCTGTGCAGGAATCGCGGCTGAGTGGTTATACTTCCGTCCTGAAACCTGAATGAAGTGGGAAAGACCTCTTGGTCCCCTAGCCTTAGGACCAGTGGCTAATAGAAAACCTTCACTCTACTATACAGCCTTCATAATTCCTGTTATTCTTACTTGCCTGTACTTAAACTTCACCATCTTTTAAGGAGCTTAAGGTCATCATATTAGCATTCTGGTGAAAAGCACCAATTAAGCGCTATCAAGAGCTGGTATGGTGGTAGTGGTATGTGTGGTCCCAGCTACTCAGAAAACTAAGGTAGGAGAGTCACCTGAACCCAGAGGAGTTCAGGACCAGATTCATCAGATAGTGTGTGGAAGAGAGTACAGGTGCATAAGCCAGAACACAACACCAGGCATCATTCTTCAAGAGCTTTCTACCTTGATGTAAGTGTGTGTGTTACCTACATGTGTATGCCAGTGCTTTTGCCTGAGTGTGAGTGTAGCACAAACAATAATAACCCAGAGACAGATCCAGGGGTTCAAGATGAAGATCAGAAAAGCAAAGCAGCCAACCCACTAGAGAGCTCTTACCTCTGTGAAATCTTCAGACTGAAAGAGAGCGAGTTCCTGTCTCATCTCACCTTATGTTCCTCTCTAGTGCTGGGATTAAAGGTGTGTGCCACTACTGCCTGGTCTGTTTGGCTGACTAGTGTGGCCGTTTTGCATTCTGGCAAAGCTTAATTTATTAAAATACAAATAAAATATCACAACTGAGCATGTGGAGGTCACAAGTCAGTATTAAGTGTCTTCCTTTATAACTTCTAAAATGTTTAAATTTTACTTGTTTGGGTATTTTGACTGCACGTATGTCTGTGCACCACATGCATGCTCTTGGAGACCAGAAGAGGGTGTGGAACTGGGGTTACATACAATTGGTTGTGAACTTCCATATGGGTTCTCGGAACTGAACTCGGGTCCTCTGGAAAAGCAGCCATCTCTCCAGTCCTACATTTTATTTTTTTGGGATAAGATCTCTCCCTGAACCTAGGGTTCCCTGTTGCGTCTAGACTAGCTGTCTCCTCCCCCTCTAGTGCTGGGGTCATAATCAGGCACCATTATATCCAGCTCCTATGTGAGTGGTAGGAATCCAGACCCAGGTCCTCGTGCTGGCACAGCATGCTCGTCAGTCACTGAGCCAACTGCTCAGCCCACATTGTTTTATGAGGGTCTCTCACTGATGTGGAACTCGCCTCGTAGGCTAGACTTGGCTGGCCAGGAAGTCACTGGGACTACAAGCACGGGCCATCATACCTGGTGTTTTTAAAATGAGTCTGGAGATTGGGCTCCTCTTGCTTGCTTGCCAAGCATTTTACTGAGCCACCTTTGCAGCCCCAGAGTTAGAATTTGTCTATTTATAAAACAGCAAAACACCTAGGCTTGGTCTACAGGCCTTTATCCCAGTGCACAGTAAGCTAAGGCAGGAAGCTAACAAGTTCAAAGCCAGCTTGAGCTACATGATATATTAATTAGGATTTCTACTATTGTGAGCAAAAGCAAAATTGAGGAAGAAAGGGTTTATTACACTTTTACATCATAGTCCATCATCAAAGGGAGGCAGGAGGGAAGCAGCCTCCTGGCTTTCTTATCTAACTCAGGACTACTTGCCTCCCCCCATGCACTATGTCTCCCCAGTGAGCTGGGCCCACCCACACTCATCATTAATCAAGAAAATGTACTACAAACTTAGCTACAGGCAAATCTTTTGGAAGCATTTTCTCAGTTGAGAGTCCCTTTTCTCAAATGACTCCAGCTTGAGACACACTGACATAAAACAGTCAGCACACATGGCATGAATACACCCCCATTTCAAAAACACACATCAAAAATAAAACGGTCAACTTGGGACAGAGATGTGGTTTCACGGCAGAGCATTTATCATGCAGGAAGGTCTATGTTCTAGGCCCAGTACCGCAAATAAATGAATACTAAAAAGCCAACTTGAAGGCAGACAGTGGTGGTGCCCTGGGCAGCGATGGCAGAGGCAACTGCATCTCCATGAATCCGAGGCCAGCCTGGTCTACAGAGCAAGTTCCAAGGCAGCCAGGGCTACACAAAGAAACCCTGTGTCGATGAAGCAAAATGAAACATAATAGTAATAATGCCAATTTTAATAAACCAAATACCTGAGTCTCGCTGCTTCTTCTTCTTATTCATTTTATCTTTCCCTGAGAAATCTGAAAGCAACAAACAAAATTCTATAGCTGTTGTCAGCATTTTATGTCCCCGTGTGTACCCAGTGGTCTCCCTCTTCCACCGGGCCCATCTGGCGACCTGATGAGGGGGATCAGCTTAATTCCTGCAGGGCGCGAACTGGGACACTGGGTCATAGCCATCTTGGGCAATGGCCAGGTAGGAATTCACACCCTTTCCCTGTGTGAAGGAACTACCTTTGTCCTCCTCAGGACCTCTACTCTAGTCTCTGGGATGAAGACGACTGTGCCCCACCCGACCCCGACAAGGCCTAAAGTTATGTATCTGGGATGTGGAGTACTTGGAAGCTTTTGAGAGACCACTGGTGAACCACCAAAGTGACTTTAACCAGGGCCACCTGAGGCAGGGGTGTCGCTTCTGGTCTTCGGGCTGTGGGACTCAAGGCAAACCAGAACCAACCTGGGCCACAGCAGAGACGAAGTCACTCTGTCCTTAGTAGGGACGAGATCAGCTTCCAACTGATGGGGAATAAATAGCCTAAATTACTTGCGTGACATTTTGAGAAAATGACAACATCAACAGACGGAATCGTGTGGTCGACTGGCGCTGGGGGACCCGAAGGCCTGAGGCCCGGTAGCATGGACGCAGCGCTCCCCGCAACCTGCCCCACAGTGACCGACAGCAGTAACACCCCCGCTCTCCCACAAAGCGGGACAGAACAGGGCACAGTGGCGAGAGCTACGGCCCTCCGCTCGTCACGCCACTGCGCCCTCACACCTGCAGCCCTCCACCTCTTTCCCGCCCCACGCACGCGCAGCACCCTCACCGCACCTTACGCATGCTCCGCCTCCTCTCCGCGCGCGCCTCATATTAGGCGCATGCGCGTCCCCGCACCGCCTGCCGGGAATTGTAGTTTCGTGACTGAGATCCTGCGAATCCTGCGGCCGTGCTCCCGAAGGCCAAGGCGGAAGCCGGGCTGCCAGAACTCGCGAATCCCGGGGGCCGGGCTCGGAGGAGGGACTCCGAGTTCAGGAACACGGCGAGCTCAGAGACCCAGCTTCAGGGAAGAGGCAGGGCAAGGCCAAGGAGCCGGGGCTGGTAGTACGGGCTTCGACCCGGGAAGATGCACAAGAGGAATGGACCCCCGGCACCCCCGGGCCGAGGCGCTGTCACCGCTCGCCAGGTGAGTGTGCGACCCTCTGCCCACCTGGGGGGTCTCCTCCCACCCTTCCTCAGGGTCTCGCCTCACCCTTCTTCACACTCGCGGGGAGTGCCCCACCCCCAGAAAAGCCTGATTCTCGCCATCAGGTGAGCCCAAGTCCCCGCCCCCCGAGGTGAGGCTCGCTCCCGACTGTAGGGCCTACTGGCCTGGGCCATCCAGCTTCTGGCTCCCCACCCTGGTTACGGAGAACACCTGTTGCTGCAGCAGTTTTAGCCTGGAAGAGACAGCAATCAGACCTGCTTTTCAAGCCTTTGAATCAACTGGGCCAGGCCACACTCCTTACTCCCATTGTATAGATGAGTACACCGCGACTCAGGGAGAAGAAGTCATCTAACCAAGGTCATAAGAATGAACAGGCTGGCCAGACACAAATGTCAGTCCAGAGGCGTACAGGAAAGCCTACAGGACTTTGGCGCAACGTCATGCTCCCAGATCCAGACAGAGCCTGTGAGATTTTGATTTGTCCCAACTTTGAACCAGAGAGCCCAGGGCCTAATTCAGTGTTCAGGTCTGAATCTTTCTGACCACCGGTTCCCTCCTGGCTTTGGTACGTTTGACAGATATATTTGTAACTCTGAGCCTCAGTTTTACCACCTGTGGAATGGAGGCCTGGAAGAGTCCCTAAATGGCATGACGAATGTAAGGACTTACTGAGATATTTATGAAAAATGCTAGAACATAGTATGTAATCATTATTCCCAGTAGGTGAAACCATGCATAATTGCTAGTATTTGGCCAATTTGGACCTATAGAAAGGGTAATTTCATGTAACTCATCATATTCTATTGGTCATTAGCCAAAACAGGAAGGCAGGAATATAGAAAAGACCCAGTTTCAACGTTGTGGTCAGGGCTTTCATTTTTAATTTTTTTTCCTTGCCATGCTGGGTATGGAACCCAGGGCTTTGCACATGCTAGGGTTAGAATTAGCACTTTATTGATGAGTGCATCTACCAGCCCCACTCTGGTCCATTCTAGGCAGGTTCTCCGCTGCTGAGCCTTGCTTGCACTTAATCACTGTTGCTTGGTATGTGTGTCTCAGCCTCCTAGTCTCCCCAAGAAACAGTTTACTTTTAGAGATTTGGTTCCTACTTTTCATGGGGACTCTCTGGATCCATCCTGGCCACCTGGGGCTGAATGGTGTATGGAAGGTCTAACTGGACAATGGTTATACCCACAGCTCGGCCTGCTGGTTGATTTTTCCCCAGACGGCCTGATGATCCCTGAGGATGGGGTAAATGATGAGGAACTGGAGTCTGAGTTCTTGGCTTTGGTGGGGGACCAGCCCCAGGCCCTGGAGAAACTCAAAGGCAAAGGTGAGATGCTCAACACACTTGAGAACTTGGAGCTTCTGCTGTGGACAGTACTTGGAGCTGGGCACTGGGTTAGAAGTGGGGGAGGAAAACAAGATACCCCGCCCCCCGCTTCCTGAAGTCTGGGGTCTAGGTGACAGGGTCAGTTGTGGATGCTGCTGAGTCTTATCCAATCTGTTTTCTGCCACAACTTTCCTTTTTTTAAGAATTTTTTTGTGTGTCTGTGTATGTCTGTGTGAGTATACCACATGTGCAGACAGACAGACATGAAAGCTGGAAGAGAGTGTCAGATTCCCAGAGCTGAGGTTACAAGTAGTTGTGAGCCACCCCATGTGGGTGCTGGGAGCTAAACTCAGGTCCTCTGCAAGGGCAGTATGCACTCGTAACCCAAGCCATCTTCCCAGCCCCGAGTAATTTCAGTATTCACAGTGGCCCTAAGCACAGTGTTGCTTGGTGTTTCAAAGCTGGGGTGGTAACCCTGTCCCTTTGGGAAGTAACATGCGCGTTAGCTGGGAGCCACAGGTCTGTTGGTCACCTGTTCAGTGTGCACTCGTCAGCATACAGAAAATCTTTAGATAGAAGCACACAGAAGGCAAGGTTGTGGGTTATTGGTTAATAAACACATGGCCAGAGGACCAACAAGATGGCTCAGTAGATAAAGAAGCTTGCCCCCAACCTGACAGTTCTGTGTTCAGTCCTGGGGGTTCAGTCTCCAGGACCTACATGGTAGAAGGAGAAAAATGACCCTGGAAAATTGCCCTCTGACCTCTACACATGGGCTGTAGCACAATGTTTGCACATATGCATGTGCACACACAAACTAAATAAATATAAAATCCAACCCTAGTAGTATTTCCCGGTATTTGGCAAATCACTCTCTTATAGAACTGTACAGACTACTGTTTCCTTAAACATAAACACCATGCCAACAAAAGCCTGCTTGATTCGTGGTTTTGTTTTCTGTGTTTTCACCTCCCTACATCCAGTGTGGAGGTTCATTTGATAACCCAAATTGCATGATGCTCTGGATGCCAGGATAACATCTCAGCTGCCTTCTCCAGGATGAGTGTCATTCTGTCTCGTGTATCCATGTTGTGTCTGCCACACAGGTGACCTGCTAGTTATCTTGTGGCTGTCTAGCTTATCCAACAAGCTATACAGAAGCCTTTATTTTACTTGATCATATCCCCAAGCACTGGAGTGCACAAGCCTTGGGAGGAAGGTGCTGCTCTCTGCGGATGAGGCAGGGACGGTATAGGCTTTGCTGCTCCCAGAATTTAATTCACCTTTAGTTCCCACAGTCTACTGTTAAGTTATTGCTCTCCCGTAGCCCAGGGAAGTGAAGTAACTGCTCAAGGTCATACAGTGAGAGCATCACAGAGCTGAGGTTCGAACTCAGGGTGCCTGACAGCATAGCTGAGACTGGATAGGGAAGAAATGAATGCTTGGAGGTTGGGGTTGGCAGGCGGCAGATGGCGGCAGTCTCGAAGGGCTCCGTGATGGTGGTACGCCACGGTGCTCAGGGAAAGGGGTCTGTTCTTCAGGGCCATGAGTGTGGGGTGGCTGAGGCTCTGGGAAGTTCCTGCTCTAGCTGAACCTTTTTCTTGCCTCCAGGTCCCTTGCCAATGGAGGCCATTGAGAAGATGGCCCGGCTCTGCATGAGGGACCCGGATGAGGATGAGGAGGGGACGGATGAGGACGATGTGGAGGCTGATGAGGACCTGCTGGTGAGCACAGGGCCAGGACATGTGGCAGTTTACTGTCCCAATGCCCTGTCCAGCAAGCCTCTACCTCCTACCCTGGCCATGTATCCCTGCAGGCAGAGCTAAATGAGGTCCTTGGGGAGGAACAGAAGGCTGTGGAGCCCCTGAAGTCTGTGGCCCAGGTATGCCTTCCCTAAGTCACACATACACACACAGTCTGGGGTTTAAAGGCTCACCTCTCCCCGCTTCTACATGTGGCCTTGGGCACAGGTGACATACTACCTCTGAACCTCTGAACTGTGGTGTCTCCATCATTAGGGGTGGGAAAGATTGTTCCAGGGGACACGTGTTCATACTATGAGGGGCTGGTTAGGGTGGTCTGATTGGGGTTACCACCCAGATTGTACCCCCATTCTTCCTGTAGCCAAAGCCTTCAGGTTCCAACCCAGGAGTAGAGGCCATATTGCAGGAGAGGCTCGTCCTCTACCAGTCTGCAGTGGAGAGTGCCAGGCAAGCTGGGGACAGTGCCAAGATGCGACGCTATGACCGGGGGCTCAAGGTGAGCAGGCCAAGGGCAGGGTGCTAGGACTCTGTCTGGACCCAGGAGCACTGAGCTCCGAATTCCTCTCACTCATGCCCACACCCTCTTTCAGACACTGGAAAACCTGCTGGCCTCTTCCAGGAAGGGCAACATCATCAATGAAGCAGACATCCCGCCACTTGTCACGTTGGGGAAGGGACCAGCAGCCGGGCACAGCCACACCCATGCTACTCCCCACCTGGCTCCTGTGAACCTGCCAGCCGTAGAGTCCAGTGTCACCTTGGAGACCCCATCTAGCACCACACAAACCCCTGCCAAGCCTCCCGGTAAATGGTGGGAAGGGCCAGGATGATACAGGATCTATGTGGGCTCTTCAGAGACCTCAGAACACGGGCTGTGCTTACAATATTATTTGACCATAAAAGGGAATGTTTTCATTTTTTTTAGCGTGCTCTCACATGGAAGAGCCATTAGGACACACTATAAATGAAGAAGCTATGGAAGACAGGCCACTAATCCCATTCCCAGGAAGGAATGGGCACAGGAAGTAGAATGTCAGGTGGCATGCTGGGGGGAGGTCAGGAGGGAGTGTTCAACGGGGGTGGAGTTTTAGTTTGGAGAAATATGTTATAGAGTTGGTGAGGGTGGCTGCACTATTTTGTGGATGTGTGTAATGCCACCAGACTATGAACTTAAGAGTTCCAGGACAGCCAGGGCTGTTACACAGAGAAGCCCTGTCTTTTAAAAAGGTAGTTAATAGATAGGGAGATGGCTGTCAGTAGGTAAAGTCCCTGCTGTATAAGAATGAGGTTATGAGTTCAAAGCCCAGTGCCTGTGTAGGAAGGGGCATGATGCTATCTATGTCTTACAATCCCAGCAGTGAGAAGCAGAGACAGGAGGATCCTTGGGGCTGCTGGGCAGCCAGTCTGGCCAGTCGGTGAGCTCCAAGTTCAGTGAGAGACTGTCTGAGAAAGAAGTTGAGGAAGACACTTGATGTTTGCCTCTGGTCTCAACAGGCACACATCCACACATAAAACATACACAAAAGCGTGGTTACAACAAGTCAGGCACGTTGACACATACGTATCAGTTCCTGGTGCAGGAGGATTGCACTTGGAGGACATCTGGTGCTATAGAAGACCCACCTCAGCAGGAGAGAGAGATCTGGAAAGTGGATAAAGTATGAGGCCCAGAAGAGGTGGAAAGAGAACCAAGTACATAAAATTGTCAGCTGACCATCACATGACAGTAATAAGAATTTTTGAAAGCTTTTATTATTATTATTTTTTATTTATTTATTTTGAGTCAGGGTCTCACTGTGTAGCTCTGACTGTCCTGGGAGTCATTGCATAGACTAGGCTGGCTGTGAACTCAACTGAGCTAGAACTGTCTCTGCCTCCTGAGCTCTAAGATTAAAGGTGTATGCCACCTTTCCTACCCCCCCAAGAAAGAAAAGTATAAAATTTTAAGTAAGTTTTATGTATTTTGCTCTAATTTGCAAAATAAGTAGAGCCTGGCATGCTGACACACACCTTTTAGTCCCGGTGCTTTGGAGGCGGATCACTTTGAGTTCAAGACCAGCCTGGTAGCCTGGTCTATATAGCAAGCCTAGACCAGCTAGGGCTTCATAAGACCTTGTCTCATCCCTGGAGAGATGGCTCAGCAGTTAAGAGCATTTGTGCTCTTAAAGAGGACCCAGGTTTGGTTCCCAATTCCCACATGGTGGCTCACAACTGTCTGTAACTCCAGGTTCAAAGGAACTGAAGCCATCTCTGGCCTCATAGGGCACCAGGCACACATGTGGTGCACATATATGTCTGCAGGCGAAGCACTCGTACACGTGAAACAAATGAATCTAAACCTGTTCATTAAAGTATATGTTGTTGAGTTTCCAATCACTTTAAATTCACTTTATTTATTTATTTATTTATTATTTATTTATTTATTTATTTATTTTGGTCTTTTTGAGGCAGGGGTTTCTCTGTGAAACAGTCTCAGCTGTCCTGGAACTCACTCTGTAGACCAGGCTGGCCTTGAACTCACAGAGATTTGCCTGCCTCTGCCTCTCAAGAATTGAATTGAATTGAATAGAATTGAAGGCGTGCACCACCACTGCCTGGTTAAATTTTCATTTTTTAATTGAAGGTGGGGTTGTCCATGCCACGGAATGGTTGCAAAGATCAGAGGATAATCCTTGTGAGTCAGTTCTCATCTCCTACAATGTGGATTCCAGGGTTCAAACTGAGGCTACCAGGTGGTAGCAGATGCCTTTATCTGCTGCATTTCCTGGTCAGAAAGACTGGAGTTGGAGCCAGTGGTATAGTTAGCCTAGGATGTGGGAGGCCCTCCACTCCACCATCAGCCCTGAAAACACCAGATGTCACAAAGCGGGAAAAGGCACATAGTTATTATAATGCTCATAATTTTACGGTACTTTAATAGTTTTGGCTACTTTTAAACTTTAAGATCTCTGACAGATTAAAAGGGGATATAGTAGGGTTTTTTGTTTTGTTTTGTTTTGTTTTTCTCGAGACAGGGTGTCTCTGTGGCTTTGGGGCCTGTTCTGGAACTCACTTTATAGACCAGGTTAGCCTCAAACTCAGAGATCTGCCTGCCTCTGCCTCCCAAGTGCTGGGATTAAAGGCATGCACTACCACCACCCAGATTTTATAGCAGGTTTTAAAGAATTCTGCAGAACCTCCAGGTCTAGGATTGAATGTCCCTCATGCCACCTAAAAGCTGAGTGATGTTGGCAGAGAGCATGCCCTCTCTAAGCCTCAGGTGTCCATCTATAAAATGGGCTCAAAACTCAGTGGTGAGAATCAAGTAGACAGTGTGAGGTGAGCTTGGCCTGGGCTGCTTGTGTGTTCCTCTTCTTCTGCTTCTTCTTTTTTAATTGATTTTTATTGAGCTCTACATTTTTCTCTGCTACCCTCCCTGCCTTTTCCCTCCCCTTCAACCCTCTCTCCCAAGATCCCCATGCTCCCAATTTACTCAGGAGATCTTGTCTTTTTCTTTTTTTTTTAATATTTATTTATTTATTTATTATGTATACAATATTCTGTATGTGTGTGTGTCTGAAGGCCAGAGGAGGGCACCAGACCTCATTACAGATGGTTGTGAGCCACCATGTGGTTGCTGGGAATTGAACTCAGGACCTTTGGAAGAGCAGGCAATGCTCTTAACCGCTGAGCCATCTCCCCAGCCCCCGATCTTGTCTTTTTCTACTTCCCATGTAGATTAGATCTATGTATGTCTCTTTTAGGGTCTTCATTGTTGTCTAAATTCTCTGGGATTGTGGTTTGTAGGCTGGTTTTCTTTGCTTTATATTTAAAAACCACCTATGAGTGAGTACATGTGATAATTATTTTTCTGGGTCTGGGTTACCTCACTCAAAATGATGTTTTCTAGCTCCATCCATTTTCCTGCAAAATTCAAGCTGTTGTTATTTTTTTCTGCTGCATAGTACTCCATTGGGTAAATGTACTATATTTTCCTTATCCATTCTTCGGTCGAAGGGCATTTAGGTTGTTTCCAGGTTCTGGCTATGACAAACAATGCTGCTATGAACATAGTTGAGCACATGTCCTTGTGGCACAATTGAGCATCCTTTGGATATATACCCAAAAGTGGTATTACTGAGTCTTGAGGAAGGTTGTTTCCTAATTTTCTGAGAAATTGCCACACTGACATCCAAAGGGATTGTACCAGCTTGCATTCCCACCAGCAATGCAGGAGCGTTCCCTTTTCCCCACAATCTCTCCAGCATAAATTGTTATCAGTGTTTTTGATCTTGGCCATTCTTACAGATGTAAGGTGAAATCTCACAGTTGTTTTGATTTGCATTTCTCTGATGACTAAGGATGTTGAACACTTCCTTAAGTGTCTCTCAGTCATTTTAGATTCCTCTGTTGAGAGTTCTCAGTTTAGGTCTGTACTCCATTTTTTTTTTATTGGATTATTTGTTCTTTTGATGACTAATTTCTTGAGTTCTTTGTATATTTTGGAGATCAGACCTCTGTCTGATGTGGGGTTAGTGAAGATCTTTTCCCATTCTGTAGGCTGTTGTTTTGTCTTGTTGACCATGTCCTTTGCTTTACAGAAGCTTTTCAGTTTCAGGAGGTCCCATTTATTAATTGTTTCTCTCAGTGTCTGTGCTGCTGGGGTTATATTTAGGAAGTGGTCTCCTGTGCCAATGCATTCAAGTGTACTTCCCACTTTCTCTTCTGTAAGGTTCAGTGTGGTTGGCTTTATGTTGAGGTCTTGGATTCATTTGAACTTGAGTTTTGTGCATGGTGATAGATATGGGTCTATTTTCATTCTTCTACATGTTGATATCCAGTTATGCCAGCACTACTTGTTAAATATGCTTTCTTTTTTCCACTTGATATTTTTTTGCTTCTTTGTCAAAAATCAGGTGTTCGAAGGTTGTGTGGATTGATATCCAGATCTTTGATTCAGTTCCATTGGTCCTCCTGTCTGTTCTTATGCCAGTAGCAGGCTGTTTTCAGTGCTGTAGCTCTGTAGTAGAGTTTGAAGTCAGGGATGGTGATGCCTCCAGAAGTTTTTTTATTATACAGGATTGTTTGGCTATCCTGGGTTGTTTGCTTTTCCGTATGAAGTTGAGTACCGTTCTTTCAAGGTCTGTGAAGAATTTTGCAGGGATTTTGATGGGCAGTGTTCCTCTTCTTTCTAGGTCCCTGCAGCCCCCTCGCCCAGTTGCAGAGCCTCCAGCATGAGTACAAACTGGCTGCCCTCCATGCCAAGCATCAGGGCGACACTGCTGCAGCCACCAGACACTTGAGGGTGGCCAAGGTGTGTTTTGACCCACAGGTGGGCCCTACTGGTGGAAGGAGACAGAGACAGAGGGCAGACTTCCATTCTGCTAGCTTCTCTAGTCAGCTGCCTTCCTCTGTGCCCGGCATCATGCCTCAGTATTGGAGGGCATTGGAGGGAGGCCCCAGGGAGTGGCAGGGCATGGAACACCCCCTGGAATCCTGGTAGCCCCCTCCCCACCCATCTCATTCTTTCTCCCAGAGTTTCGACCCTGTCTTGGAGGCTCTGAGCCGTGGGGAACTGGTGGACCTTTCCCGCCTGCCCCCTCCACCTGGTGAGAACCCTATCCCACGCCCCCTCTACCTGGTGAGGACCCTATCCCACGCCCCCTCTACCTGGTGAGGACCCTATCCCATGCCCCCTCCTCCTGGTGAGGACCCTATCCCATGCCCTCTCCTACTCCTTCTATTCATCTTGGTGCTGCCAAAAAGATCACCAAGCAAAGCCCTTCACTGGGCTGGGCCTCTCTGTCTCCAGACCAGCTGTCTCCAGAGCCCCCTTTGCCAGCAGCACAACCTTTGACCCCTGCCTCAGCACCCATCAGACCAGGTAGGCTGCTGAGATCCTTGGAGGTGGGCAGACGGGGCCTGTGCTCCACTTCCTTCCACCCTTAATCTGCTTGCCCCCTCCTCTGGCCCAGAGGTTCCCCAACCTCCAAGGAGCCTCCTGGAGGCGCTGGAGCAGCGAATGGAGCGGTACCATGTGGCTGCGGCCCAGGCCAAGGCCAAAGGTGATCAGCGGAAGGCACGCATGCACGAACGCATTGTCAAGGTGTGTAGGGGTCCAATGAGTGCTCCCAGGACTTCTCTCAGGTCCTCCTAACACCTCTGTGCCTTGTAGCAATACCAAGACGCCATTCGAGCCCACAAGGCAGGCCGTGCTGTGGATGTGACTGAGCTGCCAGTACCCCCAGGTAGGCCACACTTCTAGGAAGGCCCTACCCCAACTATGTTTCCCCCCAGGTAAGGTCTATCCCAAGGTAGTCCCCCCATCCCACACCCTCTTCCACTGGGCCTTTGCTGGTCTGTTCCTGCCTGCAGGCTGCCTCACACAGCCATGGCTGTGCACTTGGGAGCTTTGCAAGCCTCTTAACCAGAGTGAAGTGAGTCATGACAAAAATGTTTATATCAGGGAAACTGGAAAGTTCTCAAAATCAAGAGGTTGTTTTGGAGCCTATTCTATCTTCCAGCTGTCTCCCTCCCTCCCTCTCGACTTCATTCCATTCACCCCTGCCAAGCCGCAGGCTTTGACTTTCCAAAACCTCCCTCAGCCTCCCGCCAGTCCTCAGAGTAGAAACCTCTTAAGTTGTCAGCTGCCTACCTGTCACCTGTGGAAAGTCATCTTCCACTTCTGGGAGCCCTCTCCCAGCTGAGGCCCACCTGACAGTCTCTTAGAACCTGCCTGAGACCTGGAGGTTCAGCAAGAGAAGCAAGTACCGTGGGAAGGAGGAGTCTGGTACTTAGAGGACCCCACACTCCTCCACCCAGTCTCAGGGCAGGCTGGACGGTCCAGCGGTGGTCAGACACTTACCTAGCATGCGCAAAGCCCCAGAGTCCATCTTTGGTATGTAGAAAGCAGGAAGACTGGCATGGCACACACCTATAATGCTAGTACTGGAGGCTAAGGCAGGGAGGATTGCAAGTTCAAGGTCAACCCAAGCTACTTAGTGAGGCTGTTTCAGAAAACCAACAAAAAGAAAGGCCTGGGTTCCTTAAGGGAGGAGGGACTGATGACATCCTCAAAAGAGTGGGAGGAGGGATTGATGTCATCCTCACAATAGTCGGAAGGCATTGACCAGGTTACTCTGCTGTCCAGGCTTTCCCCCAATTCAGGGCTTGGAGAATGCAGAGCCCACCCAGCAGAGCCTGGCGGGGGTTCTGGAAACTGCCATGAAGCTTGCTAACCACGATGAAGGCTCAGAGGAGGAAGAGGATGAGGCTCCTAAAAAGGTGCAAGGGTCAGGGCTGAGGTAGGGTGTGACAACAGGACACAGCTCTGGGAGGCCTGGGCCCAAGTAGGAGTGAGGCAGCCCCACACCATAGGCCTGCCCCTCCTTGGCTGTGGGGCTGTGGGCAGACCATTCTGCTCCCTGAGCCTTAGTCCTTTCATCTACAGCGTGGGCGCAGAGTAGCCGCCCTGTACAGGGCCACTGCAGAGAGTAGACAGTAGCAGGACTGTAGATGTGGGCAGTGCTGAGAATGAGCCAGGCACGGTGGCTCATACCTGGAATCTCAGCCCTGGAGAGGAGTTCAAAGCCAGCTTTGGCTACATAATGAATGTGAGGCCACCCTGTTGAGGACAGAGACAGGTCCTTGGTTTTGGGTTCTGACACTTGAGAATGAGTCGTTGCAGCCCTGGGAATACCCTGACCTCTATCTATCCCTGTGCAGCAAAATACCCCTGCTGCCCCCACAACCCAGCTGAAGTCCTCACCCTCCAAAGCACCCGCATCAGGACCAGCCCCAACAGGCAAAGCAGTTCCAAAGGGTACATCCACCAGGGGTAAGTACCCCACCTGCCCTGGCTACCCAGGCCAGCCTGACTCCCATGGGCTGGGCAGCCCCCACTGAAGCTTCCCTACCTACAGCCCAGCAGCAACTGGCCTTCCTGGAGGGTCGTAAGAAGCAGCTCCTGCAGGCTGCGCTGCGTGCCAAGCAAAAGAACGACGTAGAGGGCGCCAAGATGCATCTGCGCCAGGCCAAAGGGCTAGAGCCCATGCTAGAGGCCTCTCGCAATGGGCTGCCTGTGGACATCGCCAAGGTGAGACCTCTATACTCAACGCATACCGCCTGTGGGCCCTTTAGCAACTATGTGACCTAGAATGTATTGGTCATCCTTTAAGCTAAGCTGCTGTAACAAATAGACCCTGGAAGACAGTAGTTGAAAGGAGACAATTATTTCTTGCATGTCAGCTTAGGACAGGCTAGGCTCAATAACAGGGTGCCTGAGGGGCCCAGGCCCCTTTTGTGGCTTCCAGGCTTTTCGTCTTCCTAGGGACTTACCCTAGTCCCTATGATCCAAATGGATCACCAACCCATTGCCTTCTGCCCATGGAAAGGGTGGAGTAAAAGGACAGAGTGGCTTAAAGGAGTCATTGCAGGCCCCAGGACCGCCGCCCTGACCTCTATTTCTCTACAGCAAAACACCCCTGCTGCCTCCAGAACCCAGGCCTTTTGCTTATCTCCCATTGGCCAGAGCTAGCCATGTGGCCATACTGAACTGCAAAGGTTTCTGGGGCTTGGAGCAATGCTATATGCCAACACTAGGGAAGAGACTCAAATCTCTGCCACTTTGGTTAGCACTGTTCACTCAGAACATTTATTTAGTCTTCGGAGACCTGAAAGCTGATTTCCACCTGAAAATCAGGCAGGATCTCAGAATGCCTTTTATGATAGACAGCAGCATCCATGACAGAAAATCTGTATGGAGCACACACTGGGTCCTGGGAACCTAATGCTGAACAACACATTCTAGCTAGGGAGACCACAGCGGCACACAGAGCTTTCCTGTGGCCCATGGTTTTGCATGATCTGCCTTACCCTTCACTTTCTCCGTCTCAGACCCCAGGCCCACTCCAGCCTCAGGGCCTTCCCACGTGCCCTCTCACCCTGGAGTGCACCCCAAGCTGGATAGTTGTTGGACTAACTCCCTCTTCTTATATTTCTAGTTCTGATTTTTCTTAAAATAAAGATAGGGTCTCTGTACTGTACACAGGCAGGCTATGAACTCACTGTGTACCCCATGCTGTCCTCCGACTTCCGATTCTCTTGCCCCCGTCTCTGTGTTAAGATCACTGGTGTGCTACCGTGCTTGGCCACCGTCTCTATTCACTGCTGCATCCCTAGTCCCCCAACCACGGATCAGGACCTCACATGTACGGGGCTGCCCAGACAGGCTTGGATGCCCAGAGGATGGCTTTGTTATGTCAGGCAGTGTAGGAACTGAAGGGAGACCCCAGACACTGGAGATAAAGGGGCAGGGAAGAAGACAGATCCCCAGACAAGCTGCTCCTAGTGGGCCAGCAGCCTCTTGCCTACCAGCCTCATCCTCCACAGGTGCCACCTGCTCCTGTCAACAAGGACGATTTTGTGCTGGTGCAGCGGCCTGGCCCCGGCCTGTCTCAGGAGGCTGTGCGGCGCTACGGGGAGCTTACCAAACTCCTGAGACAGCAGCATGAAGTGAGGTCCCACCCATGACCCTATCCTGTCCCTTACTGTTCCTCCTGGCCTTCCATTCATACTCAGCGCTTTCCCCCGCAGATGTGTCTGAACCACGCCACACAGTTCACCCATCTGGGTAACATTGCTGAAACTATCAAGTAAGTGTCTGCCTCGCAGGTACCTGCGCTGGCAGCCCAGCTGACCAGGGCCCCAAGCAATACCTTTTCCTGCAGGTTCGAGAAGCTGGCAGAAGACTGTAAGCGGAGCATGGACACCCTAAAACAAGCCTTTGCCCGCAGTCTGCCCACACCTGCTGCCCGCTTTGAGCAGAGGACCTTCAGTGTTATCAAGTAGGGCCCACAGCCCCCTGACTGGGGTACTGCTGGGGAGGGATCTACACTTCTGGAAGCTATTGCAGGACTCAACTCTGGTCAAGAGTAAATGCATGGTAGGAGTACAGACATGCCGAGGCTCTGGGCGTGCATGCAGTGCTGCATTGACTAGGTCCCCGGCTGACACCTGGAGACACTCAGACAATGATTATTAAATGAAAGGAAGGGACTGGGTGTCTAGCTTGGTCGGTAGAATGCTTACCCATCATGTATGAGATCCTGGAATCCAGGACCTTGAACCAGAAGTACATGTAGGAGGATCAGAAATTCAAGGTCATCATTGGCTACAAAGTAAGTTTTTGGCTAGCCTGTGCTCCACAGCAGCTGGAATCCTGGCTGGTCCAGGGATACAGAGTAAACGGCGCAGCTAAAATGCCACTGTTTGCACAGTAGGTGCACAAATAAAACTGGCCAACGAGGGCTGGTGAAGTGGGTCAGCAGGTAAGTAAAGGACCTGCCACCAGCCTGACAACCCGAGTTCAAAGAAAAAGAGAACTCTCAAAGCTTCTTTTCTGACCTTCACATGTATGACATGGCACACCTGCATGCATGCACACGAACACATGCACATGTATGTAAACACAATAAATACAGAAACATAAATAGAAGTGAGTATCAAATAAATATATGAGCACTGAACAGAGCCCAGAAGTCAGGTAAGGGAATGCCTAACTCTACAGCCTGAACCCTAGAGTGACACCCCACAGTCTAGAGGGAAATGAGAGCTACAGGCTCAAGCTGAGGTGCCGCCTCTGTTTCCCTGCTTACTGAAAGGATCTTTCCGGACCTGAGCAACAACGACATGCTTCTATTTATCGTGAAGGGCATCAACTTGCCCACACCCACAGGTGAGGTTGGCAGCGGCTCAGAAGCAAGGGTGGGCTGGTCTCTTTCCCAAGGTCTGACCCTTGTTTACCTGCAGGGCTGTCCCCCAGTGACCTGGATGCCTTTGTCCGGTTTGACTTCCCTTATCCCAATGTGGTAGGTGCAATCTCTGAGTAGGTGGGAACCAGGAAGCAAGACAAGCAGGAAGTCCAGGTCTAGCCTGGATCTGATCATTCCTTCCTCCTCCCTGATACAGGAAGAAGCTCAAAAAGACAAGACCAGTGTGATCAAAAATACAGACTCCCCTGGTGAGTTACCTGTCTGCTGTAGAAGAAGATCTGGGATTGGGGCCAGAGTCAGGTTGTAGTTTAGGTGTACCCCAGCATGCACAAGCCCCAGGTTTCATCCCTAGCACTCTCAAAAAAAAAAAAAAAAAAAAAAAAAAAAAACACAGAAAGATGGCTCAGTAGGTAAAGCAATTGCAGTGCAAGCTGAAGTGTGTGAATTCGAATCTCCAGATCTGACTTAAAGGTAGCGCAGTAACATGCCTCTGTAATCCCACACTCCTATAGTGAGGTGAGAACAAGCAAGCCTGTGGGTTCCTTAGGCTGGGGTGCACAAATTAAACATTGTCTCAAACAAGGCTGATGATGAAGACTGACACCTGAGGTGGTGCTTTGACCACTACAATCACACACACACACACTCTCCCACACAGCCGGTTTCTTCTCATTCTTCCCTCCTTCCCTGCATAGAATTTAAAGAACAGTTCAAACTCTGCATCAACCGTGGCCACCGTGGTTTCCGAAGGGCCATCCAAACCAAGGGCATCAAGTTCGAAGTGGTCCACAAGGGGTAAGCCAGAGATGGCAGGTTCTAGGCTCCAGGGTTGTGGAGCAGCCTGCCTGCCTCACAGCTTCCTGCACCTTCCTACACAGGGGGCTGTTCAAGACCGACAGGGTGCTGGGCACAGCCCAGTTGAAACTGGATATGTTGGAGACGGCTTGTGAAGTCCATGAGATCCTGGAGGTGAGGGCAGTGGGTGCATGTCGACTTGGAGCATGCTGGTCTGCTGTCACCAGCGCCACCCCCAGCTCCTGTGTGAGATGACTGCTCTTGCCCACAGCACCCCTTATTCCTACTTAGGTTTTGGATGGACGACGGCCCACTGGGGGGCGACTTGAAGTGATGGTCCGGATCCGGGAGCCACTGACAGCCCAGCAGTTGGAGACTACAACGGAGAGGTGGCTGGTCATTGACCACCTCCCAGCAGCTGTGCCCACTGTGAGTCCTGCTCATCAGCCACCCCTGAGAGGAAGGCTGGGCTCAGGGACTCAGAACTCATTAGACTGGCTCTCTCCACTGAAACAGGTCACTGGTCCCAAAGCAAAGGTGCCTCCCATTGCTACCTCTTGGAGGGACTCAGGGAACAGGTGAGCCTGGGAGAGGTCACACTGAGGGGAACGCTCTTGTCTCTCAGCTCCTTCTGTGGTTTCCATGGCACATCAGACCGTGTCCTGTCTGGCTTCAGAGCCGGTCTCGAATCCTCCCCCTGGGGAATTGGGTTCAGAAGCCTCTATGTGTCCTTTTGTGATCTGCCCATTGTCAACATACTCAGCCCCTCTTTCTTCACTCTGTCCTCCTCTCAGTTTGTGGACATGTCCACTTCTGTCTCTCTCCTCTAACAGGTCTCAGACTCATTCATGATCCCCCTGCCTGAGTGTTGGGGTGACAGACATGCCCCAGAACCTCTAGCATCAGGTCTACTTTCTCTGGTCTCTGGACTCTTTGAGGCCCCTCTGAGATCCCCTACCCCCTGTGCCCCTGCCCAGCTGACTCCTTTGGATCCCCACCACTTCCTCTGTAGCCCGACATTCTCCTCTGCCCTGCAGGTCAGCACGTCCCCTGCATAGCCTGAGTGTGCTGGCCTTTGACCAAGAGCGGCTAGAAAGGAAGGTGGGTGCCTGGCCTGCTGGGCTCAGTGCGGTGGGCTTAGGAGTGGACTTCAGATTGGCTCAGAGTCCCCTTTGTACCCTCTAGATCCTGGCCTTGAGGCAGGCACGCCGGCCTGTGCCTCCAGAAGTGGCCCAGCAGTACCAGGACGTAGTGCAGCGTAGCCAGTGGCAGAGGGCACAGCTGGAGCAGGGGGGCGCTGCCATCCGCAAGGGTAGGAGCCTGAGTGGGCCTGGGGAGGGTGTTTATAGTGAGGGAGGAACTGAAGAAGGGGGCTGGGGAGAGACCTGTGTGCAGAAACTGAGGATCCCATGGAATGGGACAGAGACAAAAGTGGGGAGTGGGGAGAAGCAACTGCCTGACCCTAACCCCACTGCCACTTCTCAAGAGTATGCAACCCATCTGGAGCGTCAGCTGCACTTCTATACAGAGGCCGCCCGGCGCTTGGGCTATGACGGAAGCAGGGTAAGCCGAACCCATGTGGTGGATACTCAGGTATGGGGCAGACTCTGCCCCTATTTTATATTAATTAGACTGTCAGCTAATCGTCCCTTCCTCTAGGAGGCTGCGAAGGAAGCATTGTACCGGCGGAATCTGGTGGAGAGCGAGGTGAGTGGCTAGAGGGGCTGGGGGGCATATGTGCTGATGGTCTCCTGACCCTCTATGTCTTCCCCAGCTGCAGCGACTCCGCAGGTGAGGCTCATCTCTGGCCTACAGGCCCCAAAGTCCAGTGCCAGGCAGAACTCCAGGGCCACCGAGCAGACAAGCAGACAATCAGCGGACAGTTGGTTCTGGACTCACCCTGTCCAGGCCGGCCCCAGGGACATTGCGACAGCACCCTCATCCCAGTGTATCTGGGTAGGCCTTGGAGAGTCCTGTTTGCACATCCAGGAGCATCTGGAGCAGAGGGTGGCTGGGACACAAGCCCAGAGGGCCCTGCAAGCACTTTACTTCCTGCCCCTCCCCAGTCTGAACCCCACAGCCCTCTCCAAAGATGCCACTGCGGCTGTCAAACTCAGCTGACTCTCCAGGGGCTGTGCTGACCCAGGGCCAACACAGAATAAACAGCCAAGGCCATGCCCGCCTCCGCTCTGCCTTTTTTTCCCTGATGTGGCCCACTCAGTGGCTGGCCTGGGCTCCCCACACTGCCCAGTTCTCTGGAAAGGCCTGGGTGAGCCTGTGGCTTGGGCCTTTTGGGTTTAATTACCTGTCTCAGGTCATCCACATCAGTCACTGGCCGTGGGACCAAACTGACTGACTTCAAATTCTAGGGTCTTGTCTCCCAACTTGATCTCAGGGACGGAAGGTCAGTCCTTTGAGGTGGTGAGTCCGTGTGAACGTGGAAAGGGGTCCAGTTTATTTACCCCATCACCATAGTCTGCACCCCAGAATGTTCAGGTCAGCATGCTTCCTGCTTCAGCCCCCACCCCCCACCCCTAGTAGACACCTGTTCATAGTGCTTTGACCAGCTCTGGACAGAACAGGCCCAGCCTCCAAGGCCCCAACTGAGAACTTCCTTAGTCCACAGTACATCAGCGCTCAGGGCTACTTGGCTAGCCCTTGGGGGTCAGGGCTCCCCTGTTCTTGGGTGGCAGCTGGACCAGGACCTGTTCTGGGTTTTCTGCAGTGTCTACCACACGTAGATGTGCAAGCCCCAGGAAGGCCTCGGCCGCGATGCTTGTCATATGAAGCCTGTTGGCCCTGTGCAGAGAGGCAGGGATGTCAGGGCAGTGATGGAAGAGCTACTGTCTTATCCAGACTCCCGTTCTCACCTCAGGAAGAGGGCACGCAGGTGGGGGTGTGCTGAGGAAGGCCTCTGGGCCCACGTGGCTGATACGGTTAGCTTGCAGGTGCAGCTCCTCCAAGGCCTCAGGCAGGTCAGGGGGCACGAAAGAGAGCTCATTGTGGCTCAGGTCCAGCACCTGACAGGCAGACAGCACCGTGGCAGACTCACACAGCCAAAGAGCTTCCAGCCCTCTCTTCCCCAGTCCTCTGCCTCTTGCATGCCCAGCTAGGCTTCCTCCAGATTCTTATTTGATAATGGTTGCCAAATTCCTTCACTCCATAGAGATCTGCTGAGCCTGATCTATTTCTGTTATACTTATGAGATGTGAAGGTAGATCTGGTCCCCACCAGTCTGATTCAACAAGACACAGAATGTGAGGATGGTGGTCCTTCACATCCTCCTCACTCACACCCTTGGTTTTTCTTCAGTTCCCTTCCTCCATACCTCTCCCACCTCCCCTTCCTTTTCTTTCTTCTTTCTGTAGTCTCAGCTGGCTTCCCCCTTCCTACTTCAGCCTTCCCTGAGCTGTGCAGCCAGGTGCAGTCCCCATATCTGGCCATGCTCCTTACCTTCTATCACACTGATTGCCCAGATGGCCCTTTGTCCTAACTAGGATGCTTAGGGTCAGAAAGAGAGAAGGTGTAGGAGAAAGGAGCCAGCCAAAGAAACCCACCCCTGGCCCTGAAAACCAAGCCAGTGAAAGAAATGCTTTAGCCCAAATCCCTGTGCAGGGAAACAAGCCAATCCCTGAGCAGAGAGCTAGCCAATCTGAGCTCAAGAGACTGAAATCTGACCAGTTCCCACCCTGAAAATCTCCCTGGAAACACTGCTCCCTTAGGAAGCCCTATATAAGCCCTGCTCATACTCTGGTTGTGGCTGCCCTTCTTGCACGCTGGCAGAGGCAGCCACTCTCCTGGATTCTTCCCTCCCAATAAATCTCTTGAGTAGGGTTTGAGTGAAGACCTTCCGCCAGAGCTGTGGAGTTGTTACTTTGTGGGGGGATGCCAGAGACTAGGGATCAGAGCAGGGCTGTAACACTTTCGCTGGGGAAACCTTCCCCTAGCAGAGCAGAGTTGTTACCCTGGAGAATGGAGCTGAGCAGCGGAGCTGTAACAACTTGGCTGGGGAAGCCCTCTCTTGCCCTAGCAGAGCTGTTACCCTGGGGAAACCGTCCCTAGAGCAGGGCTGCAAGCTGCTTCCCTTACTGTGCCCTGTGCCCTGTGCCCTGTGCCCTGGCTCCCGACTGCCAGAGCAGCTTCCACCGAGCTGTAGCACTCAGTATTCCTTGGTTCTGCATTGTCAGGATCCCTTTCCATCTGAGCCCAGTGCTTACATATGGGCCCTGTCTTGTACCCAGCTGGGTAGAATAGAGGAGGTGGGGACATACCAGCAACAACTCAAACAGGGTCTATTTTAGCCATTCATGCTGCTCCCATGGGGCTCTGTGGCATGCCTGGGCTCAGAACTGGGGAGTAGCTGGGCCAACGGTGTGGTAGAGATAACCACATTGTAGTTAACCCCTGACCTGCAGTGCCTGCAGCTCGTGCCAGGTGCCCGGCTCGATGTCGCCCACGCGGAGCCGGTTGTGCGCCAGACTCAGTTCCTGCAGCTTATTCAGGCCGGCCAACAGCTCTGGCTCCAGGGCCCGCAGTTGGTTGCGTTGCAGTTTCAGAGAGCGCAGACTTGGGGGCAGGCCCTCCGGCAGCCGACTCAGCTGGTTGCCGGCCAGGTCCAAGCTGCGCAGGGCGCGCAGGCGGCGGAAGGCACCCGGATGCACGCGCGCGCTGGCCAGGCGGTTGTAGGCCAGGTTGAGCTCCGCCAGGGCTCTCGCAGAAACCAGATCCCGAGCACCTAGCACGGCCACGCGGTTGTGGGGCATCACCAGGGCCTTCAGGTGGCGGGGCAGTGCTGGGGGCACGCGCTCCAGCCTGTTGCCGTAGAGGTGCAGCGTGTGCAGAGCCCGCAGAGGCCTCAGCGTCCCGGCAGGCAGCGCCGAGGCCCCCAGCTC
The DNA here is from genome assembly GCF_982192425.1 of Myodes glareolus. Lineage (NCBI taxonomy): Eukaryota > Metazoa > Chordata > Mammalia > Rodentia > Cricetidae > Myodes > Myodes glareolus. Next base: position 12,400,399 of record NC_142047.1, on the reverse strand, counting down.
ATTGTGCTGCAGCAACAGGTAGCGCAGGCCCCTCGCTCTGTGCAGCCGCACCGCTTCCACCTGCTGGATGCAGTTGCGACCCAGGTGCAGTATGGTCAGGGTTCCGGGTAGACCCTCGGGCACAGCGGTCAGCTGGTTGTGGGACAGGTCCAGATACTCAAGGCTGCTTAGTTTGCTGATGGGAGAGAGGGGTGATGGAATGGTCACTTCAAGAAAGAGAACCCCGCTGGGCGTTGTTGACTCACGTCTTTAATCCCAGCACTTGGGAGGTAGAGGCAAATGGATCTCTATGAGTGCGAGGCCGGGGGTGGGGGAGGACACCCCTATAGATCTTACCAGAAAGGAAGGGAATGGTTTTAGGATTCCTTTAAACTGGAGATTTCAGGTTGAGAGCGATGTAGCAACAAAGCTAGATTGATATGATACAGAAATACATATGGAAGGCCAGAACAGCCGTGGGTATAGGTATGAAATCCCAGCACTCATGAGGTGATTGAGAGGATTGTGAGTTCCATGCCAGCCTGGACTGCATTAAGCCAGATTCTTTCAAAAGATCTAGGGCTGGACTGGAGAGATGGCTCAGCAGTTAAGAGCACTGGCTGCTCCTCCAGAGAACCAGTGTTAGGATCCCAGCACCACAGAGCAGCTCTCAACCGCCTTCACTCCAGTCCCGGGAGATCAGCCACCCTCCTACAGCTCTTCAAGCATTGCGCACATGCACAGACATCCATGCAGGCAAAACACTCATACACATAACAGTAAATTAAGCTGGGCATTGTGGCATACATCCTTAGTCCCAGCAATCAAGAGGCAGAGGAAGGCAGAGCTAAATGAGTTGGAGGCCAGCCTGGTCTACAGAGGGTTCCAGGACAGCTGTGGCTACACAGAGAGACCCTGTCAAAAAAACAAAACAATCTAAAACAGACTCCAAATCTACAGAGAAACCCTGTTTCAAAAAACAAAACAAAACAGCTGAGGTACAGCTGTCTCCCTGTCTAGAACTCGTGTGTGTGTGTGTGGCAGGGGTGATAGTGGTGTAGACGGAAGACTTGTTTTGTTTCCTAGCATATGCAAGAGCCTGGATTCCAGCTGGGTGAATGCCTTTAATCCCAGCACTTGGGAGACAGAGGCAGGAGGATCTCACTGAGTTAGAGGTCAGCCTGGTCTATAAAGCAAGTTCCAAGACAGCCAGGACTGTTACACAGAGAAGTCCTATCTCAAAAAAAAAAAAAGGAAAAAGAAAGAAAGAAAAACCTGTATTCCATCTCCTCACCACACACACACAGAATAAGAAAACACAACTATTGGGTAATAGAATCTCAAGAACTGGTACCAGGAGACAGAGATACTGCCAAACTAATACCATTCATGTTCATGGCAGCTGGGTGTGCACTGGTACTCACTGAATGAAGAACTGGGTTGGGGGCTGCTGTCAGCACAGAACTGCTGTGTGCCTACCTGAAGGTGGTTGCATCCAGGCCACTGTCTGTCAACTGATTGTGCTGGAGGTACAGCTCCCGGAGTCGCGTCTGGAGGCTCAGGGCTCCTCTGGGCACCTTGGAGATAAGATTGTTCTGGAGGAAGGAGAGAGTGAAGTGGAGCGTCTGGCTGGACAGCTACAGCAGCCACAGGAGGCTCTTGAGAGAAGGTGTCCAGGAACTTGTCTTGTTTGTACAAGGCAGCCACGTTTTGTTTCTTTCTAAACTGATTGTTCTAACATCTGGGCTTCTGAGGAGCCATTGAAAGGATGGGAAAGGAGCAGGCAAAGGAACCCCACAGGCTGCCCTTAAGAGACCTGGGCCCCGGCATGTGTGTATGGTGGGCAGGGTACCTGCAGGTGAAGCCGCTCCAGAGAGGATGGCAGACTGGGTGGCAGGTAGCTGAGCTGATTGCTGGAGAGACTTAGGGTGGTAATGGCCTCCGAACCGAGGAAGGTGGTAGGTGGCAAACCAGTGTTGTTCAGTCGGTTGTTGTGGAGGTATACAGACCTGAGAAGGGTAAGGCTGCAGCTACCAGCCCAGGCATGCGCACACCACCCTTTCCAACGCTGCTGCCCCTCAACTGCAGCTGGAGTTGCCCTCTGCTTCTGTCTGAGAGAGAAGGGTGAGCGTGTGTGTGTGTGTGTGTGTGTGTGTGTGTGTGTGTGTATGTTGAAGTAGATGATATCTGTCCTAGTCTAGACTTTTTTTTTTTCTTTCGAGACAGGGTTTCTCTGTGTAGCCCTGATTATCTGGGAACTCACTTTGAAAAACTAGACTGGCCTCGAACTCAGAGATCCACCTGCCTCTGCCGCCCAAGGGCTGGAATTAAAGGCCTGAGACACTACTGCTGGGCTTAGTCTAGACTTTTGATACAGTGTATGGGACCCTATTTTACCATTCAAGCCCCCCCCATCCACTGCATGGCCACAACCCTAGACTCCCCAAAGTTGATGCCCTTCTGATCCCAAGTTTAGGGACATATTTCCACAAACTGAGCTGAGGGCCCGAGACCCTCCAAAACTGATCTGAGTCCACCCTGCCACCCGCCTCCTCCCACGCCCCCAAGCGCAGAGTCCTGTCCCAGGATTCCCAGAACAGAACCCAGCCTTCTCTGCTTCCCCACCCGCAGGGCAGAGCTGTGCCTCAGACCCTCCAAAACAGGGCTGCCCTCTGTTTTTCCTTATGCAAAGCCTTGTGCATGCTTCCCAGAGCAGGCCTCTTTCTCCCTGGCCTCTGGGGGCAGGATCCTGGAATCAAAGGATGGGGGCGGAGCCAGCGCTAAGGCTACCGGAGTTCAGGCTTCTCCCCAAAGGTGAGAGGAAAGATTTCCACCACTTCATTGGCAGCCAGATCGGCGACACGCAGGGAGGGTGGCAGGAACTGGGGTGCAACAGAGAGCTGCAACAGCAACAGCATCTGGTCCCGGGGCCGGGTTTCCCACCTCCCCAGCCCCACACCCAGGTCCTGCATGCTGGGTGACCCCAGCCAGGATGCACCCTCTCACAGGCTCACCTTGTTGTGAGCCACGTAGAAGTGCTCTAGCTGGGTGAGGGACTCAAAGGCCTCATCAGGCAGACCTGGGTGGGAGCACGGTGGGCAATATGAGGGAACCGGCATGTCTAGCCTCCCCCCCCAACTCCGAGGGCTCGGGACTAGTAGAGGTTCCCAGGCTTTTGCCCACCCCCACCCCGTACACATCCTGTCCTTATTCAAAAGCCACAGCCACTACCATCCCCCAACCCTTGAAATTCCACCGTGCTCAGCAGTTGTGGAAACCCCCGAAGAGCTGGCCACAACGGGCAAACAGCGGATGTGGAGAGGAGCTGGGACCTGGTTGTTCCAAGCTCGAGGTCCTCACCCTCTGAGGAGATGAGGTTGCTGTGCAGGTCCAGGGTGCGCAAGCCACTGAGGCGAGACAACTCGTTGTAGGGGAGCTCCTGCAGCTGGTTGTTCTGCAGCATGGAGAAAAGACATTCACACCAAGGCCTGCCACTCGCTCCTCCACTAGTAACCTAGAGGTGTGGCCGGGCGCAGAGCCCTTGCTTAGCATCCGCAGACCCTGAGTTCATCCCTAAAGTCTCCAAAAGCAAGACGAGGAGGAGGAAAGAAAACATCCCCTTCCTTGACCCCAAACAACCTTGAGACTTGCAAGGCACTGGGCCCCTTACTACACCCGCAGTCAACACAATTACCCTGAGTCCCCAAGCCCCACAGGCTGCTAATTTCCAACCTGGTCTCTGACACTTCCCTAGCCATTTTTTTCCCCACACAGGGGCTTTACTATGCAGTGAAGGATGACCTCAAACTCGTGTCCATCCTCCTGCCTCAGAATCCTTACCAGCAGATCTTCCCAGATCTTCCCAAAGCACCCCCAACATCACAATGGTTGACTCGGAACTCGGTGTTTTGATTAAAACAACTTTACTCCTTCTAAGATGCGGACCCCAAACTCAGCTCTCCAGACACACAGTGCTTCTATGTCTGCCCTTGGCCTGGCCAGGCTCAGCTCTGGCACGTGGACCTCCCACCTGGACCCTGCCTGGGCCCTCACCTGCAAGGACAGGTGCCTAGCAGCCTTGGTGATGTTGTCTGGGAACACACTCAGGCCCAGGCCAGCACAGTCCACTGTGTCGTCTCGGGGACACGAGCAGCGCCAAGGACAGGCCCTCAACAGGGGCTGTGAGCTGTCACCCAAGTGTGGGAAGGCAGGGTCTTCCATCTGTGCTCCGGCCCACCTCAACATCAGGAGCAGCAGCAGCTCTTGAGGCCTCTGGGGTAAAGCAAGGGATCAACAGGCCAGTCTGGTGAGGGGTTCCCCCATACAGGGTAGGCTTGGCCACCTAACCAGCAACCAGAGTCAGCCAGGGGTGGGCAGACCCGCTCCAGACCCTCCCTGCCCATCTTACCATAATCAGCCCAGTGCTGCCTCTCCTCACGCTCCGTTCCAGCATTCACTTTCTCCAACTTCCCCTGTGACTACAGCTGTCCTCCATCTCTCAACACAGGACACACACACACGCGCATGCTCACACACACACACACACACACACACACACACACACACACAGAGCTATACCACAGGGCCTGAGGGGATAACCATCCCCTCCCTGAAGAGAGGAGGCAGAGGGCTGGATAGGGTGGCAAGGCCCATCTAGCCCATCCCTCCAGTTCCCTCCTGCTCCAACCGCCCCGCTCTATTTTCATAACCTCAGCCAGCCTAAATTGAGCCACAGTGATGAGGAATGTTTGAGAATGGCTGAGACTCACCCTATCTGGTATTTGGGCTGACCACAGGCAGGAATGGGGTGCCAGTGGATGGGGGAGGCAGTGGAGGGTCCCCAAGGAGATGAAGCCAACCAGGGGGGCTCAAGGGAGGCTTGGGCTTCCCTTCTCATGCCTGGCTGGCAACCACAGCCCACCCCCAAAACAGTCACTACTCTTAGAAGGAAATAAATGCAAAGGAAGCAGAGGCTGGTGGTTGTCCATGTGAGCCCGCAGCTGGTCAGCCTGTTTGAACCGGGTCTCTGTGCCTCGACTTCCCTTTTTGTTGTTGTTGAGGTTTTTGTTGTTGTTTTGTTTTGTTTCTGTTTTTTTTCAAGACAGGGTTTCTTTGTTCAACAGTCCTGGCTGTCCAGGAACTTGCTTTGTAGACCAGACTTGCCTCAAACTCAGTGAGATCCACCTGCCTCTGCCTCCCAAGTGCTGGGATTAAAGGTAGGCACCGCCATCAGCTGGCTTCAGCTTCCCCTTTTGTCAAGGTTGTCTCACCTTCCAGAAACACTGTAGAGTTCAATAAGCTCATGCTGGAACTGGGTGGGTGGTGTGTAGCACAGCCCGCCCGCTGTCCCAGCTGAGGGAGACTAAGGCAGGAAGATCATAGTAGAGGCCAGTGCCTGCTGCATAGGACACTGTCTCAAAAACAAACAAGGTGTCAGAAGTATGTTAAAAAAAAAAACAAAAAAACCCTTCCTCAAAGGGCTGTCAAATAAAACAACCGAGGCTAGAGAGGTGGTTCAGAGCTCTTGATGCTCTTCCGGAGGACAGACCATAGTTCCCAGCACTCATGGAACTCCTGGAGATCTGAGCAGGTAGGGAAGCTTGAGCCAGTCAGAGAGAAGACTAGCACGCAGCCTTCCTCTGCACGCAGCCCCTGTGAGTGCCTGCCCCAGTGTCCCTCAGCAACAGGACTGAGAGCTACAAGTATTAGACAAAATGAACCTTTTTCTGCTGTTAAGTTGCGTTGGTCAGTGATAGAAAAGAAACTAGAACTCCCAAGCAGCTCTAAAGGTGCTGTGGGAGATTTGTACACTGTGTGAAGATGTATTGCTGTGATTGGTGGAATAAAGAGCCGAATGGCCAATAGCTAGGCAGGAGAAGATAGGCCAATTTCCGGGGAGAAAGAGAAGGAGAAATCCAGGTGCACAGATTCGCCAGCCGACTCGGATGAAGTTGGATGTATGTGCCTTACTAAGAAGAGGTAACAGAGTTACATCGTAGAACATATGTAAAAAATATGGGTTCATTAAGTTGGGGGAAAGCCTAAGTTAATGCCAAGCTCTCATAATTAAAAGTAAGTCTCTGGGTCGTTATTGGGGAGCTGATGGTCCCGCAAAAGATAGTCCTACAAGAAAGTTTGCTATGTAAAGGAGGCTCCTTGAGACTCAGAAATTGGCCAAGCAGTGGTGGCACAAGCCTTTAATCCCAACACTTGAGAGGCAGAGGCAGGTGGATCTCTGTGAGTTCAAGGTCAGCCTGGTCCACAGAGCAAGTTCCAGGACAGCCAAGGTTACAGGGAGAAACCCTGTCTTGAAAAACAAAACAAGACTCAGAATTTGAGGGCCTTGTGAGTGCTAAGGTGCTTAGGAGCACTGACTGCAAAATACTAGACAAGCTGCCTGCACACTGCGCAGAGGAAGCAGTCATACACATTAAAATAAAATAACCTAAAAACAGGAGGGCCAAAGGCATGGCTGGGTGGAGTACTCGCCTAGTGCGCACGCTGGACCCTGGGTTCCATCTCCAGCACTAAATAAGCCAGGTCTGATAGTACACACCTAGAATCCCAGCATTCCGTCCTCAGCTGCGTGTTGAGTTCCAGGCCGGCCTGTGTGTGCTGACTAGTTTTATGCTCTGAACTAGACTCATTTGGGAAGAGGGACTCTCAGTTGGTAAAGCCACTTCATCAGGTTGGCCTGTAGGGTTGGGCAATTCCAACCTGGGGAGGTGGCTGTAGGTTATATGAGAAAACAGCTAAGCAAACCGTGAGGCTTAGGTTAGGAAGCAGCCGCTGAGCAAGCCATGAGGCTTAGGTTAGGATTCTCCATGGATCCTCTATCAGGTCCTGCCTCCAGGTTCCTGCCTGAGCTCCTGTGCTGAATTCCCTCAGTGATGGAATGTGACCTGATAGTTGTAAGATAAAATGCTTGCTAAAGTTGCTTTTGATCATGGTGTTTTATCACAGCCATAGAAGCCTTAACCAAGACATTGGGTTACATAATTTCTAATTTCATGTGCTTTTCTCTTGTACCCTGGGCCTGTTTTCCGCGTCTGGTTAGTGATTCAGAGGACAGAAAGTGTGGTCTGCCATACTGTACACTGCTGTAATTTTCATCTGAACCCACGTCATTGGGACATGCTGACAGCTGTCTTCTGGAATGTGTCTTGTGACCAGAAACATGGGGAGCCTTCAGTGATAACACCTGTGAGCCCAGCACAAAAGGAGGAGGCAGGGGAGAATCATGAGGTTCAGACTACTCTGAGCTACATGAGACCCTAAGTAAAACAAAACAAAAAACATGCCAGGTTGGCAAGATGGTTCAGTGGATAAAGGCACTTACTGTCAGGCCTGATAATTTGAGTTCAATCCCTGGGCCCCACATGGTAAAAACAGCTGATGCCTGCAAGTCGTCTTTAGTTCTCCACACACATGCCATGGTACAAACACACTGTGGTAGTGTGAGTATAATTGGTCCGTCCATTCCGTGTCCCCCCCCCCCCCCCGCCAAGCTCATAAGGGAGTGGCACTATTGGAGGTGTGGCTTTGTTGGAGGAGGACAAGCTTTAAGGCCTCATATGCTCAAGCCATATCCCATGTCTCAGTTCACTTCCTGTTGCCCCGCACAAGATGTGGAGCTCTCAGCTACCTCTTCAGTCCTTTGTCTGCCTGTAAAGCACCATGACCCATCATGATGGTAATGGAGTGAACCTCTGAACTGTAAGGCACCCAATTAAATGTTTACCTTTGTAAGAGTTGCCGTAGTGGGCTGGAGAGATGGCTCAGTGGTTTTGAGCACTGGCTGCTCTTCCAGAGATCCTGAGTTCAATTCCCAGCAACCACATGGTGGCTCACAACCATCTGTAATGAGATCTGGTGCTCTCTTCTGGCCTGCAGACATACACACAGACAGAATATTGTATACATAATAAATAAATAAATATTTTTTTTTAAAAAAAAGAGTTGCCATGGTTGTGGAGTCTCTTCACAGCAATAGAAACCCTAATGAAGACATATATACATCATCATCATCATCATCATCATAATAATAATAATAATAAATAAATAAAAAGCCTGTGCTCTGTAGAATTTTTATTTCTTTCTTTCTCATTCTTTCTTTCTTTCTTCCTTCCTTTCTTTTCTTTTTTTTAAGACAGGATTTCTCGGTGTAGCTCTGATTGTCCTGGATCTTGCTCTGTAGACCAGGCTGACCTTGAACTCACAGAGATCTGCCTGCCTTTGCCTCCCAAGTGCTGGAATTAAAGGCGAGCACCACCACTGCCCTACCTTTTCTTTATTTTTTGAGGTTTTTTTTAATTGATTTTAACTATATAAATGTATGTGCATGTGTGCAGGTGCCCACAGGGGCTCTGGCATGGAGTTTAGAGTTACAGGTGGTTCTTAGCCACCTGACATGGTTGTTGGAAATCACCTGGGGTCTTCTGAAAGAGCAGTACAGATTGTTAACCTGAGTCATCTCTCCAGCTCCCACAGTCCACAAGAAAGGAAGGAAAGCCTCCGGGGAAGAGGAGAGAACGTTGGCAAAGGGAGAGGGTCACCTAGTTGAAGAAGGCTGTGAAAGAGAAGACTGAAGAGGTGGGTAGCTTGGAGGCCTCCTGAGGGGTCAGAAGGGAAACGTTACAGATCACAGATTGAAAGAGGTGTTGAATACAATGTATTCTGTATTGGCAAGATGGCTTGGGGTCAAGGCCCTTGACACAAAACCTGAGCACTAGAGTTCAGTCCCTGGGGTCCACGTGATGGAAGGAGAGAAATAACCTCAAAATTGTCCTCAGACCATACACATGCCCTGGCATATGTGTGCGCACGTGTGCGAGCACACACACACACACACACACACACATAAAATATAATGATACATTTTTTAAAAATGTCTTCTAGGGGGCTGGAGATAGGTTCTGCAGTTAGACACTTGGGTTTTCCAGAGGACCCACGAAGTACGTCATTAATTCTAGCTCCCAAGAATCCAATGTCTTCTGAGCTCACATGTGCCAGACATGCACATAGTACACATATGCAGACAAAACATTCAAATAAATAAATCTTTGTTGTTGTTTGTTTGTTTTTCATGACAGGGTTTCTCTGTGTAGCCCTATCTGTCTTAGAACGTGTTCTGTAGACCAGGCTGGCCTTGAATGTAGAGATCCACCTGCCTCTGCCTCCTGAGTGCTAGAAATTAAGGCATACACCATCACATCAAAATAAATATACACTAAAAAAAGTTTAAAAGTTTGTTCTTTCAGAGCGTTCTCCGTTCACCACTACTTTGTCTGCCCTTTCGGCGGCTTGCACCTTTCGGAGGCTGGAGGCTGCTTGCTGGGGACTGCTGAGCACAGGCTGGCTGGAGAGATCGTGGAGTCAGTAATGCTGGCGGTGAGGTGCATATTCCACCCAAGTACAGAAAATTGCCCCAACTTACCCGGGAACAGGTGATCCAGGGTGAGTTCTTAAGATCACTCATGTGGGTCTGGATTCTCTGGCGCTTTTGGCGCCACTCGGACGCTGTGCTGGGTCACTTTTCATATCCAGATCCTTCGCAGTGAACAGATGAAGAACTGGGGGTCCCTCCTGATGATGAGGCCTGAAAGTATAAACTCAACTCTGGACAAGAGCAAGGTGAGAAGTTTCAAGAAATTACAGCCTTGGGAGCTGGAGAGATGGCTCAGAGGTTTAGAGCACTGACTGCTCTTCCTGGGGTCCTGAGTTCAATTCCCAGCAACCACATGGTGGCTCACAACCATCTATAATAAGATCTGGTACCTTCTCTGGGCCAGCAAACATACAGACAGATAGAACACTGTATACATAATAAATAAATCTTTAAAAAAAAAGAAATTACAGCCTTCATATTTAAAGTTGTATATTAAAGTGGTTTGCCAAGTTAAAAAAAAAAAGTCTCTTCTTTCCTAGGACTGGGGTGCAGTTCAGCAGAAATCCTGCTTAGCGTGCACGGGGATGTGTTCCATCCCCAGAACCATAGAATAAAGTGTACCCTTTATGACATTACGATAGTATTGAACACACCTAACATTGGACTCTTGGTTTACTGATCAATTAATGGATTGGTTGCTTGGTTGACTGAGACAGGATCTCACTATGGAGTCCATACTGGCATGTAACTCCTGATCCTCCTGCCCCAATCTACTGAGGACTGGCGCACATCACAGCCACCACAATAGAGTCTTCTCGATTTTTAAATACTGTTTCCCAGTGAGAAGAGCTGAGGACTGGGAGAACCGGATTCCAGGGAGATTGGTTATAGTGAGGACCGACCTTCAGCTCACAGATGGCCGGGAGGGTCAGATGAACTCCATGGGGTCCGGTTTATTCGGGCACTGTCCAAGTCCGTTTCATTGCTACCACAGAGCACCAGAGGCTGGGTCATTTCTAGAGTAAGAGATCCTGGATCTGAAAGTCTAAGATCAGGCAGTTCATCTGTGGGCTTTGAGTGAGAGCCATGTGTCACATTAAGTTCTGGTGGACAGCAGAAGGACAAGAGACAAGGGAGGTTGGATACCCAAGGTAGCTTGACCGTTCTTATGAGTAATACAGTCATGACAATAACCCCTTTCTCCTTAAAAACCTCTTAAAGTTACCGACAGCTCTCAGCACTATGATTCTGGAGACCAAGCACGCATGTGTACACACATATGTGTATTCGTGTGTATACACATTTGTGTGAGTATGTGTGTAGTTTGAATGAGGATGGTCCCTTTAGGCTCTATGTTTGAATCTTTGGTCCCCAGTTGGTGGAACTGTTTGGGAAGGATTAGGAGGTGTGGCCTTTTGGAGGAGGTGTGTCACTGAGGTGGGCTTTGAGATTCCAAGATGCTCAGTGCCCTCTGTCTCCAGTTTGTGGGTTTTCAGCTGCTTTCAGCTGCTGCTCCAGCTGCTGCCACCATGTCCTTGCTCTGCCTCTTACAAACTCTAACATACTGGAACCGTAAGCACAACTCAACTCTTTCTTTTCTAAGCTGCCTTGGTCACGGTATCTTATCACACCAATTGCAAAGAAACTGAGAGAGTATACATGTGTGTAGGAATTCATGTGTGTCCACGTGTGTGGAAATGTATACGTGTGGAGTAAGAAGTGAAGCCCAGAGTGAATGTTTGCTCTTTGACAAGGTGTCATGAACCCTAATGCCTCAGAACCATGGGAGTGGCAAAACCTTTCCTTGTTGAGAATGGGAGCGATAGCAAATCCTTTCTCTGCCCTGAGTGCCAACGCTGAGAGTTTATGCAGAAAACGTCCACTGTGGTTTTCTTCCCCAGATGTTGACAACCTGAAGACTTCTCCCCTATGGAGCCTGCTTCTGCTAATGTTAGCCAACTCCGCCTTCTTGTTCAGCCTCAAGTAATAACCCCACCTCCTGGTTTATCTGTTCCTAATAACATGCTGGGCTTCTAGAGTACTGCTTCATCTGAGAGCCCAGACCACTTTACATCACTTTTTTCTCTCTTTGTGTCTCTGTCTCTTCATTCTCTTGCCACGCCAAAGGTCAATCCCTGGAATCATGCAGGCATGGTTCATGTATATGCACATATATGTGTATATGTATGTGTATATATGTGGTTATGCATGTATGTGGTTATGCACATATATGGGTATATGTGGGATATGCATGTATATGTGGATGTGTATATGCATGCATGTATGTGAGGAATATGCATGTGTATGGGAATACATGGAGAGGTATACATGTGTATGCATGTAGAGGGTAAATGTTCACCTCAACTGTTGTTTCTCAGGCAACCAGGGCTCATCATTGGCTTGGAGCTCATTGATTATGCTAGGCTGGCCGACCAGGCAGCCCCAGGGACCCATCTGTCTCTGTCTCCCAAGTTCTGGGCTGGCAGATTTAAATGACCACACCTGTTTTTTTTTTTTTTATGTGGTTTGAGGAGTGAACTCAGGTCTTTGTCTTTGTATTACACGGGCTTTGACTACTGAGCCACCCCAAGCATTGAGTCACAAGCCATGTTCCAAGAGCCACAAAAGTAAAATCTGAGGGTTTGGAAGTCTTGTGCCAGAACACAGAAGAATACACCAGAACACGTGCAGTGTCCCAGGGCTGCAGCTGCAGCAATCTGTACTGACACACGTGGGGTGCATCTTCTTGATAACTAGGAGACATGTGTAGTTCAGATGTTCCCGAGAGGACAGATGATGCTGGCAAAGAGCGCATCTAAAGGAGGCTGATTGTGCTGAGCATGGAGGCGGAGAGCGCATTTAAAGGAGGCTGATTGTACTGGGCATGGAGGCGCACATCTTTAATCCCAGCACTGGAGGCAGAGCAGGCGGATTTCTGAGTCTGAGGTCAGCCTGGTCCACAGAGCGAGTCCCAGGACAGCCAGGGCTACACAGAAAATTCCTGTCTCAAACAAACCAAAAACCAAACTAAACAACAACAGCAACCAGAAAACAAGGCTGACTGTGTCAAGCATGCGTGGAGAACTGAAGAAGCATGCAGGGGATAACTCAGACCATGTTACAGGCAAGGATGTGGACGGATCCTGGCTCAGACCATGTTACAGGCGGGGATGTAGACGGATCCTGGAGTACACAGAGGGCCCCATTGCAGTGCACAGAGTGGATGGGTTGTGAACCAATACCCAATGGGTTAGACATGCTCAATGCACTGTCAACTCAATTAGCTTCGATTTATGATAGATTTATCTGGACGCAATTCTAAAAGCAAGGTAAATTACTCATGTGAGTGTGTGTGTGCAAGTGTGTGTTTACATGTGTGTGAACAGACAGCAGCCACAGCGGTTCTGGGGACCCATCAGTCTCATGCTCTCCAGACAAATGCTCTATCACTGAGACACACCCTAGTCCCCTGTGGCTCTTTTATAGTGCGTTTAGGTTGTTACACACCAGTGGTCTTCAGTATACAAAGAGCGGGTTGAGCAAGCCAGGGAGCAGCTTCTGCTTCAGTTCCTGCCTCCAGGCTCCTGCCTAGAGTTCCTGCCCCGACTTCTCTTTCAGAGACAGGATGTGATCACAGAGTTGAAAGATGAAATAAACCCTTTCTTCCTCAAGTTATGTTTGGTAGTGTTGTTTATCACAGCAACAGAAACCCAAAGACAATGACTAATCAGAAATACATGTAGCAACATGTACTTGCAATTAGTATTGAGAACTATGGCAGTCTTGTGGGACTAAGCCCTTAGCTGGTGGGATATGGTGCTGAACCCAAACAGATTGTATTATAAGCTAACTGTAGACATGAACTTGGATTGTAAGGAACCCAGTAGCTTAGTGTGTACTCTACATCGACTACAGCTAGAATTTATACTTTAAGATCTCATGTGGTTTTTTTTTTGTTTTGGTTTGGTTTTTGTTTTGTTTTATTTTTCTGAGATAGGGTTTCACTGTGTAACAATCCTGGCTGTCCTAGAACTCACTTTGTAGACCAGGCTGGCCTCAGACTCACTCTGCCTGACTCTGCTTCCCTAGTGCTGGGATTAAAAGTGTGTGCCACCACTGCCTGACTGCTTTTTTTTTTTAATGTTTAAAATGACATGCTATTAATTTATTGTGTGTGCACATGTGTACACATTCTTGCAGAGATGCTTATGTGAAGGTAAGAGAAACTTTAGCAATCAGTCCTGGCCTACCATCACACGGGGCCTGCAGACCCGGCTCAGGTCATCAGCCTCAGGAGCAGGCACTTTTTCCAATAGTTAATGCATTTGCCTATCTCACTGGCTTGTGTTGGTCTCCACGGGCAACTCTAAGATAGAAGAAATATAATTTTTTTTTTGAGACAATGTCTCACTATGTATCCTTGGCTGTCTTAGAACTAGCTCTATAGACCAGGCTGGCCTCGAACTCACAGAGAGAAATCCATTTGCTTCCCGAGTACTGGGTTTAAAGAAAGTGTCCCCACTACTCCAGCTGGAAAGTTAATTTTCCCCTGTACCTAACTTTTGTTTTGTTTGTTGTTTTGAGATAGGGTTTCCTGTGTAGCTCTGGCTGTCCTGGAACTCAATACATAGACCAGACTGACACCATCAATGTCTCTTTTTCTTTCTTTCTTTCTTCTTTCTTTTTTCTTTTCTTTTTTTAGACAGGGTTTCATTAAGAATATCTGGCTGGCCTGGAATTTGCTATGTAGACTAAACTGTCTTCAAACTCATCAAATGCATCGAGATCCACCTGCCTCTACCTCCCAAGTGCTGGGATTAAAGGCATGTGCCGCCATATCTGGCTCCCACCTGGCTTTTTTAACACATGAATTCTGAGGATCATACTCAGTTTCTCACGCTTATGTGACAGTCTACTGACTGAACCCCATGATGCTCAATATTAGTTGTTAACTTGACTCGGTCTGAGATCAACTGAGAGGTCCCTGGGTGTGTCTGTGAAGGCATTTCCAGGAAGGGTTGAGGGGGACACACACCCTGGAGAAAAAACCTTACAGGCTGTCCTATAACCTCCACACAGGTGCCATACACATGCATGTACATGAACACACAAATAAACGTCATAAACATTTTTATAGAGAAGCCCGTGTTGGGAGCGCCCCAGAGGCAGCATAGCTTATACTGGTGAGCTATCTCTGCTGTGCGAGCTCACAGAGGAGCTGGCCTGGAAGTGAGGCTGCCACCCCTAACTCAGGCCCAAACACTTCTGTGTTAAAGTGTCCTCGAAGACTCCTTGTCTAGGGATGGGCTGCCCTCTTCCCCAGTCGGTGCTTGCAAGGAAAGAACAGCAAAACAACCCAGGTGAAAACGCCACGTCCTTGAAAGCAGCTGGCTGGTGAAGCACTCGCCACAGTGCCGACTGCCCTGCCGTTCACACTGCTCCCCCCACAATCCAGAGGTGCCTGAGCGAGAGAGAGCTCAGTTCAGCTCTGGAGAGAAGCTCAACTGGAACCCCATCTGAGGTAGAATAAGGTCAGAAGATCAGATTTACTTTCTTTTGTTCGGATGGGTTTTGTTTTGTTTTTCAAGACAGGGCATTAGATTTGCTTAAAGCATTGCTTCTAACTGGTCATTTCCAAGCATGGAACTTGCTACCTGGATCAGAATGACCTGGAGAAATAGCTGATACAGCAGGTCCTTGCCCTTAATCACCTGACCACCATAGCTTACACCTTAATAACAGCGCACAGAAGCTTAGGACACATGCCTTTGAAAAGAAAAGGCTAACGGCCATGTATCATTCTGTAAAAACTTTCTGACTTGCTCACCCCAATCGGCGGTTTTAGAGTATAAAATGAGAATGCACACTGGTCCTGGGCCCACGGCCTTTCAGGAGCTATCCTAGCTTTGGTCCATTCTTCTCTTCCACTCACAATGATATTGGGAAGTTTATTCCAGAAAGATTCCCACAACACATTCCACCCACCCACCCACCCATCCATCCACCCACCCATTCATCCACTCACCTGCCCTCTGATCCACCAATCCATCTATCCATCCATCCATTCACCCACCCACCCACCCACCCACCCACCAATCCATCCATCCACCACCCACCCACCCACCAATCCATCTATCCATCCATCCATTCACCCACCCACCCACCCACCCACCCACCTATCCATCCATCCACCACCCACCCACCCACCAATCCATCTATCCATCCATCCATCCACCCATCCATCCACCCATCCACCAATACATGCATACATACATCCACCCACCCATCCATCCATCCACCCACCCACCCACCCACCCATCCACCAATCCATCCACCCACCAATCCATCCACCCACCCACCAATCCATCTATCCATCCATCCATCCACCCATCCATCCACCCATCCACCAATACATGCATACATACATCCACCCACCCACCCACCCATCCACCAATCCATCCACCCACCAATCCATCCACCCACCCATCCATCCACCCACCCACCCATCCACCAATCCATCCACCCACCCACCCACCCACCCATCCACCAATCCATCCACCCACCCACCCACCCACCAATCCATCCACCCACCCATCCATCCACCCACCCACCCATCCATCCACCCACCCATCCACCAATACATGCATACACACATACATACACCCACCTATCCATCCATCCGTCCACCCATCCACCCAGCTATCATCTGTGTATCTATCATCACACTAACATCACTTGCTATTTATTATCTCACTTGTTATATACTTGTTGCAAAAAGGAGCGGCAGGCCGCTTTCGGTCGCCCGGCTAGCTTTACCCGAAATAATTACACGGGAACTGTATTCATTTAAAACACCGCGTGGCCCATTAGTTTCAGCCTCTTATTGGCTAACTCTCACATCTTGATTAACCCATTTCTGATAATCTGTGTAGTACCACGAGGTGGTGGCTTACCGGGAAGGATCTTAACCTGCGTCCATCTTGGAGAGGAGAGCGATAGCGTCTAACTCACTTCCCTTCTTCCCAACATTCTGTTCTGTCTTCCCCACCTACCTATGTTCTGACCTATCAGGCCAAGCAGTTTTCTTTATTAATTAACCAATGAAACAACAAATAGATAGAAGATCCACCTATATCATATACTTAATGAACTCACTCATACAAAGGCCATAGCCAGAAGCTCTTGGAGGCCAGAATTGCCTGGTAAGTCAACCCTCTGGGTTGTTTTTCTCTTGTTATATACATTTCTATTTGCAATATGGTATGTGTACATGTATGTGGGTGTGCATGTGTGTGCCATAGTGTGGGCTTGTGAAACTTGGAGGGAAGTTTGTAGGAGTCAATTCTTTTCTTTCATCGTGTTGGTTCCAGAGGTCGAATGTAGGTTGTTAGCAGGCTTGGTGGCAAGCACTTTTACCCAGTGGAGCACATCAAAGGCTCTAAAGGTGGTTTTCTTTTCTTTAGACAGAGTCTAAAGTCTACTGTAGTGCTGGCTGTCCTGGGACTCACTAAGTAGACCAGGCTGGCCTTGAACTCACAGAAATCCACCACCATGCCCCACAGTTCTCAAGGTCTTATTTGGAAACCAGTTTACTTTAATCTAAAATTTGCAAAGATGTTGAAGGGCGTTCTTGTGCTGAACTCAGTGGGAGTCACCTGTAATCATAACGCTGAGACAGAGGATGGCTGTGAGTTTAAGTATCAAGAAGGAGAGGGAAGGAATTAGAGAATTTTTTGTGTGTGTGGTATGTGTGGTAGATGCATGCAGGCACACATGGAGGATGTTGTCAGTGTGTGAATACCAGCCCAAAGCCCAAGGATCCAGGCATCAAAGTGAGACCAAGCATTTAGCACCTCAGGTGGCTGTTTGTGGAGAGGCTGCCTGGCATTGCGTTTCTGGCAGCAGCAAGACCAGTTGGAAGCTGGCTGTGCCACAACACACTTGCAGTCTAGATATATCGGGAGTAGAGCCTGGAGGATCAGAAGTTCAAAGCCAACCTTGGCCTCACAGTGAGTTAGAGTTCAACCTGAGATCCATAAGATTCTGTCTAAAAAAAAAAAAAAAAAAAGAAAGAAAAAGAAAATAAAAGAAAGAAAGATAAAGAAAACTAAAAACCAAGTAGCTCATGGTGGTCAATGCCTGAAATCCCAGCACTTGGAAGTGGAAACAGAAGGATCTGAACTCACTACCAAAAGCCCCAGACCAAAACAACAACAAGGCCTGGAGAGATCAGCTGGAGGGGGTGGGGTTATGGCACTGTGAGAAGCTGGGGAAGTATCTATGACCTTCATTGGCAGCAGAGTGAGGAGCTTCAGGAGGCAAAAAGGCAGTTCAGCACACAACTCAGTAGCCACTGTTGGCTCAAACTTAGGGAGTCCGACCCTGAGTGATTTATTTAAACACAGCAGCATCTAGTGAAAACTACTCGTGATGACTAACTCAGTCTCTCATGCACAGCAAAGCGTGCCTAAATCTCTTTGAGGAGCAAAGGAAGCTACACCCAGAACAGATGTGACTACATCAAGTCTCTGTAATAAAATGTGACACTTTCCATAAGACAGGTTTCACAGACTGAGAACACAAGTGTATGAGAAGGATCTGGTGCTGGGAAGTCTCTGGCCACACAGACTGTGCACAGGTCACCAGGCCTTCTGGATGGAAGACAGGCCTTTCATTCCTTCCCTTGAAGGAGCAACCCTGTGTGCTTAGCCTCCCAAGTTCCTATAGTGTATATATGCGAGCACAAAGACCTCTGTGCCTCCTACAGACCCCTATCATTTGGGTTAGAAAGATGGGCATATGAACAGATCAGGGCAAGTGTGGAACACACGTGGTTGGGTTTTTTAAATTAATTAATTTATTTATTTAAGTGTACAGTGTTCTGTCTGCATGTACACCTGCAGGTCAGAAGAGGGAGCCAGATCTCATTACAGATGGTTGCAAGCCATCATGTGGTTGCTGGGAATTGAACTCAGGAGGGTAGCCAGTGCTCTTAACCTCTGAGCTATCTCTCCAGTCCTCCTCCCTCCCAATGGTTGTTTTAAGTAAAAGACGGAGGCTCATCCCTGAGCAGATTCCACACACCTCTAAAGGCTGTCCATGGTGGTTTGCTGAGGAGTTGCGCAGGAGAGACCCACAGCATCCCTTTCCAGCAGAGACGCGGCTACCGCTCAAGCTGGTCACCATTGTATAGTATGCCAAGTCTGCAGTCACCCAGCTTCCTCTGTCAGCGTCACGTACGACCGTGGAGCCTTTACCACTTCTAGAGAATTGTTGGTAACCGTGGGACCACATTCACTGAGCCACAGATTGCTTAAATTTCATCAGTTTTCCCTTCTCTGGTGCAGGGTTCCACCCAGAAAAGTCTCATTTGCTTGCTGACAATCTATATAGTTTCACTCAGTTTTATGTCCTTGGCACCCTGGAAGTTCAGTGCTCCCTGTGATGGGGCACATAGAGACCTGAAGAGAACTCTGGGAGCCACTTCACTCCATCTACCGTGTGTGCTTTGCAGATTAAACTCAGGTCACCATAGTTGGCCACAGACACCTTCACCCCCTGAGACTACCCCCCTTTTTGAGATGGGGTGTGGATATATTGCGTGGGTTGGCTTTTGCCTCTCTGGTGTCTAAGTCTTCCTTTCCTGACATGGGTTCTGGGGACTCAGACTCAGTCTGCATGCTCAAACTTGTTGGTTGCTACCACCTTAGACCTGGTTTTTTAAATTTTAATTAATTATTTTGAGACTGGGTTTCTCTGTATAGCCCTGGCTGTCCTGGAACTCATTCTGTAGATCAGACTGGCCTCGAACTCAGAGATCCGCCTGCCTCTGCCTCTGGAGTTCTGATAGTAAAGGCGTATGCCACCAGTGTCTGGCTGTTTTTATTTATTCATATATAAATATTTTTATCTGGAGATATTCTTCTTTTTTCTCTTTTCCCCCTCGGTTGCAAGTAGCTCAGGCTGGTCTTGACTCCCTACAGGACCACGAGTGACCCTAAACTCACAGACCTCTTCCCTTCACTGCCTGAGGACTGGGACCGCAGGTGTGTTCCTCCTTGCTCAGCTGGACTGGGACCGCAGGTGTGTTCCTCCTTGCTCAGCTGGACTGGGACCGCAGGTGTGTTCCTCCTTGCTCAGCTTGCTGTTTCCTTCAGGGTGTCACTCTGTGGTTCAATCCAGGATCCAACTCGAGGCAATCTTCTTGTTTTGGCTTCTTTTAAAAATAAAAAGAAAACGACTTGGGGCTGGAGAGATGGCTCAGAGGTTAAGAGCATTGCCTGCTCTTCCAAAGGTCCTGAGTTCAATTCCCAGCAACCACATGGTGGCCCACAACCATCTGTAATGGGTCTGGTGCTCTCTTCTGGCCTGCAGGCATACACACAGACAGAATATTGTATACATCATAAATAAATAAATATTTAAAAAAAAGAAAACGACTTATTTTTAATTACCTCTATATGTATGTGGGGGATGTACTGTGAGTGCAGGTACCCTCACAGGCCAGAAGAGGGCGATGGATTTCCCTGGAGCTGGGTTTACAGGTACTGGGAGCCTCTCAGTTCCTCTGTAAGAGCAGCAACCAGCAAACTGTCTCCCTGCCACTATTTTAATTTCTTAAATGCTGGGATTACGGTCCTATGCCACCATCCTCAGCCTCTGCTCATATTTTAAAATAATATTTTATTAATTTTTTGCTCTTCAATTGATGTTTAAATTAAAAAGAGTACAAAGATAGTGCTGGAAAATGTTGGGTCGTACACTCAGCCCTCTGGTTTTCTCCAGTCAGGGCTGCTTTCTTCACCCCTCTGTCTAGGAGGAGGGATCAGCAAAGACCTGCTCCATCAGAGTCAGACTTCTTGGTCCTCAGTAATTTTATTACAGAATGTTCTTGAATAAGGGAAAATAAGTATCTATCTGGTGTGTTCTCAGGGTTAGATTGAGGTTATAAGATTAGGGTAAATGTTCTCAGAAGCCAAGAGCAGTGACTTTACCTATCATTCTAGCACCGAAGAGGCAAAGGCAGGAGGACTCAGAGTTGAGGGCCAGCATTACACAAGACCATTTCTCAAGAAAAGGAAAGGAAAGGAAAGGAAAGGAAAGGAAAGGAAAGGAAAGGAAAGGAAAGGAAAGGAAAGGAAAGAAAAGAAAAGAAAAGAAGAAAAGGGGCTTGGGCATGGTGGCGCACAGCTTTAATCCCAGCATTTGGGAGGTAGAGGCAGGTGAATTTCTATGAGTTCAAGATCAACCTGGTCTACACAGACAGTTCCATAGCAGCCAAGGCTACATATTGAGACCCTCAAAAAAAGGTGCAGGTGTTTGTCATACAAGCCTTCCAAATAAATTCAGTACAGGGAATTGGCCGGGCATGGTAGCAAACATTTTCTTTTCTTTTTTTTTATTTATTTATTAAAAATTTCCACTTCCTCACCACCTCCCATTTCCCTCCCACTCTCCCTTCTCCCTCCCTCTCCCCCTCCAGTCCTAAGAGCAGTCAGGGTGCCCTGCCCCGTGGGAAGTCCAAGGTCCTCCCCCCTCCATCCAGGTCTAGGAAGGTGAGCATCCAAACAAACCAGGCTCCCACAAAGTCAGTCCATGCAGTAGAATAAAAACCCAGTGCCATTTTCCTTGGCTTCTCAGTCAGCCCTCATTGACAGCCACATTCAGAATGTCTAGTTTGATCACATGCTCCATCACTCCCAGTCCAGATGGCCTTGGTGAACTCCCATTAGATCAGTCCCACCATCTCAGTGGGCGGACGCACCCCTCGTGGTCCTGACTTCCTTGCTCATGGTCTCCCTCCTTCTGCTCCTCATTTGGACCTTGGGAGCTCAGTCCAGTGCTCCAATGTGGGTCTCTGTCTCTATTTCCATCCATCACCAGATGAAGGTTCTATGGTGACATGCAAGATATTCATCAGTGTGGCCATGAGACAAGGCCAGTTCAGGCACCCTCTCCACTGCTGCCCAAGGAACAAGCTGGGGACATCTCCTTGGACCTGGGAACCCCTCTAGAGTCAAGTCTCTTGCCAACCCTAAAATTACTCCCTTAATTAAGATATCTACTTCCCTGCTCCCATATCCACCCTTCCTCCATGGTAGCAAACATTTTCATTCCTAGCACTCAGGAGGCAGAGACAGGAGGATCTCTGTGAGTTTGAGGCCAGCCTGGGCTACAAAGTGAGTATAGCTATGTAGAGGGACCCTGCTTTTAAAAATATAAACAAACAAACAAAGACTTAGGAATCCAAAGTAGGATAAGACCAAGTCATGAACGTTACCCTCTGACCTCCACAAGAGTGTCATGATGTCCTTGCACACATACACACACATCAACAGTAACAAATAAAATAAAAAGAAAGAAAAAAAGGAAAAAAGTATTTTCCTCAGACCCGTCACGTGTCTATGGCTCACAGCTGAAGGCTTTGACCTTGGCCTCTTGGTTAAGGAACTTTCTTCTTCCCTCCAGTTACTTTCCCTTTTATTTGTTCATTATTTGTTTATTTTGAGGCACATTCTCATGATGTAACTCTGGTGGGCTTGGAACTCTCTCTGTAGACCAGACTAACCTGGAACTCCCAGAGATCCCCCTGCCTCTGCCTCTCTAGGACTGGAATTAAACGCAGGCAGCACCGTGGATAGTTTCACTCGACTGTAAAGACACTATTCTGATCCCTAAGCCAGGGAGGAGGTAAGCCTCACCTCCTGGAGGAAGGCGAGACTGTAGTCCAAAGCCCCAGGGATGTATACAGAAGGTTGGCAATGCCAGACTCCTCGTTACAGTTTCATTCCCAACTTTAGCATCCTTGATTGGGTCTTGCCCCCTGGCTGAAATCATAAACTTCAGACTTGGTGAAAGGCTCAGGAGGTGGGGGGGGTCTCCCTGAGTTTGAGGCCAGTCTCATCTACATAGCAAGTTCTAGGCCAGCCAAGGCTACACAGTGAAACCCTGTCTAAAAAAAAAAAGAAAGAAAAGAAAAATTCCCACCCCCAAATTAAGGTGGAGAAGGATAGACCAATGTTGGCCTCTGGTCTCTGCATACACACTCATGAGTAAAGCATGCTTGCACACATGTGAACACATAATCTTACATACGTGCACACATGCCCCTTCCCTCTTGATTATTCCTGCCTTGGCCTCATCAGCCTACGACTCAGCTGAAGTGAGGCTGTGGGTCTACACATGCAAGGTTGTGTCGGCTCCTCATGCTGGAGGGCTTTTAGTGAGGACTCCGGGCTTTGCACTAAGATGAGTGCAAAGATGAGATCACCTAATGACAGTATTTCAGCACGTCTCCATCAATAATCAATACATCACTCCGGTTTAGTCGCCGTCTTGAAGCTCCCCAGAAGCCCTTGTCTTTGCTGGAATACCCCTTCTCCTACACTGCATAAAGACAATCGCTTTTCTCCCCTTACCTGGAATTCAAGGACAGATGCTCATTTTCTTGTTTATGACCTGTCCAGCTCCTTGGGTTCTCAATAAACCCTATGGCGTATGTTGGCTCCTCTGCCGCTGTAATAAGAACAGCCAGCAGCTTCGAAACACAAGGGCCATGTATTCAGGAGAGCTCATTTTATGTCTGTTTCATGTGTAAAATAAAGGACTGTTGCAGAGATTTGTACGCAAAACTTGTACAGGAAGCAGCCATGAGTAATGCTTACTACCATCATTAGTATGGTCGGCTTAACAGAGCTTCCCCAAGGACGTGCAAACTCAGAACCATGCCTGACCCATGCAGAGCAATTTTTTTAAAACTGCCTGATGTGACCGATGCTATCGCTGCCACTGCCGTCTGGAAGATGATTTAGTAGCAATCATTCTTTTTTTCCCACCGTCTTTTCCTGGTCTCCTCCCTGGCCGCCCAAGGATGCTTCTCAGGCCTCCGCCCTCCACGTCTGAGCCAGAGCCAGAGCAGGGGTGAGGATTCTGGTCCTGTGGACCACTGGTTCCCATCGCCCCGCCCACAGGCCTGTACTGCTCGTGGTCTCCACGGAAACCCACTCAGGGGCGTGTCAACGTCACGCTTGACAGGAATCTTCGCCTATTCAGTTAAAGTTTTCTGGCCGAGGAACATCAGAATGGCTTCTGAGTGGTTTATCCTTAATGAAGGGCGGGGATAAGGCGGGAGCTGTTACCATGTCTACCAACCAAAAGCCGAGATAGCTTTGATGGACAGGCGTAGCGGGAAGAGGCCAGGAACGCCGGTTGTCACCCAACCGGCTGGCCACTGTGAGGAAGAAAGGCCAATCAGAAAGCGGAGGGGGCGGGGCCAAGGGACCGGTTGCTCCGGAAGTGGAGGGAGGGGGTGAAAATGGCGCCCAGCTCGAAATCGGAGCGGAACAGCGGGGCCGGGAGCGGCGGCGGCGGCCCTGGGGGAACCGGTGGGAAGCGGGCGGCGGGGCGGCGGCGGGAACACGTCCTCAAGCAGCTGGAGCGGGTCAAGGTGAGGCTTGGAGCCTGAGGCGAGCGCGCCCGGGAGTGAGGAGGAGGGGACGCGGGAGGCGACCGAGGGAGGGCGGCGCGGCGGGGTGGGGGGCGGGGCCGGGAGGGGGCTGGGCGGGCCGGGCGGTGGGGATGAGGAGGGGATGGCGGGGTTGAGGCTGGTGCAGAGGCGCGGGCTGGGGTGGCGAAGGTTGGTGACTTGGATGGAGCAGACTGGGCGGGTCACCTGCAGGGGGCCTTGGATGAAGGCGGCTGGGCCAGAGCATCGGGGAAGGGGCTCGGGTGGAGGAGGCCGGGGCGAATCATAGAGGAAGCAGCGGGGATGGAGGCGGCTGGGCGGGATACTGTAGAGGCCGCCCGAGGAATCTGGAGGAAGGGAAGCGCTGCCCCTTACTGGAGCTTGCCGCCCCACTCCCCAGCCCCCTTGCCGAGGTTCCTGCTGCCGGCTCTGGGCGTCCAGTGCCTGGTGCCCCCTCTGTCCCAGCTCTGACCGTCTCGGAGTTCATGCACCTGGGTCTGCCTCGCTCATTGATTGGAGGAGTGTTTTCAGGGTAGTGGAAGCCCCTTGATCAGGGCACCTGGAAGGGCAGGAATGGGAATATCCTGTTAAGTGGGCAGCAGTGGAACAAGACTGTCTACGTGCGCTAGAAATTAGGAGCTGGGTGAGGGTAAACCGTGCCTCTACCTTTTTAACTGGTGCTCCCTAGGCAGGGCTCTTAGCCTGGGCGCTCCCTGGGCAAGGGTTATATCCTTTCTGGAAGACTTGGCCGACAGAAAACCATTCCCTTTGTGGGTTGAGATGAACTAAGGGCAGGGTGCCAGCCCTTCCCATGTAGCTCTTTTCCCACTAGATGGCTATCTTCTTGAAGGCAGGCCAAAATAGCTCCCCTGTGGTCAGCTCATGCCTGTCAGTTTCCTCAAATCCTTCCTTGGTGATGTTTTAGGGTGTGACAGTTGGCAGTTAGTTAAGAAAAGGATTTGGTTAATAATGGATTGGAGACAGTTTGGGAATACTGGGTGCTTTAGTCTGGGACCAGTGAGATGGCTCCATAGTGTCATGCAATGACAATGATGTGGGTGATCCCCTGGACTCCCATAGTGAAAGGAGATAGCACAGTCCTGCAGATTGTCCTCACCTCTACACGTGGGTTGTAGCTTGCACGATAAATATGTGCGGAAAAAAAGAAATGGGTCCCCTTGTGGGCTAACTGAGAACAGGCAAATTAATGCATGGCCCTATATCCTGGTCTCTACTCTTTCATGGTCAGCTTTCAGGAAGGACCCAGGTGGCCCAGGGAGGGGATCCTTCCACAGGGAGAGGATATTGGGCTTAGGCTGGGAGGGCTTTTGATCCACAGGGTAGGGCTGGGGTGCAGAAGGGGTCCTTGGTGGAGAAGCGTGCTTTGTATGGTCATGTGCCCTTTGTGTCTCCCTCTGTCCCAGCAGTGGGCTGTGGAGGCTGCCCAGCTTGCCTCTGGTAAGGAGGTAGGGAGCCACTTGACTGACGAGCTCTGGCTGTCTCTTCCCCAGATCAGTGGGCAGCTTTCACCTCGGCTTTTCCGGAAGCTGCCCCCCAGGGTCTGCGTGTCCCTCAAGAACATCGTAGATGAGGATTTTCTCTATGCAGGGTGAGGTTGAGGTCAGGCTGGGAGGTGGCAGGTTGGGCTGCGAGCTTGTCCTCATCTGCCCCCTCTGCCCATCCTGCCCCACAGCCATATCTTCCTGGGATTTTCCAAGTGTGGCCGCTACGTCCTCTCCTACACCAGCAGCAGCGGGGATGACGACTTCTCCTTCTACATATACCACCTCTACTGGTGGGAGTTCAACGTCCACAGCAAGCTCAAGCTGGTAGGACTAGGCCTTCCCTTTCAGGAGGCCCCGCACTGGGCTGGCCCTTCAGACAGCAAGGTCTGAGCAGCTCCTGCATCATACAGTCTGTATCCTGTGTATGATACGGCAGTGATGTGCCAGTGGGGTGACCCTTGTGGAATTGCTGACTTTGCAGTTAAACTGGTCATTTCATTTGGCTCAAGGAGCATGTATAGCCTCTGATACCCTTGGCCTGGGTCAGGATGCAGGCAAATTTCTTACAGCCACAGAGGTTGGCACAGTGGTGTAAGCATTCATCCTTGACGCCTGCCCCTTATTACTTCAGTTTCTGTTGCATGTGGGCTTCGTCACCTAGAGGGAGCAGGGAGGTAATATATTCAGTCAGGTTCTCTCCAGCTGGCAGGGCTCTCTTGGCCCAGGTCTCCCTGGGCCACTTGTGAGGAGAGTTCTTTTGTAGCCTGGTTCTGGTGTAGCTCTTCCATCCCTGTTGATCCCTGCTTAACCTCACACTGACTGGTGCCGCTCAGGTCCGGCAGGTGCGGCTCTTCCAGGATGAGGAGATCTACAGTGACCTGTACCTGACTGTGTGTGAGTGGCCTAGCGACGCTTCCAAGGTCATCGTGTTCGGTTTCAAGTGAGACTGGGGGCAGGCAGGGTGGCTGCGGGGCAGGCAGGGTGGGCTGGTAGCCCCTAGATGGGCTGCAGGCTGAGGGTGTGCCACCCCTAGCACCCGCTCAGCCAATGGGATGCTCATGAATATGATGATGATGAGTGATGAGAACCATCGTGACATCTACATCAGCACTGTGGCTGTGCCGCCTCGGGGTCGCTGTGCTGCCTGCCAGGATGCCAGTCGTGCCCACCCAGGTAAGGCGTCGGGCCTTGGAGGGGTACGTGGCCGCTGGACCCCTGCCAGGGCATCAAGTGAGCTATAGTGTGTCTTGCTGCAGGGGACCCGAGCGCACAGTGTCTGCGGCATGGCTTCATGCTGCACACCAAGTACCAGGTGGTGTACCCTTTTCCCACCTTTCAACCCGCCTTCCAACTCAAGAAGGATCAGGTGGTGCTGCTCAACACCAGCTACTCGCTGGTGGCCTGCGCTGTCTCTGTCCACTCAGCAGGTAGGCCCATTTCTATTCACAGGGTGGACCAGGAGACCTGGCTGAGAGGGCTCCAGAGCTGGGAGGTTTGGAGGCTGGTTCCATCACCCCCAGTACTGTCCACTAGAACTTTCCAAGGGGCTGACCTGTCCAGTGACTGCCTGAGTGTAATCTATCAACCCAGGAGCTGTTTTAGCAGTAGTGGGGCTAGAGGTTATTGCCTGGGCAGGTAGGTTAGGATGCAGTGCTGGGGCAGCTCCGCTTGGAGACCCACTGAGCACATACATGCAGGACTGTGTTCCTTCCCAGCATGATGGAAAAGACAAGGACGGAATGCACCTCAGTTACTGTACTCTGAGGACAGGGATGTGTCCTAAGTAGTGCTCCCTTGGGCAGTTCGTGTGAGAGTGAGAGACCATGTTAATACAGTGTTGATGGTCTGACATTGGGCAGTGCTCCTAGGCCTCTGTAGCCAGTGGTGCCTTCCCTGCAGCCTTGGTGTCAGGGAATACCAGTAACAAATGGCACAGTACCTCTGTTGTTAGACAATGTCTGTGTAGCCCAGGCTGTCCTGGAACTCACCTGATAGACCAGGCTGGCCTCAGACTCACAAAGATCCCTGCCTCTGCCTACTGAGTGGTAGAATTAAAGGTGTGTATTACCACACCTGAATCTTGTGGTATGTTCTCTATTTCTTTTTTAATTTTTAAGTTGCACTTTATTTTACTTTTTTTTTTTTTGTTTTTTTTTTTTTGAGTCAGAGTTTCTCTATGTAACGGCCCTGACTATCCTGGAACTAGCTTTGTAAACCAGGCCTCGAACTCACAAAGCTCTGCCTGCCTCTGCCTCCCAAGTGCTATGATTAAAAGCATGTGCCACTATGCCTAGTACATTTTAACTTTTTAATTACTTAAAAAAAAAAATTGTGTGTCTCTGTGCATAAATGTGTACACATGTGTATGTCATGTTCATCAGGATAACTTTCAAGAGTTGATTCTTTTCTACCACGTGGGTTCAGGAATTTTGAACCCAGGTCCACACAGCTAGTTGTAGGCACCTTGACTTGCTAAGCCATTACTCCATGTCTTGATAGAGTAGCATAATAGGAAGTGGTATGATGTCACTGTCTGGCAGGAATAGAGTGAGGGTCCGTGAGTCTGAGCCCACAGCTCTGCCCTGCTGACTTCCCTCCTCTGAGAAAGCCTGAATTCATCAGGTGTGTGTTCAGGTCCATATCAGGGAGCCAGGGCCCCCTGATGCCTTCCTTTCCTGTGGTCGAACGGGGCCAGTCAGTGTCCAGTAGAATACCAACGAGAGGCCACGGCATCCATATAGCACACCTGGACACAGACGCAGAAGAGAGATTGATAGCTGTGTACTGCTTTTGGGATAAACATGATGTGTTTTGATCTGGGGAGAACTCAAGACCATTCTTATTGAAATGACTGTCCTGGGGCAGGGGAAGAGCGAGCCAGAGGGAAGTGCATGTGACCAGCCTGGCCAGCAGAGGATGGGGCACTCAATCCTCAGACTCAGCTTGAATTTTCCCAGCCCTGCCCTGGACACCTCTGCCACTATGGGAGAAAGACATAACCCTTACCAATGTTTTGCCACCTGACTGTTGGCCATGAGCCTCCCACACAAAGCCCAAGCAGGACTGAAGACTCTTAGCCTGGAGATCAGTATTAGCTTTGTCCCTAACTGGTGTTCAGCGTATCCCAGAGGTGTATGCCAAGCCATTTTCAATACCTTCTTTCCTGAAAGTGTCCCACCATGGCCCCTTAGATAGCTTCTCCGAGGGGCATGGTGCTGCCTAGAGGGAGAGGCATGGCACTCTGTGGTGACCAACTAGGTTCCTCTGCTGACCCCCACTCCTGGGGCCTGTCTGCCTGTGCTGATCTGCTCACCTAGGTGACTCTTGCTGGTTCTCACTGTGATCTGCACCCCAAGGGCACAGCTTCGTGCATCTGTCTCATTTGCAGAGTCCTTTCTGGGTAGCATAACACGTGTTCAGAAATGAGGTTTGAGGCTGCAGGTGGTTCAGCAGGGGAGTGAAGGCTCTGGGTTCTACCCCAGCATATTCTTTAAAAGTCTTGAATTCATGCATGTCTTCGTGTTCAGAGTATGTGTGGTTTCTGAATTCCAGAGTTTAACACTGATTTCAGGACAGGAAAGGTTCCAGGGAGTCTTTCAGGTGGGTTTCTAATAACCCAGACTCTGAGGCAGGCCAGAGTAACCCTGAACTGTGATGACACAGCCCTTTGCGCTTTGCTTCTTGCAGGTGACAGCAGTTTCTGCCAAATCCTGTACGACCACACAGCTTTGCCCCCACCTCCACCCAGCTCTCCAGGACCTTGGAGCCCTGAGGCAGCCCCTGCCTTCCCCAGCCTTGGCCTTGAGGTGATCCCAGCTCGGCCTTCTGGAGCTCCCGAGCCCTCACCAGCTATTGCCAAGGCCAAGGAGTTTGTGGCTGACATCTTCCGCAGGGCCAAAGAGGCCAAGGGTGGTACCTTGGAGGAAGCTCGGCTGCCCTCAGGCCTGGGGCCCTCAAGTAGCCGCTGCCGCCCATCCTCAGAGCCACCAGCCCCAAGTGGGGAAGTGGTGCCCAGGGACAGTCCTCCTGCTTCAGAGGCGTCTGCCCCGGAGCCTGGCTACATCAACTACACCAAGTTGCACTATGTGTTGCGGTCTGGGGAAGGGACAGAACCTGAGGATGGTGAGGGGGTTTCCTGGGACAGGCTCTGGGATGGGGTAGTCCCAGGAGGACCCTTGGCCTGCTCCTACCTTCTGCCTGCCTCCCCAGAGTTTGAGGATGACAAGATCTCCCTGCCCTTTGTGGTGACTGACCTCCGTGGCCGCAACTTACGGCCCATGCGAGAGCGGACAGACATGCAGGTGGGTAGCCACGGTGTAGGCCATAGGTGACCTGTGGGGTGGTTGGCACTACCTACCCCTAGCTCTCTGACATCTGTCACCAGGGCCAGTACCTGACAGTGGAGCAGCTCACATTGGACTTTGAGTATGTCATCAACGAGGTCATCCGCCACGATGCCACCTGGGGTCACCAGTTCTGCTCTTTCAGTGACTATGATATAGTCATCCTGGAGGTGAGACTAGGGCACTGCAGGAGGCTGGGGTGTTCCCACTATTGGACCTCATCTGTAACTGTCACTGCCTGCTGCCCAGGTCTGCCCAGAAACCAACCAGGTCCTGATCAACATTGGCCTGCTGCTCCTAGCCTTCCCAGCCCCCACTGAGGAGGGCCAGCTTCGGTAAGTGGCAGGGCCCTTGGCTAACTCTCACATGGTGGTCATACACAGACAGACCCTTCAGGGCAGGGTGTAAAGGGTGAGCAGACAGGACCTGGAGTGCCTATCCTGGCACTGGTGCATTGGCAAGCCAGTGCAGGAACTCACTGGCCCACCCTCTTGTCCTCCACCGCCACAGACCAAAGACCTACCACACCAGTCTAAAGGTGGCCTGGGACCTCAACACGGGCATCTTTGAGACAGTCAGCGTGGGTGACCTAACCGAGGTCAAAGGGCAGACCAGGTGAGGCAGGACAAGAGTGGGTTGCCAGGGAAGCTTGGCTGGTTGTCAGGGAAGCTTGACTGAAAGGCTCCTGTTCACTCATCCCCCTGGCCCCCAGTGGCAGTGTCTGGAGCTCCTACCGAAAGAGCTGTGTGGACATGGTCATGAAATGGCTTGTGCCGGAGAGTAGCGGCCGCTATGTCAACAGGATGACGAATGAGGCACTGCATAAAGGTAGGGATTGGGCATTACACTTACCTTACCCTGGATTCTAGGGCATGCTGGAAGTGCCAGGGGTGTCATAGACAGAGTGCCATCCAGCTGGGGGTTTACTCAGGGTATAACCGTAGCTGGAAAAGGGAGCCTGTTTTGGGACTTTCTGGGTCCAGTTAGGCCATGGATGTTTTCTGCAGGACTGGACAAGTGGATCATGGTTCTGTGTGTCTTCCTCTGCAGGGTGCTCACTGAAGGTTCTGGCTGACAGTGAGCGGTACACTTGGATTGTGCTGTGAGGGCTGGACTGCCCTGGACCCTGACTCCAACTACCTCCGCGGGCCCGGGAGAGGACCGCCTTCCTGGGCTGGCCCTACAGGGGCCACAATTGGCACTAGTGTTAGGTTGCGGGATGGGACTGGTACAGCAGCCTCTGGTGGCCCCAAGAGTCTGGATGTGTCTTTATTTATGCCTATTTAAGTTGGGAAAGGGCAGAGGGAGGGCCTCTCAGGCCTGGCCTGCCCCAGCAAAGCCCAGTCCTGCTTCCTGTGCTCTGGCCTCTTTCCTTGGCTGCAAGTGTAGCCCGTTAGGGAGGCCCAGTGGCTCCAGCCTCCCTTACCTGGGGTGGGAACCCTGTGGCCACTTGGCCTTGTTCTTCATGTACTAAATGCTTTATTTCTGAGCCTGGCTGGTGTTCTCTTTCTGTCCTCAACACACAGGGTTGTCGTCCCCCCCAACCTTGATAGTCATCAGTAGACAAAGATCACAGCAGTATTTATTGTTTTAAGAAAGACTACAAAAAGGTAGAAAACAGCACACTAAACTACCACGCGCATGGATACTTTCACCACTGGGAAGGGAGGCCCCATGGGGAGTGTGCAGGACCACCCCAAAAGCTGTAGCACGCGGAGCACACAAAATAGTGATTTCTATACAATAGGCCAGATTTCCTTTTTTTTTTTTTTCCATAAACATCTATCACAGATTGAAGACACTGAGAAAACGGGAACGGATAAGGCCATGATGGTTGGAAAAAAACCCAACGAGTTACTGACTCCGCTCAAGCGGCACTCACTAATCACACAATAGTTACAGGGGGCAGGGGCACGGCACAGAGGAGAAGCGTCTCTGGGAGCAGGTTTCGGTCACAAGCCGGTAGGGTGGAAGGCGCAGGGCGCGGCCTCAGGTCTGGAGCACCTGGCCCTGCAGCCAGCCGATGCTCCTCTTTGGAAGCTGGAGACCAGGGGCCCTTCACAATATGCCCCTCTCTGGGCTGCGGGGCCAGGAGAACCCAGCTCTGGAGAAGGTGCGACACCCACAGCTTTAATTGCACTTATACCAAGAAAGGGAGCAGTGGGGCTGCTGCTGCTGAGAGTGGGTGTCCCGGAGTGCCACCCACCTGCGCCTGACCGGGCTCGGGTCTGCCCGGGCAGGCTGTGCAAAGCCAGAGAGCAGAATAACTTAACAGTTCGCAGGGGAGGAGCCAGCCTGCTGCCCTCTGGGGTGGTGTAGGGGAACAGGGCTACGAGCTTGGGCAGGAGAGAGGGCACCTGGGCAGGTTCCTTAAGGCACGTCTTTTGTGTCAGGGTTTGCAGCTTCAGTTCTGCCCAGCCCAGCCCATGATTGTACCGGCTCCGTGTGAGGGGAGGCTTCCCTAGCCTTCCCTGTCACAGGGACCCTCTCCAGCTCTGGTGTGGGCTGGAAGGGTGACAGTAAAGCCTCAAAAGCTGAGGGACCGGACCCTGGCTCGGAGGGACTGACCCTGACCCTTGGAGGGAGAGTAGCTGCGGGTAGGTGGGTGGATGGGGCAGGGATGTCTCGGGCTTAGCTGGAGGGCAGGGCCTGCACGAAGAGGCCACGTGTGTCAGTCCGTGCCAGCTTCGCAGGTGGCTCTAGGGATTCTGGGCCCAGCGCAGGGGACTCGCTGCCTGCCGCCAGCGAGATGTCTTGTGGCAGCTCATCTTCACTTTCCTCTTCCTCCTCTTCCTCCTCGTCTGGAGCACAGGGAGCAAGCCCAGCTCAGCGAAAGACTGAAATTCTAGGGACACCTGGCCTCCCTGTCAGCATCCCCACCCCCGAATCCCAGGTCCTAGGTAGGGACATGCATTATTACCTTTGTCAGGATCCAAGGGATTCAGCGAGGAGGTCAGGTTTGCAAACTGGAAGAAAAAGAAAAAGGTTAGGATTCCACTGCCTGGAGTCTACCCAAGCCCCAGTACCTCATCGTGCGCACCTCTCCCATGACGGCGATTGGGGTCTCGCCCTTGGCCTGGGCCACACGGTGCTCGATCAGATAGTACATGTACTCATCATAGAGTAGCCGGATAAGGTGGAAGGAGCCGAAGCTGGCAGCGCTACGCAGGGTCAGGTCCCGGATTACCATGGAGCTGGGGGCAGTGACCAGAGACTGTCAGGCCTGCAGGGCTGTTTTCCCAATGTCTTTCATGAGCTGCAGGGCTTTGCCTAACGCGCTCACAACTCTTCACAAGCACACCGTTATAGGAAGGCTTTCTCACACACACACTGGTCTTCCCACCCCGCCCCCAGCCAGAACCCCGCAGTACAGGCGCGCACCTGTAGAAGGACCACTTGAGGAGGAAGAGCTTGGCAGCCTTGGGGAAGCCTGAACTGCCCTGGTAGGGCTTGAGCACCTGGCTCACGACGCCGTCCAGCCAGGCAGCCCATTGCTCCAGTGAGTTCTGCTGCTGCAGCGTCACTTTGAAGTCCTGCTCCAGACGCTGTACCACACGGTCCTCGCAGCGGCACACCCACGAGGCCTGCTCCTGGATGGAGCACAACAGCAGCCGCTCAGCTTTCTTGCCCGATGCCCCCCAACCCTGCCCCATCCCAGCCCCATTGGTGCTCGCTCACCTGCACATTTGCGAAGTCCACACGGTTGAGGTCGCTCAGCATCTGGTTGATTTGCGCGGTATTCTGCAGCACGGCCCGCGCTGCCTGTGCCAAGTGGTTGAGTGACGTGTAGCGCCGCAGCGTCTGTGCAAAGGCGCCGGCTGCTGCCACCTGCACGGGAGACAGTAGGCTACTGGCTTCCACACAAACCTTGCCTGGCCCAGACTCACCTGTTGCTACCCAAACACAAAGTCAGAAGGGGTGCATTACCGCTTCTGTTTGGAGACCAAGGGTGGACCTCCAGTACTGGTGTGGGTCAAACACGCTGTGCCAACGGGGACTACTATTTTTCTATTTATTTTTTTGGTTTTTCGAGACAGGGCTTCTCTGTGTAGCCCTGGCCATTCTGGACCAGGTTGGCTTTAAACTCAGTGATTCAGCAGCTTCTGCCTCTTGAGTGCTGGAATTAAAGGCATGTACCACCACCGCCAGATATTTTTCTATTTATTTACTTTATGTTTGTGTGATGGCCCACGTATGAAAGTCAGAGGGCAACTTGTGGTTGTTGATTCTCTTCGTCTACCATGAGGGTCTGGGATCAAGTTCAGGTTATCAGGCAGGGAAGGCAAACACCTTTATGCTCAGAGCCATCTCCCTGGCCCTGGCATTTTTTACTCTGTGTGTGTGTGTGTGTGTGTGTGTGTGTGTTGGATCCATATGAAGTCTGTATTCCAACACTGAGATTCACTGCACAGCACAAAGTCACTGGGGTGTTTTTGGTTTCCCCCCTCTGAGGCAGTGTCTCATTACACAGCCCGGACCAGGCTCAGACCCTTGGGGGTCCTGTCTTATCCTCTGTGCTGGGGTTACAGCTATGCATCTTCATGCCACCTCATGCCACTTGCAATGACATAACACAAAGCCCTGCCCCTCTGGTGCTGAGGCTGGAACCCAAGGCCCTGCACAAACTAGGCAAATGTTGTCCCATTGAGCTCTATATGCAAGGGTAAATTACTGCTTCAATCAGAGCAGCCTTGGATCTCTGCTCCATGAGGGTGCCCATCACCATGAACCCCACTTTGCCATCAGCCCTTAATGAATCACACCACATGAACCAATGGCTTTGTGCGGCTCATCAATCTGAAGACCTTCCTTCTGTACCTGCGACGCTCGCCACCCTTCCCTGTCTTTCTGTCTAGGTGAGGGTGACACAGACACCCAGCTCCGGGCTGGAGGTGCAGCACAGTGGTAGAGTGCTTACCTACCTACTGTGCATGAGGCCCTGGGTTCCATCTCCAGCACCAGATAACAGGAAGTAGACACCAGAGCAAGCGCATCTTGGTGGATGGAGCATCAATGAGGTGCTATCTCCTTATATATAAAGAAAACAAAAATCTCTCTCTGAAGAGCTAAGTTACTTTATTCAGTCAAGAACAGAGCTTCCATTTGTGTGTGTGGTTTTTTTCTTTTCTTTATTGGTTTTTTGTTTTTTTTTTTTTTTGGTTTTTCGAGACAGGAGCCTGTCTTGGAACTTGCTCTGCAGACCAGGCTGGCCTCAAACTCACAGAGATCTGCCTACCTTTGCCTCCCAAGTGCTGGGATTAAAGGCGTGCGCCACCACTGCCCAGCTTGTTCGTGTGGTTTGAGACAGGGGTCTCTGGCCTTGCACAGGAGCTACAGGTGTGGCCACCATTCACTATGCTGTTTCAGAATTCAGTCTTGCTGGGCATGGTGGGGGCATACCTTTAATTCCAGGACTGAACTCAAGACCAGCCAGGGCCACATAGTAAATAAGACTCTGCCTCAGCCAATCAGTCAGTCAGTCAATCAATCAATAATGTTTTAAGTGTTGAAACCCTGGGAGCCTCTCAGAAATGGGTCCAGCAGGTGTACAGTATAAGACAAGCCTGGAGCCAGCCCTAAAGCCCTTGAAAGGAAAGAGCCTTCACAGGCACACAGGAGGTATGCAGACGAGTCTTCCCTGCAATGCTGCAGCCTGTCTGCCCAGTCCAACCCTCACCTTCACCCGCAGCATCTCCTCAGGGATGTTCACCATGGCATGGGTGAGCCAGCTCTCCAGGCTCTTGGCAAAGTTCCGGATTGCTTGGGTCAAGGCACCTGTGGAGGATGGGGTGCTGGTCAGGGTGGGTGGGGCACCTTCTGGGAAGAGGCACAGTCACCGGCACTCACTGGGGATGGGCCGCAGAACGTCAGGGATGAGGATCTCCACCAGGCCCTGGTACAGCACATTGTCACAGTGCTTGGTCCACTGCAGCACGGGCTGGAACTTGGAGAGGAGCACCAGACTGGCTCTGGGCAGCCGCTTCTCTGCCTCATCATGCCTGTAGGAGCCCACCCAAAGTCCAGTCAAGGGCATGTGTAACCCCTACATGCAGGGTCGCCCCCTTCCAAGCCCTGGGGACTCACACGGCCAGCGGTGGCGCCTCGTTAGGCTGGCTAAGGTTATATCTCCAGAAGGTCTTCCATAGCGTTTCCACCAGTGTGAACTGGAGATTTACCATGACATCCACAATGGCCTGCAGGGACAGGACTTCACAATGGGGAATGGGGCAGGGCCAGCATGGGGCTTCCGGTCAAGGCAGAAACCAGCTGCATTCAAGGCTGGCACACCCACCCACCCACTCACCATCTGACTGCCCTACCTCACAGTGTTCCCGGTACAGGACCTGGAAGGCCTTGATGTCCCCGGGGCCGACGCCCTCAGGCAGCACTTTGCCCTGGAGGTCCAGTTCAACAAAATCAGGGAGACTCCTGGAGGCATCTAGGGGTAGGGGCAACATGAGGCCATGTCCACCTGCCGACCTCTCTTGCTGCCTCGGGGGTCCTAGCCACCTGTCATCTTCCCAATGTGTCATC
Source organism: Myodes glareolus (assembly GCF_982192425.1). NCBI lineage: Eukaryota > Metazoa > Chordata > Mammalia > Rodentia > Cricetidae > Myodes > Myodes glareolus. The sequence continues at coordinate 12,364,186 of NC_142047.1, read as the reverse complement.
CCCATGTATGCAGTGGATGATGAGGCTCAAGCAGGGTAAGCTACTGGCCCAAGGCCCCATGGCCTCCTCCACAGAGCATATGAAGTGCTTGTCCTGGCCTGCTGAGTGCTGCTTCGGACTGCTCCTTAGACACCAAGTGTCAGGCAACTTCTTTGCCAAGCAAGCAGGGGTCTAAAGGCCCTATTAATACCACAGGGACAGTGTTCAGGGTTAGCATGGGTCAGCAGGGCCACTCTTGACTAAGCATCATGTCCCACATCTCCCTTCACGCCCCAGCCACTGTGTCACTGTGTGGCCGTGTGATAGTGTTACCACTTGCTTTCCCCTTGTTGCATCTTTTGTGTGTGTAGAGACTGAACACACACCCTGGTTCACACTTGCGCTCTCAGTTACTAATCCTAGTCACATGGACACAGAGCTGAAGACTAACAAGGATGGACCGCCTGTCATGTTAGAGGACCACTGTTGGACCATCCAAGGCATTACCTGTTGGTGTGGGATTCAGCATTACCAGGCTGTACTGGGCGCACAAACAGAAACATTACAGAAAGGAATGGGATCTCAGCACTGTGGAGGTTGAGGAGAAGACTCATGAATTCTAGATCAGCCCTGATTATACAGTGAGACCTGGTCTCTAAAGTACAGGGTGGGCTAGGCACAGTGGCGCACACCTTTAATCCCAGCTCTGAGGAAGCAGAGGCAAGTGAATCTCTGTGAGCTGGAGGCCAGCATGGTCTACATAGTGAATTTCAGACTAGCCAGGACTATATAGTGAAACCCTGTCTAAATGCCCACCCACAAAATGGGGTTGGGAGATCTTAGAGAAGGTTTCTGGGGATAGAACAATCCCACAAGGACAGACTCCCCTATGGGCCCTCCTGAGTCCCCGGCAGGCTGCACTGCCCTGCCCATCGGCTCTCACCCAGGAACTGCTGGTACTGCTGCACCTGGGCGCTGATGTCTGACAGCCCTGTGCTCTGCTGCCCCACGGCAACACCGTTGGCCACGCCCTCCATCTTCTGGATGGGCTTGAGCCTGGAGGGGAAGGGGTAGTGGGGTGGCTGGTGGGGTGATGGGCCAGCTGGGATGAGGGGGTTAAGCCACCTGGTGGGGGGGGTAAGCCCAGCTGTGTGGGGATGAGGTTCTTGAGGGAATGGGCTGGGTGGGGGATGGGTAGCAGGTGAGGACTGATGGAGGGTGGTTGGTAGTAAGTGATGGGTCACCTGGAAGGGATAAGTCACCTGGGGAGGGGATGGGCAGGGTGATGAGAATTGCCTAGGGCATGGTCAAGTGGTATGGTACAGCCGCCTTCGCAGCTCCTGCTCAGTCCCAGAGCAGGAGGCTCCTACCTCTGTTTCTGGGAGAAAGGCTGGCCTCGCATGGCCATGTGTTGCTGGTCCTCCATCAGCCGCAGCAGGGGCGAGCTAGCTTTGATCCGTAAGCCATAATAATGGTACTTGGAGTTGCCCCTGGGAAGAAGAGGTGAGGTGCTTTACCAGTTGGGCAAGATATTGGGGGGTCTCACACAGCTTTCCTCTCACTTAGGGGCCTGGACAGAAAAAGGTACCCTGCTGAACTGAAGAAGAAAGGCTATCAGGTACCAGGACTGAGGACAGGGCAGCAGGAGTCACTGCTTACTGCCAACTCTGACACCAAGCAAGCTCATGGCTGTTGGTCGTAAGGGCATGTGAGGCGCTTATACTGAGCATGTAACCCCAGTTTACCCTAACCCTTTGGAGGGTGTTCCTGAAAGCTTGGACAGACATGAGAAAGCTAAGACAAAGATCAAGTACATCACAACGACAGTATGAATGAACGAATGAATGCATGGAATGATGCCCAAGCTGCTAACTGCAAGAGAGACGAGTGGGGCCAAGGGATAACCGAGTAAGGAGATGGAGGAAGAACAGGAACAGGGAGATGCAGCAGGAGCAACGTCCCGAAGGCAGGCACAAGAGGCAGGGCTGCGTGGAGTGAGCATCAGCAAGAGGGTTCTGGCCCTGTGGTTCGAGACCGTTGGAGTTGAGGTGGGTCATATGGGCAGAGAGCATATGCCCTTGGGGCCCAGGGCAGCTGAGGGCGGGGGTGGGGCAAACCTGGTGCCCAGGCGGCGCGTGCGCAGACCCATGAATACCGAGCGGATGAGCTTGCCGAAAGAGGCGGCATTAACGGGCTCCAGCTTCTGCTCCTGGCAGTGCAGCAGGTAGTGGCAGTAGAGAGTGCTCCGTGGCAGGCTCACGCCCTCGGCGGTCTCATAATTGTCCAGGAGCCACTGGACCTGGGGACGAGAGGACAGGGCAGTGCTGACAGTCCTTGGCATCCTCTGAGACCATGTGGCTCTGAAACTACTTTCAGTGTGGATCAGACAGCCACCCTGGCCGGCTGTAAGGCACAAGTCCTGTCACGGTATTCCTGGGAACTACAGTCTTTCAAAGTTTCTAGAACAGCCAGCACTGACCAATACACTTGCCACTCGCCACCTGCAGCTACCTAAAGACAAAGCTGCTAATATGGGAGGAGTGAAAACCAGTCTCCTGAGGTCACAGCCTAGGAGTCCATCTAGAAGTGACATTATAGAGACAGATAAGAGATTCATGGTTCCTGAGGGAGACAGAAGAGGGTAAATATGAAGAGGTGAGATCTCTGAGGGTTAAACAGCCTGCAATTCCCCCCACATTGCTCCAACAGAACCTAGTACCTCACACAAGGTAGACAAGCCTTCACTGTATACCGACTGTGGCAGGTTTCTCTCCACATTTACAATCACATACAGCAAGCGCGGTACTCCCAACATTGGGGAAACTGAGGCAGAAGGATCACAAATTCAAGGCCATCCTGGACTACAAAGGGAGATCTGTCTCAAAAACAATAGACAGAAACCACCCCTGGTAGCAAACTAAGATTTCTGGATTGGATGCTGTCTGTTAGAGAAGTGGGACTGAGCAGGGAGCCCAGGAAAGTGTGCAGTGTGCATTTCTCAGTGCCTTTTTATTAAAACTACTTTTTGTTTATGTGTGCGCTTAAGGGTTCATATGAGCGGACAACAGGAACAGGTGTGGGGCGGGAGCGTGTGTGTGCAGACCAAAGGTTGACAGCTGTTTGTCTTCCCCAGCTGCTGCCTGCTTTGTTTCTGTTGTTTTTATTTCATATGTATGAGTGTTTTGCCTACATGTATATCTGTGTACCATACATGCCTGGCCTCCATAGGAGCCAGAAGGGGGGGTGTCAGATCCCCTGGAATTAGAGTTACAGACAATTAAGAACTGTCATGTGGGTGCTGGGAATTGAACCCAGGTCCTCCAGAAGAGCAGTCAGTGTTCCTAACCACTGAGCCAACTCTCCAGCCCCACCCCACCTTGTGTTTTTGAGAAAGCATCTCTCACTAAAGTCTGGCTGGCTATGAGGCACCTCTCTGCCCCTGCAGAGGCGCTGGGGACTCGAACTCAGAACCTCCCGCTTTCACAGCAAACCCTCGATCACAGGGCCATTTCCTAGCCCCTTTCTGTCAACTGTTCTTGTTAATGTTCCTTTATTTATTCTGTGTGAGGAGGGAATGCATGTGGAGGTGAGAGGAGCTAGTTCTTTCCTACCACATCAGTTCCAGGAACTGAACTCAAGACAGTCAGTGCCTTTATCCACTGAGCTGCCTCGGCAATCTGTGTGTCTACAGAAAGAAATCCATGCTCTGTGTCGTCCCCCCCCCCACCGCTTCCCACTTATTATCATCCTGCTCCTGACTCCCCAGTGCTGGGATCGTGGCACATGCCACCCAGTCAGTGCATGCTGTCGTTTTTATAGCTTCCTGTGAATCTAATTCTTTTAAAACAGGTACCTGGAAAAAGAAAAAGAAACCAAAAAACCGCACAACACACTTTCTCAGTGCCCTTAGTCATGTGGGCTCAACAGCACACAGGGCAAGGGATGTCTGCCCCAGGCTCGAAGAACTCCGCCTCCTCAGAATCTGCTCATTCTGCTGGCATGTGTGGGGTTTTGTTTTTGTTTTATTTTTATTGTTTGGTTTGGTTTTTCAAGATAGGGCATCTCTGTGTAGCCCTGGCTGTCCTGGAACTTGCTCTGTAGCTGGCCTCAAACTTACCGAGATCAGCCTGCTCTGCCTCCCAAGTGCTGGGATTAAAGGCATGCGTCATCACACCCAGTGGCATGTGCATTTTAAGCAGTGCCTGAGGACCCACAGGGCTGTGAAATCACATGGTTCATAGCAGTCTTCTAAAACAGACTAAACAAACTAGTGAAGACAGCAAGCAGGGTGCCCTGGTATGTAGGGGATGTGTCTGTGGGAGAAGGGGGAGACAGGTGTTCTGACCCAACCCACAGTTCCTATTGGCTGGCCTGACTGGGGCTGGAATTCAGCACCACCAACACTAACTCTAGGAGCCCACATCACCAATTCTGACTAAAGACATTTTGGGAGTTGTCCCCAGAGCGTCACACAGCAGATGAGCGTCACCTAAGGCTACACTGCATAGGACATCGGGGCTCCTGGTCAGATGAGCACTGGACCACGACCACAGAGCTATACCCTGATTATAGCCAAGGACCCCACTCCCACCCCGAGTGCGCACCTCCCATTTCCTCTAAGTAGGGCTGCATCACTTACTGTGGCTGGTGAGGCACGGGTGGTGTGGGAGTAAGACTGGCTGGCGTTGCCTAGCATATAGCCGCCTTGGATCACGTAGGTGCCTGCTCCACCGCTGCCGCCGCTGCCGCTGCCGCTGCCACTGCTGCCACCTCCCCCGCTGCCCCCTGCACCCACGCTGCTGTTGCTGGCCCCAGCCTCGCTGCTGGAGGAGCTGGCGACAATCGGGCTGCCGGACACATACATGGGCACTGAGCCGCTGCTGGCCACAGTCTGGGAAGTAGCGGGTGTGCTGACCTGGGGGGCTGTGCCTGAAGCCTCATAGTAGCTGGTGCCTGCTGGCTGTGTGTAGATCGGCGTCTCAGGGTAGGGGTAGGTGCTAGAGCGGCTGCCGAGAATCAGACATGAGGCCATGATCAGTGAATCTTGTACAGGAAGTAGAGGTTCCAGGGGAGGACCAGAGAAGCCACAGAACACCAGTGTGGCTACCTTCACATATAAGGGACTGGGGATGGCCTAAGCACTTAATGAGCAACCACTTTCTTGTTTTTTTCCTAAAAAAAAAAAATATTTCTTTATATTTATTTACTACGTGGAGAGGGCACACATAGACCACAGTGTATGTGCTGAGGTCACAGGACAACTTGCGGGAGCTGCAGCTCTCCTTCCACCACGTGGGTCCTGCAGATCTAACTCAGGTCGTAAGGTCTAGAAGCACATGCCTGCTGAGCCATCTTACGGGCCCTCTGTGGGTGACTTTCACTGGCCTGTGCAGCAGTCTGGGACAAGTGTCACTTTCCTTACTGCAGAAGTGGAGGAGATACGGTGGGGTCCAGATTGTAAAGTACAATACATACTTGCTGTCCTCAGCAACAACAAGTAAGCTCTGGGTTGAGGGGAGGGAAATCCAGAGGACTGTGGGCAGGCAGAGGAGTGCTTGTGCCGCCCACCTCTTCCTGGCAGGGAGCTGCCCTTCAACCTAGAGCATGTACTAAGGGACTGCCCTGTAACACAAGCTGCAGCTCAGCTGTGCACCCGCAGGAAGACATCAGGAACACCTGGCCCACTTTTGGAGGCTGAAAACTGAAGAGGGCTAGGGCAGGGTGAGGAGAATGAAGATGGCCGCCTTGCAGTCCTCCTAAACCAGGCACCAGTGGACAAGCAGAGACAAGAGGTTTGAATGGTAGCTAAAGACCACCCTAAGTGCAGGTAGAGGGCTCTTTGGAGAGGGGACAGGCAGAGCCTGTTTCAATCTTTGAGCCCTCTCAAAATGTCAGTGATTAAGACATGAAAACTTGAGTCAGGCAGATAGCTCAGTAGGCAGGGGTGCTTCCCAACAAGCCTAAAGACCTAGTTTTGAGTCCCAAATCGCACATAGCAAATAGACTCCAATGTTGGCCTTTGTGCTGCACTTACTACATGGTGCATGCACACACACACACACACACACACACACACACACACACACACGAGGGCTAGTAAGATGGCTCTGGGCTGATAGATGCATGCCAGCCACCATGCCAGGCTCCTATGTAGGCTTGAGATCTGACCTTAGTAAGCAAGCAATTTACTAATTGAGCCATCTCCCCAGCCCCCAAGGAAAATTTTGAGACAGAATAATCAGCCTGTGTTTCTGAAAAAAAGAAGTGGATCATTTCTTTCTTATTTTTGGCTTTTTGGAGACAGGACCTAATTGTGTTAACTAGCCTTCAACTCAAGATCTTGCTGGAGACTAGCAAGATGACTCAGGAGGTAGGAGTGTCTGTTACTAAGCCTGAGGAACTATGTTTGACCCCTGGGACCCATGGGATGGAGAGAAAACAAACTCCTCGGGTTGGTCTTGAGCTCCATGTACACCATGACACATACATGCCTTCCCCTTGCACATAAATAAATCAATGTAATAAAAAAAAAATCCTCCTGTCTGTCTCCCCAGTGCTGCTGAAACAGGACAGTTTTACACTCAGAGCATTTCTGGGTAGTAGCAAAGAAACAGGATACTCTGTAGGACACTAAGGGTCAGATCTGAGAACTGAAGAACTGCTTTTTCCTGCTTAATATAGATAAATTTAGCCAGGCAGTAGTGGTGAACACCTTTAATCCCAGCACTTCGAGGGCAGAAGACGAAGATCTGCCTGTCTCTGCTCCTGAGTGCTGGGATTAAAGGTGTGTGCCACCCCCTAGCAAAAAAGAAAAACTTATATTGTAAAAATATATGTATAAATATCTATATATATCATATGTATACATACATGTATGTTCTTTTCCTTATCCCTTCTAAAACAGAAATTCATCTAACCACATAGCCTGTAACTAGTGGAGGAGCCTTCCCAACTGGTCAGTGTCCATTCTGCTACCAGCAGCCTATATTCCAGATAGGTGGCTGCCCCTGGGAAGTTCCCATGGAGCCTTAAAGGCCAGTTGGGAGCTAGAACTGTGGTCTAGCGCCCTAAACAGGTCTGCGCCCTCCCTCCGTCATTCTGTCCACTTACATGGCGCTGGCTGAGTAGCTGGCATCGCCACCCTCCACATACTGCACCTGGCTGGGGTACACATGTGGGACAGGCACCTGCTGCAGCTGCTGTACCTGAAGCAGGAGGAAGAGCGGGGCAGTGGGTCAGCGCTGGCCACACCCAGTCTCCCTGATCCCGAGATAAACCCCAGGTGGAAAGGTGCGCATCAGGGTTCTCTGAACAGTATGGGCCAGTGGTGCAAACTGAACAGGGAAGGCTCAGGCCTTGGCCTCAGCTGTGGCTGAGAAACGGGAGGTGCTGGGAGTCTCCGCTTGGGTTGGGAACAACAAAGAGGTTGTGGATGCTGATGGGCAAGGGAAGGGACACGAGATGGATTCTACAATGGATTTGGAAGGTGGAAAACACAGGCACATGTGTGTCTTGTTTTTAATTAAAAACAGGGCCTGAGGGGCTTCTGGAAACCTGAAAGTTTCCCAAGCAGAATATTCAGGGTGGAGCCTGGAGCGGGATCGGTTCATGGATTGAATCTGAAATGACTGACACCACCTTAGGGGCGGGTACTGGATAGCCCACCTCCACCCCCAACCCTGATTTGCAGGGGCGCAGTCTAGTACTCAGTTCCTGAGGCAGAACCTGGAATGACTGACAGCACCTTGGAGGGCGGGACAGACGTCTCACCCCTCCCTCCTCGGAGTGCAGGGGCGGAGCCTGGGGGCCTGGACTTGGCTTAGAGGCGGGGCCGAGACGGCCCGGCGGGCGGGATGCCCCGCCCCGCCCGCCCTCCGACCCCCCGCTGTGCGCCCGTGGTTCGCCGCCACCTACTTTGAGGGCGGTGCCGAACACTAGCACCTGGGGTATTCTGTGGATCCTGACCCTCAGGTCGGGGCTGGCTCGGGCCGAGAGCCCCGGCAGTGGCTCGAAGACTACCCTCTGCTGCGGCAGGAGCAGGTGTGGGGGCAGCACGCCCACCAGCTCCACCCACTGCTCCACGCCCGGCTCGTAATGGGGCGGCGGCTGCTCAGGGCTGCCTAGCTGCGAGGCCTCGCCACAGCACGCTGGCCCGGGCCCGGGAGGCCGGGGCGGCGGCTCCGGCGGCGGCGTGGGCCGGGGTTCTCGCTGCTCTGCCTTCCTAGCGGGAAACTGACTGCCTGAGCTCTGGAGGATAAACAGAGACACTGGGGGGTCACCGGGCTGTGTGCACACGGCCACCCGGCTGAAGATTCCCCACCTGGTGTCTTGTTAGGGACGTGAGGAATGGACTGGGCAGTATCAGAAAGAAGCGGGATTCAAATCCAGACCTCTCTTAACAAGCCCCTTGTCCTGAGCTCAGGTGACAGGATGGGGATTGAGAATGAAGTCAGCTGCCCAAGGGCCCTCGGAAAGCCTGACTTGCGCAGGTCTTCAAATCTCGAGGGCTCCCATTGTCTCCGCCCTTCCGGGCCCCAAGATGGCTCCATTCCTCCCTCGGGATTTGGTGCCTGTACCCCCAACCACAGCCCAGCACCAGTCGGACTGCCCCGACACAGAGAGATGAGACACGCACCTCTTGAGCAACGTGAACTGGCTGTAGTCCCTGCACGGTCAGCTGCTGTACCGGGCCAGCTTTGGTCTGTGGAGTGGCCTGGACTACTGACCTCTGGGAAAAAAGAGGCAAGTCTGACTATGGTAACCATGGCAACCAGGGCAGCAAGTCCCATGCATGCTTGGGAACCTCAGATCAGCCCTGTAGGGAAAAGGCTGCCATTTCCCCAGGCAGAGGACAGCCTTTCCCTGTGGGGTCTAGCAACACAGGCCTTCCAGGTTCCTTACTGCCTGACTCTTGGCTATCTGGAGGTTCAGAGTGATTCTAGCCCAAGGTGGAAAGAATCTGTGAATCCTTTGGGTTGGGTGGTTTCTGTTTCCTCTAGGGAAGAGTCTCTATGGCTTTGGCCGATTTGAGATTTTTCAGCCCAGTACTGGGGAACTTGGGGCCTTATGCATGCTAGACAAGCCCTCTACCACTGAGCTAAATCCCCAGCACTTTTTCTCAATTTTTATTCTGAATCAGGGTCTGACTACATTGCCCAGGTGGCCTTGAAGTTGAGCTCTCCTGGCCTCAGCCTCTCAAGTAGCTTAAACTATGAGGGCACACAAAATCTGTCTTGTCCTGTTTTTTGAGGCCAAGAATTCCAAAAGTTAAGCAGTTAACAAGGACAAACAAGACCACCCTTGCCTCTTGGTCTGCTCGGGCCACTGTGGCTGGTACTGGGGAATTTGGCTTCCTCTGGAAGGTTGGGCACATCCTGAGCATGGTAGACTTGAGAGATGGTTCAATGGTTAAGAGAACTGGCTGTTCTTCCCGAGGACCCAAGTTCAATTCCTAGCACCCACATGGCAGCTCACAACTGTCTTTAGCTCCACTTCTAGGTACACACACGGTACAGACATACATGCAAACAAAACACCCGTACACATTAAAAACAGAATTAAAAACCTGAGGCCTCACCCTGACACTTCAAGAATAAGCAAGTACTTGGCCTTGGTACCTCCCCTCCCCCAATAAACTGGCATAAAGAGGCCAATGTGTGTTCTTGCTTTTTGGTTTTGCAGAGTCAATATAGAACCCAGGGCCTTGGCATGATGGGTAAGGGCTCTACCCAGTACACCCCCAGCCATCCTGAGGTAGGTTTTCTCTTTCTTTACTGTGTGTGTGGCATGTGTGGAAGTAGAGGATAACTTGTAGGAGTCCTGTTGTCATTCAGAGCTCAAGGATGGAATTCAGGCTGTCAGGAAGCCAGTGTCCTTTACCCACTGAGCTGTTTCCCTGGCCTATCAATGTGAGTTTTCAAAGCCAGAACATGACCTCTGAGGTACTTTACAAGTGTCACAGCCAGGGACACTGAATCTAGATAGAGCAGAGACTCTTGTCACATGCCCACATGGTAGGCTGGAACTGGACCATCTGCTTGGCTCTAACAGGTCAGGAACACAGACCGAGATGGCTACTTGGCCTAAACCCCTAGCCCTAGCTACTGCCCGCCCTAGCCAGGCACCTCTTGGGTGACAGGGACGCTCTGCTGGACGCTGTGGACCTGTAGTTGCTGCACAGTGCCCGCAGGAGCCCCAGCTGTCTTGCTGGTGGAGTTGGTGGCCTGCACTGGTGACCTCTGTAAGAGAACAAATAGGAACAACGTCAGGGCCGGCCTGGGTTGTATCTGGGGCACCTAGGCTCTAACAAACCTGCCTGAGAAGGACTCTTTGGAGAGGGTGGGATAGCCCACAGCAGCCGTAAGCATAAGCCTCTGTAGGGAGGAGCGGCAGGGTTTCCAATCTTTCCATGGGGATCAAAGTCCACTTGTGGCTTCCACAATCAGAAGGGGTACAGCGAAGGTGAGAAGGAAGAGGCTGGGAGCTTTCCTCCAGTACAGTAATAACAAGTGGTATCTACCTTCACATCTGCTGCCCCACCACGTGCTGCCGTGCAGTGGATGCTTCTGATCCCCATTTCCCAGGGCCACACAAGTGGGTGGGCTTGTGTTAGTCTGGGGCATGCAGCACTAGGATAAACTGTAATTCTGATAAGAGGGAGCAGATGAATGGCGGATTTCATCAGCTTTTTCTGAGACAGAGTCTCAGTATCAAACTTGTTAGCACCCCATCTGAAATCCTCCTGCTTCAGCCTCTCGAATGTGGGTATGTGGCCACACATCCAGAACGATTAGCTCTGTTAGACACAGAAAATACCGGCTGCAAGGCCAGGAGACTCAGCTAAGCCTGGCATCTGACCCTGTATTCTTTTTTCTTTTTTAGGCTTTTGTTTTGTTTTGAAGACAGGATCTCACTATGTAATAGGTCAAGTTGTCCTGTAACTCACTATGTAGACCAAATTGGCCCCAAACTAATAGAGATCTACCTGCCTCTGCCTCCAGCCTGTGACCTTCAAACTCTTACTGGGGTGTGTGTCTTTCAAGGCCCCGATGAAGGACTCTATCTTCCCAAAGGTGGAAGAGGAGACTCCTTTTCTTTCTGAACTACAGCTCTCTCAACCTCAGCTCAGCTGCAGGGCCAGGTACTGGCTAGACAATCCCACCCAGGGTCCATGAAGCAGGGGTGCTAGGACTTAGGAGCTGCAAGTGAATTTAGTTCTCCATGTGAGGCCAGGCATTGTGGTGTACACCAGGAACCCAGCAATCAGGACTGAGACAGGAGGATCCAAAGTTAGGAGTCAGCCTTTTCTACATAGGAGTTTTGAGGCTGGGGGGAAGAAGCAAGAAAGAGGGGCTGGAGAGATGGCTCGCAGTTAAGAGCACTGAATACTCTTCCAGAGGACCTGGGTTCAATTCCCAGCACCCACATGGCAGCTCACAACTGTCCGAAAATGTAGTTCCACGAGATCTGACACCTTTCTACCAATGCACATAAAATAAAGATAAATAAATCATTTAAAAAAAAAAAAGAAGCGAGAAAGATGTCAGTGTGGCACCACCTACCTCAGAGGCAGAGTGCACCTGCTGGGCACTGTGCACCGTCAGGGAGACCTGGCCACCCTTTGTGCCCGGTGCTGTGCTCTGCACCACCAGGTGCTGTGTGGGGAGAGCCTGGAGTCAGGAAAAAAGCGAGCATGGTCACCAACGTTACCAGCCACAGCCAAGCTTTTGATTTTGTTTTCCTGTGCTAGGGATAGAACCTGGACCTCATAGACACCACTGCCACCACTGAGCCCCATGCCAGTCCCTAGCAACCTCACTGAGCACCTGAGCATTAGGAACATTCTAGGCACTCCATGCCTGTCAGCTCAGGAACTGCCCCTCATCCCAACACAGCACAGTATGGCTCTACCCTATAGCAGGTGACACCCAGGCTCATGGGCGGTGAAGGGCTTATTGAGCCCTGAAACCAAATAGCAAAGCCAGAGTTGGTTCCTGGCTCAGAAGGCATGCGGAATGTGTACTAGAGTCCAGCGTGGGATGCATGCTTGTAATCCTAAAATCAGGAGTTCAAGGTCATACCCCACAACATACAGAGTTTCAGGTCACATGAGACCGTATCTCAAAACAGCCCCCTCAAAGAGAGAGAGAGACACACACACACACACACAGAGAGAGAGAGAGAGAGAGAGAGAGAGAGAGAGAGAGAGAGAGAGAGAGAGAAACACATTGTTGTCCTTAGAGTCTGCTAGTACTGGGCTGGGGTATGGCTTGGTGGTAGAGCACATGTTTAATATGCTCCAGTGCTGGGTTGCAGCATCAGTATTCTAGCACAGTCCAAATAGGAGCTGACAAACTAGAAATGGTCAAAGGCCCCAGCACCAGACTGCGGCCTTCTTGGACTTGACTGAGAGATGCTGGGGCTGGACCCACAGGTTCCCTGCTATCTCCTCCCCAGTTCTCAGTACAAGTACAATACTCCTGAGGCTGCTTGGACATCAGCCCCTAGGGTATCTGATCTTGTCTGCAGAGAACACTGCCCAAAGCCAGGAGCTGGGGCAGCCTATGGCTGAGGCTCATGTGTGGGGACAGGCAGGCTGGCAGCAGGGAACTGGCTCTCTACCCTGGGAGGCTAAAGCAGAAGCCTTACCTGCTGTGGCACCTGGATATTGGTAAGCTGCAGGGGTGACACGTGGCCTGGCTTAGCCTGCACACTTGCCTGGACCAGCAGCCGCTGTGGAGGCAAAAGAAAGGGGCTGAACTAGGGTTGCTTACCAAGAGGGTAGCTGCTGCCATATCCTGATGAGACAGGTAAACAAATGTTCATGGCAGGAAAATAGGGAGATCGCCTCCCCTCTCCCCAGCGAAGGCCATGTCCTACCTGCTGGCTGCCCTGCACCTGCTGTACCACCTGGGTGGGGACACCGGTCTGGCTTGCTGTGGAACTGGGGCTGGCCTCTGACACAGTCTCACTAGCTCGCATGGCACCTTCTGTGGGAAGAGGTTGGGAAGTCAGTTCTGCCTGCTGCCTCTGCCTCTCCAACAGTAAGTCCAACAGTAGAGGATGATGCAGCCTATAGTCCACCCTTAATGGGACCTGGCCTCTCCAAGTCCAGCCTGGCCTTTTCTTTTCTTTTTTTTTAATTGATTTTTATTGAGCTTTACATTTTTCTCTGCTCCCCTCGCTGCCTCTCCCCTCCCCCAAGGCCCCCATCCTCCCAGTTTACTCAAGAGATCTTGTCTTTTTCTACTTCCCATGTAGATTTAGATCTATCTAAATCTACTGTCTCTCTTACAGTCTGGCCTTTTCTAGCATCCATCAGAGGAACATGCATGATGGGATGAGGACCCAGAGGACCCAGGATCTTTGATATCTGGAATTAGCCTCCTGATTTTCTTGTTCTGAAGTTGTATGTCTGAGGAGCCTGTTCCCATAAAAACAGAACTATGGATATGGACAGGCAGTGGACTAAACCCCCTCCCCCTGGCTTAAAACCTGACAGCTCAGGAGGGGCCAAGGCACTGGGCTTCTCCTGGCTTCTTAGGAGACAAGGTGGTCAAAAGTGCCCCTAAGCCTTCCTTCCCTACCCGAATGGAGGGGAGGTAGCAAGGGGTTTAGAGCCCAAAGTGCAAGTACTTACGTTGGCAAGCAGCCAAGAAGAGAAGATCATAGAACATGGTGCCCCTGCCTGCTCCCAACTCTGCTGTCCAGCAGCCCCAGGAGGCCAGCACTACGGGAGCAGCAGAGTATGCAGGTGACTTTATACCTGCAACCTTGGGGAGCTAATCCCTGCCATGAGCTCAGAACTCATGCCCTCAGATAAACAATCTGCTTCATGCAGGCTGCGAGGGGGCTGGGGCAGGGCAGAAGGAAGGCTGGTACCCAGGGATGCTATCAGTCAGAGGCAGGTCATGTTTCGTACACATATTGCTAAGTGATTCATGGGGCAGCAGGGAAGTGGAGAGGGACACACTAGCTAAGAGAGTCTTAGCTGGGATGTCATTTGGCCTATTCCCTATATGTGGCCTAGCTTGTTCCTCAGCAGTTTAGGGGCCAAAGTCAGGTTGGGGCGGCCATGTGACTGTTCTCAGTCTCCAGTAGAGCCTAAAGGAACCAAGGCCTCAGGTCCATCTTCCTGGGATCTGGCAGTGGGCAAGGGGTAGGAGTCCAGAGGGGTTACCTAGCCTCCCACAGGGCTGAAGGGTTACATGGCAACAAAGGGTTATCAAAGAGAGGGCTGTGGATACTGATACTGTTTCTGGTGTACCAGGTGCTGCTCTAAGGGATTCTGGGCCTTTGGAGCCAGGACTTGCCTTTCTCACTCATTTGCACGTGGCAGAGACTTTGTATCACCCAGCTGGGGGGCCTGGCCTAATTCCCAGGTCTCCCTGAATGCCCACATTGCCCAACCCCACATACCAATCCCAAGTTGCTGGTCTTATTAGATGGGATCACACAGACTGGTTTAGGAAGCTGGGGGCTCTCAGAGACACTTCAAGGTTGAGGTTTCAAATACAGAGCTCATTCTCCATAATGGACACAGGAAAGGGGCCTGGCAAGGCAAGGAGACTGGCCCAGTCTGCCTCAAAGCATCCGAGTATGCACCAGATGTGGCCAGATGTGGGGACATTGTCAGGGCAAACTTCCTGTGGCTCTTTCCAGGTCTACTCGGATAGCTGCACCAATTCTAAGCAGTAGTAATTAGATTTTGCTGGAATCTTCCCTTAAAACTGCTTTAGGCGTATTTGGGCCCTCGAGAAGGAGCTCTCCTTCAGCCCATCTGAGTGAGATCCAAGCTGCACTGTCTGGAATACAGGGAGTCAGGCCTGGCCCAAGGATGGGTGCTGAACTGAGACCCATGGGCTTGCTGTTGCTCAGGGTGGGACGTTACACAGGGCACCTACAAGGTCCCGACCCTCTGCAGCTGCACACCTGGGGATCTGCTCCAAGCAGTTATCCGCCCTATCGTCACCTGCTGTGGGGTGGTCCTTAAGGCCTCAGACTCTCCCCTACCCATCAACACCAGGAGGGTGAATGGGCCAAGGGCTTCCTAATTGTGTTTTGGAAGGGGAGCTGGGAGGAAAGTAAGGGAAAATAGGGAGTCAAGGGACAGCTGTGCCTGTTAGCCACCTCTCTTCTGGGCATGTGCATACGCAAGGAGGCCCTGAAAGCTGGGGTTAGGAGCCAGAGCTCACCTCCTGCTTGGATCAGACAGTATATCTTGTCCATGTGGTCACTACTTCCTCCAGGCACCTGGCTCTCCCACCTGTCTACCTGGCCACCCCTCAGCTTAGAGAGAGCAAGCTAGTTCTTCAGGAAACTGAAGGCAGGCTCAGGAGGCTGAACCCTGGGAGCTTCACCAGCCAGGCCTCTCTTCCCCAAGGGTAGATAGACCTATCTGCCTCTCTTCTGAAAGTTCAGGGCAAGATTCTGGGCCCCTGCTGTTCCAGGGTCTTATGTCTTCTTGAACCTCAGTTTCCCCACCTTCACTGAAGATGCTGACAAGCAGCACCATTTCCCTCTTGTGGGCACAGCCCTCTTGAGCTCTGGAAAAACAGGAGCTGAAGGAAGCTGAGAAACATGGGTGGCTGCAGCGCCTCCTGCAGGCTAAGCAGTCCCCTCTAGGCAGGTCTGGCCTCACCCTCCCAGACTGCAGCCACCTCCTTCCACCTTAAATTCTGGAGGCCTCTCAGGGGAGGACAGGGATTGTGGATGTGTACCGGCTGACCAGGGAAACCTGAGCTTCCTTCCTATTGTCACCAAAGTCACTTTAGAGCAGAGCATGCCAGGCCCAGGCTGGAGGTCTCAGCTTACTTCTGCTGTCTAGCTTCCAGGGGCAAGGGGCAGCCTTCCCCCTGCAGTGAACTTGCAGGGTTCCTGGTCAGCCCAGATTGCTCTCGGCCCAGGGGCTGGCCTAGGCACTTCCCTGTTTCAGCTTCTCTTTCCTCAAAGGACTGGCTCACATGGGCAACCTGGGAAAGGGATTAGGAAGACCCTGACACAGAAGCTAGGAGGTAGCAGCCTCTCCTCTTCCTCAGAGCTCAGGAGGCAACAGGGTCCTTTGTAGGGATGGGCTCACTCCTGCCAGAAATGAAACAGTGGGAAGACATTCCCCAGGACCATGGTGCAAAGCAGGCAAGAAGCCACTGTCTAAGCCAGGGGTGAGAGCCTGGCGGAGTGATATTGTAGAAAAGAGCTGTAGTCTAACCTGACACCTATCTTGTTCTCTGGAGCATGCTAGTTCCCCACCTCACAGCTAGTGAGAGTGGCCTCAGTCTGTTTAACCTAAAAGCCACTCTGTGGCCTGGCCTCCCTCGGTGTGCCACTGTTGGACCTGGTGGCATACCCTGCTATCAGCTTCTGAGGAGGCTGAGGCAAAAGGATGACAAGGTTAAGGCCTGGGTTACAGAGTAGTTTCAGGACCAGTGTGAGCAGCTTATTGAGACCCTGTCTCAAAAAGTAAAAAGAGGGCTGGGGATGTAGTACACTGGTAGAGCACTGGTCTAGAGTCTGTGAAGCTCCAGATTCAAAGCCCAGGACTGGGAAGAAGGAAGGGAATAGAGGCCACCATGAGAGGATGACAGCTGGAGCGGAGAGGGGCCCAGCCTGAGCCTGAGATCTGCCTATGGCTCAGAGACGTGAGGTGACCAAGAAGAGAAGTGAGTGAAATCTGGGCAGGTGTGCAGGGCAGGTCTGCGGTAGGAGAGGAGTGGGCGTGCCAGTCACTGCCTAGAGAGGCCAAGGATAACAACAAGAGTCCAGAATGATCAATGAGTCTGATGTGATGAGAGGATGGGGACCCCAACTAGAGCGTGTGGACGAGGAAGCAGGAGGGAAAGAGCTAGTATTCTGAGAATATCTGAGTTTAAAAGAGGCTGAGAAGCAGACTGCAGGTGCAGGCAGAGGGCAGGCTGAGGGGTCCTGGTGAACATGCTGTTTGTCTTTCTTAGCTGCGGGAGGGGTGTGTAGAAAGGGTCACGTTTGGCAGGACCCTGCAGGAGAGGCTGGGGCAGCCGGACCAGTTGCTGATCCCAATAAGGTCAGCTGCATGCTCAGGCACGGCAGAAAGAGAGTATAGGGCACACAGGCAAGGATAAAGTACCACACTGGGCATGTGTGAGTGTAGGACACACAGGCAAGGATAAAATACCACACTGGGCATGTGTAAGTGTAGGACACACAGGCAAGGATAAGTATCACCCTGGGCATGTGTGAGTGTAGGGCACACAGGCAAGGATAAAATACCACACTGGGCATGTGTGAGTGCAGCACCTTCCTCCTTCCTCTGCTTCCCAAGAAGGGAAGGGGGAAAAGGGACAGAGATTGGGGACCTGTAGTGACACCCCAGAGATACAAAACAGACCTACGGCTCTGGGCCAGGATGGGCCACCTGCAGGATGCGTTTTTCTCTTGATTCTAGCCTTCCCTTTTCCCCATTCTCACGCTGTGGCATTAGACTTTCTCCATGGTACAAGGGTAGTCATGGACACAGGAGCTTGCTTGGTGCCCAGGGAAGAGAGGGGACACATCACAGCCATTTAGACAGTCCTCTCAAGGACCCGTCTAGACAAGACTTTTAAGCACCTCTCACATGGCCTTAGACAGAGAAGCCACAATGGTCCCTGTATCAGCAAGAAAACCTAGGCAGAGAGGCCCAGGGCTGGTGGGCAGCCCAACTCTTGCAGGTGTGTGCAAATTGAATTTCATCATCCCATCTTTTCTGGGGACAGATAAAAACAGGAACATCCTAGTGGGATACAGAGGTATCTCTGCTTGACCTGACTCCCTTTACCTAAAGATGCCCCAAATCCCACAGGAAGCCCCAGAGAAGATCCCTGGATACTCCTCAAAACTCCTCCCAGAGATTTTCCAAGCGTTCTAGTCATAAATGTGGGTGTGAACTTACCCGAGACAGTGACCACGATGTACTGCTGAGCCACAGGGGATGGGGCAGGTGTGGCAGGCTGTGAGGGTGCAGGGGCAGCTGGAAGCTCAGCCACATACTGCTTCTGGCTACCCGGAGGCTGCGTCTGCGGCGGGGGGCTCTGCAGCTCGGTGACATACTGGGGCTGGGGAGTTGCTGCAGCAGGAGGCTGGGGTGCTGCTGGGGGTGGTGGCTGGGGCAGGGCCTGGGGTGGGGCTTGTGGCGGCTGGGATGCTTGAGGGGCTGCCTGTAGCTCAGTAACATAGGACTGTGTTGCCATGCCAACAGTGAATGATAATAAATAAGGCGGTTTTCCTCTTCCTTGAGAAGAAAAGTGGGGGAGAGAGAAAAAGAAAAAAAACAAAAGAAGAAGAAGAAAAAAGAATTAATCTACCAGCAGAGGAAAACAGGGCCAGCTCCCAGCTCCCTGGAGATGTCTTTGAGTTAACTTGATTAAATCTCTGGCTAGCTACAATGGACCATTCCTGTAGGGAATCTGGGAGGAGACAGAGACAGGATTCCCCACCCTCATCCTGAGCTGTGACTATTGCCCTTGCCCTCGACCCCCTGCCATCTGAGCATGCCCACAGTGCCTCAGGTTACGCTTGGGACAACTCTCCAGACTGCAAGTGATTCTATGTTCCTCTCCACGAATGGCACAACTGTCACCTGGGTCAGGCTTGGGAATGTCAATGGCCTCTAGTGTAGACGGAAATTGCGCTTTTGTTTCCTAGACATTGTTGATGTATATTGTATATAGTCATTGTATTTATTGTATATAGTTTTCTTATATTAGTTCTAACCTTTTTTTATTTAGACAAAAAGGGGAAATGTAGTGATATTTCATTTGTATTTTAATAATAAATAAAGCTTGCCTGAAGACCAGAGAGTAAAACAACAGTCCCACTAGTCAGCCTTACAGACGAGACAGTGGTGGCACACACCTTTAATCCCAGTAGCCACACTAATTTGCCACAGAAACCAGGCAGTATTGGTGCACGCCTTTAATCCCAGCCCTAGAGAGGAATATAAAATGAGAGGAGACAGCTCTCATTCACAGCCTCATTCTGAGATTCCTGGAGGCAGGATCGCCATTTCAGACTGAGGTAGAGCTAAGAGCCAGTGGCTGGCTGTTTTGTTTTTCTGACCTTCAGATTGAACCCCAATATCTGTCCCTGGGTTTTTATTGATCGTGCTACACTCTAGAGCACCTGTTTTATTCCTCTCACCATCAAGCCCAGTGAACACCTCTCCCCTCTGAGACAGGATCTCACTCTGTAACCCTGGCTGTCTTGGAACTCTCTCTGTAGACCAGGCTGGCTTTGAACTCACAGAGATCCGCCTTTCTCTGCCTCCCTAGTGTTAGGATCTCTTTTCTTTTGGTGTCTGGGGATAGGACCCAGGACCTTGTACATGATGAGCAAATATTCTACTCTGAAGCCATCCAATCTTTAGCACTTGGTCTTTTGCAACAGGCCCTCCCTGTTAGGTCCATGCTAACCCTTCTGCCTAGCCTCTGGAATGGCATATGCTACTATACTACCTTTAACTTGGCATCTCCTGACCGCCTGCTGCACACACACATTCCAGATCAGTCAAGCTGACATCCATCACACACCCATTTTAGATCTGCAACCATCACAGTGAATCAGACTGAGTTTGCCAGCTGAGCTGAAGTTCAGAGAAGATAAGGTGCTGGCCCCAGGCCACACAGCAGGGAAGTGGCAGATCTGTCTGAACCCCGGGCACTCTTAGCCCTTGACAGCTCCTGGGTAAAAAGGCAAGTCACAGAGAAAGCTGCCTCTCAGAGCCCTGTGGCCATCTGAGTGTTGTCACAGCAGGATGCCATCCATTCACAGGTTGAGGCAGGAACTCTGCAAGCTCAGGGTGGGGATGCTTCTGAGGCAGGAGTGGCAGGAGTGGCTGGTCTTCCTGGCTGGTACTGGGCTTATCCTAGCATGAGATGGGCAATGCCTTGGGAGGGTGCCCATCCCCAGTATTTCCCTGCCCTGTGCTCTGGAGGCTAGCTGTGACTCTGAATCACACAGCACCCAGGCTGGAGCCTGCCAACCGGGAGGCTCTTCGGTCCTGACCTCTGGCACTACTGTGCCACACACGCCATGTCAGCAGGCTGACCTAGAGTGAGGTCTCCAAGCGGTAGGCTGGGAGCCAGACTGAGCTACTGTCCCAGCCTTAGCACTACGAACCCATGCGTCTGTCACCAACTTGACTCAGTCCTGTGGCTCGTGGCTAACACTACTGGGTGCACCAGTGACACTAGCCCAGAACACCAGCTTGGACGTTAATTACTTCTAACACTCAGTAGACAACACCTTCCCTGTCCTATCCACCAGAGGTCCTGCTACCGACCTAAGCCAGATCCAGGGAGTCAGCCTAGCACCCAAGAGGGGCCCACTGACAGCACAGCCTCAGCATGCTTCCCCGTGCCTGCCTCTCCAGGGATCCAGGCTTCACCCTCAGCTGGTAAACTCAGGGGGCAGTGGGTGGCTTTGGGGGAGCTCCTCCACTGTTTCCCTGTGGAGTGGAGGAGAGCAGACCACACTGCTGAGCTGTGGACATGCTTGCACAACAGGCCCTGGGTTCTACCCTTAACAGCACCCCACCCCAAAAAACGGAAGAGAGAGAGAGGAAGGGAAGCCTGAGCAAAGCACTAAGGACATCTGTAGCACAGTCCCCAGAGACAAAAGTGATTCCAAGGAACAGGGCTTCTGCCACTCCTCGTGTGTGTGTGTGTGTGTGTGTGTGTGTGTGTGTGTGTGTGAGTGAGTGTGTGTGTGTGTGAGTGTGACAGCCTGTGTAGCCCTGGGACTACCTGGTGCTGGGCCATCTTGTGAGAGCCAAAAGGACGAACACTGACTCAGACTACAGGACCCAAGCAGGACATAAAGCAGCACCAGACTCAATACTCAATGCCACCCTACTCCACCCCTGCCAAGGACTTAGGCATCAAGGGAAGGAAGAGGCCATAGTCCACCACAGTGAGGGAAGCTCATCTTCCACTGACCCCAGCTTCCTGCCATTGTTAGGGGCTGCATCCGAGCCAACCTGGCTCAGGGTTTGTAGCCATCAGCATCTGTTCCATGTGAACCTTTTCATAAACATCTGTTACGGACTGTCTTCTGTGTCTTAGTTTACCCATCTGTGACCTGGGTTCACAGGACCACTGTAAAAATCCAGTGTGATCACGTAAGCAGCCAGTACTGTGGACAATAAAAGCTGCCACTACCATTCATTCTCAGCTTTGCATGCACTTCACAGCAGCCCCTGGGGAGGTGGCTGACATGCAGATCCCTGGGTTCCACTGCTCAGAGTCTGTGGCGGCCCAAAATATATTTTAGCTAGTCCCCCATGTCCAGGACCACCTACCCTGGCCCAGGCTGCTGCAGAGGCTGTTGCTCTCTGATAGGAAAGGGCTCCAAAAGACCATGTTCATGGTGCCTTCTTTGAGGACTCACCCATCCCTCCCACATGAGCAAGGGTCAAGCTTGGGGCTCTCTGCAGGGGAATGAATCACACACCTAGATGTGGTATGCCGATTTTCCATGCACTTGTTTCACGGAAGGCAGTAGAAGGAAAAGTACCTGCAGAAAGCCCACATGCTTTCTGTCAGTCATCTGCTGAACCAGTGTCTGAACCCATTCCTTGAGATGAGAGTGACTATGTTTGGTTCTGTGGGCAGACAGTGTCTGTTGGTATCCACCTGACTTTGCCAATGCAGTGGTGGTGCAACAGGTGGGCAGATGTGCAGACGAGGGGCAAGAAAAGCAACGGGAGACACAGACTTGCATTTTATGATTTTTCATGTCATGAAATTTATAAAATATTCACATTATAAAGTATTCTTTTGACTTTTTCCAGTCATCCCCAAAAAATCATTCTTAGCTCTCATCCATACACAGCCAGCAGGGCTGTAGGTGCCAGGCCATAGAAAGCAGCCTAGCCTCTGTAGGAGAAGTAGCATCCCATTACCAAACACAGGCAGCAGGCTACAGCCGGTAGAGCAGGTCACAAATGTCAGACTCCAGAACCAAATGGTTTACAAGAAAGGGAGAGAACACCTCCTCTGCTCAGCTCCTCTGTGGAGCAGCACTGCTCTCTGTGGGGCAGCACTGCTAAGGAAGCAATGTGGAAGGCAATAGGAAAGGTCAGCGTATCGGTGCACCCCGCCCTTGGCATTTGACACATCTTCTGGACTGGCTACTTCTCTATCTTCACATGGAGCCCTGGAGCACTGTCCTCAGGATCCAATGAGCACCTGGCCTGTCCCATGTCGCATCAGAGAACATATAACACTCACGATCCTGGCTCTCGGTCTAATAATGCTCCCATTCCCTCCTGCCTAGGCCTTTGCACCCCCCTCCCCAACCTACACTTGCTTCTGACCCTGTCCCAATCCCAGCTCCTTAACTTCAGACCACTTCCCCTGGTCACTGTGTGTCCCCCCACTCCAGTACTCTTTCAATGTATAGCCGTTGGTTTACCCCCCACAGTTTCTCCTCCCTCCTGAGTAAGCTCATAAGAGTCCCCCTTTTACCCCAGATCCTAGAACACTGATGGGCATATACTAGGAGTTCAACCCTTTGTTTTTTTTTCTTTTTTGCAGTGCTAGGGATGGAAAACAGGGTCTTACACTCACTAGGCAGGTGTTCTACACTGAGTTCCAAGCCTCCAAGGAACTCAGCTGTCACGGTGCATTGGGCATATGCAGCTGAATGAAGAAGACAGGGCTGGTGAGCGTGGAAGGC
The DNA here is from genome assembly GCF_982192425.1 of Myodes glareolus. Taxonomy (NCBI): domain Eukaryota; kingdom Metazoa; phylum Chordata; class Mammalia; order Rodentia; family Cricetidae; genus Myodes; species Myodes glareolus. Next base: position 12,341,518 of record NC_142047.1, on the reverse strand, counting down.
GGGCCGGCTGCACTCCACTGACTGCTAACTTCCGGGTGGAGGTTACAGTCTCTGCAGTAGCAGGTGCTGGCTGACCCTGCCGGATTGCCATCCTTCCTGGTGCACAACAGGACTATACACAAGACCCTCCCTAGTTCAGGGCTCAAGGAAAAACGTGAGTTCTTGTTCAAAAATACTCTTCCTACCTTCTCCACAGAGCCGCTCAGTCCTCGAGAGCTGCAGCTGAGTCAAGATCTCTACTCAGACAGCACTTTTTTTTTTCTTTTTTTGGATACTCTCAGAAACAAAAGCCACTCATGTGCGAGCAAAATGGGCAACATTTCACAGAAAGTGGAGCTCTTAGTCTGGCCTGGTGGCACAGGCCTGTCGTCTCAGCTACTCAGGAAGCTAAGCAAGGAGGCTCACAAGTTCAAGGCCTGCCTGGACAACTTAGCAAGGCCATGTCTCAAAAATAAAATGGACCATTAAGATGACTTATCATGTGAAGGCCTGCTATTAAGTAAGCCTGATGATGCGTTCAGGCCCACGGACCTACCTGGTAAAAGGACAGAACTCATTCCCTCTAGCAGTCCTCTGGCCTCCACGTGCATGCTTTTAACACGCGAGTGCTCATGTGTGCACATACACAAATAAATAAAAGGTAAACATTTAAAAACTTGAAAAAGAAAAAATAGGGCTGGGTGTATAGCTCAGTGCAGAGCAATCACCTAGTTTGGGGGGTGACTTAGGTTCAAATCCCCCAAGAGAAAAGAGAAAAAGAGAAGCTGCATCCTTGGTCTCCAGCTTCCTGTGCCAACTCATAGCATCAGCTTTCTCTCTCATACAAAACGATAAAAATGAAACACCAGCTAATTCCGAGGGTAGACAGGAAGTGACATCATTTGAGCACTACTATGTATTTGACGTGTGATACATTTCATGGGATGGGATCCATATACAGTAATCTATAAAGCTCAAATGAGGTATGTCCCTAGATGAGGGCACATGGAGGCCCAAAAATGTGACATTATTCATCCAAGAACACACAGCTAGAGAGAAACTGTTTTAGGTAAAAAGAAACTGAGGCAGTACCAACCTTCCCCAGTCAAAAGACTCTTCCAGGACCAACAACTGTGAGAACAGCTGGGAAGGAGGATGTCCAAGCAGTTGATGAAACCAGAATCAAAGCTGGGCAGGGTGGCACACGCCTTTGATCCCAGCACTCGGGAGGCAGAGGATCTCTGTGAGTTTGAGGCCATCCTGGTCTACAGAGCTAGTTCCAGGACAGCTAGGGCTGTTACACAGAGAAACCCTGTCTTGAAAAACTGAAGACTTTTTTTTTTTACTTTTTTTTTAACCAACCTAACAAACCCCAGCATCTTCCTGAAAATTAATGTGCACAATCTTAACTTTGAAGAGAGTAGAAAAGTCCCTCTAAGTGGAAGCCCACACTTCCCTGCTTAATTTCCAATGGGAAAGTCGGTCTTCTTATTGGCTGTGTACACCAGTGCCAACTGAAATGCAAAGCAAGGAACAAGCACACAGCCCATAAGAACTGCCATGGCTGGTCTACTTCTGCACCCCCCGAAAAAGCAGCTTCAAAGGCTGAGCACTAACAGTGCGTCCCCTTGGCTCTGACATTGCATCTGCTCCTGCCCATGTGGGACGAGTACCACCTTATAACCTCTGACCTCTGGATACTGACTTGAAATAAACATGTGACAGGAGATGTGGCTTAAGGAATCTATGACAGCTCCATTGGCTTTGCTATTTCCACAAAACCTTAATGGCGAGGGAGAAAAGTCCAGTTTCCAGAAACAAGAGCCCCACAGCTCGCTACCGCACGGCTGAGGTGGCACCGCAGACAATTTCAGATCCTCTAAATTTGTGGCCCAAGATCACTTCTCTCCAGCCGGAGCGTCAACTTCTGACAACTAAATCCCCCAGGCTAAAGACAGTCTGATTGAAACTTGACCATCTCCACCTCCTCCCGGGTTTAGAAGTGGAGGTCATTCTGCAATCAATACTAACAATTTATCAAACCTTACTGAGAAACAGTAGACGTGTGTGTGTGTGTGTGTGTGTGTGTGTGAGAGAGAGAGAGAGAGAGAGAGAGAGAGAGAGAGAGGTTGATTCAAGGATGAGCCCTTGTAAAATTCCCAGAAGGAATTAGGAATTACTGTAATGAAGAAGGGGATGGCGACAATTCTCCCCATTTTATAGGAAGGAAAACAAAGGCCTAAAATGAAATCGTTGAACGGCCAAGTTCTAAATCTTAGGCAGGTACGCTACTAAGCGGCTTCTCCTCTTCGGGAAGACCCGGACTGTCCGGGCGGCGGCAGCCGCACCCGACTCCGAGGGCGGAGGGACGCTAGACCCCGCCCACCTACGGTCAGGCCCCGCCTCCGCACGCTGTCATTGGTCCAGCCTCTATAGGCCCGCCTCGCCGCACCTCCCGACACATAAAAGCGCCCCCCCTGCCCCCCGCCCCAGCCGCCCGACCTCCACTCGCCCGCGGCCTGCGAGCACCCGCCCTCACGGGGGCCGGACTGCGGGGCCGGGGGCGGGTGGTGTCGCCGGGGCCGAACCCCGGCCCCCTCCCCCACGGTCCCGACAGTCGGCGCCGCCATTTTGACCGCCCGCCCCTTCCCTCAGGACTGTACTCAAGCGACAGGCGCCGCGCGGGCCCCGCCGCCCTCCCCGGCGCGCCCAGCTTGCCAGGCGCTGCCCCGGTTACCTCGGCTTCTCCGCACTTGTGTCCGCGGAAGGCTTTGAGGAGGTGCGTGGGCTCTGTGCAGAGGGGACCGAGCGCGCCGGGGTCCCCAGGCCGGGCCGGGGGCGTGGGGGCGGGGGGCGGCCTCGGTTGTTGTTGTTGACTGGCGTTGCTGGGTTGCTTGGTCGCCACGACTACCGTGGCTATGGCGCCTCCGTTTCCCTCACCGGGGCAACTGTTGCTACCCACCCTACTGCGTCACGCGTCGGGGCGGGGCTCCAGAGCAGCGATTGGACGGCGCCGGACGCTTTCAGCATACTATTGGCTACCGTCCACGCTTTTCAACACCCTCTGGACTTCTCCGAGCTCGGATTCCTCGGTTCGGACGTCCGTCAGAGGAATCTGAACCCTAGAAGGCAGCGAAGCCCGTCACTCGCGCGAGGAAGCAGCCCTGAGAATCACAGAGGGGTGGGATGACGCTCTAAAGTCGGCCTTCTGGTTGGACCAAGGAGATAGCAATCTCGTCCAAAAGTTTGTCGCGCTCTCTTGCACAGGTGCAGGGAGCGTCGGGAGTTGTAGTTCTGCTCCTACGTACTGATGGGAACCGCAAGGCTTCCTCCTTGCTGGGCCACTTTCTGGCCTCTCGTGCTCACGTCCCCCTAGGAACGCTGCGACTCAGCGCTGCCCCTCTGTGACGTCAGCGGCGGAGGCCGGACTCGGAATTCGATGACGTCACAGGCGCGTTCTCCCAGTCCTAGAGGGTGGCGAGGCAGGGGCTGGTGCTGGGCGAGTCAGAGCCTGTAAAAGGTCACGGACTGTCCGCGCCGCTATCTCGACCACGCAGGCGGCGAAAAGGTCTCTGGCAGACGGGGATTTAATGAGAGGACGGACGATAAGCAAAGGTCGGCGACAGCCTGTCCCTAGAGCTCCCCGCCGCTCCGGATCTCAGTTTCCCCAAGAGATAGGTCAGCTGCAGCCCGGGAAGGTAAAACAGAAACAGCCCTGAAGGGAGTGAGTTCCTCGAGCTCAGAAATTAATCATCAAGATAATATTCTAATGCAATATTTTAAAATACCAATGGAAAAGTAGACCCACGGTGAACAAAATGTCAAATGTTAAATGTAATCATTCTGCTGGCATCGAGATAGGGTGAGTCGTGCAAGCTCAGGGCTGGATCTTGTGCTCAAATTTTTTGTTAATTGATTCAAGATTTTTTTACTAAATGGAATTCAAACTGCTCTTTCCACAGGAGAGCATGAGCAACGGTAATTAATTAGTTCCTTTATAGTCATCATGTTGCTATACCAGTTGTGTCATAACGTATTGATTGTCTACCTCAAAATGTACAAAAATGGTCAAGTTGGGTAGAGTGGCACTGTAGACAGGCTGCTTTGCAGGCTGAGGCAGGATGATTGCTGGAGCTGAGCTATACGGCAAGTCCCAGCTCAAAAAAAAACTTTTTTTTTTTTTTTAGACAGGGTCTGAAGCCCACAGGTGATTTCAAACCCCCTCTAGAGCTGAGGATGACCTTGAACTGACTGTTTCACACCCCCTCCAACCTCCCAGTGCTGAGTTTATAGGGGTTTATCATCACACCTTTAAGTTTTGCCACTTCATGCCCATGGAGTTGAGGGTGGAGAAAAATTCAGAAATTGGAGCCTTCATATATGGACAAAATGGCTTCACTCACCTCTTTGAGCTCTGTTTCCCATACTTCTATGCAAGGTCCTGAATTGGAAGTGTAAAAACATAAAAGTCTCTTGCCTTTGTCTTGTCTATAGTATCAACCCCAATAAACAGTCACAAGTAAGACAAGTCCTGTAGCTGCTCCAGCAATGGAAGAAGGAAGAGAGAGACTTCTGTAAATAGTGTTCTCTGAGGAGAAGAACCCCTCAAAATAATGGGTGTGGGACAAGCACCATAAAACCTAGTAGAAGGAAGGCTTGGGCTGCTCTGTAGTCTAAGGCAGGAAGAGCGAATGTTTAGGCCAGACTAGGCAACTCGGGAGACCAGTTGTCAAAAGTAAAAAGAGGGCTGGAGAGATAACACAACCACCTGGAATTCCAAATTCCAGCTTCAGAGAATGTGATGAGGGAACCAGACATGGACATGATGCATGCTGCACAAGCAGGCAAAATATCCTCTCTCTCTCTCTCTCTCTCTCTCTCGGTTTTTTGAGACAGGGTTTCTCTGTGTAGCCCTGGCTGTCCTAGAATTCACTTTGTAGACCAGGCTGGCCTCGAACTCACAGGAATCTGCCAGCCTCTGCCTCCTGAGTGCTGAGATCAAAAGTGTGTGTCCACCACACCCAACTTGTAATTGCTCTTAAAACTTTTTTAACAATTAAAAAGAAAGAAAAGAGGTGGGAAGATACGTAGCTCACCAATAGAGCACCTGACTGAAATCCACCAATAGAGTTTAGATGTGACTCAACTCCAGAGCAGTCTTAGAACACCGCCACTGAGGGCTGGGGGTGTGGTTTGGTGGTGGAATGCATTGCTGAGGCTCTGAGCTCTGTCTCCATCATCACAAAACAAGGTCAGACAAAGCAAACTGTAGAGACCCAGGAGGATGCCCATAGCTGGCTGATGCTCTGGTTGCCAGGTAATTCTGCAGAAATGCAACATCGCAGGCAAGTGAAGCATTCTCCCTGGTGACAGATGAACAGCGTAGTTGTTCCACCTGCATCTGGAAATGCAGCGTTCAGCTGCCTGTATCCCTAGTTAGGCTTTCCCATGTGTGAACTTCAATGAAAACTACTTCATGACTTCCTAGAACATGGCTCCTCTAGAAATAACAGCTGTACCCAGCCCTGACAGGAGCCCCCCAAGAACTGAAAGACATCCAGGCCAGAGGTCACAAAAGTAAACTCTAGCTGGCAAAGGAGCCTCACTCATGCCTTACTGAAGCTTCTGTGAAGACTTTAGGGTTCTGGCTTAGAGGAAGACTCCTCATGTGTAGAGGCACCTAGAAGCCTTATTTTGTACTTCCTACCGTTCCCAACTCCCAGAGGACCCTGAACCCTGAGATAGGCAGGACCAAGGCCAGAATTTCTTCAGCACTGAAGAAGGAAGTTCACAGAAACTTTCTGGGGACACAGCTGACTAGAACGACAACCTGGTTCAACCCTAGTGCCCACACAGCCAGGGCACCAGTTCACAGGAAGTGGAAAGGGTGGAGGTGCCAATTAGAGAGTGGTGAGAAGCCACAGGGTTGGAGCTTGCGTCAATGGCAGAGTGCTTGCCTGGCATGCTCCAGGACTGGGTTTATCTCCATCCCTGGAAAAAAAGAGGGTCTAGGCAGAAGTCTCGGTGGGCACACTTCTTGCCTTGCAAATACAAGGATCTGAGCAGGAATCCAGAACCCACATAAAGCTGGCATGCTGGTGCATACCTGTAGCCCCAGCATTGACTGGCTTTGTATCCAGCCAGCCAAGTCAGTGTGAAGGTGTACCCAGGCACTGAATGTTGTTCTCTGCTCTCCATTTGCACACGCACACATTCCTGCACGTGCACGCTGTTTTGTAGCAGATTACAACCTTGCATCTTGGAGGAAAGCTTTTTAAGACAAAGGATGTTAAAAGAGAGATGAAACAACCTGGTGTGGGGGTGCACACCTTTAATCCCAGCACGGGAGAGGCAGAGACAGGCAGATCTCTAGATTCAATTCAAGGCCAGCCTGATACATGGGGAGTATCAGGATAGGGCTAGCTACACAGTGAGACCCTGACTATATTAGGGTTCTTTAAAGGAGCAGTGTGGTAATGTGAATGTAATTGGTCCACCATAATCTCATAGGGAGTGGTACTATTAGGAAGTGTGGCTTTGTTGGAGGAAGTGTGTCACTGTAGGGGCAGGCTTTGAGGTTTCGTATACTCAGGATACCACCCTGAGACAGGGGTTTCAACCTGTGGCAGTTGATTTCCTGTTGCCTGCAAGATGTAGCAGTCTCAGCTCCAGCACCACCTCTGCCTGCACGCTGCCATGCTCCCCAGCATGGTGGACTGAACCTCTGAACTGTAAGCGAGCCATCACAATTAAATGTTTCCTTTGTAAGAGTTGCCGTGATCATGGTGTCTCTTCACAGCAATAGTAACCCTAACAAGCAGAGTTTACAGAATGAATTGGATTTATTATGAATTGGATTTTTATGAATATGAGTTTATTAGAATGGCTTATAGGCTGTATTCCAACTAATCCAACAATGCTGTCTACCAAAGGTAGACAACAAAGTGCAAGAATCAAGTAGTTGTCAGTTTCAGCTGCTCTTTAGTGGACGCCAGTTTCCAGAAGGAGGCTCTAATGCACTCAATGAAGGAATGGATTTGCTTGCCGGCAAAAGGGAGAGTGAACAGGCAAAGGGTGAGAGAGCTTCCTCTTCGTGACCTTCATATAGGTTGCCTTCTGAAGGTGTGGCCCAGATTAAAGGTGATTTTTCCACCTCAGAAGATCAGGATTAAATTGGGCAGTGGTGGTGCACCACGCCTTTATTCCCAGTACTCAGGAGGCAGAGGCAGGTGGATCTCTGTGAGTTCAAAGCCAGTCTGGTCTACAGAGCAAGTTCCAAGACAGCTAGGCATACACAGAGAAACCTTGTCTGGAAAAAAGGGGAAAAAAAGTGGATTAAAGGTGTATGCCTCAGAAGATTGGGTTAAAAGTGGGATTTCTGTGGCCTGAAGAGATAGCTCAGTGGTTAAGAGCACAGACTCCTCTTCCAGAGGACCCAGGTTCAATTCCCAGCACCCACATGACAGCTCACAACTGTAACTCCAGTTCCAGGAGACCCGACACTCATGGCAAAACATCAATGCACATAAAATTGAAAAAATAAGTAAATTTTAAAAATAAAAAACAACAAAAAGAGTGGGTCTTCACAGGTAGTCCACCCCACACCCACCTTGTCTATGAACTTCTGGAACATATGAAGGGGCTGAGCCTACAAATTCAAAACTGTAGAATCTACTAGGATCTCCACCACACACACAGGGCAACAATAGGATGTCCGAGAGGAGCCCCAGTGAGGGCCCAGTATTGAGGGTGTAACAGAAGCCAGAGACCTTGAACCAGACCAATGGCTCATTGCAATGGACACTCACGAGTAAAGATGTGTGGACTAAAGGGTGCACTGTGTGACTCACTGGGCCACACTGCAGCTTCCTTGACGAGAATTATTTTTATTTTTGTTTGTTTGGTTGGTTCCTTTTTTTTTTGGATTTACTTTTAAATTTCCTTCCTTCCTTCCTTCCTTCCTTCCTTCCTTCCTTCCTTCCTTCCTTCCTTTCTTTCTTTCTTTCTTTCTTTCTTTCTTTCTTTCTTTCTTTCTTGGTTTTTACAGACAGGGTTTCTCTGTGTAGCTTTGGAGCCTGTCCTGGCAGTAGCTCTTATAGACCAGGCTAGCCTCGAACTCACAGAGATCCGCCTACCTCTGCCTCCCGAGTGTTAGGATTAAAGGCGTGCCCTCCCCCCTTCAGGTGTGAAGTTGTACATTTTAATATGAGCACTTGGGAGGCAGAGGCAGACAGATCTCTGTGATTTTGAGGCCAGCCTGGTCTACAGAGCAAGTTCCAGGAACTATGTAGAAAGATCCTGACTCAAAAAAAATAAATAAATAAAAAAGTGGGTCTTCCCACTTCATGTGATTTATAAAAAAATGCCTCACAGGTGTACTCAGTCACTTGGGTTTTAGTTGATTCCAGATGGATTCAAGTTAGTAACCAAGAATAGCCATCACACTGTGTGTGTGTGTGTGTGTGTGTGTGTGTGTGTGTGTGTGTGTGTGTGTAATAAAATAATAAAAGAAAGTTTAAAAAAAGAAAAGAAACAAACGGTATTCTAAGAGGAGAAGCAGTCTATCTTGTAGGGAATGAGCAAGTCAGAGACTTCAGGAAGTCTCCAAAACTGATCAGATTCACGAGGTTCTCCCCCCCCCCAACCTTATATAAGCAGTAAGGATGGCTATGAGCTAGTCTCAGACTAAAGAAGTAGCTGGCATGATGGCTTGGCAGTTAAGAGCATATGCTGCTCTTACAGAGGACATGGTTTTAGTTCCCATCACCCACGTGATAGTTTACACACCTGTAACCCAGTTCCAAGGGTTCTGATGTTCTCTTGTGACTTCCATGAGTTCCTGCAACCCACATGGTGTATACACACACAGTTAGGCACACACTGAGTTCCTGCAACCCGCATGGTGTGCACACACACAGTTAGGCACACACTGAGTTTCTGTAACCCGCATGGTGTGTACACACACAGTTAGGCACTCACTGAGCATGTGCAAAACTGTCAGCTAGGTGTGGTGACGCACACCTTTAATCCCAGCACTTGGGATTCAGAGGCAGGAGGATTCCTGAGTTCCAGGCCAGCCTGGTCTACAGAACAAGCTCTAGAACAGCCAGGGGTACACAGAGAAACCCTGAATTAAAAATCTAAGCCACCTGAAAGAAGCAGAAGCAGAGAGAAGGTGAGCTGCTTGGAAAGAATGCTTTCAACCTCTTGCAAGTCCTGCAGACTGCAGTGCTCTTGGTCCCCAGCTTTTGTAAGCTGTAATTCATGCTGGGGTGGGCATTTCATGATGCCCTCTTCTGGTGTGCAGGCAAACATTCAGACAGAACACTGTATACATAATAAATTTAAAAAACAAACCACGGACTGGAGAGATGGCTCAGAGAGTAAAGCACTGACTGCTCTTCCAGAGTCCTGAGTTCAATTCCCAGCAACCACATGGTGGCTCACAACTGTCTATAATGAGGTCTGGTGCCCTCTTCTGGCTTGCAGGCATACATGCAGACAGAACACTGTATACATAATAAATAAATAAATATTTAAAAACCACACACAAGCAATTGGCAGTGTAAATATTGGTTGGAGAGATTGCTCTGTGGTTAAGAGCATTTACTTGCTCTTGTAAGAGGACTCACGATGGCAAAGAAGCATGTAGTTAAGGCTCCTGAACAAGGAAAGCCTGTAAATCCTAACTAAATGCAACTGTGCTCCCTGAGATAAGTGGAAGAGGGAGCCGGGCTCCCCAAAATTGAAACTAATGCTTGACCGGCAAGGTTTCCCATTGTGTGGCCCTAATTTGTCATGGAGCTCACAATCCGGCACAGGCTGCTGGCTACTGTGGGACCGGCAAGTGCCTTCTTCACACTTGGTCTGCAGAGGAATTCAGAACCCACGTCTCTCTCACGTGCAGGTGAGTCCTGAAGTTGGCTGTCTCTTGGTGCACTGGGACTAACAAAGACTGGGCTAGGTGTGTGGCTAAGGGGGTAAGGTATTGGCCTTCCATACACAAAGTCACAGGTTCTATTGCCAGCATCTCAAAAACCAGGCCTTGTAGGCAGAGTTTTTCTGTCCTGCAGCTTCTCTCAAATAATCACTCAGAAGCTTAATATTAATTACAAATGCTTGGCCAATATCTCAGGTTTATTACTGACTAGCTCGTATATTTTAAATTAACCCATGTTTTCTTATTTACTCTCTGCCACATGGCGGTACCTTCTTTCAACATGGCACAATCATCTCCTGCATCTGCTGGCGACTCCTCTGACTCTGCCGTTCCTCACCCCATCGTTCTCAGTTTGGCTTTCCTGCCTAACTTTATCCTGTTCAGCTTGTTTATTAAACTAATCATAGTGACATGTATTCACACGGTGTACAGAAGGAATATTTCACAGCAAGGCCTCAAGGTGACTCCTGTGAGCCAGCATTTGGGAGGTGAAGGAAGGAAGATTAGGAGTTCAAGACCATCCCTGGCTGTATAGTGAATCTGAGGCCAGCCTGGGCTATGGGAAGCCCTGTAAAGAGGTAGGGGCTGTAAACAAGACATTCTTTCCAGGTGGTACCCATCATAGAAGCCAGAACATTTCTGCTAACCGCATAAGAGGCCCAAGATTGATTTTCAGGCTGGTCCCTATAACAAATATACAGACTTTGGGGGCGGGCAACAGTTGTGACTGGGGACGAATTTGGCTCAATGGCAGATCCCCTGCCTAGAATGCCCCAGTGAAGGACTGGGATTGTGGCTCAGTGGTAAAGCCCTGCCTAGCACCTGTGAGGCCCTGGGCTCTAGCCCATCAATGCAAGCATTGTATGTATGTATGCATATAGACAGATATATCCAGGGATAAGATCTGGCTGTAGAGGTTGAATGACTCCCCAGTATCATATAAAAACTTCACGGTGGCACAAGTCTAATCGCAGCACTCTGGAGGTGGAGGCAGAAGGAATAGGAAGCTAAGAACTTTGGAATCAGCATGGACAATATAGTGAGACCCCGTCTCCAGAGAAGAGTGGGTCACTGCATGGCCACCAACACCTTGGAGGGGCATTTGCAGAGAGAGGGATGAGTTAGGGTCACACCCAGCAGAAGTCTAAGGAGGTGGTTTGCTGGGTAAAGGGGTTGCTGTGCAAGCATGGGCACCAGAATTCTGATCCCCAGAACCCGTGGAACTGCCATTGGCCATGACAGTCACCTGTAATGTTAGTCCTCAGAAAGTGGACACCAGATCACCAGAGCAAGCTGGTTAGCAAGACTAGCAGTATCGGTGAGCTCTGGGTTTGATTGAGAGATCCTGCCTCAATGAATAAGGTGGAGAGCAATTGTGGAAGACCCCAAGGCCAACCTCGGGCCTACACATGTATGTGCATACACCCATGTATACACATGTGAGATGCCTACGCACACGCACACACGCCTCACACATGCAGTAGAAAAATGCATACATTTGTGATGTCTGTAGCCCCGGCACTGTTGGGAACAGAGAATAAAGAATCACTGATCTGCAAGCAGTAAGCCTAGCTCCGGGTTCAGTGAAAGACTCTGTCTCAAAGGAACAAGGTAAAAGTTACAGCGCAGGGCACTTGACTTCTCCCTCTGGCCTCTGGGGGTGTGCTAGGCTTAGAACTTTTAGCACTTGAAGGCTGAGGCAGAAGAATCCAAAGTTTAAGGCTAGCCTGAGCTATACAGGAAGACTGTCAAAAAACTAAAAACTACAAAACAACCCACAGAACTCCAAATAAACTAAGGCAAAGGTTTGAACTCTGGGAGATGCTTGGGTTCCCACATGGCTACACATGTCAGTTGTGCCTGTTTCCTTCAGAAAGGCAAATTCGGCTCGAAGGGAGAGCAGAGAAGTGAGTTGGTGCTGTTCTGTCTACAAGCGAACAGAAGCAGCATAGTGCCAGCTTGAAGGGCACAGTCAGGATTTAGCCATACAATGCTTGACCCGGGTTACAACACACATCCACAGACAAACACAGGTGCCTACAAAGCCGTGCATCTGGGCTGGAACTGAGCACAGCTGGGCATTTGCCGCCTGCGGAACAAAGCTCAGGAATCTAATCCTAGTCTTGGGGAGGAAGACTAAGACAGAACTATGAATTTTAGGTCACTTTGGAGTACATAGCAAGACCAGGAGAAGAAATGATAGGCAATTCAGAGAAAGAGCAAACTGGAAGGAGCTCTCTGTAACCCATTTCCTAGGCAGATGGCAAGTCTCCTTAATATGAACGCCAGGAAACCAAGAACGAAAACTGGCCCACCCAAGGGGAGGTGGCTAGAGAGGAGAGACCCAGTGAGCACCGCTGAACTGTGGGTGTGCCGCCGGCTGTGCTCGGGAGTGCACGCTCTCTCCTCTGGGCCCACGGGCACCTGCCGTGCTGGCCAACAGCCAGCGTTTAATAGACACTCTGCTGATAAGGCTGTAAGCAAACAGATTCTTAACCCGGTGTGTGTGAATGTGTTGATTTAGCCCTGAAAGGGGGAGCTCTGGCAGTGTCCAAATTGTGACTGTCAGAAACCTCTGGTGTTCCATGGGACTGTGTGACACAGTTTGAGTGGAACTTAATGGATGAACACATCTCTCCCTGGGCCTGGCTTGAATCGAGGTCCTCTGGGCGGGAGCACTCTGCAGTCATGAGCAAGCGAATGGAGGGAGCTAGCGCAGGGACACATTGATGCTCTGCCCTCCAGTCTTGCTTGTCTCCAGTCCTGGGCTCTCATGCTACACCCACCTCACACCAGGCTGTCCCTCAGCCTTCCAAGGCTGTCCCTGGCCATTTTTACTGAAAAAAAAAAAAACTTTTTAAAAAGATTTATTCTTTAATTTTGTATATATGTATATATGTGTGTGTATCTGTATGTTTCTGTGTCTGTATGTGTCTGTGAATGTGTGTCTGTGCGTGATTGTGTTTTTGTGTCTCTCAGTGTGTATGTCTCTGTATATGCATGCCTGTATCAGGATGTCTATGACATTTTGTTGATGTGTGTATGGGTGCTTGTATGTGCTGTGTGTCCGTGTGACTACATGTCTCTGTGTGCACTTGTGGCTATCGGAAGCCAAGCTTGGGTGTGGTTCTCCATTTCCCTAGCACTTGAGGTAGGGTTTCTTACTTCCTGTGCACAGGCAAGCTGGTCCTCAAGGTCCCACGGGTCTTCCTGCCTCTATTTTCCATCCTGCTGTGAGGTCACGGGGTCACGGGGAGGGGCACAGGAGCATCAGCTTTTACACAGGCTCTGAAGACCCAAATTCAGGTCCTCAGGCTTTCAGGACAAGCACACTGACCCTTAGCCCTCCATCTTTTTCTTTTTTAAGACAGGTGCTCTGACTAAACCTGTATCTCCTGAGTTGGCCAGACTGACTGTCCTATGAGCCACCGGGTTCTCATGTCCCTGCTTCCCAGTGCTGGAGTCACAGGTGAGCACCACTGTTTTTATGAGCACCATTTTTATGGGATGAGACTTGGGGCTTCGAACTTGCAAGACAAAGGATTTACCAACAAAATCATTTCCAAGGCCCTAGTGTTTTGTATCTTGTTTGGGGTTTTGGGAAATGGTCTCATGCAGCCCAGGACGGCCTCAGATTCACTGTGTGGCTGAGAATGACCTTGAACGCTGATCTTTTTCTTTTAAGATTTTATTTATTTATTATGCAGTGTTCTGCCTGCACGTAAGCTTGCATTCCAGATCCCACTGTAGATGGCTGTGAGCCACCACGTAGTTGCTGGGAATTGAACTCAGGACCTCTGGAAGAGCATCAGTGCTCTTAACCTCTGAGCCATCCCCCTAGCCTGAACCCCTGATCTTATACCTACATCCCAAGAGCTGCACAAACAGGTATCGTAGCCCGACTCCCCTCTCTGTCTGTTAGGACTCTGTCACTGAACTGGAGACCCATTCAGAAAATGTAGCATGACCTCATTCCAAGACCCTTAACGCATCTGTGAAACTTCTAGTCCCAAATAAGTGCCCACCCTGGTCCCCAGGCGCCAGACTGGGCGTGTCTCCTCTTGGATGTGTGGCCTGGAGCATCCAAGAAGAGACACTCACCTCCAAGTCCACAGCGGCCTGTCAAGCAAACACATTGACTGCATCTTCTCAGTGAACTCAGAGAGGTGTAAGACCTTCCTCCAGGAGCACAGCAACCAGAATTCTATCTCAGCTGGGTGGGCTCAGATTTCAGACACTGTGGAAGGCACAAAAGAGACTCCTGGCTGAGCCAGGCAGACAGACAGGCATGCAGCCCCAAGGGACCTGCTCCTGTCTGCCAGCAGGCTCCTGACCAGACATCAGGATGCGGGAGAGAAAAGGGCAGAAGGTTGCACCCTGTGAGCTGCTCTGGCAAAGGGGCAGCTGGGATTGGGGAGCAAATTATTCATCAGCCCTTTCCAGGGAGCACAGGGAGACGACTCCCAGGACGCCCATCAGAGCAACAAAGGACAGAAGTGCACAGGGCTGACCACACAGGGAGCGACGACGGAAGAACTAGGTGCACTCTTCCCAGCCTCCCTGTCATGTAGATGAGAAACTGGGCCTCAGAGAGGTCAAGTGACTCTCTTACATTCACACAGCAAGAAGGCAGGTAATGAGATACAAACCTAGGCTGCCCATCTCTAGCGTCCTGATGAACATTGTTTTATTTTACTTTTTGATATAGTCTCACTCTGTAGCCCAGGGTGGTTGGGAACTTAGTATGGAACCTAGGTTGATTTGATTGGAACTTGTGGCAGTCCTCCTGCCTCAGCTTCCTGAGGGCGAGGGCTGGGATTAGGAAGTGACCACTGCTCGTGTTTTTTACTTAGCTTTAATTTTAGTATCATTTTGTCCATGGCTGTGTGTGCATGTGGTGCTTGTACATATGCATCTACATGTCAGAGGCGATATCGGGTGTCTACCTCCACTTTACTCTTTAAGAATGGGACCACTCAGTGAATCTGGATCTCATCCATGCAGCTGCTTGTGAGCTCCAGGATTCTGCCTGTTCATCCTTCACCCTCCCTGCCCCGCACTGTTGCTGGGGGCGGATGGCACCACTAAACCTGGCTTTTAAAAGGTTTCCGGGATGGAGCTCGGGTGTTCATGTTTGCATAGCAAGCATCTCATCAACTAAACCATCTCCTAGCCCCTTGTTCTTAGTTTTCAGATTAAGGTGAAGATGACATAAGTCTTTCTTTGTAGCTCTCGAATCCACCCAGTCAGTCATGATCAGCACTGAGCCATACCCTCGGCTCAAACTGACCACTGTAAAGAGTTCTATTTGGGGGCTAGGCCATGGCTCAGCAGTACAGCGTCTGCCTGGCATGTATGAAGCACATATGCGGTAGGGTCAGGGAGCAAGCTCAGCAGGAAAAGGTGTTTGCTGCCAAGCCTGAAACCAAGTTTGCCCCACTTGATGCAAGAGAACTTATGCCCGGAAGCTGTTCTATGCTCCCCAAATGTACACAAACACACAATAAATCAGTGTGATGATGATGATTTGGTGCTGCATGCCTGGGTGTAGACGTCCGCCCCAATGACATGGTGAATTTGAGGGACATATGAGACCCTGACTATTAATGTATACACACATATTCATGCAGATATGAGACCCTGAATATTAATGTATACACACATATTCATGCAGATATGCTCGCAGGTAAAGGCTTTTGCTGTCTAGCCTGCAGACTTGCGTCTCATCCCAAGACCTACACCACATTGTGGAAAGGGAGAAGTGACTCCCAAGTCTTGGAAAGTATTCTTTGACCTCACACTCATGTCACAGAATTAGCACAAGAACAGAAACATAAGGGCTGGAGAGATGGCTCAGTGGTTAAGAGCATTGCCTGCTCTTCCAAAAGTCCTGAGTTCAATTTCCGGCAACCACATGGTGGCTCACAACCATCTGTAATGAGGTCTGGTGCCCTCTTCTGGCCTGCAGACATACACACAGAATATTGTATCCATAATGAATAAATAAATAAATATTTTTTTAAAAAAAGAACAGAAACATAAAAAATAACTGAGCAGTGGTGATGCACACCTTTAATCCCAGCAGTCGGAAGGCAGAGGCAGACAGATCTCTGTGAGTTCGAGGCCAGCTGGTCTACAAGAGCTAGATCCAGGACAGGCTCCAAAGCTACAGAGAAACCCTGTTTTGGAAAACCTAAATAAATAAATAAATAAATAAATAGAAATTGTGATGTTTAAAAAAAAACACTATTAAATTATAATCCAATAAAAAAAATCCAGCCCTTCACAAACCCACATCTGTGGACTGCGGTGTGGCTCAGTGTCACTTTCTTTCCAAACGTGCCTGAGGCCCTGGGTTCATCTCCAGGACTTCAAAACACTAGAACTCTGTGAATGGAGACAAGAAATGATGAAAAGGTGAAAGGCAGCAGTCATCTGGGATGGAAAGGAGAATGGTAACCGGTAGGATCCGGTAGGATCCGGTAGGATCCGGTAGGATCCAGTAGGCTTCGAAGAGGCCGTTTGCATGTGTGTTTGTACAGTCTCTGGCCTGAGGAAGAAAACAGCGGCAGCCTGTTTATATCCACCCTTTAAATAGCGCGTGTCAGGACTGAGGACCCTGCTCGGTGGGAAAGAGTGTTTGCTGCAGAAGCATGAGGGCCTGAGTTCAAATCCCCAGAACCCACATTAAAAAGCTGGGTGTGGCTCCTTTGCTGTGGATGTTGGAGACAGCCAGTCCACTGAGCCACTCAGGAGGCTGAGGCAGAGGGATAGCAAGTCTGAGAAGGGCCTAGGCTCCGCAGTCACCGACTGGCCCAGTATGCGGTTAAAATTTTATCTTTGCCGGGTTTTCTCAGCAATGAGGATTGAACCCAGGACAAGTGCTCTACCACCCTGTCTATTTATTATATGGGTGTGTGTGTCTGAGTGAGTTTATGTGTAGCATGCGAGTGCAGGGGCTGTGGAGGCCAGAAGAGGGCACCAGATGCCCTGGAGCTGGAGTCCTGGGTGATTGTTAACCCCCAATGTGAGTGTTGCACCACCCCTCAGCCTCCCAGCCTGTCTGTTTTTTCAGACAGAGTCTCATCATGTTGCCCAGGTTAGTCTCACATTTCTACATTTCTACAATCCTCCTGCCTCGGCTTCATGAGTACAGGGAGCACAGTTGGCCCCCAGGATCCAGGGGAAAGGTCAAGGGTCACAGCTGTCCTGCAGAGTTACCTTTCTTTTTATTGTGCGCTTTTTATTGCTGCTTCTGTCTATATATGTGCATGTATGAGCATGTTTGCGGGTCCCACAGGAGGCCAGATGGGGTGTCAAATCCTCTGTGACTGGAGTTACAGGCAACCGTGAGCTTCTTGCTTTGGGTGCGGGAAATCAAGCTTGGGCCACCTGGAAGAGCAGGACACCTCTTATCTTCTGGGCCAGTGCCATTTCTTCAGCTCCAGTGGAGATCTTGATGCTAGAGTTTGAGGTTAGCCCGGCTAGGAGATTGTCTATAAATAAATAGAAAGGAGAGAAAGGGGGAGGGAGGAATGAAGGGAGGGAGGGAGAGGAAGAGAGAGAGAGAGAGAGGAAAGGAATGAAGGAAGAAAGAAAGGAAGGAAAGAAGAAAGGAAAGGAGGAAGGGAGGAAGGAAGGGAGGGAGGGAGCAAGGGAGGGAGGAAGGAAAGGAGAGGGAGGGAGGGAGGGAGGGAGGGAGGGAGGGAGGGAGGGAGGAAGAGAGGGAAGAAGGAAGGAAGGAAGGTAGGTAGGTGGCGGCTTACTCCTACAATTCCAGCACTTACTAGTAGACAAAGCTCGAGAACTTCTCGGGTGTGGAAGGATGACAAAGAGCTGAGCCATGTCACCCTGTCTGCATGAAAGGTTATCTTTTGGCAAGGAGATGGTAAAGGTCAGGCTGCCCACTGCCTCCCCTCTGTGAGGAAGATAACTCAGGTCAGCGGGAGGGGCAGAGATCCAGCCTGTATAAATGGGAGGACAGAGGTGGTGCAGAGAGAGCCACCTCGGTTGCAGGCATCTCAGCTGAGCATGGCAACCCGCGGGCTGCTGCTGCTGGCTTGCTGGGCTCTCCTTGGGACTCTGCAGCTGCAGGCCGATGCGAGGCCAGCGCCCTACGTGGTGAAGCTGTGCGGGCGCGAGTTCATCCGAGCGGTCATCTTCACCTGTGGGGGCTCACGATGGCGCCGGGCAGACATCTTGGCCCATGACTCTCCGGGTGAGTATGTGTGTGGACTGGGTGGACAATCACCTGGAACAGGTGGCCAGGTGGGCACATAGCCAAAATAGAGGAGGAGTGTGTGAACCAGGCATGGTGCACACTGGACTTCCAAATATTTGGGAGGAGGTGGCAGAAGTTTCCTGCGTTTCAGGGCCGCCTGGGCTACAGATTAACACCCAGCCTTCAAAGTAAAAAACGGGAGGTGTGGTGAAATAGAGTCCCTCTCTAGCCACAGGCTGTGGGAACACCTGCCTGGCAGAGGTGCCGCTGTTCCTGAGGCACCTGCTGAGGGCACAGCAGGTTTTGGAGCCCAGTGAGCAGGGCAGGAGGAGGGCTATGAGCATAGGGCTTATTTTTGCCACCTCCTGGCTGCCCCTGCTCCCCCTTGGAGCGAGAATTCCTGGCGAAATGGAAGACACAGCAGGTGAGATCTGGCAGAATTCTTTAAGGGTGGAGTAGGAGAGGCTAGGAGGGTGCAGCTCCTCAGAGGCAAGGCTAGCTGGCACATGGCTAGAATCCCAGCACTCTGGGAAGCTGAGGCAGGAGGGTCATGAGTTCCAGCCCAGCCTGAGACTCTGTTCTCAAAAACAAAACTGGGGGAAGATGGCAGAGAGGAGGGCGGAGCGATGTGTGGGTGATGGACGCGTGTGCAGATAGCAGTGTACCTGGGTTAGAATCAGTAGCTCTATGGCCGAATGGCTGTGTCCTCACAGGAGCTCACTGAGGAACCACCGGCTCATTTGGACAGGTGGGTGGCAACAGTAGCAGCTCTGTGGCTGTCACTGAGAGGACCAAGGAAGTTAATGTGGCAAACGATCAAGACAGTCAATAAATAATCAGTGTTCATTTGAGGCTCATTGTGTATCCAATTTTATTGTGCGTTTGCTGGCGTTAAGCCTCCCACTATCGATAAAACTGGAGAGTAGGAGCTATTATTTCCCCCCACTTCATGGAAAAGAAAACTGAGCCTCAGAGAGGAAAGCTCATTTAATTCTAAGTTAGGGACCCTAGCTTCCAAATGCATACTTTCATTTACCTGGTCCACATTAAATAAAGAATAACATAAAATCCGTGACAGGAAAGTCAGTATTGAAACTAGTAACAAAGCCCAGGACCACATGAAATAAAACTTTGGATAGCAACCTTGATTCTCAAGACCAGAGATACAATCTGGCCAGACAGGAGCCGTCATTCTGAGCCCTAATGCTTCCTCTGCTTTGCAGGGGACTTCTTCCCTGATGCAGAAGCCAATACGGACAACCTGGCCAGCGAACTGGACGAAGCTGTGGGCTCCAGCGAGTGGCTGGCCCTGACCAAATCCCCCCAGGCCTTCTATGGTAGTCGACCCAGCTGGCAAGGATCGCCTGGAGCAGTTCGGGGCAGCAGAGATGTCCTGGCTGGCCTTTCCAGCAGCTGCTGCGAGTGGGGTTGTAGTAAGAGTCAAATCAGCAGCTTGTGCTAGGACCCGGGTCGGGCGATGGGGGCCGGTCCCCGTGCCTCCAACCTGCTGTCTATGCGACGCTCAGGAGCATTCCTACAGGCAAGGCATTGAAGGCTCCGCGTTCTCCTCACAGACCTTCTGCCAGGACTCTACCTAGTCCCACCTTGCTCCGGACCACACCCATACTCAGCCAAGCAGAAACTTGATCTTCACGGTTCAATTCTTCCCCTCCCCAGCCCCAGCTCCAAAGAGCCCGGCTACAGCCAGGCGTCCACCTACCCAAATTAGCCGCCACACTGAGAACCCGCGTCCTGTCCGGTCCTAATTGCCGCCGCTGTTTCCTGACCAGGCCATTGCAACCTACCCCCTGCTTCTCTCCCTTCCGTCCCCAGCCCAAAACACTCTTCTGCAGACCCCAGGGCTGGGAACGCGAGGTTCCCAGTACTCAGTATTTTCCACTACAAAATAAAGGTTCAGTTCTGAGCATTTGCACGCGTGCGTGTCATTGCTGGGGGTGGGCGGATTTGGGGACTTCCCGCCAGGGGCGGGGTGTCTTCCTTCTCAGGCTGCAAGCCCCAGGCCTGGCGGTGTCTCTTGTCCCTGGGAACCATGAGCGGGCTCCGGGTTGCGCGCCTCACGCCTTTGGAGCTGCTGCTGCTGCCACTGCTGCCGCTGCTACTTGGGACGTGGCCCCAAGGTGAGAGGCTTCGTGAGTGGCCAACTTGGGATCACAGTTTTAGGGCGGCGGGGACTGGGTGACAACAGGATGTAGCAGGATTGGGGAGGGGTCCGGGACTCCCTCTGCGCTGTCCCAGCACGTGCCAGGCCCTGGGCTCGGGTCCGGCATTCCCGCGGTACCGGAGAATAAACACATCCACAGTCCGGCATGTTTAGGGCCCTCGGAACTTGATCGTGGCCGTCTCGGCCCTCTGCGCCCCCACAGGCAGCCCCGGCCCACTGCAATGCTACAGCGTCGGACCTTTGGGAAACCTAAACTGCTCCTGGGAACCTCTGGGCGACCTGGAGATTCCTCCTGTGCTGTATCACCAGAGTCAGAAGTAGTGAGTAACCTGCAGCGGTCTGGGGAAACTGAGCGCGGGAAGTGACCACTCGGATTGCAACTGGCTTTGGTTAAGAGGACCCCCGAATCCTGCTACTGGAGATTTCTCCCACATTTTCAAGACCCTCAAGCCAGGTCCCACTCATTTCCTTACTGCATAACTCCGGACTAGTCACGTAGTAACTAGTGCCCCCCCCTCAAATGACAGTAATGACGGCACGTGCCTCCCATGATTGATTCTGCCCATCAATGCGGTAGGCACATGGCAAAGAAAAAATGCTTAGTACCAGGAAGCAGGTTTATATCGCCGTTCAACATCAGGCAGATAATTTGACTTTTTCGAGCAGTTTACTTTACTCTATGAACACACCAGTCTAAGCCAGCACGGTGACGCACACCTGGGACCCCAGCACTTGGGAGACGAGGCAGGAAGATCAGGAATTCAAAGCCAGCCTCAGCTTCATAACCAGTGGCTAGCCTGGGCTTCTGGAAATCCTGTCTCAAAAAAAAAAAAAAAATCAGTCTAGTGCTTGGAATCACAATGAAAGTTGGTGCTGGGGGTTGGGCAGGGTGCAGATGTGATCTAGAAACACCATTTTAGTTGGACTAAGTAAGGGACAGTGACAAGGGCTTTGTGTGAAGCTAGCCTCTAACAATCCTCCTGTTTCTATCTCCTGTGTGCTGGGATGACAGGGAACCGTCCCCTGGCCCACTACGGAGCTCTTTCAACATGCACATTGACTGCAGGCATTTGTAGAGGAGTAACAGAGAGGTTAAGGCTCTTGCCTCAGGTCACACCGCTTTGAAATAGCACAGGTCCAGCGAGGGCTTGACATCAGTGCAAGGGTGCTTAGCCAGGACCAACCTGCATCTCTTCCCTGTCTCTCCCCACAGCCATTCCAATAGAATCTGGGAGGTAAAGGTGCCTTCCAGGCAGAACTGGGTGACCATTCCCCGGGAACAGTTCACCATGGCTGACAAACTCCTCATCTGGGGGAAACAAGAGGGCCAACCTCTCTGGTCCCCTGTCTTCGTGGACCTGGAAACCCAAAGTAACTCAGTGGGAGGGTAAGGCACAGTGTGGGGGTGGGGGTAGTTGGAGGCCCTAGCTCAGTGTGCTCTGGCCTCCTATTCACAGTGAAGCCAGGCACCCCCCAGCTCCTCTCTGATGTGGACTTCTCTGAGGATGAACCCTTGGAGGCCGCTATGCTGTGGAAACCACCTCTGTGGCCACCTCATAAGGTTCTCATCTGTCAATTCCAGTACAAAAGATGCCAGGAGGAAAAGTGGACTCAGGTGAGTGTGTGTGTGGGGGGGGGCTTCTTTCCCACCCTATCTCTGGTAGATGGGATTCAATCCTGTCACGGAGTTACCCCTAAATCTCACATAGAAGGCCTCATAAGCAACTTTGTTCATTTGTTTCTGGTTTCTGTCTGCGTAGCCATGCAGCCAGCTAGGCTGGTTCAGAAATGTGATCCCCCAGCCTCAGCCTCCCAAGCTCTGAGACAGCAGGGTTTCAGTACTGCCTCTAGATACTGGGGATCTGGTTGGGGAGAGGGGGAGCAGTGAGACAAGATTTCACTGTGTGGTTCTGGCTAGCCTGAAACTCACAGAGATCCACCTGCCTATGCCCCCCATGTTGGGATTAAAGATTTGCACACACCTGGCCTGTATGAGTATCTTGATCAGTTAAAAGTTTTGTCTTGGGCTGGAGAGATTGCTCAGCGATTAAGGGCACTGGCTGCTTTTCCAGAGGACCCAAGTTCAGTTCCCAGCACCCAATCTGATGTCCTGTTCTATCATGTAGGAATACATGCAGAGCATCCATCCATACATAAAATAAAGATATTTAAAATAAAAAGTTTTTTTTTTTAAATTTTGTCTCAAAACAAACAAGCAAAAACCCAAACAAACCATAGACTACAGCTGGGAAGATCGCTCAGTAATCAAAGTGACACACAAACATGAGATCCTGAGATCCCAGCACCCATGGAGGAAAGACAGCATGGTAGCACCATGTAACCGCGGCAGAGACAGACACAGGCGGATCTCAGAACTTACCGACCATCCAATCCAAGGAATGAGTCAGCGAGAGACCTCGTCTCAAAAATGAAGTAGAGGCTAGCGAGATGACTTAGTGGGTAAAGGAAGGCACTTGACACTAACACCTGTACACGCACGCACGCACGCACGCACGCACGCACACTCCGAGGGCCTGCTGTAAATACTCAGTACTAGAGGGCTTACCTAGCCTGTGCCAGACCCAGGGCCACAGCTTTGGGAAAAGAATTCGCCTCTGCACGGAGAGCTACCACGTCACTTTCCCCATCCTTTTCCTAGCTGGAGCCACAACTGAAGACGGACCTGCTGGCTCCTGTTGAGATGCAGAACTTGGAACCCGGCACCAGCTACCAGGTGTCCGGTCGCTGCCGAGTGGAGAAAGGAGATCTGTGGGGCGAGTGGAGCCCGGACCTGTCCTTCCAGACGCCGTTCTTGCGTAAGGATGCCTCCATTAGTGTTGTACTCCTGGGCCTCGGTCCACCACAGATCAGGCAGCCTTGTCCATCTAACTGTACCTGCCTTTGCTTTGTCCTCATCAGCTCCTAAAGATGTGTGGATATCGGGCGCCGTCTGTGAGACAGCTGGCAACCGGGCAGCCCTGCTTCTCTGGAAGGTAAGCGCCAAGTCCCAAGGTCTGCAGGGGTCTGGGAACGCCCAAGCAGCAGTGCCTTCCTCTGCTGCCCCCTGGAGGTTATTTCCTGAATTGCAGCGGTCTCTTGCAGTGCTGGTCCACAAACACCACCAACTTGACAGAGATCTGAGGTGTTGAGCGGCAGAAGGCAGCAGAAATGAAAGTCTAGACTCAGGACATTATTTCAGTGCAGCTTGGCAAGATGTAACACTTGTACTGCAAAGTCCCGCGCTGCATCAAACAGGTGGTAGAAGAGGGTGTCATAGTCCTCCTGACTCAAGGTGGCCCACGCTTGTGATCCCAATGCTCAAAAGGCCAAGGCAGGAAGATTGCATGTTCAAGACCAGCCAGAGTGAGTGCAAGATCAGGACATCTTAGTCTAAAAGACAAAAAGATTTTAAAGGGGAGCTCAGGGCTGGAGAGATGACTCAGCAGTTAAGAGCACTGGCTGCTCTTCTCAAGGACTTAGGTTCAATTCCCAGCACCCACATGGCAGCTTGCCACTCTCTGTAACCGCAGTTTCAGGAGATCTTACACGCTCACACAGACAAACGTGCAGGCAAAACACCAATGCACATAAAGTGAAATAAAACAAATAGGAATGGAGGGCTCAGTGACAGAATACTAGGCAAGAATGTATGCAGTCCCAGGCTTCATGTTCAGCAATGAACAAATTTACTATTGAACTTCTAATGTCTGCTGGGCATGGCTGAATTCTGCAAGGAATAAAATATATATGGCCCTTGAGCCACACTAAATGCCGTCCATTTAGTTCCACATATATTTATGCTTGTATACATGCAAGTATGTGAGGGTGCATGCATTTGAATGCATGTATGTGTGTATACATGTGTACATGCATGTGCGTAAGTGTATGCATTCATGTAAAAACATATGTGTGTATATGTGTGCGGATGCATGTCTGTGTACATTTATACTCTCAAACTCACAGAGATCCCCCTGTCTCTGTCTCCTAAGTGATGGTTTTGAAGGTTCTAGATGTTGCTCCTTGCTAGAGTTTTCTGAAATTCACTTCAACTGGAATCAGTTACACTTTCCCATCCTCGTAAGTTTCCACTGGGAGGAAGTGACAAAGCCCTAAGGGAGGGAGCCAGAGGTGGCGTCAGGGCAGGAGCCCTTAATAAATATTTCAAAGCTCTTAGGTCCTGCTGGGATGCAGGCCAGAATGCAGCTTCCCTAGAATGTCTGAGGTCACGGGCTCTGTCTGCAGCACTGTGTGAGGGTGCAGCTGTAATCCCAGCAATGGGGAGGTGGGAGCAGGAGGATCAAGGACCAACAGTGTGCAAGGTCGTCCTTGGCTGTATATTGAATTTGAGGCTGGCTTTCTGTTTGTGAGGTCCTGTTTCAAAGAAAAGAGAGAAAACAAGGGACGAAGTGCTAGGCAAGCCTGAAAGACAGCGTTCAGTCCCAGGAACCATGTAAAGAGCGGGTGGAGCTGGAGAGAGGGTCAGCACAGGCTGCTCTTGAAGAGGAGCCACAGTCAGTTTACAGAACCCACATCTCAGCTCACAACTGTCTGTAGTAGCTCCAATTCCAGGGGATCCAATGCTTTCTTCTGGTCTCTGAGGGTGCAGTTATGCATATGCAAGCAAAACACTCCTACACACAAAAAACACAAACAAGCCTGTTTGTTTGTTTTGAGATAGGATTTCTCTGTGCAGCCCTGACTATCCTTGAAATCGGCTCTGTAGACCAGGCTGGCCTTGAACTCAGAGATCTGCCTGCTTCTGCCTCCCCAGTGCTGGGGTTAAAGGCGAGCGCCACCATGCCTGGCTAATAAATCTTAAAGATACAAATAAACAAAACCACAGTAAGCTGGTGCTGTGGCGTGTGTCCCAGCACGTCTCCAGTGAGAGGAACCGAGACAGAAGAGCCCCCTAGCTCTCGGGCCAGCACAGGGGCAGAGACGGTGAGAGAGACACCCCTGAAGATGTAAAGAGAAAGCCAACTCCTGAGAAGCTGTCCTCTGACTCCACACGTGTGCCATGGCAATGTGCATGTGTGCACACACACACTCACATAAAATAAAAAGAATTTGATACTTAAGATAAATGTTTCTGGGGCTAGAGAGACGTCTCAGCAGCTAGGTGAGCTTTTCTGCTCTTGCCGAGAATGTGAGCTTGGTTCTAAGCATTCATATCAGGCAGCTTTCAACTGCTCATAATTCCAGGGAATCCTCTGGCTCCTCTGGTACTGAAGTCATATGCACATACATCAACACACACGTGTGCACACACATGTGCATGCACACACATGTGCATGCACACACACATGCACACAAACTCTTGAAAAAGATAAATATTAGTTTGTGTGTGCTTGCACGTGTTTAAGTGTGTATATGAAGAAGCCAGAGGACGTGTTTAAGTGTGTATATGAAGAAGCCAGAGGACATGTTTAAGTGTGTATATGAAGAAGCCAGAGGACATGTTTAAGTGTGTATATGAAGAAGCTCAGGCTCTGACCACCATGGTTTTTTTTTTAAATATTTATTTATTTGCTTATTATGTATACAGTATTCTTTCTTCAGTCCAGAAGAGGGCACCAGGCCTCATTACAGATGGTTGTGGGCCACCATGTGGTTGCTGGGAATTGAACTCAGGACCTTTGGAAGAACAGGCAATGCTCTTAACCACTGAGCCACCTCTCCAGCCCCCCCCACCATGGTTTTTGAGACATGGTTTTTCAATGTTCCTGTAACTTGCCAAGCAGGGATTAGAGGTATGCACCACCACTGCCTGGCCCACGTCCGGCTTTCTAAACATCTGTTCTGGAGATTGAACTCAGGTCCTTATGGTTGCACAGCAGGCCCTTTGCCAGCTGAGCCACCTCCCCAGCCCTGTATAGACATGTGTATTCCAAAAACATCAAGTCGGCAAACTCAAGTGCCAAGACCAGGGTGCTATTTTTGTTGTTTTGTTTGTTTGTTTTAAGTCATGTTTGATTGCTACCTAAACCAAGATTAGCAAGGGCAGAATGAGGCAGGGCCATAGGTACAGGATCAAAGCTATCTTTGTGTAAAATTGGTACCCTGCTTGCAGGGTCACATGTAGTCCAGGCTGGCCTCAAACTTGTGGCAACTCCTCCTGCCTCTGCCTCCTGAGTACTGAGATTACAGATGTGAGCCATCACACCAGGCTCCTCCTTAAACTCCATGCCTTCAGGGGTGTCTCCCTGCTCTCCCCAGACCTCCTCTGTAAACTCTGAGACTCATGAGCTGCCGCGCTGCCCGACTTAGCAGGTGCCTTGTCATCATCATTGTGGGGGGATGCTAACTACAACTTTTCCTCCCTTAGAACCCGGGACCCTCTGTGCAGGGAACTTACAGAGTCTGGTTTGGGGTTGGAGATGTTACTATGACTCAAGAAGAGGTCCCTTGCTGCAAGACCCCCATCCCCACACTGATGGAGTGGGCTGTGGTGTCCACTGTCAGCACCGTCAACAGGACGCTTCTCACCAACCTGTCTTTGGTCTGCTTGGGTAAAACGACATGAAATATCCTCTGTCCAATACCTTGGGGGACAAGATAACCGTCCTGAACGAACAGTCAAGATATCTCCTCCTGCTTCCAGCTCCAGAATCTGCCCCCTATGCTGTGGTGGTCAGCAGCACTGATGGGAGCTCAGGGTTACTGGTGACCTGGCAACAGGGGACCAGGGAACCATGGGAGTATGTGGTAGACTGGGCTCGAGATGGTGACAGCCTGGACAAGCTCAACTGGATCCATCTCCCCACTGCAAACCTCAGCACTCTGCTACCAGGTTAGGCCCTGGGACACCTGGGATCCCATCTACACCGGTGCACGGGCTGTTGCTAGAACAAAAGTGGGGCTGAACACTTAGAAAGAGATTTGTTTAGCTCCCAGTTCTGGAGGACCCAGAACATGGTGCTGACTCTATGGGTTGCTTTCTGGTGATGGTGCCCTGGTGGGAGTCTGTGCCAGAGAGAGGTCACCTGTTGACACAGGAAGTCAGATAAGATCCAAATTGTAACATTATGGGGCTAAAACTCCATAGGCCATCAAAGGCTTCCGGACTGAGGCTTGGTATTTGGATGTGTGTCTCAGGTTTGAAGGAAGAAAATGAGGCGTTGGGAGAGAAACGTAGGTTAGATGCTCAAGCGGATGTGTGCACTGAATGAAGAGAGGAGTCCTAGCCCGTGATGGTCTACACCTGACCTCAGGAGGCTGAGGCAGGAGGATCACTATTTACTAATTTCAGGACAGCCTGGGCGGGAGTGAGGGAGAGTGAGGGAAGTAGGGAGGAGGAATGAGAGAGGGAGGAGCAGGGGAGGGGTGGGAAGGAGGGAGAAAGAGAGAGAAGAGGACTGGGTAATGATTCTAGAACATTCCTTCTTTGGCCCGCTTGGCTGGCACAGCAATTTAGAGGCAGGTCTTCAGGAGCCTGACTCCCCTGAGGGGAGTGTCGCTCACATGCAGGTCTGTGTCCACGCCTTAGTGGCCTGCACTTTTATTTCCTGGCCTCGGGGAAAAATCACACTGTGGTCCCTGACAGAGCCGGCACACCTGAGCATGAATGCTGGAAAATTAACAGCCCTGGACCGGCAGTGAAGAGGGCTGAGCTGTGCTCTCCACGTCCCCACACTGAGAGATGTAGAGCCTTGCTTCCCTACTCTGGGGACTTACTTATTTTATTTTATTTACTTATTTTTGTTGTTTCTGTTTTAGGTTTTTTTGAGACAGGGCTTCTCTGTGTAACCCTGGTTGTCCTGGAACTCACTCTGTAGAGCAGGTTGGCCTTGAACTAATAGAAAATCTATCTCGGGGCTGACTTTAAAGGTGTGAACTATGATGCCTGGCTTCTTACTCCCCTTTTTCATAAAATATTTATGTGTATGGGTGTTTTGCCTGAATGTAAGTATGTTCTAAGTATGTAGAGTACCCATGGAGACCAGAAGAAGGTAGTAGATCCCTGACCTAGAGTTACAGATGGTTGTGAGCTGCTATGTGGGTGCTGGGACCTGAACCTGTGACCTCTAGAAGAGCAGCCAGTGCTCTTAACCACAGAACCATTTTTCCAGCCCCTTAATCCTTTTTTCATTTTTGAAATGGTGTCTCACTGGGCAATCCTGCCTGGCTGGAACTTCCTGTGTAGACCAGATTAGCCTGGATTAAAGGTGTGTCATCACTACACCCAGATATTATCTTAGTTTTTGTTTTCAAGACACGGTTTTTCTGTGTAGCAGTTCTGGCTGTCCTAGAACTTGCTTTGTAGACCAGAATGACCTCAAACTCACAGAGGTCCGCCTGCCTCTGCCTCCCTGAGTGCTGGGATTAAAGGCGCGTGCACCACCACCACCCAGCTTTATTTTAGCTTTTAGTCTATTCTTTTTTTTTTTCTCCCCAGGTAGTCTCATGTATCCCAGGCTAGCCTTGAATTCACTAACCAAAGATGATCTTGAACTTCTGACCCTCCTGTATCCACTCTCCAAGGGATGGCATTCCAGGCACGTGTCCCTACTACCAGTGCCTTTGATCGCAGCACTCAGGAGGCAGAAGCAGAAGGATCTCTGTGAGTTTGTGGCCAGCCTGGTCTACAGAGCAAGTTCCAGGATAGGTTCCAAAGCTACAGAGAAACCCTGTCTCGAATAAACAAACAAACAAACAATAAAGTAAAATAAGAGTCTGGAGAGATGGCTCAAGGATGAAGAGTCGTACTGCTTGTATTGAGGATTTAACCAGGGCTTTGTGTAAGTCAGGCAGGCACTCTGCCCACGGAGCCATAGCCTCAGCCCTGCTTCTCAGTTCCTGGATGTCTCTCTGTGTAGCCCAGCCTCAGCGAGCCACAGGTGCAAGTCACTGTATACCACTGGGACTTGTCCCTTCCTGGGCTGTTTACAGCTTGCTTCTCTTCGCCTCCAGTCTCAGGTTGGCACTTCGTGGAACAGCCTCCCGCAGCGGCCCAAATGAGGGCTCCCACAGCTCGGCGCTGGGGAGGGAGAACCAACTGTAAATGTTCTCTTCTTCCTGTTCCCCCCAGGGGCTTTTGAAGGAGGGGTCCCCTATCGAGTTACAGTGACTGCAGTATTCCCTGGGGGGTTAGCCGCTGCCCCCTCAGTTTGGGGATTCACAGAGGAGTTAGGTAAGAAGTGGCACCGGAGGATGAGGGAGGGGCCTCGTGGAACTGCCGAGAGATACGGATACGCTGGGTTTCTTCACAGTACCCCTTGCTGGACCAGCAGTTTGGCGACTCCGAGATGACCCCCCAGGGACACCTGCTGTAGCATGGGAAGAGGTACCAAGACACAAACTGCGAGGCTGGGCTACTCACTACACCTTGTGTATACAGGGTGAAGCTATCCCCACCGTCTGTATGAATGGTGAGCTTCCTGTATCCCCAAAGATCCATCTGTCATCCACCCTGTCCCTACTTTCCCAGTTCCTGGGAATTCTATGTCACCAAGTTCCCAGAAAACAGCTTGTCTACCGCTGAAATGGACTTACTGAGACATTAAAAGGAAAGGCTCCGGTCTGGCCTCACTGACAGTGACGGTACCTGTCACATTTCATTAAGTGAAAAGTATAAAAAGGACCACAGATTCTGAGATTGTTTTTGATAAAAGGCCCAACATTGAGCAAAGCCAAGGCTCAAATACGCCAAGAAATTTCTCTCAATGTCAACAGGGTTTGTGGAATTGCTTGTGACTTTTATTTCCTTCTGTTACCCTTGAGATTGGCTAACGCTTTCCTATAATAACAAATTCCCGGGACTGGGGCAAAATTCATCAGTTAAGAGCACTGACTGCTCTTGTAGAGGTCCTGGGTTCGGTTCCCAGCACCTATAGAGTCCTCCAGTGTCAGAGTATCTGACGCCCTCTTCTGGTCTCCACCGGCACCGCATGCACGCGGAGCACAGATAGACATTCAGGCCAAACACCCATACACCTAAGAAACATTTTAAAAATTTAAAAGGACAGATTCCTTTTTTAAAAGATTGTTATGGGATTGGGAGGTGCCTCAGCATAGAGTTCCTGTCTGGAATTCCCCAGCGAGGGGCTCAGCAGAAGAGCCAGTGTCCAGCATGTGCGAGGCCTTGGGTTTTACCCCCTCACTGAAGAAACAAGACTGTTATTCTTTTCTTCCTACCTATAAAAGTTCTCTGAACTTGTTACAAAGTCTGACTCACAGGCCTGTGAAATGGCTCACCAAATTAATACTCCTGCCACTGGGTCTGACGACTTGAGTTCAGTCGCATGGTGGGAGGAAAGAACCAGCTCCCACATGGCCTCCACACTTGTGCCATCACACAGAGACTGAGTCCCCATGGGGACACCCCAGGGACATCATGATCTCTTCTTGCTCCCATTCGGGAAGTGCAGCTTTCCTGAGTACTGTGCACACATGGTTACAAGTGGGTTTGGGAAATGTAAATGTTTTGTTTATTGAGACAGGGTCTCCCTTGATCTCAACCTGACCTGGAAATTACATTCCGAGGAACTGGAATGACAGGCACACACTACTGTGCCCTTGACCATCTCCTTCCTCAGGGCTGGGGATCAAACTCTGGGCCTTGTGCATTGGAGGCAAGCACTCAGGCAGCTGACTTCACAGTGGGAAGAGTCACAGACATAGACAACAGAGATAGCATCTAATGGTGCTCAGAGATGCACACAATGGTGCTCAGAGATTGGGTAAGGGAATGACAGTGCACAGAATTACAGACCAGGGGCTGTGAGATGGCCCCTACCACAAAGCCCAAGATACCTATGGTGGAACAGGTGGTGAGAAATGACCTCTGACCTCATGTGTGCCATGACATGCCTATGGGCAAGCCCCTCAGAAAATAATGGAATGCCATATAAATAAACAAAGAACACCGAGACAGCCATGCGGAAGGTGTAGACAGAGCAGCATGGCAAAAGCTCCAGGGCGTGATCTCACTTCTCCTCCAACTTCTTTGGTTGTGTCCTTCAGTGAGCAGTAATACCCAAACTGTCACTCTGCGTAGCCTTCACTGGGGTTCCTTCGAGCTGTGGCTGACGGTGTCCACCATTGCAGGACAGGGCCCACCGGGTCCTAGTCTTCGGCTTCACCTACCAGGTACGATGGGACTACCTGCCCACTTCCGGCTAGGGGTGTCTTGAAGTCATAACAGGGGCTTCACTAGTGGATAGCTTCGGATGGAGAGGATTATGTATAGGCTAACACGAGGACCGCACCCCATTTGCCTCAGGGTACATGTATTATCCAGTGTATGTCTGCAGCAGCATCCCCCCAACCCTGCTTCTGCCTGTCAGCAAACCCCTATGCACCTAAATCTCACCTGCTTCTTCATGATGGCTGCTCCCTCAGCCCCACCCATTCCCAGAGCCCTTGTTCAAGATGACTGTATAGCCTTCCGTATCCTCCCCACTCACAGACAATGAGGTCAGATGGAAGATTCTGCCTTGTGTCCTGTCCCTCTGGGGCTTGCTCCTGATGGGTTGTGGTCTGAGCCTGGCCGCCACCAGGTAAGATTTTCAGATATAGTGTCTCTACTCTGTTGGGGGTTCAGCAGCTAAACCTAGGGTGGGTGGCCTCGGGACTCAGGAAGTAATGGATTCTAGCAACATGTTTGCCACTGGGTCCTTACTGGCCAGGTGCCTCCACCAGCGATACAAGTTATTTCCACGGTGGATCTGGGAGAGAGTTCCTGACCCTGCCAACAGCAATTCTGGGCAGCCTTACATAAAGGTGAGAAGATGCCAACTGTGGGATCACTACTCTCTACCTGGAGGATGCTGGGGCAAGTGGGGTGAGGGAGGACCACCGAGTGTCAAGCCTCCATCTCCCCAGGAGGTGAACCTGCCCCAGCCACCCAAGGAAGGACCCATCCTGGAAGTGGAGGAAATGGAGCTGGAACCGATTACTGAGCCCCCTCCAGTCTCTGCCCCTCTGCACTCCGGATATGAGAAACACTTCCTGCCCACACCAGAGGAGCTGGGCCTCGGGCCTCCTGCCTCTAGGTTCTAGCACATTCTGCTTCAGGATGGGGGCTGTGTCCCTGTTCTGGATTAGACCTTTTTATTTGTAGTTTTCCGATACAGGATCTCACTACGTAGCCTTAGTTGGCCTGGAACTCACAGAGATTCACTTGGTTCTGCCTCCCGCGTTTGGAAATTGAAGGTTGTACTACCAGGCCTAACCAATTCTTTGTTTTCTAGCCCCTGCATCTTGGACGCCTTTGTGTTCGTGGAGAATTAATATTCTCACTGACCCGATCCTTTGGCTGTTGTCTTCTTTAGTGTGTCGGAGTCTTGTTCCAACTGTGATCTCCTGCTGCACACCCCCAGCGCTGGGATACAGGCGTGGCATCTCACCCAGCCACAACCTTTGATTCTAGTAAGATTTACTCCCAGGCAGCATAAAAGGAGGTGATTCCAGCTCAAAAGGCACATTCCAGAGGCTGGAGAGATGACTGAGTTGTTAAAAGTCCTTGTTTTCCTGCAGACTAGTTTGGTTCCCTGGTCTTGCAGAGAACCCAGGTTCAGTTCCCAACACCCAGAGGTTGGCGCAGAATCACCTCTAACTCCAATTCTGGGGAATCCAGTGCCCTCTTGTGGCTCCATGAGCATTCACATTCATGGTTAGACACAGGAAAAATGCTCACACACATAAAAAATATATATATAAATAAATAAGCCAGGCAGTGGTGGTGCACGCCTTTAATCCCAGTGCTTGGGAGACAGAGACAGGTGGATCTCTTGACTTTGGGGCCAGCCTGGTCTACAGAATGAGTTTCAGGATAGCCAGGGCTACACAAAGAAACCCTGCCTCAAAAAACACCAGGCAAAACAAAACAAAAAGAAGACACACAGTCAGGCTGCCAGAGTGCCTTAACATTTAATTTTCAAGTATAAAGGCTTCATTGCAGAAGGGAGTCAGGGCCACAGGCAGTGGGCGGGGAGTCTAAAAGCCCAGGTGTAGACACAGGGGCCTGCTGTCTCCTGGGTACCACCACCAGTCCTATGGTACCCTGTCTGTGCCTGGGACCTTCTGCTGGATGCCAGGCAGCGAGGTAGCTGTGAGAGGAGTAGGGTGCTGGGCGGCAGGCGTAGGCTCACATGACCACACAACACTGGCACGTCTTTTGCTTAGGGCCACTAGCCTCTTTGGCCTCAGCTAGCTCAAGCTGCCGGGCAGGTGCATAGGTAGGTGCGGGGTGGTCACCTGGGTTGGTGCTGGACACCTCCTGATGGAGCAGTGGCTGGCCTTCCACAGGCTGCTCCGGTGCTGGGGTCTCTGCCAAGAGGGGGGTGCCATCCCCGGGGGGACCCTCACTCTCAGCACAGGGCTGAGGCTCCCTGGCTGTCTCTTCCACTGGTCCTTCTTGCTTCTCCAGGCCTTGCAGTCCTTGTTCCTCTGATGTGGGCTTCTCAAGAACCAAAAGAGAGGTCCCTGACTGGCTGGCATCCTCCACCAGAAACTCTGCTCCTTCATTGGGTTTGTCTTGTTCTTCTGGGCTCACCTCCTCCTTGGGGCCTGGGGTCTTCTCTGCCTCTGATGATAGCTCATTGCCTCCTGGGTCTCTATCCAATAATGTCTTACTTTCTTTAGTTTCTTCATCCAATGAGCCCTCACCGCCTGGCTCCTCATCCAATAGCTTCTTACTTTCTTTAGTTTCTTCATCCAATGAGCCCTCACCTCCTGGCTCCTCATCCAAAAGCTTCTTACTTTCTTTAGTTTCTTCATCCAATGTGCCCTCACCTCCTGGTTCTCCTTCCAATAGTTTCTCATTTGTTTTTGACTCTCTGTCCAATGAGCTCTCACTGTCTTTCTCCTGGTCTGATGGAATCTCACTTCCTCTTCTCTCTGGGTCCAGGGGGCCCTCTGGTTTTCTCTCTGCCACCAATGGTGTCTCAGTGGTGGCTGGCTCTTCCTCGCCTCCTTTTTCTACTTCCAGTGGCTCTCCATCTTCCTTCTCTTTCACCGCCCACTTTTCCTCATCTGTTGTTACCTCTGCCAGAGGGGGGCTTTCACCGTCCTTTTTCTCCCCCTTTTCTGCCTGGCTTTCCTCTCTTTCCTGGACTGGCTCTGGCACCTCGGCTGACCCAGCTCTCTCTACCTTGAGGTTTTCTGTCATTCCCCTCTCTTCCGAGCCCTCTGATTTCTCTGCCTCCCAGGACTCTCCACTGCCTCTCAGCTGTGCTCCCACCAAAGCCTCAGGTCCTCCCTCACACCCTACCCCTGGAGGCACTTCCAAGCCCTCCATCAAGAGCTCCTCCCAGTCTTCGCTGAGGGCTACTCTCTCCACCCAGATGAAGGACCCCTCCTCTCCTTCAGGGCCCCCCTGCCCAACACCTTCAGGACTATCCCTGGAAGCACCTTCCTCTTTTCTGGAAGTTTCAGCTTCAGATTGCTCCTGGAGCCTCGGGGAACTGGCTTGTGTGGCCTCTGCATCCCTGTCTGACCCCCCTGTGACATCGGAATCACTGCCTCCCAGCCCCTCCCAGACCACTTCCACCACACCCCTCCCCTCCTTCACCCAAGTGGGGAGCTCAGGGCTGCTAATGCCCTGCCTGGACTCAATGGCCTCCAACACGACCTCTTCCACCTTGGCCTCCAGCTCCACGCCCGTAGGGTCTGTGGCACTGTTCTCCGTGGCCCGAAGCCCAGCCCAAACCACCTCCACCACACCATCTCCTTTGGCCTGAGTGGCACTCGCTGCCCCTAGGCTGAGCTGCTCTTGAAGGGGCCTATGCCCAGGGCAGGGGCCATTGGCTTCTGAAGAGGCCCCTATGGCCTCAGGGGATGGCCTCAAGGCTGGCAGAACCTCACTGAGCTCCTGCCTGGGATCAGAGGGGGACTCGGGGGACATGCCCACTGGACCAGCTGGCAGGGAGGTTCTCTTGTCCACATCACAGAGGCCTGGGGGAATGAAGGGGGAAATGGTAGGGAGGTCAGGAAGACAGGGGATGAAAAGGCCCTCATCCCAGATTCTTTTGGGTCAAGTGATCTGGTGGTGGCTGTACCCTAGACCTCGGGATTCCAATACTTACCTGCAGGACCTGCCTCCATGGTGGGCTGAGAGAGAGGACGGGGACCCTGCAAGGAGAACAGAGACAAGGTCAAATCAGCCGTGGTTTCTACCTGCTTGTGCTCTGCCTGCTTCACCAATATACTATGTTAATGCTTCACTGACCAGCTTCTGAGGTTGCCATAGACAAAGGATTTGTGGGGCAGGGAAGAAGTGTTGGGTTGGAGCCCAGCACCTGGGGCACTCAAGGCCACCTGTGCAGCACAGCTGAGCCATGAGCCCAACCTGAGCGGACCTGACACAATCAGACTAAGTTCTGATGGGAAGAGGAAAGTAATCAACGTAGCAACAAATAAACACACGACGTTTGCACGTTGGGGCGGGGGAGAGAAAGGAGCAATGATGGGAATATGACGTTTGTACATGGGGGTGGGAGAGAGAAAGAAGCAATGGTGGGAAATGAAGCCAGGAGCGATCTGGGGGTGTCAGTGTTTGCTGTAGAGACAAGCCTGGGCAGGGCTTCTGGAGGAGGGGGGGGGGGTGCTCTGTCCAGAGTACTGAGCTGGAGACAGTTGTTTCAGACTAAGGAAACAGCACTGCCCCGTGACAGCAAGGTAAAGGGATAGCAAAGAGGCAGTGTGACCCACATGGGACGACAGAGAGAGGTGAGGAAACTGGGGCAGCTGAACACACCTGCATGCACACAAACTCCATTTGTGAGCAAGGCACTGGTGAGAGAAGCCCGTCACCCTACCGCTGGGAAAGCTGAGTGGGAAGAGCGAGAGTTCAAGGTCACACTGGGGTAGTAGTTTTAAATTATAATCTCGCCGGCCCCTCCCAAAGGCACTTCTAAGTTGGTATTCCCATTTCAGGAATAGGGCAACTAAGGTCTAGACAAGAAAATTAACTTCCACAAGAACAAAGAGCAAAGTAACGGTGAGTGGGTTTGACCCACTGTTGGAGAGAGCGCTGCTCTGCTGAGTCTGGTTCCACCGCTGCTGGCCACACCCCCTCCTCCCCATCCTTTCCAGCCCCTCACCTCTCTGCGCCAGGCGGGCCTGCCAGCAGGTCTGTGTTGGGCACCTGTGGACGCACTTTGCAACAGCTGCAGTTGTGACTGGAGTCTGAGGGAGAGAGGGAGCCGCTGGAAACCGGGCCGGACTAAACCTGCTCCATTTCTGAGGGCAGTCAAAGGCTGGGGCAGGGCTCAAAAGCAGGGATTCCCGACTCACGAAAACAAGCTGTCTTCCAGATTACGAATTCGAGCCTGGGCCTGTCCCTCAGGCGACTGCGGGTCCTTGGAGGCCAGATCCTCCGGCCGCTCTGGCCCTTCAGCCGCCCCATCCATGAGCCAACGTTCTCGAAGAGATTTCCTCTGGGCATGGGAAGGGAGTCCGGGGCTGGCCACGGGAAGCCTACCTCCCCACCCATAGCTTGCAACGCCCAGAGGGCACATCCATCAGGCTGGAAGACATGCCCATATCTTGTCCCCCAACACCTTGCCAGCAAGTAGCCTTCCCAAACAGAGGCACACGACCATTATCCTTCCAGCCTGCCCAGTCGACTGGTCCTGCCAAGCTCAGAAAGACCTCCCAATGCGCCCCTCTCCACCCCAGCGTTGACCTAAGGCTCCTTTCATCTCATCCAAACTGGGAGAAGCCCTTCACCTTCCCCATACTCTTCCAGAGAGGGGCAGCTGTCTCCATGGCTACCTTTCTCCCGCCTCCTCTTCATCTCCCCCTCCCTAAATCGGACAGAGGTTCCTATTGTCTCTCAGTCGGCCTCACAAAGACAGCCCCACTTCACTGCCGGGGCTGGACCGGAGTCCCCAACCTTGAGCCGCTCCACGCGGAGTTTCTCTTCCTCCAGCTCCCGACGCGTAGCGCCGATCTCCTCCTGCAGTCGCCGCTTCTCCTGCGCACACACGACCCAAAGCTGCGGGCGGGTCCAGTGCCGCCCTTCGCCCGCCTCCTCGGGGCTCCCGGGCCTCCCGGGCCTCCCGGGGCGTCCTCCCGCTGGCGGGGGCCGCAGAGTGCTGACTCAGCAGCGGGAGGGGCGGGGCGGGACCAGGCGGCCGCGCCCTGATGCTGCGGAGGCCCGGCCACGCCCAATGGTGGTCCGCAGATGGGGGCATGGGGCGGGGCTTAGGAATGGGGACTGGGGTTTTGGGCTTCTAAGATGGGGAGGATGGCCAGGCGAGGTGCACACGTTTGTAACCCCAAGACAGGAGGTGGGGGTGTGATGGTCTCCATGAGTTTCATGCCAGCCTGGACTACACAGGGAGTAGTAACTCGGAGGCTACTTTGGGTCAAAAGACCCTGCGACAAAAAATTATTTAAAAAGAGGATTTAAGGGTTCAAAGATATGTGGGTCTAGATGTAGGGAACGTGCTAGTGAGATGGAGTTCAAAATGGGGGTGCAGGGGTAGACAGCCAGAAACTCAGGCATAGAGGTGGAGGCAGAGATGAGGTACAAAGAGGGAAATGCGGTAAGTTGGGGTGCAGAGATTGGGTTCAGAAATATGAACGAGGTGATAGTGAACTTAAAGTTGGGGGGCTGAGGAATGGGGTCCAGAAAATGGGGTTGGATGAGGTGGGAAAGTTAGTAAATGAAGTACAAAAAGGAGGGTTAGAAAAATGGAGGGGTGCAGCAGGTGGCCAGAGACTTGGGGTACAGACGGCCTCCAGGGTTGAGGTGCAGAAGTAGGCTACAAAGAGTTGGGGCGCTAAGAGGTAAAGTCTAAGATGACGTGAAGAAAGACGGGGTGCAGAGAGTGGAAGTCAGGGAAATGGAGCACGGAGGTGGGGATCAGAGAAACAAGGGCGCCGAGGTCAGGGTTCAGGGACCAGATAAAGGTTCTAGCCGGGCCGTGGTGGCACAAGCCTTTACTTCCAGCACTTGCAGAAATAGGCGGATCTCTGTGAGTTCGAGGCCAGCCCGGTCTACAAGAGCTAGTTCCAGGACAGGAACCAAAGCTACAGAGAAACCCTGTCTCGAAAAAACCGAAAGAAAAAAAAAAAAAAAAGAACATAGGTTTTATGCGCCGGGCAGTGGCGGCGCACGCCTTTAATCTCAGCACTTGGGAGGCAGAGGCAGAGTCAGGTTAATCTTAGTGGGTTCGAGGTCAGCCTGGTCTACCAAGCAAGTCTACCAAGGACAGAAGGACATCCAGGACTGTTAAAATACAGGAAAGAAAGAAAGAAAGAAAGAAAGAAAGAAAGAGAGAGAGAGAGAGAGAGAGAGAGAGAGAGAAAGAAAGAAAGAAAGAACAAACGAACGGAAGGAAGGAAGGAATAAAATAGGTTTTAGAAAGGGTTCTGAAATGTAGGGTGCAGAAATATGAAGTGCAAAGTTGGCTTGGAGAATAGAGGTGCATCGTGGTAGTCAGAAATAGGGAGGGCAAAGATGAGGGTGCAGAGAGCTGAGGTCCAGAAATAGACTAGTGAGGAATGGGGTGCAAAGAGGGCTGTCAGAGAAATGAGAGGTAGGGGACAAACGGGTAGACCAGAAGAACAGCGCTCATAGGATGGGGTTCCCAAAGAAAAGACTCCAAATGAGGGGTGCGATATATGGAGATTTAAGATCTTAAGTGGCATTGGAGGAGGTGTTTCTGGAGGTGCCAAAAGACAGGCATCCTCCATTCCGGCAGTGACAGGGACCGGACACAGGAGCTGCCTAAGGGGTTCCCTGGACAGATTGGAGCTGAAGGTGCAACTCAGTTCTTCATAGATCCAGACTCGCTTCTTCTGGGGTAAACATTCCCTACCCTGATGGAGCAGGGCAAGAAGAAGCCTCAGGGTTCTGGGAGTGTGACACTTACAGCGATGACCTCCAGCCGCTGCCGATAGAGGGCGCTCTCCGCCATGACCCTGTAGAGAGAGTGGCGGGGCTGAAGAGGCGTTTCCCAAGGACTCCATCCCTCAGCAGGCGGGCTCCTAAAAGTCCTTTCCTAATTAAGATCTCTGGGCTGCCAAGAAAGAGCCCAGCGCGTTGCCTCTGTTTTCCCCTCTCCACCAGGGAAGCGCCTGGGAGCTGACTGGAGTCTGGATGGTGGAAATGAGAGACCAAGACCATCAAGCTAAGGCTGAGTCTCACATCTTTCTCAGCCTCAGGCTCACCTGCGAAACCGGGCAGGGATAGCTTGATCTCAATCGTGCAAGAGAGCAATCTAAGCAGTTTCCACACTTAATTCAGTTTGTACATAACTACAATAACTGTTACAAACAACCACAGACATTCTCAAATCCTGCCAGGCTCCAAAGAGGCTGTGTCTCTTGCTAGTCCCACGCCTTCTCTGAACCTTAGCTTCCACCCTTAAGCACTAGGGTGTGGGGTATGAGGGAATGTGGGGCAGAGAAGTGACCATTAAACCATTACCATGGTAACTCCACAACTGTCTCTTTTCTACTTGTCTACCCTCTTCCTGCTGGGGGCAAGGGTCACTGGGCCATCCTGCCTCACTGTGGACTTTGAGCTCCAAGGAGGGGGATTTGAGGTTTACGGTTTAACCTGATATTTCCCCATCCTTGTCCTAACTGAAATGTGACAGCATTCTGCTTTCCCACCCCCAGGGGGCTCCTGGATCTTCATTTAGGGGACAGGCACTGTCAAAATAACATGATCATTGACCAGCACAGGTGTGGGGTTGTGTTAGCCCTCCTTCAGCCCATGGTCAGAAGGGCTATCTACCAGCCTGTCTTCCTCTGCGGCAGACGGGGTGGGCACAAAGATCTTTAGGTGTTTGTCAATCTAAATCCTAACAGGTCGGGGAGAGAATCCCAGCCCCACTGTCCACATTCCAGCCAAGTCCTCTCGGGTCCTCCGGCCACACCCTGAAGGCACAACGGAGCTATTTATAGTGCCCTAAGTGCCCTGCAGGGCTTCCGCTGGACCACAGCCACCTCTGCTCGGCTCCACCCGCACCCCCCCCCCCCATCTGACACTCCAGCTAGGAACAGACCCGGCCAAAGTAGCCACAGGCCACACGCCGGTCAGGTTTTGAAATGCCCTATCTGGAGAAGCACTTAATCTTCCCCGTGATCCTATGATCCATGTACCAAAGGGAAAACTGAGCCTCTGAGGAGTAGCTAAAGAACTCGCCCATTGCTGGGGACAATGCCCAGTGAGCCGATGCTCAGAACCAGCTTAAACCTGTCCTCTCAGCTCTGCTGCTGCAGCAGGACAGCCTGGTGTATGCAGCAGCAGGATAGCATGGTGTATACTGCAGCCAGATAACCTGGTGCATGAAGCATCCGGGTAGCCCAGGACATGCTGCAGCAGGATAGCCTGGGGCATGCAGTAGCAGGATAGCCCAGGATAACCTGCAGCAGGATAGCCTGACTGCTTGGCTCAAACAAGGTGAGTGGAAAACAATGTAAGGTTGTCCTCTCTACACACACACACACACACACAAAATACACACATATGCACACTCTCACACCCTTGCACACATTCTCATGACACACACTCTAACACACACAAACTCACACAAGGCACCCACACACATACACTGTTAAACACTCTCCCTCCCATATACTCACACACTCACGTATATGCATTCACGCACACACTCTCAGTCACATACACACAGACAGCACAAGACTTGTCCCAAGTCAGGAAGGCAGATGGGAAGCACTTCTCCCTCGCTGCTGACAACACACAGTTTGGGGTTCAGGGCCTCTAGAGACCTTCCTTTGGGCAGCCATGGGAGGCCAGAGACCCACTTAGAGGTGGGGACTTCAACTGGGGCAGGGGCTGAAGGTCGCCTGACAGGTGTCCCTAGGGAAGTGTAGACTCCGGTTGTTCATCTCTCTGTCCCTGGGGGAGGGCTGAAGTCCCCTCAGCTGTCCCACTCCTAAGATGCTATCTCCCTAACTCTTGCTGGGGGGGGGGGATCGGGTTCCCGTTGCTAAGCAACCAGGTTTGTACTTGGTGAATAATGCAATGGAGGGCACAGGAGAGTGAAAGACAGAATTGGGGTCCCTAGTGGAGGGAAGTCGTCTTTCTGGAAGTTTCTATAATCCTTTGGAGTCCCGCTGACCATCCAGCTCCCTGCTAGGGATGGAACCAGACGCATATTAGGCAAGAACTGGCTACTGAACCAAGCTTCTCTCGCTGTGAAAAGCCCTCAGCTAAGTCGAACTCCCTACACCTTCCTTCACGTAGCTCATCTCCTACTCCATGGTCGCGTCTCAGCCATAACCTGCTTGGTACCGAAAAGGAGCAGAGGAGTGGCCGCTGCCTCGCTACACTACGACTTTACCAGTCTTTGGAGGCTGGAGCGCTTCCTTCCTTCCTGGACTCTAGCATTCTTGCTCACTCTGCAGACTTGGGGAGTTTGGTGGCAGGCACTAAACTTGGATGCACATTCTTGTACCCTGACATTCTCTGTCCCTCGCCTAACTTTGCAGTAGGCCGAACTCTCTGGGGAAATGGCTCTCAAGGAACCTCAGGTTTGACCGTCAGCACCCCTTGCTCTCCCCTAGGTTCCTTATTGAGAGGCCAGCTGGGGCTCCCGGCTAGGTCAGCGCCCCACCCCCGTTGCCAGCCTTTTCACTCTGCCCACCCACCCTCACCCCAGACACTTACATGGGTGTGGCTGTGGCCGGGGACAATACCGGGGTCTGCAGGGCCATCTCTGCCCAGTAGCCCTCTCGTAGTGTGAGCCGAAGCTCCCCAGTCTGGGCCCTGGTTGGTGGGAGGGGGCTGCGGGGCGG
The DNA here is from genome assembly GCF_982192425.1 of Myodes glareolus. Taxonomy (NCBI): domain Eukaryota; kingdom Metazoa; phylum Chordata; class Mammalia; order Rodentia; family Cricetidae; genus Myodes; species Myodes glareolus. The sequence continues at coordinate 12,299,476 of NC_142047.1, read as the reverse complement.
AGCGGGAGAGCAGGTCCGGCTGGTTTGGGCGGGAGGCGCGGCCCGGCTGGGGCTGGGGCAGTGCTGGGGAGCGCTATCAACTTCTTAGGATGAATTATTTACCAGCCTCCGGCCTTCACGCTGCACTCGGCTGCCTCCCAGTTCACACGCACGCAGCCACGCCGGTGCTCCAGCAGGTGGGGGAGAGCGGCCAAGCACTGACCCGCGGCCGCCCGGACACCGGCGCCTGCGCCTGCGTTGGGCACTCAGACTTTAGAAAAAGCCCAGGGTCACTGGCTCCTTTCTAGGACCTTGGAGCAGGCAGTGGGGAGAGCTCACTGACTCAGCTTCTGGAGACCATGGCAACCAAGAAGCCTGGGATGAGGGTCACTGTGGGCAACTGGTATCAGGTTTCAAAGCCTCAGTTTGCTTCGCTGTGAAATGGGAGGATAAGTACAAATGGCCTGCAGATCAGAAGACTCTATTGTGTTTAGAGATGGAGTTAGAAATGAGAAAGGTCAGTTATGCTGCCAGTGGTGCACACCTTTAATCCCAGCACTTGGGAGGCCGAGAGGCAGGAGGATCTCTGTGAGTTCAAGGCCAAACAAAGTGAGTTCCAGGACAGTCAAAGCTGTTACACAGAGAAACTCTCTCTCAAAAAACCGAAAGAAAGAAAAGAAAGAGGGAGGGAAGGAGGGAGGGAGGGAGGGAGAGAGAGAGAGAGAGAGAGAGAGAAGAGAAAGGACAGGAGGTGATCTCCAGTTCACTACTGAGGATTCCTTTCCTTTGAACACTTAAGTGTTGCGATGCCAGCCCAACACAACTAGACCAGGTTTGATCTTTATCCTGTGAGAGCAGCCCTAGTCTGTTTCTGCTAGGTGCTTCAGAGGAACTCCGAGCAAGGCCCCTCCCCTCCAGCCAGAGTGGTAAGTTCACCTACATTCAAGCCTTCCCGGTCCTGGCTGCTTCAGGGACCCTTGTTCACCTTTGGCGTGTAAAATGGAGGTCCTCTGCTTGCACGAGGTCCACCATGCTGCTGTGGGCTGTCATCAAGGACTGGGATCACCTACATCCCACTAGTACAGACTCCAGGCAGGTGGCCTGACCTGGGATCCCACTACTAGGTGTTATGCCCACATCCGCGAAGTCCCCCCCCAAAAGTCAACAAGGAGACTGAGTCCCGTATGTAAAAGCAAAAGAGCCTTTATTTTATGCAAGTTTGCAAACTCGGTCTCTCCACATGTACAACATATCGGAATAAACGGAGAGTCCTGAGCTCAGTTAGAGTTGGGTTTTTATAGTAGTAAAAGTGGGGGTGAGGAGTTTCTGAGGTTCAGGACCCCTGATTGGCTGACATTTGTTTAGGAGCGTCCTGGTGCGTGTGTGCTGGCAGGTGGTCCTATCTACAGGGGTTGGAATGTTAGGCATTTCCTTTGAATGGTCTGTTTTTAGGTGGTGCTCAGGTAATCTCAGTTTGTGGTTCTTCCTGCAACCAGGTATTGCTTCAGGGTAAACTACTGAGACTCAGGCCTCTGTTGAATTTATCGATGGCTGAGTCCTACTCTGGCAGGTAATGGTTGGAAGTAAAGAACTTCCTTTGGGTGATCTGTACATATTTAACTTATCATGGCTGGCTCCCACACTAGGGAGGCTGAGGAAGGAGACTGGCAAGGCCAAGCCTTACCTGGGTTACAGAATGAGTTAAAAATCAGCCTGGTAGCCAGGCGATGGTGGCATACGCCTGCCTTTAATCTCAGCACTTGGAAGGCAGAGGAGGCAGGGCAGGTGCTCAACACAGTTTAGCGATAGAGGCTTGTCTAGCATACACGAGCCCTAGATTCAATTCCTAGTACAGAGAGGAAAAAAAGTTGTATTTGAGTTTCTAGATCATTCTGAAAATATTCCAGGATGGGAAGAGAGAGTATACATGTGTATATATATATGAATACATATTTGTGTATGTTGGAGTGGAACCTAGGGTCATAGGCAGACAAACTCTCACCACATAGCCATGCCCTAATCCTTCTTTAATATGTGTCTATTTTTTGCACATGGAGGCAGATGTTAGTGTCAGGTGTGTTCTATCCACCCCCACTTTATTTTCTGAGACAGGACCTCTCATTGAACCAGAGGTTCACCCATTTGGCTAACTAACTGGCCAGTAAGGCTCAGGAACACACCTGTGTGTCTGTCTCCACAGTGCTGGGATTAGAGACATGCTCCTACACAGGCTCCCTCACACACAGGCTCCTGCACACACAGGTTCCCACTCACATAGCCTGCCCTGCACAAGGCTCTTGCCCACACAGGCTCCTGCATAGGCTTCTTTACTTGGGTGCTGGAGATACAAACCCAGGTCCTCAAGCCTACACAGCAGGAACTTTGGACTGAGGTATCTTTGCAGTTGCCTTGAATGATTATGCTTTGCTTTGCTTTGCTTTGCTTTGCTTTCTTTCTTTCTTTCTTTCTTTCTTTCTTTCTCTCTTTCTTTCTTTTTTTGTGGTTTTTCGAGACAGGGTTTCTTTGTAGCTTTGGAGCCTGTCCTGGAACTAACTCTTGTAGAGACCAGGCTAGGCTCGAACTCACAGAGATCCGCCCGCCTCTGCCTCCCGAGTGTTGGTATTAAAGACATATGCCACCACCACCCGGCTTGAATGATTTAAAAAAAAATTTTTTTTTTCCAAGGAGGTAACATGGTGGCGGCACTGCTGCTGGCGGCCAAGGGAGGTGGGCACCATCTTAACCTCTGTCCATGATGTCGGCTCCAAGACATACCTTACCTGCATTTTGAGCAGCAGTAGTGACGACATTGTTGGCCACCGCGGGATGAGAGGTGGCCAGGTACTGCAGGTACTGCCTGACCTGCAGATGCAGTACATCGTGGACACAGATGACCGCTCTGGGGACTATTCCTGCATCTTCCTTCCCGAGCACGTGGACAGGGGCGACATCCGTGTGGAGAGGACACCCCGGATCAAGGTCGGAAAGAAGTCAGAGCATTCCAGTGAGGGAGAGAACATGAGGCTGGTCTGCAAGTCCGAGTCACGCCACGCTCCTGTCACTGGGTAGAGCTGGTTTAAGACTCTGACTCTGGGGATCAGCTGATCACCAATGGCTCCGTGAGCAAGTACATCATGATATCCACAGTGGAGAGGTCAGAGCTGACCGTCAGCAACCTCCATATCAACAGCGACCCTAGTACCTACGTGCGTAACGCCACCAACACCCAGGGTAGCGTCCAGGAGAGGATGATACTGTGCACCCGTTGCCACCTGGCCGCCCTCTGGCCCTTCCTGGACATCGTGGCCGAGGTCCTGGTGTTGGTCACCATCATCTTCATTTATGAGAAGCGACAGAAGCCAGACCAGACCCTGCACGAGGATGACCCTGGTGCTGCCCCACTGAAGGCAGCGGGCATCATGTGAACGACAAGGACAAGAGTATACGCCAGAGGAACGGCACCTGAGTGGCAGAGCAGGCTGGGGTGGGGGCACCTGGGCACCTGACCCCAGCCAGTGTCTACCTCCACTCCTGTGTCCCATCTTGTCCCAGCCTGAGCCTACCCACCCCAACCTGGGTGAAGACAGCCTCGCCTTGCAGAAAGTCCACCTAGAAGAAGCCACCCACAGCACCTGTTTCTAATTTAAACTAAACAAGGCTTCTATGTAGAGAATCTGTTCCTTAGGGGGGTTTGTTTTTGACTTTTTAAGCGTGTCACTATAACCCTGTGGAGTGGGGGATGGGGCCTTGTCCTTGGCCATGAGAGAGAGAGAGACAAGGGTAAGCTCTGACTTCTTGGTGGAGAGAGCTACCACCTGGTCCTTGTATAGAACAGTCCATCCCCACCAAGGACAACATGGCTTACTTACCCCCCCCCCGCAAAAATCATTTTCCATTTGTGGCAATTAGCACACTCACACTTCTATCTAGATCAAGAACATCTCAAGCTGGGCAGTGGTGGCACACACACTTGGGATACAGAGGCAGGCAGATCTCCGAGTTCAAGGCCAGCCTAATCTACACAGCTAGTTCCAGGAAAACCAGGGCTACACAAAGAACCCCACCCCTGGCAAACACCCCCTGCACCTGTCTGTGCAGTTTGCCTGTTCTGCACGCACACACAAACACAGAGGCACTGACACAGAGTAGCCTTTTGTATCAGACCTCTCTCATTCGGCGTCATGTTTTCTTTTTTAAATTAACTTACTTAATTTTGGTCTTTTGGGCACATTCTCATGTAGCCCAAGATGGTCTCAAAGCTACTATGTGGTGAAGGAGGACTTTGAAGTTCTGGCCCTCCTACCTATACCTCCTGAGCACTGGGGTTGCAGCACTGCAGCCACGCCTGGCTAGCATCCTGTTCTCAGCCTGCCCACACTACAGCGACAATCAGTGCTTCGTTTCCCTCTGTGGGTAAATAACAGTCCACTGTGTGCATGTGAAGGTAGAAGAACAATCTTCAGCGTGGCTCTTTGGCTGCCCTCTTGTTTGAGACACAGGTACTTTGCATCCGCTGCGGCTCGCCTTCCATCTCACCATAGCAACGGAGATTGCAGATGTGTGTTGTGGGATGCCTGATCACACTGTGTAAAGATGTGTCTCTGTCCTTCCTCACCTGCCTAAGGCATCTTCTGATTGGTTTAATAAAGAACTGAACAGTTAATAGCTAGGCAGGAAAGAATAGGTGGGACTTCCAGACAGAGACAGGAACTCTGGGAAGAATCTGAGGTGGGGTGTTGCCGGAGAGAGGCAGAGGAAATCAGATGTACTGTACTAAGCAGAAGTAATGAGCCACATGGCAGAACATAGGTGAATATAAACGGGTTAATTTAAGTTCTAAGAGCTAGTTGGGAACAAGCCTAAGCTAAGGCCAAGCTTTCATACTTATTAAGAGGTCTCCGTGTCATTATTCAGGAGCTGGCGGTCCAAAGAAGGACCTGCTACAGATGCGCACCACCATGACCAGCCTCTGTGTGGGAATTATACAGGACTACACAGACACTGGGAAGCCATCACCCATCACCCGTGCTGGATGCAGGCCTAGCCCCTCACCCACTGCTCTGTAAGTCAAATAAACTCATTGGTTCCCTAGTATGAACACTGGTGGGATCACCTTTGGCTTGTCGTTGGGACAGAGCGGGAAGAGGTAGGTGATATTTGTATCTCCTAAGGGAGGTAATTTTAGAACCAGCGAATGTGGGGTTTGAATGAAAATGGCTCCCATTGGCGCATATGTTAGAATACTTGGTCTCCAGTTGGTGGAACTGTTTGGGAAGGATTAGAGGGGATGGCCTTGTTGGAGGAGGTGTGTCACTGTGACTGGACTTTGAGGTTTCAAAAACAAGCCCACATCATTCCCAGTTAGCTCTCGCTCTCTGCCTCTGGTTGTGTTTCATGAAGTAAACTCTCAGCTACTGCCCAATGCCATACCATGCTTCCCATCACGATAGTCAGTCATGGACACTAACCCTCTGAAACTGTAAGCCTCACATGAATTCTTTCTTTTGTAAGTTGCCTTGGTTACAGGGTCCTGTCGCAGCAGCAGTAGAACCAGAACCAAGACAGTGGGTTTTGGAGATGTGAACACGGGGCACCAGGCTTGCAGGGGAAGTGCTGTATGCACCAGGTGCTTTTTTAGTCTAGCACTTAGTATTTGTTTTTTTGTTTTTTGTTTTAATTTTTTTTAATTTTTATTATGTATACAGTGTTCTGTCTGTCTGTATGCTTGCTGGCCAGAAGAGGGCACCAGATCTCATTACAGATGGCTGTGAGCCACCATGTGGTTGCTGGGAACTGAACTCAGGACCTTTGGAAGAGCAGTCAGTGCTCTTAACCTCTGAGCCATGTCTCCAGCCCTAGCACTTAGTATTTGGAGGGAGACGTCCTTTTGTTTGTATTTTGAGGCAGGGTCTCACTATGTAGCTCTAACTGTCCTGGAACTCATTATGTAGACCAGGCTGGCCTCAAACTCAGAGTTATCTCTGCCTTCCAAGCGCTGGGGTAAAGGCAACTGGGCTTTTTACTTTTAAACATTGTATAGCTAGTTAAGATGCCGGATGGTCTACTGGCAGTGAAACACTCCATTCTGCAGGGAAACTCCTCCAGCTCAAGAAGTAAACAACTTGCTGGGTGATGGTGGTGCACGCCTTTAATCCTAGCACTTGAGAGGCAGAGACAAGTGGATCTCCGTGAGTTCGAGACCAGCCTGGTCTACAAAGTGAGTTCCAGGACAGGCTTCAAACTACAGAGAAACCCTGTCCCAAAACAAAAACAAAAACACCAAAAAGAAGTAAACAACTTATAGGCTTTAAGAAGTCCCTGAAATTGAATATATGTACTTGGACCACCCCCTCCCCCAGCAAGAACTTCTGAGAGACACTCTCAGAGGAACTGAGTGCCTGACAGAGACACTGCAATCATCAGACTGTACAGTGACTCCAGGTTCTCTGCTTCTGTGAGCTGTCACCATTGCTGGGTTAGGGTTCTCAGTAATGCAACAGTCTTTGAGTCATTTCTGTTTCCGTAAGTGACCCTTTACCCATATTCCTGTAAGTAACCTCAATAAAACTCATTGGTTTTACCAAGTTGGACTTTGGTAGTCTCCTCACTTGGGTCTGTCCTTGGTACCTTATCTTGGATGGGCAGATATTTGCTCCAATCTCTCCAAGAATAGTGTCACACCACAAAATTTTAATTCATCATGTGTCATGTGTGTGTGTGTGTGTGTGCATACGTGTCACAGTGCAGGAAGCAGAGGGTAAATGGAGGAGTTACTTTCTCTCCTTCTGTTATATAGGTCCTGCGACGGAACTCACGGCACAATGCATGGTGGCAAGCAAGCATCTTTCCTTTCTGAGCTCCCGCACCAGCCTGACTCAAGAGCTGAAGAGACAAACATAGGCACCCCAGGGTGTGTGAGGAGTACTCAGTTTGCAAGTGCTCAGTCTGAGGTGTCTGTCCCCCTGCAGGCTGAGGGCAGGAGGCCTCAGAAGAGACTATAGAAATGGTGTTCAAAACCTGGAGCTGGCCTGTCGTGATTCTGCACGCCTTTAATCCCAGCACTCAGGAGGCAGAAACAGATGGGTCTCTGAGTTTGAAGTTTGTGAGTTTCAACTCAGTCAGAGACAGAGAGTGAGATCCCCACCTCAAAAAAACTAAAAAAGATATGTTTTTAATAAATAAATAAAGCATGAGTTTGAGATTTTGCAAGGTCAGACTTCTAACTGTGGGTCTGAGTAACGCTTGTATCCCAGAACTTTCTAGTCTGAGACAGGAGTATCTGGAGTTCTCTGTTTCAAAACAAAAACAACGGCAGGATATGGTAGCATATACCTTTTATTCCAGCACTCTGAAGGCTTCTGCTGATCTCTGTGAGTTCAAGATCAACCTGGTATACATGCTAAGCCCCAGGCCTAGGGCTTCACAGTGAGGCTCCCATTTCATTACAAAAACAACATCTGCAGAGATAGCTCAGTGGTTAAGAGTGTTTACTGCTCTTGCAAAGAACCAGACTCGATTCTCCCAGCAGCCATGTCCAGTAACATATAACCTCCTGTAACTCCAGCTCTGGGGATAAATTGCCCTCATCTGACATCCTCAGGTACCTACATATATGTGCACGTACACATCAATTAAAATAAAATTTAAAAAAGAAACCACTCATAAGAAGATCCAGTTTGATCCTAGCACCCATTCCAGGTAGCTCACAACTACTTTTAATCTCTCTCCTGAGGAGAGCCAAGAGCATCAGAGCTCATTTGCATAAATCTGCACTGATTTACATACACATACATACACATAAAAATCTCTAAAACCAAAAGAAGGACTGAATGCCCATCAAAATCCCAGCAAAATTCTTCAAAGACCTCGAAAGAATGGTACTCAACTTCTTATGGAAAAGCAAAAAACCCAGGATAGCCAAAACAATCCTGTACAATAAAAGAACTTCTGGAGGCATCACAATCCCTGACTTCAGACTCTACTATAGAGCTACAGTACTGGAACAGCCTGGTATTGGCATAAGAACAGACAGGAGGACCAATGGAACCCAATAGAAGACCCGGGTATCAATCCACACATCTTCGAACACCTGATCTTTGATAAAGAAGCAAAAAATATCAAATGGAAAAAAGAAAGCATATTTAACAAGTGGTGCTGGCATAACTAGTTATCAACATGTAGAAGAATGAAAATAGACCCATATCTATCACCATGCACAAAACTCAAGTCCAAATGGATCAAAGACCTCAACATAAAGCATTGGCACGGGGAACCACTTCCTAAATATAACCCCAGTAGCACAGACACTGAGAGAAACAATTAATAAATGGGACCTCCTGAAACTGAAAAGCTTCTGTAAAGCAAAGAACACAGTCAACAAGACAAAACGGCAGTCTACAGAATGGGAAAAGATCTTCACTAACCCCACATCAGACAGAGGTCTGATCTTCAAAATATACAAAGAACTCAAGAAATTGGACACCAAAAGATCACATAATCCAATAAAAAAAAAATAGAGTACAGACCTAAACAGAGACCTCTCAACAGAGGAATCTAAAATGGCTGAAAGACACTTAAGGAAATGCCCAACATCCTTAGTCATCAGAGAAATGCAAATCAAAACAATTCTGAGATTCCATCTTATACCTGAAAGAATGGCCAAGATCAAAAACACTGATGACAACTTATGCTGGAGAGGTTGTGGGGAAAAGGGAACACTCCTGCATTGCTGGTGGGAATGCAAAGGGGGTTGTACCCCCTTTGGATGTCAGTGTGGTGATTTCTCAGAAAATTAGGAAACAATTTTCCTCAAGACCCAGTAATACCACTTTTGGGTATATAGCCAAAGGATGCTCAATCGTGCCACAAGGACATGTGCTCAACTATGTTCATAGCACGTTTGTTTGTCATAGCCAGAACCTGGAAAGAACTTAAATGCCCCTCAACCATAGAATGGATAAGGAAATGTGGTACATTTACACAATGGAGAAAAAAATGGCAGCTTAAATTTTGCAGAAAAATGGATGGAGCTAGAAAACATTATTTTGAGTGAGGTAACCCAGACACAGAAAGACAATTATTACATATACTCTCTCATAGGTGGTTTTTAAATATAAAGCAAAGAAAGCCAGCCTACAAACCACAATCCCAGAGAACCTAGACAACAATGAGGACACTGAGAGAGACTTACATAGATCTAATCTACATGGGAAGTAGAAAGTAGAAAAGGACAAGATCTCCTGAGTAAATTGGGAGCATGGGGACCTTGGGGGAGGGTTGAAATGGGGAGGGGAGAGGCAGGTAGGGGAGCAGAGAAACATGTAGAGCTCAATTTAAAAAAAAAACTTTCAATAAACGTTTTAATAACCAAAAAAAAAAAAAAAAGAAAATACACAGTCTACCTGGTGTGGCCACATGTGCCTGTGGTCCCAGTTACTTGGGGGGAAAAAAAAGAAGGGCTGGAGAGATGACTCAGAGCTTAAAAACATTGGCTACTCTTCCAGAGGTCTTGAGTTCAATTCTCAGCAACTACATTGTGGCTCACAACCACCTACAATGAGATCTGGTACCCTCTTCTGGCCAGCAGGCATACATGCAGGCAGAATACTGTACACATAATAAATAAATGAATCTTAGAGAGAGAGAGAGAGAGAGAGAGAGAGAGAGAGAGAGACTAAGGAGTTGAGTGGAAAGAGAATTTACACACTCTCAACATTCATATAGTATAGTGCCCCAGGTTAGCAACAAGTAGTCACTGTCCGACTCCTACAAAGAGTTTTGTGTGTAGTTGGAGGCAGCCAGTAGGCTTGAGGGTGGAGGACAGGTGATATATCCTGTTTGCCTTCTCTCCTACCTGGTGACCTTGATGGAAGTCATCAGTAGACAGAACCAGAGTCTGAGAAGGGAATGGTGGCCAAGTCAGATGAAGCCAAGTGGAAAAGGGCAGAGGAGGAAAGAGACTCGCTCTGCCAAGTAAGCATCATAGGTGCCCTTTGATGGGGGAAGGCTTGTTTGCTTGGGCAAACAAGGGGCCCTGGTGGAGGGGAAGGGACAGAGTACAACATGCCATGTAGAGATTAAAGTATCTGTTATAACAGTGTCCCAGGCTGGTCTCAAACTTACTGTGTAGCCAAGGATAAGTTTCAGCTTCTGAGTTTCCTGCATATACTATCCCAAGTGCTGGATTACAGGCATGTACCACCATGGCAGTGCTGGGGATGGAACCAGGACTTTGTGTATGCTGACAAGTGGTGTTGCTTTTAATGGTTAATGAATAAAGCTGTTTCAGCCAGTGGCTTAACAGAATAGGGCAAGGTGGGAATTCCAAGAAAATAGAGGAGGAGAGAGGAGGCAGAATCAAGAAGTCATGTAGCCACAGCAGGACACAGATACTGGACATTGGGTGGAACCTGGCCGGTAGGCCATGATCACATAGCCTACCACAATACATAGATTAGTAGAAATTTAAGATGTAAGAGCTAGCAAGAAATACACCTAAGCTATTGTCCAAACAGTATTGCAATTAATATAGTTTCTGTGTGTTTATATCGGGTCTGGGCTTCTGTGAAAGGGCAGTCTTTCACCTTCAGATTGGTGCCCACCATCTGGGGCATGAATCCACATAAGACAAAAAAGAAGGGCCTGGAGAGATGGCTCAGAGGTTAAAAGCACTGCCTGCTCTTCCAAAGGTCCTGAATTCAATTCCTAGCAACCACATGGTGGCTTGCAACCATCTGTAATGAGATCTGGTGCCCTCTTCTGGCAGGGAGATGGTCATTCAAGAGGAACATTGCATACATAATAAATAAATAAATTTATAATAAATCTTTTTTCAAAATGTAATATATAATTAAGCAATACAGATTAATAGATAGTCATTTATAATAGTCAAACTTGTAATCATGTTAGGTTTTCCAGATATATAGTTATTCTTCAAACCTTTCAAAGACTAACAGAATATGGCATTTAAAATGTTTTAAGAACTTAAGACTTTTCATGACAATGAGGCACATCTACTCCTGGCAGCACCAATCTACTTCAAGAGGAAGATGGGCATTGAAGAGGCTCCTTGCCCCGCGCTACCTTCTCACCCGCAAGAACAACGCGGGACACTTAGGATTCTTCTGCAGTAAAGCTTTATGCGTCTTGAGAGGGAGAGCATAAGCTTACATGGCGGAGACCCAGAATGAGGGGAAACCCAGCCCTTATAAAGGAAACAGTCCTCGCTTCTGACGTGTCACTCTTGGATTGGTCCGCTGCCCATTATCCCAGATGATGCCTCGGGAGTAGGCAGGGACTCAGCGGTAGAGAGTTACCAAGCACGTGCGCTGGGATTAAAGGCTTAAAGGCGTGTGCTACAATACCTTGAACTCACAGAGATCTGCCTGTCTCTGCTTCCCAGGCATTGGGACCAAAGGCGTGTACTACCACGCCTTGAGGTCACAGAGGTCAATCTGCCTCTGCCGCTCAGGCATCAGGACTAAAGGCGTGTACTGCCACACCTTGGGGTCACAGAGGTCAATCTCTACCTTTGTTCCTAGAAGCAATGGAGAATGTGGTCCGGCCCTCCACAGCTCCTCATGGAGTTGATTAGCCATTTGGGCAAGAAACTGTTCTTGTCTGGACTGCTTGATGAACTGGACATGTAGGACCCACAGAGAAATGACTGCTGAACTCGTCTAAGGTGAGATGTCCGTCAGGGTTCCTGCTTCATGAAAGAGTCTGCCAGACATTCTGCAGGACACAGAAGAAAGTGACTGACAAATTGCCAATGTAGGCAGAACTGTCTTTGAAATTTCCTGCTTTATGGCAAAGTCTGCTGGATACTATGGGTCTGTAGGCTGAAGATGGACGCCCCAATGATACTGAAGAACTTTGGGTGACTATCCAGGTAGTGAGATGTCTCTGTCAATTCTAGAGTTTTGGAAGTTGCTTACGATGCACTTCCTGTTTTCTCAGGTAATATTATATCCTTTTGGAGTCTTTGAAGGAGTTAAAGAATAGATAGTTATAATTATAGCTTTCCTTAGTTATGATAAATGATAAAGTAGATATAAAATAAATATTGTAACTGTAATTCTTACTTGATACCTGTTTTGTTATATGTAATTTTACTGTGTTGAAGTTAAAACCTTCCTTTTTATTTAGACAGAAAAGGGGAAATGGTGTGGGAAATCCTTTTGTATATGTGCTGCTTTTATTGGTTAATGAATAAAATTGTTTCGGTCAGTGGTTTAGCAGAATAGGGCAAGGAGGGAATTTCATGCAGATAGCGGAGGAGAGAGTAGGCAGAATCAAGAGGAAGCCATGTAGCCGCAGCAGGACACAGATGCTGTACACTGGGTGGAAGCTTGTCGGTAGGTCACAACCATGTGACAATATACAGATTAGTAGAAATGGGTTAATTTACGATGTAAGAGTTAGCTAGAAATATGCTTAAGCTATTGGCCAAATAGTATTGAAATTAATATAGTTTCTGTGTGTTTATTTTGGGTCTAGGTTGCCGGGAAACGACCGAGCAGCCTTCCACCTACAGACAAGCACTCTATAAGTTAGTCATGTCCCCAGTCTCTTTTGTGTGTACATGTGTGATAAATGTGTATGCCTCCATACAAGGGCAGGGTCCTTCACTGAGCCTGGCACTCACCCACTAGATTAGACTAGATGCTGATCGGCATCAGGGATCCAATCCTCCTGCCTTTCCCTGGCCCTATACATGGGCCACCAGCACTTTACAAACCAAGTCATTATTTCAGGCCTTGTTGTTATTATTTAAAAATTGTTTATTTTTATTTTTATGTGTATTGGTGCTCTGCCTGGAAGGAGTCAGATTAGTGTGAACCATCTTGGTCCTCTGGAAGAACAGCCGGTCCTCTTAAATGAGGAGCCATCTTTCCCGTCCAAGAGAAGGCAGCACTTGAGGCCAGATGTAAGAGGAGAGACAAGAAGGAGTGATCAAATTGTTGGTGGTTGGTAGCCCTCTATTTCCTGTTTGTTTTTTGGAACAAGACCTCGCAATGTAGCCCTGGGTGACCTGGAAGTGTTTCCGTAGAACAGGCTGGTCTCCAACTCTTGGAGATCAGCTTGCCTCTGCCTCCTGAGCGAGTACTGGGGTTAAAGAAGTGAGCCACCACCCTGGCTCCTTTATTTTCTTTTGAAATTTATTTTTATTTTATGTTCATTGGTGTTTTGCCTGCATGTATGTCTGTGTGAGGGCGTCAGAAGCCCTGGAACTGCAGTTACAGACAAGTGTAAGCTGCCGTGTGAGTACTGAGAATTGAACCCGGGTCCTCTGGGAGAGCAGCCAGTGTTCTCAGCCACTGAGCCATCTCTCCAGCCCCTCTTTCTATTTTCTTTAGGTAATTGTCTTTTTTTCCAGATTACTATAGAATAACGCGGAGGTGGGCCGGTTTTATGAAAGTCGGCATCCCACGAGAGTGAGTGGTTGACCCGCAGTCTGGAGCATCGATTCTGCACTTGAACAACAACAGATCGGCCCCAGAAACAGATCTCCCCCTTTAACCCGGTGGCTCCTGCCCCAGCTTGGGCTACCTCAGCAACCTGTCCCAAGCTGACCGCTTTCCAGCCGCAACGCAACTGCTCGGCGGAGGCCAGGAAGAGCTATATTGTCTCTATTCTCAGTCCTCGCTTGTTCCAGCGGGACACTAGGCCGCCAACGCCTTGCGGGCTTTTCTGGAAGGGAGGGGAGGGAAGCTGCTCCAGGCGGTTGACTGGCCGCAGCCCTGCTGCGAATCTGGTAGAGCAGCCCAGGGCAGCAGGAGCTCGCAGTGCGGCGGCCCCCGGCCGCCCTGGGGCGGGACCCGAGCTGTGTGGAGCCGTGATCTACGTGGGGCGAGGACCGGGAGGCCACGGGAACGTCGCTGACCGCGAGGGGCACCTGCTGAGCTAGCCTGGTGAGGTCAGGGAAAGACGCCCGAGGGAACGCCCTGTAAGGTGGCTCGGAGATCAGCGCGGCGCTCGACTAGAGGTCTGGTCGCCAGACAATGATGGCAAATGAGGCCCCCCCTCCCCAAAGTACCAGCGTGGTCCCAGAACAAGAAGGCGAGACTTTACCTCCTGAGTAGGGAGTTCAGGGTAGCCCTTTCCTAAGAAGCTGTCTCTTCCTTCAATCAACCCCTGGACTCAGGTGGCGGGAATCCGGCGTCCAGCAGAGGAGTCCTCGCCTTGGGGGCGGGCCCAGGGCCGCTCGAACCCAGCTGGCAGGTGCCAGGGGCGGTGCCCAGTCCTGCCCCCAGGGGACGTTCCTGGAGGCCAGAGGCGGGTCAAAGAAGAGGGCTGGCGACGCCTTAGAACCTCGGGCGGCGGCGGCAACCACAGGTACTGCGCAGATCACCGCGTCCTACCTGTCTGGGCATCTCAATCCCGACCCAGAGAACTGAAATTTTCAAAGTGCGCCTAACTCTGAACATCCAGGCTCCGGCACTCGAGAGCCGAGTCCTGGGGTCACCTGAATCTTAGGACGACGTGATCCGGGAGCCGCAGACTCAGGGCACCGAGGGCTGCCGGGGAGGCAGTGAGGTCCTGGAAACCTCTGGAGCGGAAGACTTGGAGACCTCGGAGCCAGAGAGCCAAGTCCCCCAAGTACCAGTTGAGCAGGACACAGAAAGCCCGGACGGACGTTCTGTAGCTGGGCCGCCTGGCATTCGGATAACGGAGGTCCTGGGGCAGTGCCCCTCTTTCTGCTCGAAGGCCTCCCGGTGTGTTTTCCACCGAAGCCGGCATCTAACCCGGCGCCTGCGGAACTACTGATGGAGACGCCCATCCAGCGCGAAATCCGCCGCAGCTGCGAGCGCGAGGAGAGCCTGCGCCGGAGTCGGGGTCTGAGTCCCGGCCGTGCGGGCGAGGAACTCATCGAGTTGCGTGTGCGACCGGTGCTCAGCCGGCCCGGTCCCGGCCCCCCACTGCCGCGCGCCCTGGAGCGCGCTCGGGCCGGCGCGAAGATGCAACGGGACATCGAACGCGAGGCTCACAGGCAGGCGGCGCTGGCGAGCCCGGCGGCTCCGCTGCCCAGCGCCCAGCGGCGGCTACAGCCGCTGGACGAACTCAAGCGCTTCTTTGAGGCTGCGGCGGAGGATGGCGGGGGGTTGCAGCGGCGGCCGGAGGCGGGAGGCCGGCTGCACCCCGCTATGCAGGACGGCTGCGCGCTGCTGGGGCACCCGCCGCCTCTGGTTTCCCCGTCGCTACTGGAGCAAGAGGTGCGCCAGGTGCGCGAGCGCGAGCGGGAGCTGCAGTTGCAGCGGCGCAGTATCTACGGGGCCGCTGAGGTCCGGGAGCCAGCGCCGAGCCTCACCCGTAAGCCAGTCACCCCGGGTCCCAGAACTCCCGCTGTCTCCACCTCCAGTGACCCTTCATCTGTAGGCTTGCAGACTCCCGGGACTCTTAACTATTCTTCTTGGGGTTCGCCTTCTATTCTCCACTTCCATACCCGGAGTGAGGGTCCCCAGATCCACCACACATTGTCTTGGAACCTTGGCTTGCTTCTGGCATTTTCGGGTCCCTTGTAGATTTCAGGTTCCTGTCTATGCTAGGTTTGCCTCACTCCTGTTCTTGGGTCCCCAGAATTGGGTGGAGGCCTCCACAGGGAGGTAGGAGTGCACACCTGTATGTGTTTAAGGGGTGCGGCCATCCTCCAACTAGCAAGAGGAGGGGCAGCCGCGGCTGAGTGTCCCTTCCCCCACAGCGAGCAGGGGAGACGGAAAGTTGGCGGTGATCTGGCCCCCGCGGAGAACGGCCTCGGAGAACGGCCTGGAGAAGGTAGGAGCCTTACTTTTCAAAGCTTGTCGCTCTCCCACGCCTCCCTGCAGCGCCTGGGCGCTGGGAAGGCAAAAGTGCATCCCGGTTCCCTGAAGCGCCACTCTCGAAGTCCCAGACGCAACCCGGAGAGTGAAGAGGAGCTGGGACCTGGAGCCCAAACTGCCTCACCCCTCCCCCCCAACGCACCCCTCCCCCCCAACGCGCCCCCCCCCCCACGCCTGGTTGTAGCTCTTGTCCCTGATGGTGGTGGTCTTCTCTCCCCTCCACCCTAGTAGGAGCGCAGACCCTGAGGTCTGCGAAGGCTGGGACACATGGCCAGAAGTGACGTCCCCAATAAAGAGCCAGGGTAGAGTTACCCTCCGGATCAGCAGAAGTCCTGGAGAGGAAGGGGCCAGCTCTCTTCAATGGCAACTTGAAATCCTGCACATTCTTGATGCTGACTATGAAATTAACCACCTTTCTCCATTAAAATTGTTTAGTCTTCACTGGAAAACTAACAACCACCCGCTAAACCTGTGAGTGAAACACAAAATAAAGTTTCCCCCACTCCCTCCTTTCTTAGGCTTTAGTGCAAGCTGTTTTTCTACTGGAACCCCCCCCTTAGTCTGGGTGGAGCGAGAGCTGGGCGGGTGAAGGACGCTCAGGAAAGCCACCGAGAGAACCGCGCCGGAATGTTGGAATTCGAAAAGCGCTCTGGTCTCTGGGCTGTCTGCTGACCCCGGACTGGAGGTCGGAGCCCTACTGCCCCCTGGTGGTACGAGTGCAAAATGTTGCGCACTGGCTCATAAACTCCACTCTGGGTCTCCAGAGCTCAGCTTTTATCCACGCCAAAGGCATCCTTTGGATGCTCAGGGAGCTGCTAGAAAGAGGTGCTATGAAATTGTACCTGCTCTAGCGAAATAAACAATAGTGAAAAATGCCAGGGGTGGGCTGGAGAGACGGTTCAGGGTAAAGAGTGCTTGCTACTCTTGTAAATGACCTGAGTTCAGTTCCCAGCAGTCACATGAGAGGCTCATAACTGCTTCTAATTTCAGCTCCAGGTGATCCGTTCACCTCTTCTGGCCTTCGGGAGCACCCGAACGTACATTGAATACATTCACACAAAACGTACACATATACATATAAATTAAAATTATACTTATATAATAATTATATACATACATACATACATACACACACACACACACACATATATATATATATTTGAAACAGAGTTTCTTTGCATAGCCCTGGCTATCCTGAACTCACTCTGTAGATCAGGTTGGCTTCGAACTCAGAGATCCACTTGTCTCTGCCTCCCAAGTGCTTGGATTAAAGGCATTCCGCTACCACCCAGCTGTAAAGATAATTATTTTTGTTGGTTTTTTTGAGACAGGGTTTCTTTGTAGCTTTAGATCCTATCCTGGAACTAGCTCTTGTAGACCAGGCTGGCCTCGAACTCACCGAGATCCACTTGCCTCTGCCTCCCAAGGGCTGGTATTAAAGGTGTGATCCACCAACACCAGGCAAGATAATTTTTTAAATAAATAAAAGTCCCAATGGTGGTAATGAGGGGCCAAGTGCCTAGTGGGTATTCTGCCCACCCTCATATGGCCCATATTGGCCTCAAATTCTCTCTGTGATTAAGAATTACCTTGAAAGTTCTTAACAGAGCTATTTTTTGGATTTATGCTGTGTGTATAAGAGTTTTTGCTAGTGTGTGTGTGTGTGTGTGTGTGTGTGCACCACTTGTGTGTAGTGCCTGCAGAAGCAAGAAGAGGACATCAGAATCCTTGGAATTAGAAGTATTGTTAGGAGGCAACATGTGCGTGCTGGGAAATGAACTCTGGTCCTCCAAAAGTATCCTTAACTGCTGAGCCATCTCTTCACCCACCAGACTTACTTTCTTTTCAGTTATGTGTGTGTGTTTGTGTTGGGGTATGTGTGTGAATACAGATGTACAGATGCCCTTGAAGTCCAGAGAATGTGGTGGATCCCCAGAACTGGAGTTACAGTCAGTTATGAACCTACTAGAGATGGGTGGTGGGAACTGAACCTGGGTCCTCTGCAAGAACAGCAAGTGCTCTTAACCACTGAGGCTTATCTCTAACCTAGGAACTGTTCCTGAAAGAGAAAATTCAGGATTGGGGAGTTGGCTCTGAAGTTGAGCTTTTATCGGGCAGTGGTGACACACACCTTTAATCCCAGCACTTGGGAGGCAGAGACAGGTGGTTCTCTGAGGCTAGCCTGGTCTACAGTGAATTCCAGGACAGCCAGGACTACATAGAGAAATTCTGTCTTGAAAACCAAACACACACACACACACACATACACACAAAGAAACAACAACAACAAAACCCAAATCTGTTTGTTACTCACGCGGAGGACCCAGGTTTAGTTCCCAGAACAAAATTTTGAGTAGCACACAATTATTCTCTGGCTCCCTGGAATACACAGGCACACACACTTATGCACACACACATAATTTTTTTTTAAAGACAGGCTTTTTCCTCTTTGTAGTCCTGGCTGTCCTAGAACTATGCAGACCAGGCTGGCCTTGAACTCACAGAGCTCCTTCTGCCTCTACCTCCTGAGTACTGGATTTAGAGGTGTAAACCACCACACCTGGCCACATACATAATTTTTAAAAAATCCTTTAATTAAAAACAAATCTTCATTATTTATCCGGCAAGTACAAGGCCCTGGGTTTGAAACGAAACAAAACTACTTATTTTTACTTTATTTTAAAGGGGAACCTCTTTCCCCTTTAAAAATCTTTTGAGACAGGGACTCACTATGTAGCCCTGGTTGGCTATGCGGATCATGATGGCTTTGAACCTGTGATCTTCCTGCTTCTGCTTCTTAAGTGTTGGGATTGCAGGCCTGTGTCATCACATCAAGTTTTTTTTTTTTCAAAAAAAAACTTTTAAGATTATTCATGTGGGACTGGTAAGGAAGCACATTTGCTTTTAAACTCAGCACTTAAAAGTTGGAGGCAGGCAGATCTCTGAGTTCAAGGCCAGCCTGGTCTACAGAGTGACCAGTTGCAAGAGCGGGAAAATGCAAGTGGGAGTGGACAGGGGCTGGTACACTGCGAACCCTGCTTAACTACTGATAAATACTCTAAACTGTCTGAAGGAACAGCATCTGTGTAATTCACAGCGTCAGGGCAATATAACAGCTTTTTAGAACTGGCTAGGATTGGGGAAAGTGGAACCTCAGAACACTGTAGAACTGTTGTGTATGGCTAGGGATCCAGCTCAGTTGGTTCTTGCCTGGTAACATAGCAACAGTGGTGCCTGTAATTGCAGAGGTAGGAGCACGCAGATCAGAAGTTCAAGGTCATCCTCAGCTATGTAGACAGCTTGAGGCCAGTCTGGTTATATGACACCCTGTCTCAAATAATAAATTAATAAATTAAGGGGCTGAGGAGACGTCTCAGTGGGTAAAACATTTATCATACGAGTCTGGTGATATGAACTCAGATCCCCAAAAACCAAGTAAAAAATCATTGTGCATGCAAAGTCCTGCAGGCTCTTAGTAGGAAATGACAGCTTGTTTAAAATAAGGTGAAGAACAGCTGGGCGGTGATGGCGCACGCCTTTAATCCCAGCACTTGGGAGGCAGAGGTAGGCAGATCTCTGTGAGTTTGAGGCCAGCCTGGTCTACTGAGGGAGTTCTAGGACAGGCCCCAAAGCTACAGAGAAACCCTGTCTTAAGAAAGCAAACAAAACAAAACCCCAAGGTGAAAGATGAGGGTTGACACTCAAGACTTTTTTTCCCACACATACGCCATGGAATGTCCATGATAACATACACGCTGACACACCACTAAATAATAGCATTGTGATTTAAATTCCTGATGTGTTAGTTCCGGCCCTTACAGTCTCACTGTGTTAACCAGGCTTGACCTTCACCTTACAGAAGTGACTAATGAAATGCCAGCAAATAACGCAGGGGACAGGTCCATGTGGTGTTTCACTCAGGAGCTGCTCAGCCCGAGAAGGGTGCTCCCGAGTCTACACCGCTATGACCTTGACTGTGTTTGCAACTGCTGGTGAGACAGCAGAGAGCCGCTAAGGTGGCAAATGGAATCACAGGCACAAGCTGTCCTTGGGTGGGAGTGGTGTGTCTGTGGGACAGTTCATCTGCATGCACACATCTGTGTGTGGCGGCCAAGGCCAACAGCAGATGATCCTCAGAAGCCGTCCACCTGATTTTAATTTTTGGTTTTTCGAGTCAGAGTTTCTCTGCGTAGCCCTGGCTGCCCTGGAACTCTGTAGACCATCATGTGTGTGTGCATGCGTGTGTGCTCATGCATGTCTGGGGCCTGGGGAGGGTGTCTGATGCTATAGAACTGGAGTGACAGATGGTTGCCAGCCACAAGGCAAGTGCTGGGAATTGAACCTGGGTCTTCTGGAAAAGCAGCTAGTGCTCTTACCTGCTGAGCTACGTCACTAGTGCTCCCTCCCACACTATGTAGTCCTGGCTGGCTTAGAACTCACGGAGATCATCCTGCCTTTGCTTCTCAAGTGCTAGGATTAAAGGCGTGCGCCACCACTGCCCGGCTCCCTGACTTATTAAGCAAGGTCTCACTTTGTTAGGCTGGCCTCCAGGTTGTAGCAATCCTCTAGCTCCTCTTCTGAGTGCTGGGATCACAGGTGTGCACCACTGTGCTCAGCCAAGACTTTTTACTTTTGGTGCTGGGGATCAAACCAAGAGCCTTGTGCATACAAGTTCAACCACACCCCAAACACATCAGTGTTTATACTTCTGATGTGTATGAGTGTTTTCTCTTGCCGTATCATCCAAGTGCCTGGTGCCTGCAGAAGCCAAAATAGGGCATAGGGCTCCCCAGGAGCTGGAGTTACAAATGGTTGTGAGCTCGCCTGTGTGTGCTGAGAGGCAAAGATTTTTACAGGAGCGATGAGAATAGACGTAGGAGCTGCTCAGATCAATATTAGGAGGAATCAGAGCAGTGTTGAGGTTATTCTGACTCAAACTGCGGAGGGGAACAGTCTGCAGTTGTTGTGGTTAGCAGAGGCCTCTCTGGAAGAGCCACGGCTTGGTGTGTTACCTGAAGTCTGCTCATCCGATACATCTGTTTAAAACGCGCTCGTAATAGCATGGATCAGGTATTGTTAGCTGACTTCCTGAAGCTTAAGGCATGGTGGCACACTCTGGAGGCCCAGGCTGGAAGAAAAGGCTACAGCTGGATACAAAAAGAAAGGTGCTGGCAAGATGGTGTGGCTAATAAGAGCGCTGGGGGCTTTCTGAGAGGGCTCCTGTTCAGTTTCCTGCACCCACAGAGGCTGACAACTCTCATTCCAGTCCTAGCATATCTGATGCCCTCTTCTGGCCTCTGTGGGAAAGTAGGGAAAGTTCATACACAATATATATATATATATAGATAGATAGAGAGAGAGAGAGAGAGAGAGAGAGAGAGAGAGAGGCTCTCTACATAGCCCTCGCGTCCTGGAACTGACTATATAGACCAGGCTGGCCTTGAACTCACAGAGATCCACTTGCCTTGGTTTCCCCGAGTGCTATGGATTAAAGGTGTGTGCTACCATGCCCAGCTAATAAAAATTGTTTTTTTGAGATAGGGTTTCTCCATGTAACTGCCCTGGCTGTCCTGGAATTCACTTTGTAGACCAAACTGGCCTCAAACTCACAGAGATCCACCTCTGCCTCTCTAATGCTGGGATTAAAGATGTGAGCCACCATCACCCGGCAAAAATTACTTAAAAACCACGAGGCATCGTTCTGGCTTTCAATAGTTCGGGGTCTCACATTCTCAGTCTGAATGTGAAAATTTTAGGATCCAAATATCGACCTCTCAGGATGACATAGGGGAGGAGGAAGGACTCCATTCCTAAGCAGGGGCCAGTTCTGCTTAGAAGACACAGCTTCTGACAGAGCTTCTCAAGAGCAGGACAGTTCATTTCTGTCAGCGAGAGCCTCCTTGCCAGCCCAAAACTGATAAGAGTTCCCTTGGACTCTCCTAGCCTGGGCTCCAGACACTCTTCGTGGGACAAGACAACAATCAGCTCGACTCGGACATCCCAAAAGCTGGAAGAAAGTCTGACTCCACTATACAAATTAATCGCCTTCAGTTTCCTAGGGCACATCGGGAAATGTAGTTTTTTTTTTTAATCCTGGATAGGAATCACTTCCGGGTTAAAAAAAAAAAAAAACAAACACCAAACCGGCGTAGTCTAAGTCTTCCTCCAGCGGGCCTAGAATTTTCCTGCTACCAGAAACTTGTTTTCTGGGTTCCGGTTGCTGACGAGAGCCGCTACTTCCCTCTTTGACTCATTGCATATCTGCGCATGTGCAGCTCTCTCACCGAGGTCTTCGGACTACACTTCCCAGAATGCCCGTCGGTGGGCGGGGCCTACCCGTCCCCGGGGAGGGACGCAGTTGTTCACAGGAGACAGAACCTCTGACCTCGCTCTTTTATTAACAGAAAAGTGTGTCCGCACTTGGTGTTCGGTGGCCCATGCCGGGGCGTACTCAGTGCAGCCCGCCCCTGTTCCTTCCTGGAGTTTGGGGTTATCAAACCCCGGCTGGCGTCTTCTCCTGGAGCTCAGGATGCCGGGGCAGCCCAAGCCGAGGGTCCGGCAGCGCTGGGGGGCCGGGCGGGGCCTACCTGGCCCATGAGGATCTGTACCAGCAGGTCGGTGGCCAGCACATGCGAAGGCTCCTCGAAGCCGATGGTTAGTAACTGCTGGTAGTCCCCGGGTGGCTGCGGGCACAAAATCCTGGGGGCCCGAAGACAAGCCTGGACTTGAGCGCCCTACTCCTCAAGGCTGGGAGGGGCTTTCGGTTAGGTGGGGGGGATACCCTAAGGTAAAGTGTTTCCTCTGCTGACAAACTCCTGAGTTGCAGCACTGGACTTGAGGCTGTTAATCACTTTCCTACCTGTGTCTCCCTGGGAAAGTGACTTATGGACTCTGAAAACATGTTTTCTTCATTGTAAAATGGACTGGTCCACACATTTATGAACTGCCGTGTAGTCTACATAAAGCACTTTTCAGGGCACAGTAAAATGAGGTCCAGTCATTGGTGGGGTTCTGTCCCACCCTCCCTCCGACCTCAAGCCCACGTGGCCATCGCTGACAGCCTACCATGAATCAAGGTCATCCTCTGCCGGGCCTAGGGGCATCCAGCGGCCGATGGACCAGAGTTTCTGGATTTGGGGGCACGAATTGGCTGGACCCTGGCCTGCATCTTCCCATGTGTCTCGGTAACATAAGAAGTAGCTGAGAGAGGAATCAGAAGGAAAAGCAGTTCCCTCAGTTTTTCTGCTGAGGGCTTTCTTTCTGGAGATGAGGGTTCAAGTTCATCTGTCAGAAGTTGCCTTAAGTTCTTAGGTGGGGATGTGGGGATGTGCCGAGGACTTTCCTCCCTGGCGGCTCAATCTGAAGGTGAAGTGGAGTTAAGAAAAACTAAAGGAAGAAGGGGAGGCTCAGTGGTGTGCATTGCTGGCCTAGCAGATGCAAGGTCCTGGGTGTTATCCCAGCACTGCAAAAGGTGTTCATTTTCCTGCCTTGCTTTTCACTCTCTTGGTGGTGCTGTAGAGGCTCAAGCTGACATTCAACATAGGAAGGGGAAGGGTTTTGGTTCTGACAAGGAAACTCACTAATCCACATGGGAGTCTGGTCCTTGGCTACTGGCCTCTGTGGTGGTTTCCAGGTTCCAGCGCATCTTCTTATAGAGGTACCTCGGGAAGTGACTGGCAGTGTACGCAGCTGGGGTGCAGTACCGGAAGATGGACACATCGTGGGAAGGGCTAATGGAGAACCTCCCGCAGAAGAAGCAGGAGATGCTAGCAGGAGATAGAGAGTGGACAGCAAGCTGGGCCCTGGACTCTGCCACCCCACAACTCGTTACCTGCCCCCTTACCTCAAAGGGTTGGTTTCCTCCAGGTCCACGAACCCGAAGGAAGCATACATGAGAACTAACTGTTCCAAGCGCAGGGTGAGCTGCTGGGAGATCTCCAGCAACTGCATGGAAGGTGGGAGATTTCCTGACCTCAGATGGTCGGCCAGAAGCCATCCTCCCATCCCTAGGCAGGAACCCAAGGAGAATGGGACCTGGTAAGGTACACACCCCCTTCCGGACCAGCTCCTGCAGAGCTCCGTAGATTGGAGGGACACTCCTTGCAGCAGCCTCAAGGTACAGGAAGTAAGGTTCGCACATCGTTAGGAAGGTGGGCATGGCCTTGGCTAGCTGTTCCTTCTGTACGCGGTCCCTGCTGAAGGGAGAAAGGGGCCTTCACGTGGCATCACTCTCCCTCCATCTCCAGGTGCCCCATGCTTACCACCTGTATCCCCAGTGCCAGCTTAGCGTCAGCGCGCTTGCATAGCCCATGCGGAGCCCTTGGTTCCATCCCCCGCACCCAAAAATCAAACATAAAAAGAGGGACTGGGAGGTTGTCACTGGTCAAGACTGGGCCGGCCTCGCCACAGGTTTAGTCTCAGCGCTCGCATAAGAAAGATCCCCCGGTGTCAAGTCTTTTTCTCCTTCATCTTTCAGAACCACCTGCATCCGTCGTCGGTTAGGATTTGTGAAAATGCTGACACCTGGGCCGGGAGTGCCCCCGCTGTGGCCCAGTGCTTGCCTAGCACAAGGGCCTAGGTTCCCTCCCCGGTGTGTTTGGAGGTGCACGCAACTTAGTTCTCTGGAAGTTTTGCGGAGTGGGGCTCAGAAAGCTGGGAGTTAAGCCAGCCTCCAACAGACAGACAATCCCTTTCCCCTGGTCCAGAAATTGGATTTTTCCTTGGAAATGGAGTATTGCCTCCCACATTGGAAGTTCTCTGGCCAGAGTTAATGCAGATAGATTTTGTTTGGCTGACTTTCAAGGGTTTTTTTGTTTTTGTTTTTTTTAAAAAAAAAACTAAGTGAGAATTTCAAATTTGGCAGGCAGTACTCAGTAGACTGAGGCAGGAGGGTCGCCAATCCCAACGTGATGAGATACTATAAAAAAAAAATTGGCCAAATCAACCAACAAACCAAAAACAAAATTCTGAAAGACTGGCGCTTGGTGTCCCAAAAGCCCACCATTGCCTGCCCCTGCCTCTCAATTCTCCACAGCCCTCCGCACACTAGTAGAGTGTATTCCTAATCAGCTAGCCGTGAGTAGTCTCTGGGCCCTGAGTTCGTTTTTTGTCCCTGGTGTGAGCTGTACAGCCTGTCCTCCTGTCCTGGAACCTGGGCCCCAGCACTTGGTCACCTGTAGAGCAAGTAGCTTTGAAAGTCATCCGCCTTCCTAAGCAGATAACGGAGCTGGTCAGTGATGGGGCTGAACATGGAGTCCAGTGGGAGGCGAGCAGGTCCGAGCTCCGCTGCCAGTGGCTCCCTGGAGGACGCGGAGGCTGGCGTTTCCATCAGCTGCTGTGCCCGCTGGGGCTCCTGCTCCGCTGAGGCCTCGGGTCTCCCGGCGGGCGACCACGAGGGGTCTCCATAGGGCGGCGGCCCGGGTACCAAATCGTCCGAAGGCGGTGCTACTTCAGGTCTCAGGGCCAGCGACCCGGCGAACCAGGACTCCGCAGCCATTGGGCATCCAGAGCAGGCTCCTCCAGCCTCCGCGGCGTCCCAAGAGGGCAGCACACCTGGGGCCGACCGGTCGGGACAGTGAGCACCGTCACCCCCTCGAACCAGCCTCGACGTCTCTGCCGGCGCCGCCCCGCGAGGCTTTCGCCTCTTTTGAATTGAAGCACGCGGAGGGCCGCGCAGCCAGGGCTTGCACTGCGCACAGAGCTCGGCGGGCACCTGGCGCGCGGGGCAGGGTGATGCCAAGGGCGGAGCCCCAGTCCGGCCCAATAGACGTCTGCAGGTTGGCGCCTTTTCTCTCCCAGGTCGTTGACCGAGCTGAGGGGATTCCTAACATGTTAGGAATCGGGGGAATGCGGGTTACCGAGAGGCCTAGGCTCCACCCCAGCTGCTGACCCCCAAGATCAGATTCTTCACTGATGGAGCTGGGATCTGCCGGTGAACCTACAAGAGACTAGTGACTACCAGTCACTTCTACAATAAAGACCCTCAGACAGTGATTTGATTTATCCCATTGTCTCCTTTATTCCAATATGCCTGCCCTGGTCGGAGAACACACCTCTGACACTTGTAGATTGGATTCCTATCCAAGTGCAAAGACTGATTGGCACTTAAGTACAGCTAGGAAGCAAAATACATTAATTACAAGGCTTGTGATAAAGCAGCAACAGGTGTCACACTGTCCTGCATGACCCTCACCTTCTTGACTGCGTCAAACTCATTTGTCCTGTTCTAGAAAGTGAGTTTTTATGACGTCTGCTTCATGAAACTAGAGAGGAAACAACTAAAGTGTGCAGTTAACAGTCTCAACAAAAGCTTGACAGGTGGTTCTGGAATGAGATGACAAGACAAAGCAACTATTCTGGTTCTCCTAGAGATTTTTGTTTTTTTGTTTTTCTTTTGGTGAGACAGAACTGCAGGTAACCCAGGCTGGCCTTGAACTAAGTAGCTAAGGTTAGCCTTGAATTCCCGATCCTGCTTCTGTCTCTGAAATGCTGGGGACTACGCGTGCTGCAAATACATTTCCTTTCTGCAGCACTGGGGAATGGGACCATGGCGCTCTGCAGGCTTGGAAAGGACCCCTGGAGTCAGTCCGTCTCTGGGGGCTGAGCAAAGCAGTCACTGTTCTTCCCTCCTGCCCCCACACTAAACTCAAGGTTCTTTGCACCTCCTGCCTCCATTCAGAAAATGAACTCTTTTTTTTTAAGTTTTATTTAAAAAACCTTCGGTGCAATATTAAAAAGCAATACAGCCAGGTGGAGCAACAATGGACAGACAGAAAGGGAAGGAGCCAGAGGACCCAAGGTCCCTTACCTCACCTGTTTTCCAGAGGCTAGAGGTCAGGGTGGGGGGGCGGGCAGGGAATGGGTGGTGGAGCAGGAGAACCCACCACCAGGATGGATAGGCAGAACAGAACACTTATATAAGATAACATCTGGCTGAACTGAAGAGGGTTTGGGGGCCACAGGAAGCTCCCCTGATTTTTTGTTTTTCAAAAAATGTCCTGGTTTGGGGAGAAAAGATGGCCCCTGTGAATGGGCCAACCAAGTCCTCCTACCCCACACTCCATGGCTGTGGAGAGGGGATGTAGTAAGGTAGGGGTGTGAGAAAAGGGGAAAATGGAGGAGGGTACCCCCTCACTGGAGTCTGTTAGGAGAGTCAAGGGTGTCCCGTGTCCAGTTCCTGGGCTGTCAGGGCGCTGTGATGCGATCTGGACTGGCTGGGGTAGGGGCAAGGCTGGCACTCAGCCGAGGAAGCCATCAGGGTCATCCTCCTCAAAGTGGCCTTGCTGGAGCACCTTAATGTGGTGCTCGTAGATCTTCAGGGCTGGGCCCAGGCGGATGGACAGGCCAGTCAGCACATCTGTCCGTTGCATGAGCAACAAAGACTTGCCATCAATTTCCTGGGCAGGACAGAAAGGGCAGGTCAGTGGACACCTGCAAGGGCCTGGGTGGAGCCGTGTGCAGTCGCGGGCTGGGAACTCACCTGCTCCTGAAAAGCAGTGGCCTGCTCCGGGAAGCCTGCCTCAGTGAAGTATTCCACCACATCCATGACTGTCCACTCCACTGGGTCGGTTGGCTTCTCTTTGCGTCCAGGACTACATCAGAACAGAGAGCAACAATGACTACCATACAGCTCTGATTGTCCAACACGCCCAGGCGCTAACCCCAATATTCCTAACGCCTCCACTTACGGACAGCCAAAAGGTGTCCCATCAGACCCAGGCAGGGCTGGTTTTCCTGGGGGCAAAGGCACAGGAGATGGCGAATCTGGAGCAGCCGTAACACAGGCTGGGAAGGCAAAAGCAAGTGGCAGTCAGTCTCCAGGCTAGGGTTCCCGGCTCCTGCTCTGCACCGCCCGACCCCAAGGGGGTCCTTACCTGACCCCCCTTCTTTATTCATAGCTGTCATCGAGAACACCTGGCGTGTGCAGCTGCCAGGTGCTGGTCCCCGCCCTTCATCCTGGCCCTGGTAGGGTCCACAGGGCGACCACTCCTTGACCCTTTCCTTCGCATTCTGAGGGGCCCGCTCTCCATTAATCTGGTGGTGCTGAGCACCTGCGGGGCGGTCACTCTCAGGCACTTCTGAGCCCTCTGATATATTGTCCTCCTCCTCCTCCTCGTCTTCATCATCGTCTTCGTCTTCTTTCTCAAACACCCGCTCTTCTCCACCTCTCTGGGGGGCCAGAGAAAGAAGCAGGCAGAGTTAGAGTTCTTCTAGTCCCGGATGGAATCCAGTGTCCGACGCCACCTTTGACAACAACACGGAGTAACTTTTATGCTGTCGTTTCCGTGCCAGGCTCTGGGTTAATAAAGCCCTAAATAGCCAAGTCTTACTAAACTCGCTCAACAACCCCCAGGGGTCGCTACTATCAGCAATTCTCGGTTTACAGCCCAGGAAACTGAGGCCCCGGCAGATCAGGTCACTGACCAAGATCACCGTGTTCCGAGTCCGCGGGGTCCGTGGACGAACCCCGGCCACCTGATGTCCCGCTCCCTCCCGGGACTCTAGTCCCCGCCAACTTCGCCCGCACCTGCCCGGTGCGCTCACCTTGCTCCGCGCCGCGCGTGCGCTAGCGGCCGGCGGCGCCCGTCCCGGCCTGTCTCCGCGGGGCAGTGCGAGCGCTCCCAAGCGGGTGCGCTCCAGACGGCTCCGTGCCGCCTCCTCTTCCAGCAGCCCCTGCACGCGGCCGCGAGTAAGGCGGCCGCTGGGGCCGCCGCTGCCCCCGAGGTAGCGCACGACTTCCCGCAGGCTCACGGGCCGCGCCGGGCCGCCCGCCCGCGCCGCGCCCCCCTCCGGCGGCGGCTGTGGCTGCGGCGGTGGCGGCTGCTGCTGCTGCTGCTGTGGCGGCGCCGGCGGCGGCGGCTCCCGGGCGGCGACGGCGGGCGGCGGTGCACGGCGCGGGCCGGCTGGGGGCGCCGCGGCCGGGGGCGCGGCGGGCGCTGGTGGCGGCGCGGCCAGGGGCGCGGCCCGCTGCGCCCGGGAACCCGGCTGCGCGGGGCCGGGAGAAGGGGGCGCTGTGGCGGCGGCCGCGCGGGGCGCCCGGGTCGGGGCGGCGACGGGCGCGGGCGGCGGGGCGGGCGTGGGCGGCGGCGCGGCGGGGCCCCCGCGGGGGACGCGCGGCGGGGCGGGCGGGGTGGCTCCGCGGCGGGGCGGCTGGACGCGCGCCGCGTTGCGGTACGAGATGCTCCCCTTGTAGCTGACCCGGAGCACGGCGCGCTGCTGGATCAGTTTCTCGAGCTCCGCGCGCGTGCGCTCGGGCTCCGGGCCGTGCCGCCGCCGCACCATCCGGCAGATGCGCTCCAGGTCCGGCCGCGCCTTGCGCGAGCGCAGCGAGTCGATGGTGTCCAGAATCCACTCTTGGTAGTGCGGAGAAGCGGCGGACGACGAGGCGGCGGCCGCCGTGGTGGCGGCCGCCGCCGTCTCCGGCGGGGGTAGGGCCGGGGGCCCCGCCATGCCTCCCGCCCGGCCCGGCTGCACGGTGCGCGCTGCCTCCCTCCCAGCGCGGCGCCCCCTCCCCGCTCCCCTCCCTCCGCCGCTGCCCGCCTCCTCCGCCTCCCCCCGGGGGGCGCAGCGCCTCGGCGGAGCGGCGGCGGCGCTGCTGTTTCTTCGCAAAAAAAAAAAAAAAAAAAAAAAAAAAGAGAGAGAGAGAGAGCGGAGAGCGCGCGAGAGAGACAGAAAAAAAAATAGTGAGAGAGAAAGAAAAGAGGAAAAAAATATGCACACACTCACTCACTCGCACGCACGCACACAACAGCCCCGCTTCTGCTGGGCGCGCGCGGGGCCGGGGATGCGAGGAGGGAGGAGGGGAGCGCGGCGCGGCCGGCCCCTCCCCGCCGCCGCCGCCGCACGCGCGCCCTGCGCCCGGGACACTCCGGCCCCCCTTCCTGCTCGCCCTCCCCCGCTGCCCGCCTTCCTCGCTCCCTCCCACCCCCACGCGCCCGCTTTTAAGGTGGAGCCCAGGCCCCCGCCCGCCCCGTGTACCCGGCTCTCTAGCTCACTCCGGCTCGCTCCGGCCCCCCCTTACAACTCCCGCGCGCTTTTTAAGGAGGCGCCGCGGAGTTGGCGCCGGATCGGGGGCGGGGAGCGCGGCGGGCGGGGGAGGGGGAGGGGAGCGCAGGGGGGGGAGGGGACAGGGGGCGGGCGGGGCGCGCGGGCGGCGTTCGGCCGCCCTCCAGCCATTGGGCGCGGGACCCAGACGTCCTCGGCGCCCAGCCCCCTCTCCACGCCTCTCCGCGCGCAGCGCTCTCGGGACCGCACTTACCGGGAACTAGCCGCGCCGCGGCCGGACGCGCCGCGCTTCTGGGGAGCCGCGGAGAGCTCACTAGCGGCCCTGCCGCACCTAGATGAGGGCTTGGGGGCGTGCGGGTCTCCCCTTCTCCTTCTACCCGGCCGATCCCGCTGCAGTTTGGCCGTACCGGTCCGGGCACCTCCCTCCAGTGCCCCTTCGGTCCAGGACTAGACGAAGTAGGGGTGCGAGCAGATTTGAGGACCCCAAACTCAGGGTCAAAGGACAGTTTGCCCACCCCACCCCTCCTTTCTCTGGCGGGGCGGAGGAAGTGCAGGAATTCCAGCTAAGCCCGGTTTCTCCAGGGTCCCCGAGCCAGGGTCTCCAGAGCCTGGACGCTGAGGTCCGAAATTTCCTTTCCAACACCCTGAGGGTGTGACGGTGTGATCGAAGTCGGGAATACCAGCGACACTTTTATTTTAAAACAAAACTTTATTGGTAATAGTTTTCAAATATGTTTACAACAGCACACTGTTCAAGAGGAAGTCTCATCCTTCCAGCACACAGGTTGAACGGCCCCCCTCGCCCACCCGGGGCCCCCACCCAGGCCTGAGAGCTCCTCCTGTTTGGGAGAAGTTACAAGAGGGACAAACACAGGGATAACTGGGATAAGTTCCCCAGTCGCTCCCCACCTTTCTATTGAGAGAAAAGCACAATCAGACTTGGGGTGCAGTGAGTGGGGATGCACAGCAAGAGGTGATGGACAGCTGACAGCTAAGCTAGAAGTGAGGCGCCCAGGATCGGGAGGGGCTTCTTAAGGGGGCTGATGCGCGGAAGAATTGGCATGAGACCCCTGGAGAGGGGGGCCGGGAAGCTAGCAGCACAGGGCGAGGTTCAAAGCCCAGTTCCTTCCTTGACAAGAGTCAGTTGGCTACCCCGGCCTCATCAGAGTGGATTTGGGGAGTGGCGAGGGGGTTTGGGAGGGGTGGGACAGTTTGGAGGGTGGGAGGCACTGGTGGAACTTAATTTAAATGAAGATTAAAAAAAAAAAAGAAAAAAAAACCTAGCAAGCAGCCCTCTGTACATGTGATTAAAATCTCCCTTTCCAAGTAGGACTGCATGGAAGGGAAGGTTGGCTTTTCTGTTCATCCTTAGTGTCCAGTGCTGGGGTGGGGGTGGAGGCTGGGGCAAATCTGCGCCCCTCTTTCCATACCCTGCCCTTGGATACACCAGTAAGACTGAGAAATCCATTGAAAACAGGCAGAGAAGTGTGGGGGAGAAGGGGAGCAGCTGATGTTGCCCCTTCCCCATTATCTGGCTTTCCTGCTCTCCCTAACCTGGGGGTGTGGAGTGGGTGTTAATTTAGATGCATGGAACTCTAGGGCCCGCTGGCTGTTCGATCCAACCCTCCCACCCCCAACCAGAAAAAAAAAAAAAAAAAGAAAGAAAAAGAATGAAAGAAAACCCACGGGGCACAAGCACACCCCTAAAACTCAGTAAACTCCTTGCCACATTTCTCATTGATGGAGACCCGGATCTCTTCCTCCTCATAGTCGTCAAAGTTACTCGTGTCCCCAGGGCCTTTAAACTTTGGTATGAAGGGAGCTTCCACCTGGAGAGGGATCAAGAATCACCCAGAGCTCATTAGCTGACCTCACACCAGTATAACAATAAAGATGAATGGCATAATAATCAGGAGACTCTGCTGTGGTCCAGGCCTGTGTTCAACGTTAGGGTACTGTGTCTTCTTTGCAACCCAACTTACCAAATGGAAGTCATTTCCCTGAGAATATTTCCTGCCCAAGACCATAAAGTGGCCAGAAGACCCCAGCATCCCATGTCCAGTCCCTTACCAGCTCCAGGAAGCCATTCACAAGATCCTATCGCTGCCTCCTTCCCTTTCCCCAACTCTGGACATGCTGGGAAAATGAAACCCACCTTCCTCTGATAGATGGCAATCCAGTCAGTCGTGGCAAACCACTTGTGGTTCTTAATGTCATTGACCCCATTCTTGAGGTTCCCAAAGCGCTTGGTAAGATCCACCTGCAGAAGGTTCCGTAGCAGGTCCTTCAAGTCGGAGCTGAAGTGGGATGGGAACCGCACCTGGAAAGGGGTGCAGATAGAATGGGGTGCTGCTCACAGATTCAGGGGTACAGAATGTTAACCTTTTTCACTTTTTGAGACAGTATCCTGACACACACACCCCACGCATGCACAGGATATCTCTGAGTAGCCATGGCTTCTGAGTAGGCCTGGCTGTTCTGGAACTCGATCTGCAGACCAGGCTGCCTTGAACTCAGAGATCTACCTGCATCTGCCTCCCCAGTGCTGGGATTAAATCTGTGCTCCACCACACCATGCACCACAGGATCTTAATGTGTAGCTAAGCTGGCCTTGAACATCGGATGGTGGGATCGCGTCTCCTAGCCTCCTGAGTGTGAGAACTTCAGGTGTTTATCACTAGACTCTGGTTGGATGGTACCTGTCTTATCTCACAGTCCTACAGGGGAAAGTCTGTTAAAATGGCTTGTTGGAGCGTGGTGGCACTTGCTTATAATCCCAGCACTCAGGCAGAGGCAGGCGGATCTTTGTGATTGAGTTACTTAAGGCCAGCCTGATCTACATGATAAGTTCCAAACCAGCAAAGGCTACATAAAACCATGCCTCAAAAGAAAGAAAGGAATAAAAAAAAAGAAGGCTCACTGTTGGACCAATGGATGGCTCTGCTCTTGGAGAGGACCTGGGTTTGATTCCCAGTACCCACATGGTGACTCACAACCACCTGTAACTCTAGCCTCAGGGGATCCAATGCCTGTGGCCTACAAGGGTACCTACACTATATGTACATACCTACAGACACACAAATATACACATAATTGAAAAACTAAAGTAAGTAAAGTATAAACAGAAATGGCTTGTTGGAGCTAGCCTACTGCGTTGTAGCATCTGTAGTTCACTGCACATAGTACTCTGCCTTTAGGCCCTAGCAGCCATGCAAACAAAAAAACATTTAGATGCTGAGTCCCCTCTGAGTTTGCTGGCTTAGGAACTATGGGCAAGGTCTGAGAATCCACTACCCCAAGGTCACAGGAAACAGAACTGTAGGAGGTTTATCTCATGTCTGAAGGCTTATATCCTCATCTAAGATTCTTCAGCCAGCTCTGCTGGAGTCTGAGGGCTTCTGAAGTAAGGATATTTCCTTTCTCACTCTGCATTCCTTCGGGGCCAGTTCTTCCGGCCATCCACTTACAGAGGCTCTGCACATCCCTGTACAGCTTCTGGATTTATACCCGTAAGAACTGACTTCCAGGTCTAGAGAGATGGCTCAGTGGCTAAGAGGTCCTGAGTTCAATTCCCAGCAACCACATGGTGGCTCACAACCATCTGTAATGAGATCTGCTGCCCTCTGCTGACCTGCAGGATACATGCAGACAGAATATTGTATACATAGGGAGGGGAGTGGAGAAAAATGTATAGCTCAATAAAAAACAAACAAACAAACAAAGAAAACACCTG
Organism: Myodes glareolus; assembly: GCF_982192425.1. Lineage (NCBI taxonomy): Eukaryota > Metazoa > Chordata > Mammalia > Rodentia > Cricetidae > Myodes > Myodes glareolus. The sequence continues at coordinate 12,265,942 of NC_142047.1, read as the reverse complement.
ACTTCCAGGAGCCAAGGGTGCTGGCACAAGCTTGTCATTCCTGCACTTTGGGGGCTAATGCAGGAAGGTTGAGTGCCAGGGATACATAGTGAGACCCTGCTGTAAAAGAAACAAAACGAGCAGGGTGGTCGTGGCGCACACCTTTAATCCCAGCACTTGGGAGGCAGAGGCAGCCAGATCTCTGTGAGTTTGAGGCTAGCCTGGTAAAGGTACTTGTTGCCAAGCCTGATAATCTGAGCTTGATACCCAAGGCGCACATGGTGGGAGGAGAGAACCTGATTCCTGAAAGCTGTCCTTGACTCACAGAGGGACACTGACACAGGGGCGCAGGCACAATGAACAGATGTAAACAAACTGAAGGAAAAAAGCAGAGAAAGGAGGAAAAGAAAGGAGAAGGAGGAAAGGAAGAAAGGGAAGGCAGAGTAGCAAGAGAAGCAGACCCAAAGGAAGAAAAGAAAGACAAAAGAAACCAACTGGTCCCTGCTACTCCTTTCACGGGCTGTGTGACCTTGGCCAGGGTCCTTAACCTCTCCAGGCCTGCACCGGCCACGTCCCAGGGTTCTGTGTGGTGAGATAACGCGATCAAGGCCCGTGGGAACTGTAAATTGCTACAAAGAAGGGGATTATGCTCAGCCGTGTGCAGCACATGCCTGCTAACCTAACCCAGGACTTGGGAGGCAGCAGCAGGACCCTGAGTTCAAGGGTGACCTTGATTACACATGGAGCTGGAGTCCAACCTGGGACTCTTGTTTTTAAAACAACACAAGGGAATTCCCTCGCTTTCTCCTCACATCAATTGGTGCTTTTTTTTTTTTTTTTTTTTTTTTTTTTTGGTTTTTCAAGACAGGGTTTGTCCATGTAACAGCCCTAGCTGTCCTGGAACTAGCTTTGTAGACCAGGCTGGCCTCAAATCACAGACATCCACCTGCCTCTGTCTCCCATATGCTGGGATTAAAAGTGGGCATCACCACCGCCCAGCCCATGGACTTTTTTGTACTAAGCCACCATCTTTGACATTTCAATTTTCCATTTAGTGTTTCTTCTGAGTGACATCCTGTAACAGGTCTAAAATCTTTCTCTAACCTCACAACAATCGTCCTGCCTCAGCCTTTTGAATGCTAGGATAAAAAGCACTTGGCAGATAGATTTCTGTGTTTGCTATCAGCCTAGTCTACAAAGTAAATCTAACCTAGTCAGGGCTACAAAGTGAGACTCTGTCAAAAAAAGAAAGAAAGAAAGAAAGGAAAAGAAGCAGAGCTCATGCTGCCACGCCCCCTGGCTGTTCGCTGCTTCTCTTCTTCTCTTCTCTGATGGGAGGTGCTCCTACTTCACCCACAGGTGATGGTGAGTGTGTGCCCAGCCCTGAGTTCCACAACACAGAGCGGGTGTCTTCCGACCTCCCAGAGGTCAGATGGCTGATGGGCAAATGAGGCTCAGAGAATCAAAGTAGGTGTGTCTCCATTTCACCCAGTAGTTGTCGCAGGGCTGGGACCTGGAGCCGGGCTGTGCCCACAACTGTCTGAAGCATATGGAGACTTGGAGCCAACCAGCGGCTGTTGTCCAAGATGCTGAAGAGAGTGGGGTGACAGCCAGGCTCCCCTGCTAGGTGGGGCTGCTGAACACAGGGCTGGGATTCTCAGCACCGCCCCCCACTGAGGCTTCCACTTACTTCTCATGGTGCAAACTCAGATTGGTCACACTCCCTTTCTGTACCTCAGTTTCCTCACCTCTCCTACAGGGGTGCCCTTTCTTCAGGATATGGCTAAAGAGTGACCCAGGGCAGGGCTAATGAATGCTGAGGACACGAACAGTCCTCCTCCTGAAAGGAGCACTGCTGGGGCTGTCTCTGTAACCCAGACTGGTCCGGGCTACTAAAGAGCGCTGCTATTATAGGCCTGTGTCACCATGCCAGGCTGACTAAGGAGACCCCACGTCTGGAAAGGGTATACAGCTACAGCAGGATGCGGTTTGCTGGTATGGCTGGGGCGGACACATGGGAACAAGTCTGTTCTGGTCTGTCAGGGCAGCACTTTCTGTATCCAGGGTTCTGTTGTGGCTCAGGCTTCCTCAGTTCTGTCAGTTGTAAGATAGATGCATTGGGGTGTGTGTGTGTGTGTGTGTGTGTGTGTGTGTGAGAGAGAGAGAGAGAGAGAGAGAGAGAGAGAGAGAAAATGAGAGAGAGAGACAGAGAGAGCCACTCCTGACTTGAGGAATTTCTAGATTATGTCAACAGTGGTGTTCCATGGTGGGCAGGACCAGGGAGACAGCTGTGTGTGTGTGTGTGTGTCTGTATTGCTGGGGTATACATGCAAGGCCACTGCTCTACTACTGAGCCACACCCCTGTTCCTTGATTTTTCTCAGTTTCACTAGTCAGCCCAGGCTCTCTTGGAAATTTCTATGTGGCCCAGGCTGGCCTCAGACTTTAAGATGCTCCTGCCTCAAGCTCCTGGGTGTTAGGATAATGGGTTGGTGGGGGAAATGTGGAAGGCTGTTTTGGTTCCTTCCAGGGATGGGCTCCATATCCTGGCCTCACCTTCCCAGAGACGATTTTCTCGTAGATCTGGATAGGCTGGTCAGCGAAGAAGGGCGGGTAACCAGCAGCCATCTCGTAGATGAGGACCCCGAGAGCCCACCAGTCCACAGCCTTGTTGTAGCCCTAGAGCAAGATGGGGGGCCATTCGATGAAGCAAGAAGGTGAAGAGGAGATGATTCCTCAGGGGCAGGGCGGGCTAGTGAGGTGGAGCAGGCCTCAGGGGTGGGGCAGGCTGGTGAGGTGCCTACTTTGCTCAGGATAATCTCAGGGGCCAAGTACTCAGGGGTCCCACACAAGGTCCAAGTACGGCCTTTCACACGCTTGGCAAAACCGAAGTCTGTCACCTGTAGGCACAAGAACATGCAGTAGGTAGGAAGAAGGGCTGCAGGCTTCCTTGTGCCCGGGAGCGCCCTCCCCCGGCCACGGGCACCTGAATATAGCCCTGCTGGTCGATGAGAAGGTTCTCGGGCTTCAGGTCCCGGTAGATGAGGTCCAGGGAGTGCAGATACTCAAAGGTCAGGACGATCTGCGCCGCGTAGAAACGGGCATGGGGCTCGCTGGTGGGGACAAGCCAGGAGGGGATGTGTGGGTGAGCATGACCACATCCGAGTGGTCCAGCAAGTGGGTCTATGTGCCCACAGAGTAAAACACCCCGTGTCTAGCTAATCAAAACGTAGATTCAAGGCTGGGCATGATGCCATGCTCTAGTAGTTCCTGCTGTGTGGGGGCTGAGGTAGGGGGATTACATGACCCCCAGGATTCCAAAGACAACCTGGGTAACACAGACCCAACCAGTAGTGCAAAAACTGGGAATCCTGACATGGTGGCACATATCTGTCATCAGGGTACTGGGAGGCAGAGGCAGAAGGACTGACGTATGTCTGAGGCCAGTCTGGACTACATTATGTGTTTCAGGCCGGCCCAGACTACTTAGTGAGACCCTGTGTTCAAAACAAAACAAAATAAAGCTTTCTACCTCCCCATATTCTAAGCTGTATAATTCTATACCAAACTCAGCTAAAAGAAACTTGAGCTAGAAGGCTTAGAGGGGACAGGCGCCTAGGTGAGGAGTTACCTTACCCAAGGAAGCAGTTTAAGGGGTTTTGTCTGATAATCAGAGTATTGGAAGAAAGTCACCAGGGTCCAGACAAGTGTCAAAACAAAGGCCACCTTGCCAGGCATGATGGCGTACACCTTGAACTCCAGTGTTCCAGAGACCTCTAAGTTTTAGGTCAGCCTGGTCTACAGGTAAGTTCCAGGTCAGCCCAAGTTACATAATGAGACCCTGTCTCAAAACAAAACAAAAAATAACCCCCAAACACCTCACAGGGTCAACCACCAAGGGTTACATGTCAAGCAAAGCTGAAGCTCACAAAACAAGGACAGCTTTTAGAGAACCCCCAGAGGGATGAGCGGTGACCCTCAGCAGCTGCCCAGAGAAAGTACCAGAAAGGAGGAGGGCTTTAGAGAAGAGGGAGTGCAAGGGACCAGAAAATCATGCCCAGGGTCTGGCCAGCATCTGAAAGATGACAGAAATGAAAGGGAAGGTCGTGCGCTCCTGACTAAGCAACCTTCACAGCGGCACACGGAGACTTCGCTTTCTGACTTGGTTTTGAAGGCAGTTGCTTGTGTTTGAGACAGGGGCTTTCTATGTAGCCTAGGCTAGCCTCGAACTCCTGGTTCTCCCGCCTCGACATCCTCAGTGCTGGGACTAGAGGTGTGCACCACCACACTTGACAAGATGTTTGGATTTTAGTGTATACAAGATATATTTATATCTATGTGTTAAGTGACATATTAGTATAAAATTTAAAACTACATAAAATTATCCACTAATTTAAAAAAATCTTTCTAGGTGCAATGGTAAGTTTCTGTGGTTCCAGGAAGCTGAGAGAGAAGAACCGAGTCAGCCTAGGATTTGAAGGTTAGCCTGGACTACATAGTCTCTCTCTCTCTCTCTCTCTCCCCCATTTCTGTCCTGGTCACTCAGCTTGGCTGGCTGAAACATCACAAATTGCTTATCATAACAGGAACAAAACGTCACAGGGGCTGAGTGTGGTGACAGCCGCCTGTCACATCAGCACTCAGGAGGCAGGACCAAGAGGATCTTGAACCAAAGACCAGCTATGGCCAAGACCCCATCAATAAACAACACACACACACACACACACACAGCAAGACCCCATCAATAAACAACACACACACACAAACACACACACACACACAAATAAAACAAAACAAAACAAAACAAAATTCCACCAGAACCTAGAGACATCACTTTCCATTTCTAAGCAGACTGGACTCTTCTGTCCCTGAATGGTGGCCCCTGGGTAGCAGGGGTAGGGCCTGCTTACCTGAACCTTCCGATCCGTCGTAAGTGGGAGAACATCTCCCCACCAGGTACATACTCCATGACCATGTATAAGTTTGAGTTGTCCTGTGGGAGGCAAAGCGAGTCAAGGCCCTGTCTCCAGGCACTGGGCCCCAGCTGAAGACCACAGTGGCCTGGAGGAGCAAGCACAAAACCTCAGGGACAACTATCTTCCCAATGGTCCATGCTTCAAGCACCAGGAGCTGCATTTTCTCTGGGAGCAGGAAGAGGCAGCTGCTGCTCTGTTCTCACAGGGGAGAAAGAAAGGACTTGGGCCCTGGCTAGCTGCAGTCCTGCAGTGGCTACTGCTTCAACTTCAGTTTCATCATCTGCCAAACAGGTAAGAGAGGCCACAGAATTTGCAGGACCAGAACAAAACATGCAGGGCATGATGGTACACAGCTGGAGTCTCAGCTGCTGGGGTGGGCGAGGACTCTGAGATCAGCCTGGGCTGGAGAGTAAGCAGAAAACAGAAGCCCTGCTAAGAACTAGAGTCTCATAGGTTGCTGGAGAGGTGGCTCTGCCTTTCCAGGCTCACAACCAAAAGAACAGAAGGTTATTATGGGGCTGGGGACGCGGCTCAACTGTAGAGCAGTTGTCTCCTCTACACACAGAGCCCCGTGTTCCATTTCCAACACCACAAGAAACAAAACAAAATTGGTAAGGAGCCATGCTGTACACCTACGATTCCAGCTCTCAGGAAGCAAAGGCAGGAGGGATTGTGAATTCTGGGCCAGCCTGGGCTACATAGTGAGACCCTGTCTCAAAAAACAAAAACTATGCCAGGCATGGTGGCTCATTCCTTTGATCCCAGCACTTGGGAGGCAGAGACAGGCAGATCTCTGAGTTTGAGGCCAGCCTGGTCTGCAGATCAAGTTTCAGGACAGCCAGGGCTACACAGAGGAACCCTGCCTTGGAAAAAAAAAAAATCTATGAACTTCTGTACAGCTTCTGCATGGGGAACTTCTGGAACAGGCTCTGGTCGGGACGGTTCTGGTGACTGTTGAGAGGCTCTTATGCACCTGTGAGAACTCCTCTTATGACCTCACAATAGGAGGGCTGTGCTGAGTCCCATTTCACAGATGAGAAGAGCAAGGCCCAGTGTGATCAGTGCCTCTCCTGCAGGGCACAGGGAGGTGCAGCTCCCTGGTTGCCGAGTGGCAGTTGGGTTCCTGGAATGAGTCAGGGTGGTGACTCTGCAGGTCATTCAGGCTGGGTGACGCCCCCAAGTTATTGAACTAGCAGTTGACTAGCTGAAGAGCTCAACTGGAGGGGCCCCAGTCCACCCGTCTCTGGCATTCTTCCTCCAAGGGTCTTCTTCCTTGAAAGTGGGTGGCCCCAGCCTGGGGGATCAGGAAGCCATGCCCAGCATGGGCCAGGAGCCACCCTCCACCTTCCTGAAGCCCTGGCTGTGGTCCTTACCTTGAAGGAGAATTCAAGTTTGACCAGGAACGGGAAGTTGACAGCCTGCAGGATGCGTTTCTCATTTAGAGTGTGCTCAATCTGCTTCAGCTTCACCACCTGAGGCAGAAAAGAGGAGTGGGATGGGCCTCACTTCCTAGGCTTGGTCAGGACCAGGAATATGGGAGTGGGGGCTATTTCTTTAGCCAGATACTCATGGCCCTGGCTGCGTGCTGAGAGCTGAGAGCCCTTGCGTGACACACGACCAGGGCAGAGAGCATGTGTGGGAGCCCCTAAAGCCAGAAGAATCTTGGGGGAGGAAGCCTAGGGCTTACAAAGGCCCCTATCAGACACCTTGAGAAGTCTGGAAAGTGTGGGGGGGGGACCAGAGAAGGCTGCCTGCAAGAGTAGGAGACTTAATGACACCAGCGAGACCCCAAAAGGCATGGCAGCTTAGAAATCAATTTTTCTTTTTCTGGTCAAGCATTTTTTTTTTCTTTTATCTCTTGTGGTGTCAGACATGGGATCCAGGCTTTGCATGTGCTAGATCAGCTCTTGATGGGGCCGAAATTCTATTTATATTTATGTTGTGGGCAACCTATGCATGCCAAGGCATATATGTGGAGGTCAGAGAACAAGCTAAGGAAGTCTGTCCCCCTTTTGCACATGAGTCCTGAAGGTCAAATTTGGGTCACCAAGCTCAGTGACACCTTTCTCTGCTGAGCCATGTTGCCAGTGCCCCCTCAGCAACAGGCACATGTGAAACAACTGTGCCCTGGCAAGGTTTTCAGCCTCTGCATCCTTTCTTGCCTTTCCATGGATTTGTAGGCACAAGATGACCTGACTTTGGTGTACACTTGAAAGACTGAGGCAGGAGGATCTGGAGTTCAAGAACAACTTTGGCTATACAGAAGTGCCAGCTTAGGCTACGTGAGATCCTATCTCAAAATACACACACACACACACACACACACACACACACACCCAGAAAATAAAATTCAGTGCACTCTAAACTACTTAACATGAAAAAAAAATCACAGACTGCTTCACTGGGCACAGTGGTGCATGCCTGTGATCTCTGCATTCAGGAAGACCTCACATGTGAGAGCAGCCTGGGCTACATACCAAGACCTTGCCTCAAAAACAAAACTGTCAAATTTGATCCAAATCTGGTGAGCTGAGTTCAATCCCTAGAACCCACATGGCAAAAAGAGAATACGACTCCTGCCACTCCTTGCGGTCCTCAGGCCTCTACACTGTTGCTGTGGCTCTCATCTCCAGCCCCCAATAAAAAAATGTAACAAATAATAAAAAAAATGTAACAAAAACAAAACGAGCAGCAGCAACTGAGCCTGGTGTGGCAGTGCATGCAGTCTGAAAATCCCAGCACTTAGGAGGCAGGACAAGCAGGAGGCGCTCCGGGCTAGCCTTGGGTACATAGATTTGAAGCTAGGCTGGGTGGTAGTGGTGCACGCCTTTAATCCCAGCACTCGGGAGGCACAGACAGGTGGATTCCTGTGAGTTTGAGGCCAGCCTGGTCTACAAGAGCTAGTTCCAGGACAGGCTCCAAAGCTGCAGAGAAACCCTGTCTCAAAAAAAAAAAAAAAAAAAAAAGAACGAGGCTAGGCTTGCATAGATAGATGACTGTGTCTTAAAACCAACCAACCAATCAGCTTTCCATATACTGGTAGCAAACATGGTTAAAATAAATTCCTGGGATGCAGGGATGGGCATCTAGCCCAGTGGTAGAGCATTTGATTAACAGATGTGGGTCTTGAGTTCTAGTCCCAGTAGCTGGAAAGAAAAAAAAAAAAAGAATTTTACCTGTTTCTTTGTACAGTTTTGATGGGCTGGCAAGAAAACGTCAAAATCCCTGTGTTGGGGTTCAGGGGCAGCTCAGTGGTAGAGCAACTCCCTAAAATGCAAAAGACCCAGGACCACACACAAACACAAATAAAGTCCAATGAAGAAATCCTGTGACCCATGCTGTGTCTCGGTGTCAGCATCAAACAGGATCAGGGAACTTCACGGGTACCTACAAACACACCCGCAGGTGTGCGCACACCTGCACCCACAGACACACACACTCACATACACACACAGTTTTAAGGAAAGTCATTATGGAAGGGTTGAGGGATGGCTCAGTTGGTAAAGTGCCCACTGCAGAAGCAGGAGGACCTGAGTTCAGATCCTCGGCACCCATGGAAAAGCCAGGTGTGGTGGTGTGCACCTACAACCCCAGCACTGGTAGGGGAAGACAGGTGGCTCACTGGTGTTTGGTGACCAGCCAGCCCCACTCCAAGCTTGGTAAAACAAAGTGGAGAGCCCGGCGTGGTATTGCATTTCCTTCCAGGAGGCAGAGGAAGGCAGATCTCTTCAGTTTGAGGCCAGTTTGAGGCCAGCCAGGTTTACTGAGTGAGTTCCAGGCATAACTAGGGCTACACAGAGAAACCCTGTTTCAAAAAACGTGATAATGATGATGATGATGATGATGATGATGATGATGACAGTGACTAAAGGGAAGACCTGGTATAGATCTTATATCTCTACCTAGTACATGCATACACAGACACAAAAACTTTATGAAAAGCTGCAAATGGTGGCACACACCTGCCACCCAGGTACTCTGGAAGCAGAGGCAGGAGGATCTCAAGTTTGAAGCCAGTCTGGCTACACAGCAAGACTCCATTTCCAAACAAAGTTTTTTTGTTATTTTAAGGCAGGGTATCACACAGCCAGGATGGCAAAGAATTTGCTGCGAGGATGACCTCGAATTCCTCATCCACCTACTCCCCTCCTCAGTGCTGGCTGGGATGTTCCCTCACATACAGCTTTAAAATAAAATTCCGTGAGTGTCTGTGTATGCATTCATGTGTGCACACGCATGTTGAGGATGACCGTGGGGAGCTTCCTCAATCAGAGAGGCAGGGAGAGGCAGGTGGATCTCTGAGTTCAAGTACAGTCAGAGTTACACAGAAAAATCCCATCTCATAAAACAAAACTATTCTGCGTGTTTGTGTGCGTCCAGGTGTGTGTACCATGGCACGTGTGGAGATCAGAGGATAACTGGGTGTAGGTCCTTGCCTTCCATCTGGTTTAATGGTAGGCTCCTGTCTGCTGCTACAGGACAGGCTCACGGCAGGAGCCCTGACACAGAGAGTGCGGCTGGGCTGGGCTTTGTGTGCACCTGGGGACCGAACTCAGATCCCCATGCTTGCCTGCGAGCTGACTAGTCCACCAGGGCTATCTCTTCAGCCTTCTAGCTCATTAAGTTTCTTTCTTTAAATTCACTTTCTGTAGATGTGGGGGGTGGCTTATGCCACGACACACTTGGAGAGGTCAGAGGACACTCGCTCTGGGCCAAAGGACAGCTTGTAGGAGTGGTCCTCTTCTTCCACCATGTGGGTTCTGGGGACGGAACTAAGGCTGTCACACTTGGTGGCAAGCGCCTTAAACTCACTGAGTCATCTCTCCACTCCCATCCTCTACCGCACTGTTTTGAAACAGCTGGTCAACAAGCCACACACCCACACCTTCATTTTTCAAAGAACTCCTGTGTAAGTTCAGTGATGGTGATGCACACCTTTAATTCCAGCACTGAGGAGACAGAGGCAGGTAAATCTCTGCCAGTTCAAGGCCAACCCCTGGTCTACAAAGTGCTACATAGAGAAACCCTATCTTGAAAAACCAACCAAACAAACAAAAAAGGAACCATGTAAACCTTACTTTCTCTATAAGATCCCAGCTGTCTCTGAACACCTGTGTGTTTGTGTGTTCTTGTGGGGGTGGCACATGCCCTTATGACCCTTGGGGCTGACAGACGGAGGACAGGAGGACTCACGGGGACAGGTTCACAGACACTGCTGAGTACAGAGTTCTGGAATGTGCGTGTGCAGCGACACTGTGACCCTCACATCCTCTCCTACTTATTTCATCTTCTGCAGAGGTGAGGATGGAACCTAGGGCCTTGAGAATGCTGGTCAAGTGCTCTGCCTCTGAGCTGCACCCTAACAGTGGTCATTAAACCACCAGTGGAGATCTTTGTGAGTTCGAGGCCAGCCTGATCTGCAAAGCAAGTTCCAGGACAGTCAGGGCTGGTACACAGAGAAACCCTATCTCGAAAAGCCAGAAAAACCAAACAAAAAACCCACCAGTGGAATACTTACAATGTCTAAGAAAAGACGCACCCACCCACTTCCCTCTCCTGAGCTCAGCACAGTGTTTGGTAGAGATGAGAAAGCCGGGCAGCTCATCACCTTACCTTCTGTTTGTCCAAGATCTTCATGGCGTAGTGGCTCCCAGTCTCCTTGTGCTTCACAAGCATCACTCGCCCGAAGGAGCCGGTGCCAAGGGTCTTGATTCTATCAAAATGGTCCAACTGGGCTGTATTCTGTGGACAGGGACAGGAGGGCTCAGGGTGCCTCTCTGCATACTTCTGGGCTGGGGAGTCCCCTATGCCACCGGCAGAGGGGGCCCTGGGGAATGGGTGGAGATGACCCAGGGGACATTCTTCCAAGAAGGGTGGCAGGGGCCAGATCCGGCCTTGGCCTGGGGCCCAGGAGTTGCTGGCAGCTGCATGGTGAGCAGGGGCTGCCAGGTGCAAGGGTACAAATGGGGTGGGGGCCTGGTGATGAGAAGCAGGGGTCACCGTGGGCATGTTAGAAAGGAATGGGGCAGGGCTGGGTAAGGCACACAGTGGTAGAGCTGGGTACTGTCCACTGGGAACCGCTCAGTCTGAGGTGCTTACCTGAGAAGGGCTCTCCCATTTTTTCAGGAAGTCTTCCTTGGCCTTGGCTAGGAACTCTTTCACTGGGGGGGGGGGAGAGAAAAAGTTAGGGGGAGAGTCCCTGCTTCAAGGCACATCAAGATTTTCCACTCTGGTAGAAAGTGGGATGCAGCTGTTTCAACCCAGAGTCTGATATTTTACCAGTGTCTTTGGGGGATCCTAGAGGCAATCTGGGGAATCTTGATTGGACTGGGGACTGAGTACTCTTTTAATTAGAGGTGGGTCCCAGATTCTGGTAACTCCTAAACAGGGCTCACAGAGACACGGGCACACAGGACCAAGAAGCACATAGGCCAGCCCACCCCACACTCCCTAGCACTGACAGACATTCCTTGGCCAGGACTGTGCCAGCTGAGGTATTTATAGCCTCTGATCTGGCTGCTCGTTTGTTGAGGCCAGGCTCTGGTGGAGGCCTGTAGGGGTAGTGTAGCAGGCGCCCTTGGGGGGGCTCAGCTGTCACCTTGGCCCCCGTTGGCTCTGTGCCTGCTTCTGCTGAGGGGAGAGCTCTTGCCCCTGAACTGTTCACCGGGCTGCCTCCCTTTAGGCACACCCCTCCCTGGCGCCTGCAGCATCCTGAGGCCAGCATCTCATTTCCTAATGTAGAAGCTGTCTCTGGTAACTGGCTGGGCACCCACTTCATCCACACTCTTATTTGATCTACCTGACAACCTTCCTTACATCTACGTTTTACTCAGTTAACAGCTCAGGCAAATGAGGCCTAACGACAGTTCACTGCTGGGTACAGCCCCCGGGAGGCAGCTAGGGGACAACTTCAGGACAGTAGTTCATAGTCTGCCTGGATCATGATGGGCTCTGTGTCTCTGACAACTCATCTAATCTTTCTGGGTCTCAATTTCCCACATGAACAAATGGGGGTAAAGCATTGATGACCTTGTAGGGTGGTGGGGTGGAGTCACAAAAGCCAGGTGTATGGTACAGACATGCCAGTTGTGACAGCTGATAGCTGTGATTCTAACCTTGGTAGGCTACTCAACTACAACCCCAGCAGCTGGAGACACCTGTGAGGGCTTTCTTTATTAGACCATGAGGTGGGAAGACCCACCATAAGCCCCTACAAAAGGCAGGGAGAAGAACATGCTGCTGTGGCCTGCTTGTCCTCTCTCGTACTGGCAAGGCCATCTGTCCTGCTGCTGAGGTGTCCGTTCCTTTGCTGGTATCAGAACCTACTTCTTCAGTATTTCCCTGTAGACTGAAAAGCAGTAGTTGCCTAGGAATCTTCCAGAACTCCAGCACTATTGGGGCTGCTGAGACATCCAGTCTTAGGCCTGAACAACTACCCAAACCACAGCCTGTGAGCCACTCTAGTAAATAAATCCCATATATAAATATTCATTCTGCCAGTTCTGTTCCTTCAGAGAACTATGGCTAATACTTTCTCTTGACTTTGGTTTTCCCTTTGAGACAGGATATCTCTCTATATAGTTCTGGCTGTCTTGGAACTCACTATGTAGACCAGATTAGCCTCAAACTCACAGAGATCCATCTCTGCTCCCGTCTCTGTCTCTTGAGTGCTAGGATTAAAGGCACGGCTCACCACAGCCAGCCCCTCTCTTGATTTTCTGAGACAAGACCTTACACTGTACAAGAGGACAGGACACTATGTAGCTCAGGATGGCCTTGAACTCAGAGCAGTTCTCCTGGCTCAGGTTCCCTAGTACTGGGACAGGTCGGAGAGCAGGGAGGACGATACCAAGAGGAGCAGGCTTGGAGTAAAGGCATAGGCTTATAAGATCAAGACTTCGGGAGCTGAGGCAGGACTCTGAGTTCAAGGCCAGCCTAGAATGTATAGCAAGAACCTGTGCTGAGGGAAGAGACTGGCGCTGTAGCTCAGCAGCAGCGCACTTGCCAGCATGCACAAGGCCTAGGTTCCATTCCAAGCGAGACAACACAAAAGGAAAACCTCAGCTGCAATCCCCGAACTAGGAAGACAACAAGCTCGCACACAGGCAGGCCACTGGAGAAGTAAACAAAGGAAGCAAAGGCGATGGTGCTGCACAGCACACAGCAGGAACTGCCTAGCCCCCCGATGGAGCCCACTTACCTGCTGCCTGCCTCTCCCAGCAGAGCGTGGCATGGGGGTTAGGGAACATGGGCAAATCTGGGGCCCCTCAGCTCCCTGCCAGGATTCAGGGTGCTGACTGGGGTTTTACTCCCCAGAAAGTGTAGCGCAGGTAACCCAGGAAACGGACAGCCAGGTGGGCCCAGAGGAACAGCTGCAGCCACAGCTGGAAGGTGACATCGTCCTCATGCTCACTACTTCCAGACCCCAGATCCATCCCAGGTGGCCCTGGGTTCTATCTGCAATCTCCTCTTTGCTGGAGTAACCAGTGTGTCTTGGTAAGGTCTGGGGGTTGGGAAAGGAGTTGGTTGCCACGGAAGCATTTAAAGGCACCTGCTCCAGGCTGGCCAAGGTCTGCTGAGGCTCTCCTTGGCAGCGGGAGGTGGGAAGATTCTCTAGAGGGTGTCCCTCTGGCTGGCCTGCCCTTCCAGGGATGCCCATGGCTCCCAGGATGTCTCCCCCAGTGGTGTAGTCTGCACGAAGTCCATGCCTGCTGCCCATGGGCAGAGGTGAAGGAGTTAAGGCCCCAGCCCAGGCACCAGGCATCAGCTCTCCAGAGGTTAAAGAAGCCCCAGAGCTTGTTAATTAGCTGCAAGAACAGCCGGAGAGGAAGGCCTGGGTGGGAAACAGTGGCAAAAGCCACCTATCTTCTCTGAGTTTCCTCTCAATAAGAAGCCCCCAAATCCTGCTACCCCTGAGAGAAATGGGCAGATCTGGGTCTCTGTCTTGTTCCTTTGCAGGGGTGAGAGGGGAACAGTGTCCTGGGATGTCCTTGGCCTGTCAAACCGTGCCCTGTGCTTGGCTCTGTTCTCAGCCATGAAAGTCCAAACCGGAAATGAATGGCTAAACTTGGGTGGGGGAGGGGAAATAGCGTTAATCATCATCTTCCTTCTTTCCAGGCTCCCAAAGCTGAGAGCTCTACAGTGGCCTTCCTGGGGCTGCCTGGCACCCATGGGCCCCTGCTGAACAGGAAGTGGACAAGGAGGCTAACCCAGCAGCTCTCAGCCTTCTCCCATCTGGAAGGAAAGGGTGTCATTGGCCTCCTCTCTCTGGATCTGATGTACTGAGAAAACTCCAGATACCTCTAGGAAAGTCAGTGCTATAGCAAGACATGGAAATCACCTTGGGTTCAAGCAGGAGAGACACAGCAGCAGGCCAGAGTGCACTTCACCGCACCCCCAGTTTGAGGGCCCCGTCTGGCAGGGTTCAAGGTACCAAGCTGGACTATACCCAGGTCTAAGGTGGACCAATCCTCACTCTGGGCTGAATCCCAAAACTAGGTGGGACGACTCCATGCTCTGTCTAAGCTGGAGCTCCACTCCAGACAGACCATCTGCTTTGGTCTGAAATGGACCATTCATCCCTGTGCTCTTCTCACCCAGGCCCCCTAGTCCAGGATGTTAAGGAAGGAGGGGTTTCCAGGGATACCCATGGAGTCCACAGATTCTTTCTCTCCACTTGCTCCCCTAAACCCCTGTCACAGCCCCTCCCTGACTTAAGGGGCAGACAGTGCCTAGGAAGTTGCTATAGCAACAGGGCTCAGCCTCACCATCGTTGGAGCTGGAAGCCATCACTCAGTCTTTCTCAGGGCACTAGCACACTACGGTGGCTGGGAAGCCTCATAAGATCTGCTGCACCAGTTTGGCTGCCAGTCCTCAGGGCCCTGCCTGTAGAGGGAGCCAGGGAGTTGTAGGGTGGGAATAGGGTGAGAAACTCAACCTGTAGACTAATCGGTGCAGGGGAGTGCAGATAGAATCCTTCAAACTTCTGTTGGCCTGACTGGGCAAAAGGCAAAGCTGTCTGGGAAGACCCTCTTGGGCACCCATACAACTGCCAATGGTAACAAAGGGTTTGACCCTGTTGAGCCTCTATAGGATGTTAGAAGACAAGTCTTTCTATCCAGGAATGTCCTGAGGACGTCTTTTCCTCAGTGACTGGACCGACTTGTCATGTGGACTTCTTCGGGGTTCCCTCTACCACTCCTGCCACGTTCCCTGTGGATCAACTCTGAGGTGTGTACTAGCTGAGACCTGAGCCCCACTTGGCTATTCACACTGGCAGCCTCCTGGAACCTGACCTTTTCCCTCTGTTCTCTAGGCTTCTGGCCCATCAACATCCGTGGCATTTTAGGGTGCAGACTCCCCTTATCTTATTCCATACTGGGTTGCTTCTAGACCCTTGCCCTCTTGGTCAAGGAGACAGCAAGCCTTGCCCTGCCTGAGCAAAGCCATGGCAGTTCAGTGGGTTGCAAGATGCCTGCTTGGGGCCTAGGACAGCTTGGGCATCTTCCCAACCCCACAGGGGTAGGTATGTGGCAGACGAAATGCAGGTGCCCCCTGCAGGCTGGTGTGGCTACTGCCCCAGTCCCGCTTACATGAGAGGAGATCCAGCTTTCCTCCTTCCTGTAAGAAGCTTCCAGGCAAAGGAACTGACTCCCTTTCTCACCCCGTTCTCTAGGGGTGGAAGGATGCCTCCAAAGTCTGACTAGGTCTCAGGGGCAGAGCACAAAATTATTATTATTTTTTTAGTGGTACTGAGGGTTGAACCTAGAGTCCTGAACATTCTATGCAAGCAATGTACCACTGAGCTGTGTCTCCTGCTCTTATTTACTTTTATTAAGTATTTATTATTACTTTTATTAAGATAGCTTCTCATTAAGTTGCCCAAACTATCTTAGAATTTAAGATTCTCTTGCTTTGGCCTCCCAAGAAGCTAGATCAATAAGCCTGTATGCCACTTGTGTTTTGTTACATTGTTTTTTTTGTTTCGTTTTATTGTTTTGTGGGTTTTTTTTTGTTGTTGTTGTTTGTCTGTTTTTGAGACAGGGTTTCTCTGTAGCTGTGGAGCCTGTCCTGGAACCAGCTCTTGTAGACCAGGCTGGCCTGTAGCTCAAACCTGCTTCTGCCTCCCAAGGGTTGGGGTTAAAGGCCTGGGTCACCATTGCCTGGCAGTTACATTGTATTTTAATGTACATCAGAGACTATAAAAGGCAATCTTAGACTGCTTCGAAACTATGAGCAAAAATGAGTACAGTTTTTACTTTTTTTTTTATTTAAAGGTCATGTCTCCTTTGTAGCCCAGGTTGACCTCAAACTCAGGTCCTTCTGACTCACAGTCCCTCACTTGCTTGTTCCAGGCGGGAGTCGCTATGCCTGCCTTATTATTTTTAATTTTCCACATTTATTGTGTATGTACACGCATCCTTGTGGAGGTCAGAGGACAACCTGTAGGAGCCAGTTCTCTCCTTCCACCATGTGGGTTCCAGGCAGACAATTCAAACTGGCATGCTTGGCAGCAAAACAGTCTTTACCTGTTGAGCCATCTTGATGAACACAGGTTTTATTTGTATCTTGATACAAGGTCTTGCCATCACCCAAGCTAGCCTTTAACTCTTGGGCTCAAACAATCCTTCTGCCTCAGCCTCTTGAATGGCTGGTAGTACCAATATACACTACTATTCAGTTTTGAGGGTTTTTTTTTAAATCATTTTAAATTAGGAAAGTATGGCTGGGGTTTAACTCCTGTGGAGGCAGTTTAAGAATGTATGGGCTGAAGGCTGGATATGGATTTGCCGCCTTTAATCCCAGCACTTGGGAAGCAGAGACAAGCGGATCTCTTTGAGTTTGAGGCCAGCCTGGTCTACATATTAAGTTCCTGACCAGGTGGAACTATACAGTGAGACCCTGTCCCAAAAAGTCAAAACAAATAAAAGAACATCTGAGTTGAGATGTTCTGGGGTCCAAGAGATCTACTGGTAGACAGGTCTGGGTGTGAATTCTGCCTGTATGATGTCATCTGCGTCATTTCGGCAAAAATCATCAGAATAAGCGTATCTATGGAGACTATTTAAGTTAGAGCTCTTGGATGCCTGATAAACACTAGCTGGACTTCATCCCAATGGAACAGCTGGCCAACTCGGAGACTCTGATCGTTTCCTTGGGCTCTTTCCCCTCTGTGGCTCTTAGTTCCTGCTGAATCTGTTTGATATGCTTGCAGCTTTTCTAGCACTATGTTCAACTTTCAAAAGGGCCACTGCAGTATACAGCCCACTGCCAGGACCATTTCCCTCCTGGTGGGCCTCACCTGCCAAGGGAGCTGGCCCCTCCCCTTCTGCCTGGGCCCCTCCAAGCTCAAGTCCAAGACCTTTTTGAGTATTACCCACCTGCTCCTGTCATCAAGCCCTCAACTACAAGCACTTGCCTCTTCGTCCCCCGCCCATCCCCATCGGTGACGCGCCAGGCCTCTTAAGGCTGCTGTGCTGTCTGGAAGGTGGGGGAGGGGCAGAAAGTTCTTGGGCTTAGTAGCATTCTGGGGACTCAGATGCTGAGAAGGACAGAGCTGGTCATAGCCTTCCTTTTGGGGAGGTCTGACTATTTCTGGGTAACCGAAGGGGTTCTCAGCGGCAGTCCAGCTTTAGCTTGGTTTACACCATTTTAAGAGACGCAGGTATTGGGGACAGGGCACAAGGCCCTTTCTGAAGTTATTTCAAATACAGAATTCTTCTTTTTCAAATACAGTTTCTTTCCCCGGTTGGAAAAATTCAGCATGTTTAGGGATGGGGGCGGGGTGGGGAGGGGGGGAACACACCTCCCTTTGGGTGACTCCTGGGTATGCACAGAAACCATCGGCCCTCAGCAGACCAAATCGTTAGCTGTCACCTACTGCTGAATGGCGTTTCTCTACCCTTGCAATTCCTCCTTCTGACCATCCCAATTCAAGTCGAATGAGCCCTTGCTAACACGACAGACAGCCGTGAACCAGGAGGAGTGAAGCAGCCCCAGGGACTGGGTGAATGACAGAACCGCAGTTGTGAAACGACCATTTATTGGTTGGGGGGGCTTCCAAGGAACCCAGAGCTCAGGACAGGCCAGGAGATGGGAGGGTGCTCGGCCGATTCCCCCACCCGCAACCCCAGAAAGAGGACAGACGCAATGGCTCTAAGCGAGACCAGCTCGAACTTGGATCTGGAAGCGCAGAAGCAGCTCTCTAGGTTCATAAACAGTCTGCCACCCCAGCTAGGGCCAGACGCTTACGGAGGAGGCAGAGTGACAGGATGAGAGGGGCAGAGGGACCCAGAAAGATCTTGTCCCCCATGCCAAGTGACACAGAAGGGGAAAACAATGCAGGAGGTGGCCCTGGGAAGCGCTCATGGGGGTAGGGGGGATTGGAGGTGGGGGCTGTGGTTAGGAGGATCACAGGCAGGGGTAGGGGAAAGATGGCGGGGGGCTGGAGGGGGAGGGGTGTGGTCACCAAGTGGCCAAGGTCCCTGAAGAGTGGACCCCACAGCGCTCCCGAGACTGGCAGGAGCCTGGATCAGGGTCAGGCATTGGGGCTTGTGTGGAAAAGGTGAGTGACGAAGTGTGGGGAGGGATTAGAATCTGGGAAAAGGGACTAGAAGAGGAGGGGGTGGGGTGGTGACAGGGCCCCATCTGGGGCCCCGGCGGTCATACATGCAATGGTTGGCAGTGACAGCTGGGTGGGGGGGCACGGCCTTTGCAGTGGGGGATGGTTGGTCATGGGCACGGGGGCCCTACCGGGGGCAAGGTACGTCTGCGGTGCTTGGACCCCAGCGTGGACAGGCATCAGGCAGGGGTGCAGGCGGACAGGATTGGGGGGGCCTGTGGGGGAGGGGCCATGCAGTGATGGGCAGAGCACGGGCAGGCCGCACGCAGCGGAGATCAGGGTGACGGCCGGGAACTCACCGCTCTCCTGCTCGCTGCCCTTCTTGGCGGCGGCGGCGTTGCCCATCGCGGCGGCGTCGCGGCCGGGGCCCGTCCCGGAGCTGCGGCGCGGCGGGTGCTAAGGCGGCCGGCGGCCCCGGAGCGCGCTGGGCAGCGGAGGCGGCGGCCCCTGGGGCTGGCTGCGCTGGCTGCGGCGCCACGACCCCCGCCCAGCCCCTGCTTCCCGCGTCTCTCTGCGCCCGCCCGCGGGGGAGCCTCAGCCCAAGTCCTCTGTCCGTGACGCCCCCGCAGTCCGCCGCCCATTGGTTCAGACCTCCCTGACTGACAGCCCCACGCCGTTGTCTATTGGCCCGCCGAAATCTTCCCGCGCTACCATAGGCTCCTGGGCGCGTGACGCGAGTTGCAGGCGCTCAGCCACTCACGGGCTCGCGAAGCCACAGTCGGGCGGGCGATTGCCTGTGATTGGTCGAGAAGCCTTACAAGGCTTGGGGCTCGCCCTGCGAGGCTGCCCATTGGCTGAGACGCGCGGCTCCGGTCTGTGTCAGTCTCGGGGTGAGAGGGCGGGGCAGCTGCGCAGGCTGCGGCCCGGGCAGCGGGCGGGGCGACGACTGGAGGGTGGCCGGGCGGCAGGCGCTCGCTGCGAGGTGCGGGAGGCGGTCCCGGCGCACGCCCGTGCGGCACCGTGAGCGCTGCAGTCTCCCGGCCCTGCCCAGTGCGGCAGCGGCCACGGGCCAGCGGAGGTTGACGACACGGCGGACCGGCGCAGCGGCTTGTCCACCTGCCAGAGGGGGAGGGGCCGGCTGGCGCCGCAGGTCAGAGGTCGCCGGGCGCCGTTCGGCGTCATTCATAAGGCCTGACGCTGGGCAGCCGTGACCCAGCCAGCCCGGGATTCGCCTTGTTTGCTCTCGCCACAACCGGAGCTGCAAGAGGATGCTGGACACAGAAGTGAGGGCAGGCTGGGAGGGGGGATCTCAATGTCCACCGTTTACTGTGGCCCAGCCCTAGAGCTCCGAAAACTTGTAAAAACTACACTGACCAAGTACATGACTTCTCGTTCTCAGCACGTTGGTACTGTCATACTCCCATTTTATGGACGAGGAATGATCAGACTGGTTCCTTGCTCTTAACTAAACTCCATTTGCCTGGACATTGCCAGTGTAACTTGTCCTCTGGGGGCAAGCAAGGAGCCTTTTTTTTCCTCCTGGATGCTGGTCTTTAAATTTTATTTTTATGCAATGCAGGGATTGAACACAATGCCTATCAGCTGCTAAGCAAGCATTTTACTTTGCCCAGGGTGCTCTTTTAAGTCTGCGCTGCCAGAACATGGTCAGTGTCCCCCTATGCCACACTAGGTTGGTGTTCAGAACCCCCACCCTAATACTGGATTCTGGTACACTTTCATCTTCCTGCTGCCTGGGGCAACACAAACCATCTGCAGACATGCTAAATGTGCTCTGGGAAACAAAATTATCCCCATCCCTACCAGAGAACCTCTGCAGTAGAGGGTAGCCAGGGTGGAAGGTGCTGAGGGGACAGAGTTAACTCTCCCTGGGCAGTTCATATCCAACTTCTAAGCCAGCAACTGTATGCACTCTTGTTGCTAGGTCAGCTGCAGTCTACCAGTGGGAAAAGTACCCTGCCATAGAGTAGAGCTTCTCTGGATTATAGGAGCTGGCAGAACTGCCAAATGCTCCATTTCTGATTTGGGGAGTTACACCATAGCTAAGTGAAATTATCTAAAGTGTGGCGCTGTGTGTCCTTGGTTCACAATGTTACTCTATGCCTGTGGGTCAAGGTCAAAGAAAGATCACTGGTCATCAGTTGAACAACTTGGGCAAAGAAAAACATTTGAGCCTCAGCTTGTGGTGCAAACTGTACAACCAGATGAGACTAATAGGGGAGCAAGCAAGAGGAGAGGGGCCAACCACTTTCAGAACAAGAGGTTACCCATAACATGGTGAAGGAGACACAGGAGGCCAAAGAAGAAACAACATATATGTAAAAACAAATTTACGGAGGTTAGAGATGACTTAAGAGCACTGTGTGCTCTTCCAGAGGACCTGGGTTCAATTTCCAGCTCCCAGGTGGGGATTCACAACCCTCTGTAACTCTAGTTCCAGGGACTCCAAAGTTCTTTTGACCTCTGCAGCCACCAGGCACTCAAGTGGTACACAGACAACATACAGGCAAACACAGAAATAAAATGTTTTAAGCGGGGGGTGGTATGCCTTTAATCCCAGCACTTGAGACAGAGGCATCCATTCAATGAATCTCTGAATTTGAGGCCGGCCTGGTTTACAGAATGAGTTCAGGACAGCAAGGGCTATGCAGAGAAACCTTGTAAAGCAAAAAAAAAAAAAAAAGTTAAAAAAAAAAAAAAACCAAAAATCTTTCCCCAGGTGTGGTGCTGCACACTCTTAATCCCAGCACTCCAGAGACAAAGGCAGGTGAATCTCTGTGAGTTCGAGTCCAGCCTGGTCTTCAGGCATGTCAGGGAGCAGGGAACATAAACAAATAAATAAATAAATAAAAAGCAGAAACAAACAATCTAGATGAAGTGCTTTTATTTTTAAACCAACCAAAACTTTTAATATAAAAGCATTTTAACATACATACTGCAATCACAATACATCTGTGTAGCAGCAAGGGGCCCAAGGCTTAGCATAGGGGCAGATGGAGTAGGAGTTTCTCAGGTCAGTCTGCCAGTTGCCTCCCAGAGTACTGGGTAGCTCATGAGAACATGTCATCAAAGTAAACCCTGATGACTCCATGACACAGGACCTCCAACAAACATACCTATTCTACCCAGGGCAATCCTCTCAGAAAGGTTCATCTCAGGTTCAGTCACGAGATGAGAAGGTAGCTGTGACCAAGTACCCACCATTCCTCCTTGGCCTGGGGAGCTCACCTTTGGGAGTTCTCTAGTAGTGGTTAGACTAAATGACTAAGACACCCTGGAAGGACAGTGGTGATACTGAGTCTGCCTGAGACCCCAAGAACTGGAGTGGGCAGCAGTGACAGCCTCTGGCCAAAGGCTAGCCAGGCATCGCCCAAACAAGCCTCAAGACATGTGGTAGAGAGCTTCAAATAGGAACAGATAGTGTAGAAGGAAAAACAACACAAAGAACGAGCATATAAGTAAGTACCTGCTTCTTAGAGGCTGGTGGGTCAGAAGTGAGATGATTCTTCTGGACCTGAGGTGAGAGATTGTGATCCATATTTTCCTTGGGGCTGACGAGTCTGGAGGCAGTTGATGACCCCCAAATCCTTGAGATGACCAAGCACGAGGGCCTTAGATCCCCTTCAGGTGTGCAAGGAGACTGGCCATGGTCCTACTGGGACCAGCCTGGCCCCATCAGATGCAGTCCATGGAGTTTTCCGGGAGAAGGCCTGGGATGCAGGTAGGGAGGCCCAGGCTTTTGAGAGGAGTGCAACTGAAGGGAAGGCCGAAATCCAGACTGGGATCCTGGTTCTCTATGACCTCCAACCTGTCTGGGTTGTTGTCCCAGTTGATATGGAATCGGGTCACCCGGGGATTAGAAGCCAAGATGTTTCGCTGAAGCTGGAGCAAGAAGAAGAATGTCAGTCCCTATCACCTAAGTGTTTGTTTGTTATCCCTAAAAGACCAGGATTCCCTCAGACCCCCACTTTGAGCCCCAAGGATGCTTGTACACTGTGGAGTAGGAACAGGGTCTTCCTTGTCCTAGTTTTGCTTGGCTTTGTTCATTTGTTTTTGGATTGTTTTCTTTTTTCTTTCTCTCTCTCTCTCTTTTTTTTGGTTTTTCGAGACAGGGTTTCTCTGTAGCTTTTGGAGCCTGTCCTGGAACTAGCTCTTGTAGACCAGGCTGGCCTCAAACTCATAGAGATCTGCCTGCCTCTGCCTCCCAAGTGCTGGGATTAAAGGCATGCACCACCACCACCCGGCTGTTTTGGGGTTGTTTTGAGAGAGAGTCTCAACTATGTAGACTGGGCTAGTCTGGAACTCACCAATGATCTGCCTGCCTCCAAGTGCTGGGGTTAAAAGTATGCACTACCATGCCTAGCATGATTTTTTAAAAAGTTTTATGTGTATGGGTGTTTGGCTACATGTATTTCTGTGTCCCATGTGTGTGCCTGGTGCCTTTGGAGGCCAGAAGAGGGCAGAGATGCCCTAGAACTGGAATAAGAGTCACCATGTGGATGCTGGGAATTGAATATGGGCTCTGGAGAACAGCAAGGTTCTTAACTGCTGAGCCCTCTCTCTGGCTCACTTGATTTTTTTTTTTTAAATAACTTTACTGTATAATGTTTTGCTTACACATATGTCTATTGGTTCCATTTGTGCCTAATGCCCATGTGGGTCAGAAGAGGGCATAGATACCCTGGAACTAGAATTAAAGGTGGCTGTGAGCTACTATGTGGATGCTAGGAATCAAAACCAATCAAATCAAATCTTAAGAGTAGCCAATGCTCTTAACCACTGAGTTATCTCTCTAGTGGCCTCCAGCACTCCCTCCTATGCCCCCCTGGAAATAGGGTCTTACTATGTAGCCTATGTTGTTCTGGAACCCATGCAGATGAGGCTGGCCTCTAATTTATGAGGGCCAGGGTGGTGGGATCACAGTGTACTCCACTTCCCCAGCTCTAGCTTTGATTCTGTTAGGCATGCCTCAAGAAAAGACTTGCTCTATCCTAGCTCTAGCTCAGACAGCTGTAAAGAAACTGGCCTGTCTGAAGCAGGAAGGGCAGGGACAGGCCTTACCTGAGAGAAGTCTGGCTTTGGGGGTGGGTTCTCCCGAAGCTCTGGGTCTGGGTACTCATTGTTGACATAGTAGCCCACACGAATGAACTCTTGTCCATGGTAGGTGCAGGTGATAAGAACCACAGTCACACCCACAGCATCCGTCTCGGGAATGAGGGATGGGTTTGGGGCATCAGCCTGGGGAGACATATCCTAGGCTTTAGTACTGCCAATCAGGACACAAAGACTAACCAAAGAACTGGGACGAGACAAACTGATCATACAGGTGACTATAAAGAAGAGATCATGAATTTGATTTGGCAGCATCATTGTTCAGCATGCATAGTCCTTAGTCCCAGTAATAATAACAACAATAATTAATTCAAAACTGCCGAATTTGACTAAGAGACAGGGTGTTCAGGCAGAGTGGTGTACAGGAGACTGACTGGTCATGTGGATACAGAGCAACCCCGGGCATGCTTGGGAAAGTGCGGTGTTTAGAGGAGGTAAGGTCTGAAAAGACCGGTGGCATGTGGAGGTCTGGCTGCGGGAGCCAGGCAGGAATCATCCTGGAGAGGATGACTAAACCCAGTGACAGAGAACAGAATCACAGATCAGTGTGAGGGAGCAGTTATGTTGTACAGAACCAATGCAAATGAAAACATGTACACCTAAGCAAGCTTAAGCACCTGCCAATGAGCCTAGTAACACCGGACTAGACATAACACCATTTGGAAGTCACAGCCCATCTTCATATTCACTGATTCTGAGTTTACAAATCCGCCAACCCGAAACATCTAGAAACTGCAAAACCAACAACTGACACATAAAGAGCAAAGAAAACCTAGTGCTCAGGTTCCAACATGTGACCAAACTAGGGACCACCTGGCTTTCTTGCTTCCACTTTCAATAGAGGACAAAGACCCTTTGACTGTCTACCTTCTGCCGAAACTCAGGAGTTTCCTATGGTGAGCTTGGTTTCTGTCTGTCAGAGTGTGAACAGTTCTGCTACACAGTCCAGCTACCATAGGATTTTCTCTCTTGGCCTAGAAACATAGAGCTTAGCAACCAAAAATGGAACCCTCTGGAACCTTTCTTTGCTACATTACCAAAATCCCAGGGCAGAGCACAAATGCTAAGTTTTACATTCATCACCACTTTTACTACACCCCCTTGTATTTTGTCTGTTTGTTTAGGCAAAGTCTCACTATGTAGCCTTGGCTGGCCCCGTGCCTGCCTCTACCTCCTGAGTGCTCAGTTAAAGATGCATCACACCTTGCCTGCTTTTTTTTTTTAACAGCATTTAGCTATGTAGCCTAGGCTAGCCTTGAACCTGAAGCAGTCTTTCTACTTCAGCCTTCCATGTACTGAGATTAAAAACAAATACCACTAAACTCAGCTATACCTTTAGTAGAAGAAATTGAGTACTTACTTGATTCATTATATATGCAAATGTTTAACTCACTGATGCCAAATGATTTATTGAGATATCTTAAAATGTAATCAATAAGTAAAGATTTACATCATACAGTAAAATATTAAAATAAGATCTCCCAATGCAGTGAAACACTGCTTGTGTAAAAGCAGCTTATGGAGAATCTTGTGTTGGGTGAGCCTTGTTTAGACATGGCCTAGTGCTACTGGCTGAGTTCATGAGTCAACATTTATTAGCAAGGTATTCGAGACAGGGTCTTGCTGTATAGCCTAGGCTGGTTCCAAACTGGATGCTGGGCTTATAGGTATGTGCTTAACTCTGGCTGATAAGCAAGTAACAACAAAACCCCGTAATCCTTGAGGGGAATAGTTCAATATTCATGACTGTGTTCATGGGTTTGGTACAACACAACTCCTGTGAACAGATGACAAGTTAGTTGCCCAGAAGTCACTAAGAGCTGTGACTCAGAGGTGGGGTCTTTGAAGCAGTCAACCAGGATATATGGCTCAGGCAGGCCTTGAAGTTGTGGTCCTCCTGCCTCACTATCCCGAGTAGTTGGAACCATTTCCAGTTCAATTTAGGATTTGAACTTAAACCTGACTGCTAAAGCCAGTGTGCTTTCAGGTAAAAGAGAAAGGTTCTAGGCTTGGGTGTGGCTCAGTAGGGGAGCGTATGTCTAGTATATGTCAAGTCCTGGCTCCATCTCCAACCTGTAACATTTCTAGAAATCAAGGGCTAAGGTGCAACTTCCTTACCTGAAAGACGAACATATGTCTTCCAGCAGGGACAGGACCCACCAGCACTGAGTCTAGGATCTGATCAAATTCCTCACTTTCTGCTGAGCCCACATAAATGATCTTCCACTCCAGGTCTGCAAGCACATGGGGGGTAGGGAAGTTGAGGACTGAAAATAGCTGGAGAGCAAGGCAAGGGTCTTCTTGTTAGTTTTAGGCACATCTCACTATATGTGAAGGTCCAGGGAATTGATGTGTTTGCTGGGTGTAGGCTCAGGCGCCATAGTCCTGAATTAGAGCAAGTGTGAAGCTCTGCTTTAGTGGAGACATTTTCCCTGTGGGGCCTAACTGGGCCAGGTGACCTTGACTCTGGCCCTCCAGGGAAACAGGCCTCTCAGTAGTGGAGAGGAACCACATAAAATAGGCTGACTCAGGAGTCCTGTGACTATGGCTTGTGGAAGGAGCAGGGAGTTGAGCTACTCAAGGACCCTGGTCTCTGGATAGGAAGCAGCATCTTCTTTCACAGAAGGACTGGTGCCACCAAGTAGAGCAGATCCCTCGACAACTAGGGCAGAGTGGCAGATTCCAATCCAGCAGGAGAGCCAGGTGGCAGAGGGGAAAGGCAAAGCTGCTGGGAGAACCAACTTGTCCCAGAGTTGTCCACATCTGGCACCAACTCATGCCTACTTGTGCACATTTGCGGGACAGTGGCTTTGCCAGCAAATGGTGTGTGACAGGGCATACCTCCAAAACTGTTCTGTACTCCATCATTAAGGGGGCTCAGTCCTGGAGTAAACCCCCCCAAAAATGAAAGAAAAAATACCTGGAGACCCTTCCCATTAATCTCAGGCGAACCCCGGTGCCCACAGCCTCTTGCAGGAGGGCCAAGGTCATGCTAGTACAGAGAAGCTTGGCCTCAGACCCAGAACCTATTTTAGGCTCTTTGAAATTACACAACCCCTAGCTCCAGCAGCTGGGAAAAGTTGCACAAGCTGAGATTTTCACAGGGAGCATGCTCTTGGAAGCTGCTTGGCCCTTGGTCCAGTGTGGCACAGGCATCCAGCACTGGAAACACACTGACACCAGATCATACTATGGAAGTTATCACCTGAGCCACAAAACCTTCTTTGATACATAAACTCCCTTGTCCCTTTATACTTTGTCACCTAGGTCCTTCTGGGTGACACCAAGCCTGTGGTTCACCAGTGTTCAAACTCCGGCTCAGCATTTCTGGGAAATTTTATTTTACTATAACCTTTTTTTTCCTTTTTCTTTCTTTTTTTCTTTTTCTTTTGTTTGAATGCTCGTGAATTTTCCAGTTTTAGTATATGTGCTGAAGTGAGCATGCCCTTTCATTTTTTTAAGCTTTATTTTCCTGTGTGCCTTTCCAAAGGCTGTGTGTAGGTGTTTTGCATGCATGTCTATTTACCCTTTGATGCCTCGTGCCCATAAAAGCCACAAGATCATGTTGATTCTGTTGGAGCTGGAGGTACAGATGGTTGTTAACCGCCATGTGGGGACTGGGAACTGAACTGGATTCTCTGAAAGAGCAATCAGTTTTCTGACTGCAGAACATCTTCCTAGTTGTTCCTAGCTATTCACTTCTTTGCAGCACTGGGGATGAAACTCAGGGCCTGCACGTGCCAAAAACATGCTGTGTGGCTAAGCCAGGCTCCCAGCCCCATGAATTTAGTAAAAAGTGACACACAAGAATCAATGT
This sequence comes from Myodes glareolus, assembly GCF_982192425.1. Lineage (NCBI taxonomy): Eukaryota > Metazoa > Chordata > Mammalia > Rodentia > Cricetidae > Myodes > Myodes glareolus. The sequence goes on along the minus strand of NC_142047.1, from coordinate 12,238,480 downwards.
TTCTGGAAGGATAGAAAAGTATGCTACCCTTGCTCTTACTTGCTAAGATGGCTCTGTTAAATTCTACTTTCTTCAGGCCCCTTTCCCCAAACCTATGGAGTCATATATTCATACAGTTAGTTAATGTGCTAGAAGGAGGGCTGGGCAAAAGGAGTTTGACACAGGACAGTCCTTTGTGCCCCCAAGGCACCTGACCTTGCTTAGTCTAGGTCAACACTTTTTGGCGAAACCTACTAAAAGAAAAGATGTAGTATATACAGAAAGCAAGTAGAACTGAAGCCATGGGCCAGACACAGATTCAAGAATTCACAAAAGTCCACTTAAAATACTGACCAAAAGTCAAGAGTTTATCAAACCATCTACAAAAACAGATGCCTGAAAAAAGGGCCCATAAATTGCAATCATTATAAATTTGACAAACTTTTATTTTATATTTTCTTTCTTCAAGAGGTAACATCACACCGGTATAAGCCTTTAATCTCAGCATGTGAGACACAGCTTTAAAAGGGGAGGGAGGCTGGAGAGATGGCTCAGTGGTTAAGAGCACTGACTGCTCTTCCAGAGGACTTGGGTTCAATTCTCAGCACCCACATGGCCGCTCACAACTGTCTCTAATGCCAAGATCGGACACCCTCACATAGACATACATGGAGACAAAATACTAATGCAAATGAAATAAAAGTAAATAAATTATTTTTAAAAAAAGGTAGGGTTGGGGCCTAAGAGATGGTTCTGAAGGTTAAGGCACTTGCCACAAAACCTAAAGATTCAGCTCAATCCCCAGAAAAGACATGGGGAAAGGAGAGAACTAACCCCAGCAAGCTGACCTCTAACCTCTACATGCCTTAGCACACACATAAACATAACAAATGTAGAAATAAAGGAACAAATGGCAGGGTCTCCCTATGTAGTGCAGACTGGTCCAGAGCTCACAATATTCCTGCAAGCTTTCCAAGTATTGGGATTACAAATGTGAGCCCATGTGTATTTCTCATTGAATCTGAATCTTGCTGTGTCAGCTGGGCTGGTGGCCAGTCAGTGAGCCCTAGGTCTATACTCACTCTCCCTCCCTAATTTTTACCTGAGTGCTGAACAGTCAAACTCAGGTATACACACAACAGAGAAACTAAGATTTCATTTCAAAATATACTCAGCTTTTAGCACCTGTAGGCTCTGTTACCAAAAGCTCAAAACAATGACCACAGACAGGAAATACTAGAAAACAATCCAGGGCTGGAGGCATGGCCAGAGGTGGAGTGCTCATCCCAGCATTTATGATGCTTGGGTTCCACCCCCAGCATCAAACACAAAACAAGTTTGTACTGAACATGAACATATGTAACTTTTCTTTTTCTGTCATTTATTCTCACACTACATATCCTTGGCAGGCCTAGAACTCAGAGATCCACCTGCCTCTGCTTCTCGAGTGCTGGAATGAAAGGCATTTCATTTATTCTCTAAAAAAAAACATAGTATAACTGTTATTTCTACAACACTGACACTAAGAATAATGGCTCAGTAATCGCAGTGCTTTCTGTGTAAGCTTATGAAAAGGGCATGGGGTTCCCTATTTAATTCCAACCTCAGAAGGAGGACATAGGAGATCCCTATAATGAGTAGCTAGTAAGGTTAGTCACACCATCAAACTCTGGGACTGAAGGACACTGTCTCGATGAATAAGAGAGAAGAGTAACTAAAGAATATTGCTGACATCAACCTAGGAACTCCAGTGTTCACAATCTGTCTCCCCTAAAAAATGGAAAAAGAAATAAGTCCCTTGTAGACGAGTAGCAGTCTGGGGGTGGTTGTTGTGGCACACACCTGAGACCCAACCAAGCATTTTGGAGATGCAGGTAGGAGAATCCAGAACTCAAGACTAGACTCTTGTTACATATTAAGTTCAAGATCAACCTAAGCTTAATAGACCCTGTCCAAAAATAAAAAACAAAACAAAAAAACCAAGAAAGCATACTAATAAACGTCTATGGGAGACTCTGTGTATGTGCAGGTTCTAAGCAAATACTACATCATTTTGTAGAAGAATCTTGAGCATCTGTGGGTACTGGGACCTGAAGGACCTCTGAAGCCAACGGTGAAGACGATTTCTTCAAAAGGTGTGAACCACCAGTCACTCATACGTATAAACTCATACTGACCAAAACACAGGATTGAATTTCTTTTTCTTTTTTGAGACAAGATCCAACTGTATAAAACAAGCCGGCCTTGAATTCACAAAGATCCTCTTGCTTCTCCCTCTCGGGTACTGGGATTAAAAGTATCCACTATTTTTGTTTTTTAATATGTAAGTGATGCATTTACATGCATGTGAATGTGGGTGTGCCCAAGCCATGAGGTCTATGAAGATAAAAGGACAATCGTAAGTGTGGTGCATGTCAGTATAGACAGATAGCTTTTGGAGATTCTATTGTCTCCACAATATTTACCCACTGAGTTATTTCTGTAGCCCAATTCTGTTTTGATGCCTTAAGTTTATAATGACCCTGTTAAGATACACCTTTTACTATTTGGGAAAACAAAACCAAAGCTGAAAACATAACAAAATACATGTTGAAATGATCATAGATTAGCTGAGCTTGTTTCACACAGCCCTGGGGACAGAATCCAGTTTCATACATACTAGACAAATGCTTCATGAATGATCTACTGCTCAGACCATTCCTCCCCCTCACCTCCTTTGTTTTACTTTATTTCTTAAAACAGGGTCTCAATGTGTAGCCTTGGCAATCCACCTGCCTCTGATTCCTGAGTGCTGAGATTAAAGGTGTTCACCATGCTCTAGCCTTCTTTGCTTTTTCTTTCTTTCTTGAGACAGTTTCAGGTAGCCCAGACTGATGTGGAACTTGCTATGAAGCTAAGGTTGACCTTAAACTTCCAATCCTCCTCCCCACCTCACCCCTAAGTGCTGGGATTATAGGTATGTGCTATATCCTTCCTGCTTCTTTGAGAGCAGGTTTCCCTATATTAGGGGTATAGCTATGCACACTATTCTTTTTTTTTAAAACTATATATTTATATTTATTGTCTGGCCTTTTGCTCATCATACAGATCAACTTTGGTGCACAAAGTCTGGCTTCTTTCAGATGCTGAACAGAGGCAACCACAGGACTTGGGGCTTTTTGGAAATGAAGGTTGGCTAACCAGGGCTGAGGGAATTTGTCAGGATTCAGCAGATAGTGGCAAAATGTAAGGAAACAACTGTACAATTCATGGAAAGGAGGCCAGGAAGATGAAGCCATCTTGCAGGTCAGAGTGTAAGGAATAGAACCAATCAGCATAACTTGAAGGAAGAGCACCCTCTTCTATCCTTTCAAAGCGTCCTGGTTGATAAGAAATTCTATGGTCATTCCTAATATGTTCTACTTCTAAACTAGACTGTTGGGTTGGCGACGCATCTCAATGGCAAAGTCACTGTTTAGCATGTGTGTAGTCCAGGGTTTCATTTCTAGACAAAAGCAAGAGATGCCACAAAAAGAACTCTTACCCCCCCCTCAAAAAAAAAGGAAACAAAAAAACCTTATAAGTAGGGACTCAGCATTTAAGAATACTTGCTACTCTTACAGAGGACTCAAGTTTGATTCCCAGACCCACATGGTAGCTCACAACTGTCTCTATTTCCAGTTCAGGAAATCTTGCACCCTCTTCTGGCCTCTGCAGGCACTAGGTGTGCATATAGTATACAAACATACATGCACGCAAAATACACATAAACAAAAAAGACCTACAAGTAAATGTTTTCTTCCATTTTTAGGACTGAAGGAAAGATAAGTTATCTGGGATCTGGCTAGATGTCTCAGCAGATAAAATATTTCCTAAGAAAGCCTAAGAACCTGAATTCAGGGTGCCAGGGACAACAGCCCTTAGAGCTGGGCAGTGGTGGCACACACCTTTAATACCAGGTATTAATACCTTTAATACCTGAGAGGTAATACTACCTCTCAGGAGGTAGAGGCAAGGGGATCTCTGTGAGTTCGAAGCCAGTCTGGTCTACAAGAACTAGTTCTAGGGTAGGCTCCAAAGCTATAGAGAAACTCTGTCTCATAAAACCAAAAAACAAACCAGAAAAAGAGAGAGAGACAGAGAAAGAGAGACAGACACAGAGAGAAAGAAATAGCTCAAGGTTGAAATTCAATATTGCTCTTAAAGACCCTGACTTGATTCCCAACACCTGTATCAGGAGGCTCAAACTAGCATTAGAGGATCAGATGACTCTGCCTTCCAGGGACTCCTGTGTACATACCACCCCCAACACACACACATTTACCCCAAACCAGAAAAAGGTCAAGTGTGGTGGTACATGCCTTTAATTCCAGCACTGGGGAGGCAGAGACAAGCAGACTGAAGATCTTTGGGTTCAAGGCAGCTTGGTCTTAAACAAGCTCAAAGACAGCCAGAACTACTTAGTGAGATCCTGTTTCAAAAAACAAAAAAGAAAAGAAAACACCACTACCAAGGAGGAGGAGATAGTGGATCCCTGGCTCACTAGGTAGCCAGAAGGTTTTGTAGACACTGTCTCTAAAAGAGGTAGAACAGAGCTGGGCGCCAGCCCATGGGGTAAGAGCACCAGCTGCTCTCTTAGAAGCCAGGTACAATTCCCAACACCTGCATGATGACTCCCAAAATCTCTAACTCCAGCTCCAGAACACCCAGTTCCTTCCTCTGAATTCTCTGGGCTCTAGGTACTCAAGTGGTGCCATAAATACATGTAGACAAAACACACACACACAAACACACACAAATTAAAATCTTTTTTTTTTTTTTTAAAAAAGAGCAATGAAGAGCAGTTGAGAAAGATCATTTGATGTGTCTCTGGTCCACACCCACAGGCAAATTAAATTCAAAAAATAAATTTAAAAAATTGATCTTAACTCAGAACCAAACTTCAATGGTGACATTTCTCCTCACTGTCTGGCTGACGTAGATAAACCACCCTGTTCCTATTAAAACATGACTAGCAGGCTGACTTTAGGCTTGGTGTTCTAATTTTATGAATAAGAAGCAAAGTAATACCAGGTAATAACCATGCAACCATTTTTAAATGCAAGGAACACACTCAGGCTGATTGAAACCTGCTCTCTTGGCATCTGGGAACTGTGACCCCCTAACGTGTCTCCTCGTGGCTTTCAAATAAACCTTACTCCACACTGTTACTCTACCTTTTCTTTATTTACTTACACCCTGCCTCGTCTGGACAAGGATTTAACCCAGCTTATTCTATGGTTAGTCATAAGCAGAGTCCCATAACCTTAAGGAGAAACTAGAGAGAGACTGGGTTACTGGCCCACCTGACAGCAGCTTCAAGCAAACAGGAGTGGCTGGGTTCGTCTGAACACCACCCAGGAGCTGTCCTGAGGCATGGTGGCCACAACCTAGCCTCTCCGAGTTTCTCCTCAGCTGCATCTCTTTAACCCTCAGCAGAAACACTGGAGTGCTTTCTCCTGGAAGCAGGATGAGCCTTGCTGTGGAGCTGAGCCTCCAAAGGGACCTCATGGCTTATTTGTTCACACTCATCTGAAAGGTAGTTTGCTCTATGGGGCCCTTGTCTTCTCATCTGGGAGATGACAGGTCTTCCACGTCTACCTTTATGTCCCGCAGATGAATTAAGTCATTCTGTAAAGATTCACAAAAGCCAGTGACCGCTCCCCAGCTGACTGAAGTTGGACCCCCATCCCTGTTTGGCCAGTCCACCCACTCCCCAGACCAGATCAGCCCATCAAAAGGGAGGAGGGATTTCTTGAGTCAGTTGGAAGCTGGTAGAAAACTCAGAAGCTGGCAGAGGGCTGCCTGGCTGTGGCACCCCTCACCTGAATGTTCACCCAATCCCATCACAGAAGCTGGGAGACCTGCACAGACTAGAGCCAGAAGCTTCCTTCCCTGGGATTTGGGACTAACCTAAGGGGACGCCCCGGTCTCGGCAACAGCCATGCCAGGTTGTCTGGGGAGGGTATTGTTGAGAGACAAATGGGGTGGAGGTTTGGCCATGGGCAGACAAGGTGACAAGAGGAGAGTCTGTGTGGTCTGTAGGAAAAGGGAGAGGGGGTACTGGAGGTTGGGTTTCCATCGAAGAGGATAGATGGGAGGTTTCTTGGGAAGAAACCAGCATGAAACTGGAGCCTAGACATAGGGAGGAAGGCGAGGCTGCGGTCTCCACAGGTTAAACGGAGGCTGACACCACTACAGAGAAAAAGTGCCAAGGACGAGCAGTGCAGGACAGGGGTGACGCGGTTCCCACGAGACAATGTAGGGTACTATGCAGTGTCACGTCCACCGAGACGTCGGAGTTGGGGCCATGGAGGCGTATCACCAAAGGAAGACTCAGCTGGCCAAGGGGAGACGTTTCTAGGGAGACTGGGAGTGGCAAGAACGAGGGCAGCAGGGCTTGGGGTCGCCTGCATAGGCTCAGCCTCACCGTCAGACAGGGCCTCACTGCACTCGAAGCTGATCTCGAACCGGAAGGGGCTGTGGAAAGGGCTCGGGTTCTCCAGCACAGCCACATTCAGCACCGACACCTTGGCCATCACCTCGCCAGGGGACCGCAGCTGCAGTGGAGCCTTCTTCGGTGTCCTGTTGAGGCAATGGCGACTGGGGCAGAGATCAGCGAGGCAGCGTCGTGGCCGTGACTCCAACTTTTCCCTCTAAAGAGCGTCTGGGGTCCGCGCGCGGCCTTCAAATAGCCGACTCCACCCTCCAGCCAATCGCCGCTAAGGAACTATGACGGCAAGAGCCCCACCAGCCAATCCTAGGGCGTCTTCCGGCGCGCGCCTCGACCCCCAGACCAATCAGAGAAGCTCCCTCTTCACGGTACACGGAAGGCGGAATGATAATCTCCTAGCTTCGTAAAGTGTCCATCCGGAACCAATCCCTAGAGTCTCCGACTCGAAAAGCTCGCTCCGGAGTGGGCGGAGTTAGATCGCGGAACTTCTCTTGTCCAATCCCAAGGGTTACCGCACCGGCCTGGCCCGCCCCCTCATTCTGCTCTTCCGGTAGACACGCCCCATAGAGGTCAACACCGCCAACGGCCGAACGGTGGCGCGCGACTCTCACTTAAGACCGTAAGAAACCCGTACTAGCTCCCGCGGTGATTGACGGGCGGCCAAGGGGCGGGGCTTAAGCACGCTTCCGAAATGTAATTGGCTAATGTCGTGGCTGGGCTGGAGAACTGTGGAAATCTCACTCCTACACAGTGAGAAGAGCGTAAAGGGGAAAAGTGGCGTTCGCAGCTCTGGCGGCTTTGGTGTCTGTCAGCTGGTAAGCGTTTCCGGGAGCTACCCTGAGCGATTCCCGACTTTGAGGACGGCGGTCGGGGAGACTGTAGCGAATGCTGTCAACATTTGTGTCACCCCTGAGACAAGATGGCAAGCCGGTGATACAAGATCGAGTCCGAGTCGACCAGGACCAGGGTTTGACTCCCGTCTCTACACAGTGCTATGGCCGGGCGTGGTGGCGCACTCTGGAGGCCGAGGCAGGCGGATCTCTGAGTTGAAGGACAGCCAGGGCTACACAGAAACCCTGTCTCAAGAAAACCAAAACAGTTAACTGCCACTATTTATGACGATAGAATGCAAGAAACTCGTCTTCGCTCCATGCCTTCCCGGCTCCCTATATCCTGCCATCGTCTCCTAGGCATACAGCCAGTGGGGACTCAGGCTAGTCCAGACCTTCTGTGGGGTGAAAGGGCCAGAGAAACCCACCCAGCAATGGGGAAGGCGTCTCTAAAGTGACAGCTCTGTCCTTGCTTCTCCAGCCGCCCAGCCCCGGCTCCAGTGCTCCCGAGTGTAGCAAGTCTGCTCTGCTAGGGCAAGGTTTCCCCAGCCAAAGTGACACAGTCCTGCTCTGCTCTGTGGAAAGAAGGTCCTCACCACACCTCCTCCAGGAGGTTCATTGGAGGAAAGGATCCGGGAGTGACTGCCTCTGCCAGGGTGAAAGAAGCGCAGCTAACTGAACAAGCACAAGGCTTATATAGGGCTTCTTAGGAGTGGAGTTTTTCCAGGGAGAGGAGGGATTGGTTAGTTATTCCCTGCTCAGGGATTGGTTAGTTTAGTTGGTCAGGGGCAGAGATGGCTGATTTCAGAGCCAAATTGTATTTCTTTCACTGGCTTTGTAAGTTTTTTGGCTCTAGTTTGGGGCCAGGGCATATTTCTTTCACTGACTCTGATTCTAGGGACAAAGTGTTTCTTTGGTACTGATTTCAGAGTCAGGGTGCATTTGAGTCTGGGTTTGGGTCTAAAGCATTTCTTTCACTGGCTCAGGTCTCAGAACCAATGTGTTTCCAGAACCAGGGTGTGTTTCTTTCTTTCACTGGCTCTGAATCAGAGCCAGGGTGGGTTTCTTTAGTTGGCCCTTTTACCCTACATTCTTCCCTCCCAATAAGTCTCTTCGATTAGGTTTGGATGAAGACCTTTAGCTGGAGCAGAGAGGAGGGAGTCGAGCTGAGCAGGGCTGTAACACTTTCGCTGGGGAAAGCCTTCCCCTGGCAGCCCCAAGTTGTTACAATGAATTGTTACAGCTTCACTGGGGAAGTCAGAGACTGAGCAAGCAGGGCTGTAACACTTTCGCTGGGGAAACCTTCCCCTAGCAGAGCAGAGTTGTTACACTGGAGAATGGAGCTGAGCAGCGGAGCTGTAACAACTTGGCTGGGGAAGCCCTCTCTTGCCCCAGCAGAGCTGTTACACTGGGGAAACCGTCCCTAGAGCAGGGCTGCAAGCTGCTTCCCTTACTGTGTGCCCTGTGCCCTGTGCCCTGTGCCCTGTGCCCTGGCTCCCGACTGCCAGAGCAGCTTCCACCAGAGCTGTAGCACTCAGTATTCCTGGGCTCCTGAATGCCGGAATCCCTTTTCATCTGAGCTGTGACACACCTTTTACTAATCACATTTTTTAAAGGAAATCAAAAACAAAAACAAAAAAACCGGCTGGAGTGGTAGTGTACGCCATTAATCCCAGCACTCAGAAGTCAGAAAGGCAGACTTCTGTGAGTTCAAGACCAGCCTGGTCTACACAACGAGTTTGGAGAAGTAAATGAATAGATAAATTCATTTTCACACTTGACCAGTGCAAAAAGGTCAAAAAATGAAGAAATTGATTTTAGTTGTACATTTAACTCAATAGAACAAAAATGATAATTTAAAATATGATCAGTATAAAAGTACTAATGAGCTATTCTGTATCCTTTTATTCATTGAGAAGTCCTTGAGATCCTGTGTATGTTTCACATTCAAACATGTCTGTAACCTGGCAAGGGAATCTCCACTTTTATCTAAAAGAGGTAATCTGGCCTTTTATATTTCACGAAACTTACAGTTGAAAAAAAATTTTTTTGTTTTTGTTTTTGTTTTTGAGGGGTGTTGAGACATGGTTTCTTTGTATAGCTTTGGAGCCTATCCTGGAACTGGCTCTGAAGATCAGGCTGGCCTCAAATTCAGATTCACTTGCCTCTGCCTCCCAAGTGCTAGGATTATAGGCATGGGCCACCACTGCCTGGCTACAGTTGAAAATGTAAGCCAGTAATTTCAACACTTGGGAGGCAGGGCAGGCGTTCAAGGTCTCCTTAACATGAGGAATTTGAGCGGTGGAGAGGTGGCTCAGTGCATAAGAGAGTATACTGCTCTTGAACTGGACCTGCGTTTGATCCCCAACACCTACATCAGGCAGCTCATATCTGCCTGTAACTCCAGCTTCAAGGGGTCTGATGCCCTACTCTGGCTTCTGGAAGCATCTGCACTCATTGTGGACTAGAATATTTGTTTAACTATGCAAAAAATGGGTTGCATTTGTTTGTGTTGTAGAATAATTAACTATGCAACAATGTGTTGCTTTTTATGTTGCACTTGTTTAATTATGTAAAGATGTGTTGCTATTTCACCTTGCCTGTCTAAGGCACCTGATTGGTCTAATAAAAAGTTGAATGGCCAGTAGGTAGGCCGAGGAAGGTTAAACAGGGATGGTGAGCAGAGAGAAAAGGGGAGCTAGTTAGCTTGCCAGAGTGGCCAGCCTGGGCAGGTCAGCCAGCCAACCAGCCAAGGAGGAAACAGGAAAGGGAAAGCAGCACATACAGAATGAAAGAAAAGGAAAAAGCTCCGAGGCACAATGTAGATGAATAGGGGGCTGGAGTAATTAAGAGCATTGCCTGCTCTTCCAAAGGTCCTGAGTTCAATTTCCGGCAACCACATGGTGGCTTACAACCATCTGTAATGAGGTCTGGTGCCCTCTTCTGGCCTGCAGACATACAGACAGACAGAATATTGTATACATAATAAATAAATAAATAAATAAATAAAATGTATATGAATACAAACAGGTTAAATTAAATTAAAAGAACTAGTGGGACAAGTCTAAGCTAAGGCCAAGCATTCATAATTAGTAAGTCTCTGTGTCATGATTTGGGGGCTGGTGGTCCAAGAAAGCCTGCTACAACCCCCATATATTTAAGGCGTTTAAAGGCTGTAGCAATTATTCAGAAATTAAGAACACACACTGCTCTCAAAGAGGACCCAAGCTGGGTTCCTAGCACTCTCAAGGCATGGCAAGTCAGCCATCCATGACTTCAGTTCCAGGAGATCTAAAGCCCTCTTCTGAGTGCACCCGACATCCATGTGTTGCACACACGTGTAGGCAAGCAAAACACTCAATATTATAAAAATAAATGAACTTTTAGAAACACAACAGCACAGCGGCACATTCCTTTAATCTCAGCACTCAGGAGGCAGAGGCAGAAGGTTATTTGTGAAGCTGAAGAACCCCTGACATAGTGAGCTCCAGGCCAGCCAGGGCAACACAGCAGAACCCTGTTGGGTTTTGTTTTTGATTTTTGTTTGTTTGGTCTTTTTAAAAAAAGATGGGGCTGGAGAGATGGCTCAGCGATTAAGAGTACTGGCTGTTCTTCCAGAGGTTCTTAGTTCATAACCATCTGTAATGAGATCTGGTGCTTTTGTCTGGCCTGAAGGCATGCATGAAGGCAGAATACTATATACATAATAAATAAATCTTTTTGAGAGAGAGAGAGAGAGAGAGAGAGAGAAAGGGACTGGAGAGATGGCCCAGTGGTTAAGATCACTGACTGCTCTTCCAGAGGACTTGGGTTCAATTCCCAGCACCCACATGGCAGCTCACAACTGTCTATAACTCCTGTTCCAGGAGATCTGACACCCTTACACAGACATATATGCAGATAAAACACCAGTGTACATAAAATACAAATATTTTTTTAAAAAGAAAAGAAAAGAAAGAAAAAAACGTCTGTGGGGACTTGTATGTTTGGATATGTGGCCCCCAGTTGGTGGACTGTTTAGAAAGGGTTAGGAGATGTGGTGTTGGAGGAGGTGTGTCACTGGAGGAGGGGGTGGGTTTTGAGGTCTCAGAAGACTGGTAGAATTCTCTGTGTGTTCAATGCCTCCTGCTTATGGATCAAGATGTGAGCTGTCCCTGCCACCAGGCCTTTGCTTCACCATCATGGACTCTAACCCTCTGATACCCTAAGCCAAGTTACTCTTTTTAAAATTGCCTTGGTTGTGGTGTAACAGAAAGTTAGCTAAGATACCCACATTATTAAAAGCTTCCCACTCCCAGAACTGAATAAAGTTACCAAGTCTGCTTTGGAAGAGTAAGATAGGAGGAGTGGAGGAGTGTACACAATTTTGAGGCCAGCCTGGACTAAACAATAATGCCTTGTCTCAGAAAATAAAATCAAACTAATGATGAAGTTGCGTGTATTTCCTAGGCCAAGTTCCTCTCCTTTTGCGTTCTGTACTTTTTTAAAAAGGGATTTATTGTGTACACAGTGTTCTGTCTGCATTTTGGCCTGCAGGCCAGAAGAGGGCACTAGATCTCATTACAAATGGTTGTGAGCCATCACGTGGTTGCTGGGAATTGAACTTGTGACCTCTAGAAGAGCAGGCAGTGCCTGCTGAGCCATCTCTCCAGCCCATGCTGTGTATTTCTTTATCCCCAGCCCCATCCTCTTCATACCCCAGAAAAACTTAGCCACAGTAGTCTGTGGTGCCTTATAAAGAAACTCCTGACCAGGCGTTAGTGGCACACGCCTTTAATCCCAGCACTCGGGAGGCAGAGGCAGGCAGGATCTCTCTGAGTTCGATGCCAGCCTGATCTACAAGAGCTACTTCCAGGACAGCCAGGACTGTTACACAGAGAAACCCTGTCTCAAAAAACAGAAAGAAAAAAAAAACATTTATTTTATTTTTATGTGCATTGGTGTTTTGCATGTGTAAATGTGTCCAGTCGGGCTGGAGAGATGGCTCAGTGGTTAAGAGCACTGGCTGTTTTCCAGAGATCCTGAGTTCAATTCCCAGCAACCACATGGTGGCTCACAGTCATCTATAATGAGATCTGGTGCCCTCTCCTGGCATGCAAGCATACATGGAAGGAATGTTGTATACATAATAAACAAATAAATATTTTTTAAAAATGTGTCCAGTCCCCTAAAACTGTAGTTATAGACAGCTGTGAGCTGCCATGTGGGTGTTGGGAATTGAACCTGGGTCCTGTGGCAGAACAGTCAGTATTCCTAACTGCTGAGCCATCTCTCCAGCCCCACATTTATTAAATTTATTAGTTACTTTCAAAATATTATTTTATGTGTATGAATGTTTTGTCTACATGTATGTCTGTGTACCAGGCCTGGTACCCAAAGAGGCCAGAAGACTACATCAGATCCCTTGGAAGTGAAGTGTTGGGTGACTGTGAGCTGCCATGTGGGTGCTGGGAACTGAACCTGGGTCCTCTGCAAGAGCAACAAGTGCTCTTAACCACAGAGTCATCTCTCCAGCTCCACCAGCTTGTTTCTTTGGTACAGGGTTTCACTTTGTAGCAGGCTGTCAATACAAGGATCCTCATCACCTCCCAGTGATGGGGATGGTCTCCTGTCCTTCAGTGAGCTAGGTAAGCACCCTACCACCCAGCTATAGCCTCAGACCCTTATGTTAATTTTGAGCTGGGCTTTGCCTTATTATCTCTCAGAAGATAAGAATTGGCTCGGAAACTGAAGTCTCATCTGGCTCCCATCTTACTGTTGGAGCTTAAAGCCTTAGCATGGAACCTGATGCACAAGTAAAAACCTGCACCCCCCCTTTTTTTTTTAAGAAAAAAAAAAAAGGATGCATCCATATGTAGTCTTAGAGTAGTACTTTCCTGGGCAGCAACCAGGAAAGCTAAGATGTGGATAGTATCAAGAAATAGCAGCTTTTTGGCACTTGGGTTTTTATTTTTAACTATGTGCATCTTGGGGTGTAGGTCTGTGCTTGAGTGCCAGTGTCCTTGGAGGTCATCAGAGGCCATTAGCTCCCCTAGAACTGGAGTTCCAGTTGTGAGCCTCCTGATACAGACACAGGCTGGCCTGGTACTTACTCTGTAGAACAGGGTGGTCTTGGACTCACAAGATCTGCTTTCTTCTGTCTCCTGAGCGCTCAGATAAAAGGTTTATGACACCATACCTGACTTTTATTTTATTTTTAAAACATCTTATATGTATGTCTGTTTTTCAGGGATGTATTTTTTTTTGCACCACATGTGTTCATGTGTTCCCAGTGTGAAGAGGCCAGAAGAAGGTGTTGAGTCCCCGAGAACTGGAGTTAGAGCTGCCATGTGGCTGTTGGAAACTGAATCTGGGTCCTCTGGAAGGGCAGCAATGCTTGTAATCACAGAGTCAGCTCTTTAGCTTCATCTTTCTTTCTTTTTCTTTTTCTTTTTTCTTTCTTTCTTTTTTTTAGGACAGGGTTTCTCTGTAGCTTTGGAGCCTGTCCTGGAACTAGCTCTTGAAGACCAGGCTGGCTTCGAACTCACAGAGATCTGCTTGCCTCTGCCTCCTGAGTGCTGGGATTAAAGGTGTGCACCATTGCCCAGTTTCATTCATCTTTTTTTTTTAAACAATTTCCTCCTCAAGCATGCTCAAAGGCTTGTCATATATATATATATATATATATATATATATATAATGTATACAATATTCTGTCTGTGTGTCTGCCTGCAAGCCAGAAGAGGGCATCAAATCTCATTTCAGATGGTTGTAAGTCACCATGTGGTTGCTGGGAGTTGAACTCAGGACCTTTGAAAGAGCAGGCAATGCTCTTAACTGCTGAGGCATCTCTCCAGCCCCTTCATTTATCTTTTTAATATTAAAATATTCCCCAACCTTTCACCCCAGAACTTGGGAGGCAGAGGCAGAAGAATGGCTGTGAGCTGAGTAAGACCTGCAGAGGGATACTCTGTCTCAAAAAGTCTTATAATTAAACCGTGATTAGCTTAACAAATACAATTTTATTTTTATTTTAAGATTTTATTTCAAGTATATGAGTATTTTTCCTGTATGTATGTCTGAGCATCACGTGTTTGTCTGGTGCTTGTAGTAATCTAACATACACTCTGGCCTCCAAGGTCACACACATGCGACACATACATACATGCAGGTAAAATATCCATACAATAAAATAAAATAAGTAAAGATTAAAATACTGTGTAGTAAAATGGAATTTGGTAGATTAAAATTTTCCCAGAGGACCATAAAATTATGAATGTGTACTAAATACATTTAAATTATAAGTTGAAAGGATCCAGGCATAGTAGTTCATACCTATAAACCCAGTGCTCAGAAGACTGAGGTCAGAGAATTGTGAGTTCAAGACCCATCCTTGACTGCATAGCAAGTTCAAGGCCACTTGGGCTACAAGAGACCTTATCTCAAAAAACAAACTAAATGGTAACATGTGCAGTGGGTTTCCAGGTTATAGAGTGTGAAAACTTTATTAATCCAGTCTCAAAGTTCACATTTGAATTACTCCCCAACTCCAGCTTGGGATGAAATTGAGAACTACACACACTAGGCAAGCATTCTAGCACTGAGCCACTCCTTCTGGCGCCAGATGACTAACACAGCACCATTTGTCAAGATCTGGGACAGAAAACAAAAAGGAGGCTGGAGAGATGGCTCAGCAGGCACTGCTGAGGTCCCAAGTTCAATTCCCAGCAAACACATGGTGGCTCACAACCATCTGTAATGAGATCTGGTGCCCTCTTCTGGCCTGCAGGGACACTGTGTACTTAATAAATAAATAATTTTTAAAGAAGAAAGAAAAAAAAAGAAAATAATAAGGAATATCCTCATCTAAAACGGTTATTAAAACACTACTCTCTTTGCCAACTCTGTATTATAAAAACCTCAAATGGCACAACAAATGGGGGTGGAGGGCCAGCGAAAAAGGCTCCGTGGGTAAAGGCGGCTGCTGACAGTGCTACAGAACCTGAGTTCAATCTTGGGACCCATATGGTGGAAAGGGAAAGCTAATTTCCTCAGGCTGTTCTCTGACCCCCCCCCCACATGAGCATGTGCCTTCAGGTATCCATATACGTACACAATAAATTAATAAATTTTTATTAAATGTGGGAGGGTGTCGAGATTTTTTGATTATTATTACTAGTTTTGTTTTGCTTTTGAGGATTGTTTTGGTTTAGTTTTTGAGACAAAGTCTCTCTACATAGTCCTAGCTGTCCTGGAACTCACTATGTAGACAAGATTGACCCTGTCTACCAGTCCCAGGCTCCAGAGTGCTGGGATTAAAGGCTTCAGCCAAGGACATCACACCTCTTGAAACTAGAGTTATGGATGATTGTGAGACATCATGTGGATGCTGGGAACTGATGCTGTTCTTGCCTCTGCAAGAACAAGTGCTCTTATCTGCTGAGTCATCTCTCCAGGGTTTCACTACCTTTTTTAAAAAGCAAAATTTCAAACTGGGCTTGATGGTGCACACCTTCAGACACAGAACTCAGGCGGCAGAGACAGGTGGGTTCCCACGAGCTCCAGGCTGGTCTGGTCTATATAATTATTTCCATGCCTACTAGGACTACATAGAGAGACCCTGTCTATAAAAGTGGGTGTGTGGGGCCCCGGGCAATGATGGCGCACACTTTTAATCCCAGCACTCAAGAGGCAAAGGCAGGCGAATCTCAGTGAGTTTGAGGCTAGCCTGATCTACAAGAGCTACTTCCAAGGCAGCTAGGACTGTTACACAGAGAAACCCTATCTTGAAAAACCAAATAAATAAATAAATAAAAATAAATGGTGTGTGTGTTATATTAGTATGTTTTAAAGTCTCTCAGCTTTAATTTCTAATATAATAGATGTTAATATAGTCCTCACAGACAGTAGCTCCTGAGAGCTAGCTATGGCTCATTTGCCTCCCAAGTGCTGGGATTAATGGCATGTGCCACTACATCTGGCTGTTGTAGTAGTTTGAGACCTTGTAGACAGAGCTGTTCTTCCTCTGGCAATTTCTAACCCCGCCTTTGTTGTAGAGCAGGTCACCACCCATTCAAGTTTTCTCAAATCTCTGCCTGTACCAGTACCACATTGTCTTAAATATCACCACAGCATAATCAGCCCTGCTAAGGCCGCTTGTTCTATCTTTCAACTGTGTTGGTCTTATGCCCTTTATTCCTGCATAACAATAGCAGGCCAAGAGCTGTCAAAGGGAGAATAGTTATCTGCAAATGATGGCAGAACCTTGCTCCCAAATCCCAAAGGTCTCTAATTCACCTATAGGGGTCTGTCAGAGGCTCCAAACAGCATCCCTGTCTGTCACTGACACCTCAGGTACCATGGGGTCTACTGGATCATACGGTCCGAGTGGCAGAGAAGCCTGTAGAGAAGCCTGGAAGAGCCTTCTCTCCAGGCCCCAGAAAGCTAGCAGCTTTCTGCGTCACTTGGTCTATGGGCTGGAGAATACACCCAAGCAAGGAATGTGCTGCCTCCAGACTCCAAAGAGGCCTCTAAGTCTTGTTCTTTTTCTCTCTGTGGTGTTGGGGGCCAGGTGCAATCACACCCTTTACTGCAGGAGGGGTATCTCTGCATGCCCACACCACTGGACTTCTAAGAATTTCTCTGAGACAGAAGGCCTTGAATTTTGGTTAGATTAACTTCCCATCTTCTGATGTGCATATATGTTATCAATGAGTTCAGAGTGATTGCTACCTTCTGCTCACTTGGTTCAATCAGCATAATGTCATCAATGTAGTACACCAGTGTGATATTTCATGGAAGAGACAGAGGGGCAAAATCTCTTCTGAGTTATGACACAGGGCAGGAGAGTTAATACATCCTTGAGGTAAAATTGAAAGTGAAAGGGGCTGGAGAGATGGCTCAGCAGTTAAGAGCACTGACTGCTCTTCCAGAGGACCCGGGTTCAATTCCCAGCACCCACATGGCAGCTCACAACTGTCTGAAAATCCAGTTCCAAGGGATCTGACACCTTCACACCAATGCACATAAAATAAAGTTAAATAAACCATAAAAAAATATTTAAAAAAAAAAGAAAGTGAAAGCCAGTTGCTCCTGTTGGTCCGTATGAACAGGTACTGAGAAAACGACGTTTACTAGATCAATAGCTGTATACCATGTACCAGGAGATGCATTAATCTGCCTAAGTGAGGGCACCACATTTGGTATAGCAGCTACAGCCAGAGTCACTGCCTGATTAAGCTTTCAATAGTCACCTGCCATTTTCTACCATCTGTCTTGTGTGCTGACCCGATAGGAGAGTTAAAGGAAGATGTGGGAGCCACCACCTCTGCATCTTTCAAGTCCATAATAGTGACACTGATTTTTGCAGTTCCTCCTGAGTGTGATTTTGTTTTTGGTTCACTATTTTCTGGCAGAGGCAACACCAGTGGCTTCCACTTGGCCTTTCCAACCCTAACAGTCTTCACTGTAGTGATCAGGAACTAATGAGTTCAGTCAGTTTCTGTCAGTTTCTAAGTAGATTCCAAGTATACACCTAAGAAATGAGTACAGAATTTCAGGGACCCACTGGGCCTACTGTGAGTCAGAATCCAGCCAAAACTCCATTAATAGCCTAACCTCCATAAGCCTCTACTTTAACTGGGGGGGGGGGGGGGGTGTTACAATGTTGCTTGAGATCTCGCTGAACCAGTATCCAACAGACCCCAGCAAGTCTGAATGCTTCCTTTCCCTCCAGTGTAGTTACCCTTATAAAAGGCCATAAGGCCATAAGGATTTGTGAAGGGCATGTTTTCTGGGCCTTGCCATTGTGGAAGATTAGGTTTTACAAGTACTCTAGCATTGTGATAACTGAGCCTTAAAATCCCTTCATCAACACTAAGACAAGGAATACCAGGCATCTCCAGCTCCCTTTTTAGTGGGCCACCTTTGATTAATGTTTTAGCCAACCATGCACACAAGCTTTTGACACTTTTTTTCGGCAGGGTGTAGCCCTGGCTGTCCTGGAACTCACTCTGTAGATCAGGTTGGCCTCGAACTCACAGAGATCTGCCAGCCCCTGCCTCCCAAGAAGAGCTCCTCTAAGAGAGTGCAACAATGGCCAGGCCAGAGACCTAGTGTGTGTCTACATGTGCATTTCCATCTGTAAAATGGAGTTCTAACTCTAACATGCACCCTGCATTGTGGGTGCAGGCCAGAGGAAACCGCTTAAGAAACATTCAGTCAGACCAGGAGTGTTAGAGCACTTCACATACAAATCCTTGGTGCCTGCTGAGGTATGTATTTTTTTTTTAGTTAGAGGTGTATATATATATATATATATATATATATATATATATATATATATATATATATAAACATAATATATATATATTAGTTGTATGTAAGCATGTGTACCATATGTGTGCTTGTGGACATAAGAAGGATCAGACCCCTTAGAACTGTAGTCACAGGGGTTATAAGCCATTGTATGGGTGCTGGGAACCGAAGTTGGGTCCTGTGCAAGAGCAAGTGGTCTTTACCATGGAACCATCTCCCCAGCCCCTTAATTTTGAGACAGGGTTTTACCATGTAGACCAGACTGAACTGGCTAATCCTCCTGCCCCAGCTTCCCACATGCTGAAATTCTAGGCCTGCAAGATGTTCAAGTATAGATTTCTGGGACTCATATACTATGCTATACCCTATCTTTTTTTTGGTCCCCCAATTGAATCACACCACTCTTATCATTCCAAGAAATCTTAATTTCTTTATTGTTTGACTTTTTGACTCAACATTTTTTTAAACTTTTTGTTTTTTTCTGAAACGTTCTTATGAGCCTTTTGTTTTGTTCTCGTTAAATGCACTCGACCCAAAATTGGTTTGGCATATCGAAAAGGAGACCAAGGAAAGGGACTAGGGTGTGGGAGCAGGGAGGCCCAAATGGACAGAGAAATTGAGAATGAGGGGGAGGGGAACACAGAGACAGCAAAAGGGACACAAAGAAAGAAGGTGGAGTTAGAAAAACCCAAAAGGAAAAAAAAATGCAGAGAAAAAGAATGAGCAAGATTTAGGAGCAAATGAATTCAGGAGCCCAAGGAAGGGAGTAGGAGGAGACCAAGACCCTTCTTTGTACCGTCCCCGCTGGGTTGGGGGCGTCAAGGCACCAGGTCTGGTTAGGGTAGGGGACACCTGGGCTCTCTGGGTGGCTTTGCGCTGGATTGCAGTGGAACCAGCCCCACTTGGGGACTCGCCATGCTGAGGCCTGGGATTTACTTTGTGCTAGCGATGCCAGCTAGAGTAGGAGCCAAGGCCCTGCTGCAGCACATCCTCTGCTGTCCATTGCCCACATCTGGAAAAGGGCCGTGCAGGGAATGAGGGGGCAGGACTCCTGTGCCTCCAATCCCAGAGGACCTCTTTGCCCGCCCTTTCTCCCAGCTTTATTGATGTCTGATGGGCCTCAGGCCTGGGCCAGTCACTCCACAGAACCACAGTAAGCTCCAGGTCCAGCGGAAGTTAGGCAAGGGCCACAAGCCATTTCCTACTCTTCATGCCTGCCTTGGCAAGACTACCCCATTCTCTCTCCCCCTATCTAGACTTCACTCTTGGTCTTCTGGCAAGATAGGCTAAAACACACTACCAGAAAAAACCAGAGATGGAATAAACCCTGCCTTTTCACATCTGTTCCCCTTCATGGGGCAAACCATTATCTTTGGTCTGGCCCCTTTCCCCCCACATTGATGGGGACAAGCCAGTCCCAGCTCCCCAAAAGGGAGAGGGCTTTCTAGCAGCAAAAAGGGTCCTCCTCGCCATGGATTCACCTCCTGCTCAGCTCCTTCCTAGAGTCCCTCATAACCCAAAGAAGTTCACGGCAGCAGCAAGCTGAGACCCGAGGATGCTTGAAAACGCATGGCACTTGTGAGGAAGGAGGCAGGGAAAAAACAGGGTGAAGTCAGCAGAGGTGTGATTCCATCTCCGGAAGATGGCAGCAGAGTTAATGCTATCCCCCCCAAAACTGGGGGAGGGCAGGCCAGGCTGAAGGGCCAGAGGTGCTAGGCACACACCTTAAGCCTGGCAGAGGGCTTGGGGTGAGGGGTAAGGGTAAGGGACCTCTCACCTTTGTTCCCCCTCTCCCTCAGAAAGACCTCACCACTGCCATTCTGCCCTCAGCCACAGGAACCATCCCTGCCCTCTGCTCCTTTCCCTTGCCCTTCTCAGGATGGGATGCCAGCCTCCTCCTGCCTGCCGTGAGTCCTGAAGTGACATACGAGAAGCAGGAACTCAAAGGGGTAGTGCAGCCATCTCAGCAAAAGCATCTTTGGGTGTGAGGGAGTCTCCTGGCCAGCGGGGGCAGGCAGTGAGGTACACGCCCCAAGAGGGCGGACTGATGCAGGACCGACAGAGCAGAGGTGACAGGACCGGTGCCGGGAAGGACAGGTTCTTTGTTTCGCTGTTGCTCTCTGGAGTGTAAAAGCGGCTCTGGCGGCTGCCCGCCCTGGCTGGGATGTACAATACAGGAAGTCCTGGCTGCCAGGGCTGGCCGCTGCTCTGTTCCGGAGAAAGTCCGGGCTGGCCTGGGCTGCAGGTGCCCAGTGGCTTCAAGTGATGAGATTTTTCTTTTCTTACTTTTTTTTTTGTCTTTTTTTTTCCTTTTCCGTTTTGTTGAAATATTTACAGCAATAGGGGAGGAAGAGAGAGGGGTAAGAGGACTCCCTAGGGAAAGATCCAAACCCAGGACCCACTCCTCAGGGAGCCCCAGACCCCAAATCTGCTCCCCAGATAGCCCAGCCCACAGGACTGGGAACTGCCCAGATATGGCCACCCCAGTGGGTTAGGGGCCCTGCGGGGAGTTGTGCTTCATCGGGAGTCACCCCAAGGGAGGGGGTCATTGGGTGCACTCTGAGGGTTGAGGGGCAGGCTTGCTTGGGAGACAAGGACCGATAGCAAGGGAGAAAGCTTCAGAGAAAGTTCCTCGATAACCACCAGCCCCCACTGCCCATCCCCTGGCCTTGGCCTGCCTGTGGTGCAAGGTCCAGTCTCCAGGGCACAAGGAACCGTAGCACGGGAGGATCCGGCCCATCTGTCCCGCTGCCCCACTGCTCCCCTCCGGTAGATGGGGAGGAGCACCTGATAAACTGGATCCTGCAAGGCTTTGGCCACCTCAAAAGCGGCAACCCCCTAAAAACCTAGGGAAGCCTTATCCCTTGCTCTTCCTCCACAGGCAGGGAGAGTCAGAAGTTGGTCACACCTACCAGCTTCTCCTCTACTCCCAGGGCCCAAGTGCACTCCCCTAGAGAGGCTGGGGCCTGTGGCTGGTGGAAACCCTGTCTACTAACCCTGGCACCTGGGGCCCAGGTCAGAGCCCCAGAAGGGACTGTGGGGCCCACGGGCTGAGGGGCACCTGGAGAGAGTGGCCCACCAGCCACTGCCTCCGTCAGTCTCTGCTCCCACCAGAGCCCCTCCTGGGTTCCCTCCCTGGCCAGGCCCCCCGGCCTCTGGTCCATGAGGCCCCTCAGAGACTGGTGACCAACTGCATCTGCCCGTCCCCATCGGGCCCTGGCCCCTCGAGACTGGGGGCTGCCAGGTAGCCCTCATGGCTGGGCCGCCGCACCTGGTAGTAGCCCTGTAGGGGATTCCGAGCCACCAGGGCCGGCGGGCGGGAGGTGTAGTAGATTTCTGGGGGCCCAGGGGGGGCAGGTGGGGGTGGGGGCAGGGCCTCATTAGGCCCTTCGGGGCTGCTGTCCGGGTAGGAGGGCGAGTCCCGCAGGTTAGCCCCGCTGGCATAGAGGGAGTCCCGGCCGGGAGGTGAGGAAAGGGGCCGACTGGTGGCCCCATCCTCTGCCGTGCAGCTCTCCGACTCATCCAGATCACTCTGGTACAGCACCGACTGGGCCCGGGGCAGCAGCAGTGGCTCCTCCAGGGCCTTGTAGAGAAGTTCAATCTCTGCCCGGTCAGCACCCCCAGGCCCGCCGGCCTCGTCCTCACTGACCCCTGGCACGGGTGGCACAGGAGGCTCCGGTGGAGGCCCTTTGGCGCCCCCACTGGCCCCCCGCAGGTTGTTGTGCACCAGCTCTGAGATGATCATCTTCTCAAAGGCGGCAGCATCGGCCAGGTTCCGACCTCTGGGTGGCTCGGGACCCCCATCCCCTGGAGGGAAATCCCCGCTTCTCAAGGAGTAGCTGTTGTTGAAGTTGCCGTTAAGAGGCAGGGTGTCCATGCCACAGGCTTCCCGGCCTCCCAAGGGGTGCTCTGCGGGGCAGAGGGGGCAGTAAGGAAGGGCCTGGTCACGTGGTAGACAAAGGGAGCACAGAGGTCTGTCCCAAAGCCTCCGGTCTCTCTTTCCTCTCTCCAGTTGGGTGGATCTGCTGCCTAACACAGTCCATGAGGCTGTATAAGGGCCAGTTCACCCAGGGTTCCCTTTAAGTGCCAGAACTTCAGCAAGTGAAGGCCAGTGTAGTCAGGTACACCGACTAGGCTTGGACCCCCCTTTTCATTCCCTACCTGAAGGTCCTCACCTGGCTGCCATGCCAGAGCCTGTGGGAAGGGACACCCTAAGTTTCCAGTCCCTATGAAGCTACAGGAGAAGGGTCTGCCTTTGTCCCCCTCCCCCTCTGGAAGTGCTTCCAGGAGACAGTGGTACTTACTGGGTTCCCTGTAGCTTCCTGTAGATGCCAGCCCGCAAGAGAAGACAAGACAAGAATGAGCTAAGCAGAGGCCCCTCAGGACCTGCCCTTGGGGCCTCCCGACCTGGGACTCTGCTCTTCCCTGGCATCCAGCCAGCCCAAGTATTCTCACCTGGGGAGTTGAAGACTGGGGGCGAGGAAGGATTGAAGCCCACAGACTCTGCAATGAGCGTATTGTATGGGCTAGTTCCCCCACGGGGTTGTAGCACGGGGTTGGTCAGTAGATGATTCCCCATGGTACCTGCCCAAGGGAAGGGTCAGAGGTTACAAGTCAGCCCAGAGACTTGGGACAAGGATCTTCTGAGAGAGGACCCAGGGCTGGGGAGACCTCACCTCGGTTCAGGGTGGGGGTGCTGTTGACGTCACCTGCCATAAAGGAGGACTCTGTCTGCTTCCTCACGGTGTCGTTCCACATCCTCCGGATTCGGCTCTGGGGACACAGCCCAAACATGAGGAGATCTCCAGCACCGCCCTGCCCCTTGGCCCCAGAGGAACACGCTGGATATACCTCCCCTGCTTGGTTGGGTACCTGGGTCCCCGTGTAGTATCGGGTGTTACTTCGCATGGCTGAGGTCTTGAGGGAGCCGTGAGTACCCCCAGGCGGGGAGCGGATGCAGCAGTAGGAGTGACGCAGGCACTTGCTGTACTCCTTGTGCACCTGTGGAAGGGGGCACAGCTGACAGTGGGCACTGCACCTTCCTCTTCAGTCATTCTCGGAGCTGGCCACAGAGACTCCGGTCATCTCTGTCCCGGTGGCCAGCTATTCAGGCTATTATTAAGGCCCACTCTCTTTTCTTTACCACCATTGACTTCCCCCATCATGTATTTATTCCCTTATTCTCCAACTCGACACATCTTTAAGGAACATGTCCTGTGTGCCAGGCACAGGGAACATTATGACTGAGCTCCTGACACCCCTGCCCCCACCTCCCCGGTACTAGAACTCTAGGCATGCATCACTGTTCCTAAACCATGGTACTGGGGATGGAACACAGACTTCATGTATGCTAGGCAAGCGTTCTACCGACTCAGCTACATCCTCAGCCCTCATGTAGTTTGCAAGAAAAAATTTTATGTGTATGGATGTTTTGCCTGCATGTATGTGTGTGCGATACACTTGAAGTCAGACAAGTGTTCCCCTGGAACCATTCCTTATATCATTACAAAAATCAGTTCTTTTTAGAACAGTTATGGCAGAAATCTTAATACTGTGGCTACCAGTTTTCTGCCACTTAGGGCTGTACCTGCTCTGTGCTGCGACTCCTTTGTATTTGCTTTATTTCTGGAATCTTTTTACTCCTGTCTGAATCCCCCTAGCCCCATCAGACTCAGATGGTTCCACAGAAGGCAGGTGCCCAGGGGACACACTGAGGGCCAAGGTGCACCCAAGTCCTTTCATTCTGGGGTCCAGAATGTCCAAGGCGAGCTCCGCCACCCTTACCTTTTTCTGTAAGGCGCAGTGAAAGACAAAGATGAAGACCCCCTGGAAGGCGTTGAAGGTAGTGAAGAGATAGGCCATGACTACAGACTCCTTGTTGATGAAGAGGAGGCCGAAAGCCCAGGTGAGGCCCAGCAGGAAGAGCAGCGCAATGGCGCCCAGCGCCCAGGACCTGGTGGAAGACAGCCCAGCCCCAAGGCCTCCAGGTTGACACTGAGGGTTGGCTTCAGGTGACGGGTCGTTCCCTGCCAACTTCATCACTTTGGCCAGATTTCCAGTCCACACAAACTCCCTTTGTGGCCCAGTTTTCAAGGTGCCCTCAAAGAGACTCACACTAAACCTGCAGTGCAGGCCTGAAAGCGCAGGCTGGATGGACTGCCACACTTTCTGACCCTGCTGCACAGGGCCCACACCATGCACAAACCCCACCGCACAGCACCAGAGGTGAACACAGGGTTCCGGGAACCCCGAGGGCCCAGGGTGAGGGCTCACTTGATGTTGTCAAGGCGGCTGGAGTCAGGCTTGAGCACTGAAGAGCTCCGGATCATCTTGTGCAAGGTCACCATGAGGAACACCAGGTTCACCTGGGTAGAGAGTACAGGAAGGGCTCAGTCTCTGCTCCAACCCCTTCCTCAGGGCCTTCTCTGCCTATGAGGGCCCAAAGTGCCCACTACCTGCATCTGCTACTTGCTGTCACTGCTGTGAGGATAAGGTTCATGGTTTGGCATGAAACCACAGCTGCTGGTGCACTGGTCTCAGTGTTGAAGACTATGGACTTTGTTGGCCTGGTCTTTTTAGCTACAGCTCAGGCGTGTGTGTGTGTGTGTGTGTGTGTGTGTGTGTGTGTGTGTGCTTAGAACTAGAACCCAGGGCCTTTTGCATAGTGGGCAAGTGCTCACCACTGAGCCACGCCCTGGTCCCTGTTTGAGTCTGACAGATTTTTACACCAATGCCGTTTTTGAAAAGCTGGCAAGAGGCCAAGATTAGGGTCAAGACCAGCCTGGATGAAAGGAGCCCCGGTACCTGGAGTGCCACTCACCACAATGACAAAGGAAACAGGCCCAATGAAGCTCCAGATGAAGTAGTTGTCAACTCTCAGCCAGCAGCTAAAATGAAACACAACCAGAGTGGAGAGATGCCTGAAAGACTGGCCACCCCAGCCCTGGCCCAAGGAAAGCCAGCCACGCAAGAGCCAAACAGACGAAGACCACGGGGATAACAGAGACACTCACGCCTTCTCGGTGCCATAGCTTCGGTAGTCAATGGCGGCTGCGATGCCTACCACCAGGGCTGGGAAGCAGTAGCCGCCCAGGTAATAGTACTTGGTGCGTGAGTATTCGCTCTCAAACACTTCCACCAGCAGCAGGTAGAGGTGCACACCTTCCAGGCACAGCCAGGAAAAGGCGGCCAGGAAAAAGTAGTGCAGCAGGCCCGCGAAGATGGGGCAGGCAACCTGGGAGAGCACATCAGTAAGAGTCCGCTCCACCAGCTGCGGCCCCTCCCACCACCCAGCCTCGCCCCAGGTGCTGCTCACCTCATACTGAGTCTTGTCTATTCCAACCAGGAAGAGCAGCTCCGCAAGGAAGAGGTTGATGCACAGGTTCTTGTGGATGGTGTTACGGTCGGTCTGCAGGCCTCGCAGGAAGCAGAAGGTGGAGATACAGATGGCCAGACAGACCAGGGAGATGACAATGCCAACCCAGGTGATGACTGACAGCAGCAGCTCATTGATCCGGCCCTGGTACTAGGGGACAGGAGTAGGGAGGCACTCAGGGCTTGGCCAGGTGACAGCTGCAGGTAAGGACCCAGGCAAGGCTGTGGGCCACAAGACCCTCCAGTGCTACCCACCCAGCCACCGAGCCGGCCCCCACCCCTGTGCAGGCAGCGCAGCTCACTTCCTCATGCTCTGGAAGGCGTGTGGAGAGAAGACAACTGGGAGACCAACTGCCTTCCCTAGAGTGCCTCGGGGCCAGAGGGAGCCAGATGCAAGGCCTCATGCCCTAGGCAAGTCTGGGGGCCCCCATGCCCATGAGCTGGCCTCACAGGCATCGCCCATGCTGTGCGCTCTCTAGGGTGCCATGCAAAGCCAGGCCAGCAGCAAGCAGGCCCGCCCGGAGCGCCGGCCAGCTTACGATCTCTCGGTGAGCCATGAGCACTGCGAAGTTGGTGAGGTGGCTGCAGGCACATGTGGTATGGGTCTTATTGGACTCCACCAGGCGGCAGCCCTGGGTTGACCAGTAGCCCAGCATGGAGCGCTCTGAGTAGTTCCAGAAGGAGCAGTTTGCATTGAAGTGGTTCTTGGCCTGTTGTATGGTGGTGGACAGGGTGTCAAAACTGCAAGCCCTATTCCTGCCCTCAAAACCAGCTACAGGGACAGTGACAGGTGTGAAGGAAGTGCCTAGGGCCCGAGGTGACCACCAGCTCTTTGGGACATATGGTCCGAGCTGAAACTTACTCTCAGGTGGGTGAACAATGGTGGGGGATATGTAGTCCAAGAACAGAGGATGCTGGGACCTTCAGTGAGGGAGGGGTACACCTGAGCTCACCTCCAAGTGAGCCACAGTAAAGATGACAGGGTCCATGAGGAAGACGCGACTTGATTCCTTATTGATGGATGCTGCGATGACCTGTGAGTTCACCACCAGGGAGGCGCCTCCAGGGCCACCGGTCCCCGTCTCGCCTGCCAGCTTCACTGTGGCATTCTCCGTGGACAAGAACAGGCCCAAATTGTTGTAGAGAATGAAGACAACCTTGACCACACCTGAGGAAGATGGGCACAGGGCAATATAGCGGCCATCCTCAGCCGCACACTTCTGTCTGGGCTGTGGCCAGGACATACAGGCTGGCTCTGACCCTCTAATACTTTCTGTGTGACCTTGGGCAGATTCCCTAATCTCTCTGTGTGTCTCAGCCTCAAATGGCAAAACATCTCCTAGAGCCTCTACAGGGCTCTGGGACATCCATACTAACAGCAGATAAACCATGATTAAAACACATGACTGTTGTGTTCCAGAGAGTCAAGATCAAGGTACCAAGTGGGCAGTATGCACGTGCTTCTGGACAAACCCCGTGGGACACTGACCGTTGCGGCTATTCTGCTTGATGGTGTTGGCAGACAGCTGGATGGAATTCTCGCTGGGATATTCCTGGGGAAACACCAACTCCTGCACTTGACCCTCTGTGTTCAGGACAGTCACCTCCAGGACTGTGGGAGCAGAGGCAGAAAGGATGTTATCAGTGTCCATCCCCAGACAGGGTTCATGCTGCACCGTGAGGCCTGCAGCGAAACCACACCCCCGGAGTTTGGGATTGGCCCTGGGGTGGCTACAGTACTCACCCACATTCTGCTTGGCAGCTAAGAAGCGAGCGGGTTCCCTAACATTGTCAGCTAGCAGGAAGGCCCCTTCCTCCAGGACGTCTAGGAGCATGGTGGCTGTATGCACCTGCTCTGTGGCATTCATGTCTTTCCAGGACTCAAGTGCCTCTGGCCGGAGCAGGTTGTCCACCGTCTCCACCACGGCCTGTGTGTAGCAGGGACAATACCATGAGTCCCCCACATGCTTAGTTCCTTGGGATAGTCTTAATGTCCTCTTCTCTCTCCTCCCTCCATCCCCACCATCAGTATCCCACTGGGCTCACCTTGATATAATCCTTGCAGGTTCTCTCTCGCTTGTGCATCTGGAGAAAGAGATGGAGGTAGTGATGGGTGGGGACTCCAGGCACTGCTCCCCGAGCCACACTGCTCAGACTCTGGGGCCCTGAGACCTTACCTTCCTCAGGAACCCCGCCTCTAAGGACTGCTCAAGGCAGTGCGGCGGTGAAGGCCAGCAGCCCCTGGGGTATTGTGTCCCTCACTGGTCACTGGGGTGGCAGAAGGTAGAGATGCCTACCTTGTTGTAGTTCTTGCCAGCTGACTCGCGCTCAATGGGCCGGAGGGCCTGGAGCTGGGCATCCAGGATGTCTAACAGTTGTTCCATCAGCTTCACTGATGAGGACACATCCCCAGCGTAGATGGAGCCCCGTGTATGGCGGGCCAGCTCACTAGCAATGTTGGCTGCATTCTCTCCACTCTTAATCTGCGTGAGGCGGGGAGGAAGGGAGCTCAGGTCTTCTGGGCACTGGCCTTCCCTGGTCCACATTCCCTCTTCACCTGCCCTCTTCTCCCTGCTAGCCTTTCCCACACATGGTCAGGTAAAAGGATGCCCCTTGCCCTATATGTCTCCCAAGCCATTTCCACTTCTGCTGACCCTGGGCTCTGGATAGCCTGCCTGCAAGGGGCAGCAGTTAGTGGTACCTTCTGGGCTACTTGGTTGACCCAAGGGGAGGTGCAGTTACTGAGGTCAGGACCCCGAGGATTCCAGAGCCCCAGAGCAGGGAGACACTGGAACGAGGCAATTCCTGTAGAGACGGACAAGAAAGTCAAAGAGAAGGGAATGAGGAGGGGCAAAGAATGAGAGAGGAGACAGCAGAGGACGAGGAGGGACTTGGGAAAAGCTACTGGGTAGCCCACCCTAGCCTCCTAGGCAAGATGGGGTGTGGAAGGTTTTCTCCACAAAGCCTCTCCCAAACTTCCCTGAAACCTCAGAGCACCTAGGCTGCTTATCTGTCCCCACATCTGTCCTGAAACTGGCTTTGCTACTTTAGTCTGAGGCGGGTAGCCGGATTATTGGCAGCTCCCCAGGTGCTCAGCTGCAGATGGCACCTGTATAGCTAAGCTGTGTGTCTCCCAGCCCTTCACGGTCAGTTGTGGCCCCAGCACTCACCTCGCGTTCCCTTGGGGCAAGGCCTCTCCACCAGCATACCCTGTTGGGTGGCTGGCCACTGGACCCGCCGGACCTCTCGGGGTTCACAGAAGAGCTCAGGGGACACATGCAGATTGGGAGCTGGGGGCCGCCGGGTGCTGGGCGCTGGGGCTGTCGCTGGAGGCAGGTCAGGTCCCAGCTGGTTAATGGCACCCACTGGGTGTGTGGTGAGGGGTGCCCGGCGGAGTGGAGTGGTGGCTGCAGGCGAGGCCGTGCTGGTGAGTGGCGTGGGCCGAGCTGTGGTAGTGGTACTGAGAGGTGGAGAAGTGGCTGGGCCTGGGAGGTAGAGAGGACAGGACTGGGTCACATCCATGCCTAAGGCCCACCAATGTGCCCAAGCACAGGGTCCCTTAGCGTCTTGATATCTTATTACTCATTGATGTGGAAAGCTGTCCTGGGCCTCCTGACCTTTCCTGTGCTCAGAGGTGCCCTACACTCATGAGTCCACACTCAGGAGAAGGTGAAAATGTACTACTATGTACCACAAGGGGTCTCTCCCAGACCGGGACTGGAGATGTGTGTCAAAGCTGCAGGCTATGATGCCGCTCATCTGTGACACAGCTGATTGAGGTCAGGAACCTGGCTACATTTTCCCTTAGGGGTACTCAGTCCCCCTCTGCAAAGGTTGGCTAAGGCTCTCTAGAGCTCTGGGGTTGCTCTGGGTTAGTGATGGGAACACCAGCTGGAGGCAAAATGAGACTACAGCAAGCATCTAATCCTGCACCCTCTAAGCAATCCCACAAGAATGTGCCCAGGCAACACATATCACTGGGTAGAGCCCAGCATCCTGGGGTTCAACCCTCAAGCATCACAATCATCCCTCAGTAAAACAGTGCCTTGACGACAGTAGGTATGTTGAAGCAGCAGCTGTGAGGGATGTGGACAGTGTTTACCACAAACTGGGATTTTTCTGTATCTCCTAATCCTCAAGAGCTTACAGTGGGCCCTACATTCTGGTACCAAGGGTAACGGATGCAAAGAGGCCTACACCCCTCAAACCCTCTCACCAGCGCTGGGGTCTGGGGGTCCGAATTCCAGGCTGTAGCGCACCACAAAGTAGTTGTTCCACACGTACAGCTGGTTGTCCCGGGGATTGTAGTC
This sequence comes from Myodes glareolus, assembly GCF_982192425.1. Taxonomy (NCBI): domain Eukaryota; kingdom Metazoa; phylum Chordata; class Mammalia; order Rodentia; family Cricetidae; genus Myodes; species Myodes glareolus. The sequence goes on along the minus strand of NC_142047.1, from coordinate 12,208,220 downwards.
GACAGAGGAAACAAACTGGTAGGGGTTGGGGAAAGCGAGACTGACGGGCTCCTCCCGGTTCGCATTGGTGTTGAAGGCGTAGTCCACACGGTTGCCCGCGGCCTCACTGTCGTCATCCACATACACGGAGCGCAACACGTAGAGGACCCCGCACACCATGAAGGCATTGGAGGCCGAGCGCTTGTCGTAGCCCGTTTCCCATGTGCCCTCAAAGCGCAGCGTGTAGGGGTTGAGCTGGCTCACCACCAGGCGCCCGTTGTTGCCCTCAGTGGCATAGATGACCCACAGCCCGTTCTCATCCACCGCCAGGTCAATGTCGGTCTTGCCTCCCCAGCGGTAAGGCGAGGTGTCATGGTAGTTGGCTGTGTTGATGACTGTCTCACCGCTCTTGATGCGGGTCCGCAGGTCATACTTGACGATATTGCGCGTGCGCTCCTTGTTGTAGAAGACTGCGCCGTCGTAGACCACAAAGCCAGTGCCATCCACACGGTTGGGCAGTCGGTACGTGGTGGTGTGGCGCGCAGCCACATAGTCCTCCCACGAGGCATATTCAGTCAGTGTGTCCGTGCGGTAGGGGATCCAGGGCATGACGTAGATACGGTCACCTGCCTGCAGCGGGTCCTTGCACCAGGCACCAGACTGGTGCTCTGACTCATGTGTGGAGGTGGGCTCCAGTACCTTCTGCAGAGTCCCTGGGCACACGAAGACTGGGCCGGGTGGGTGGGTAGGCAGGGAGGAGGTGGGGAGGAGCAGAGGCAAGGAGAGAGGGGAGAGAGAGGCAAGTTGGTCACACGGTGGGGGGAGGAAACCATGCTGTCCCCTCCTGCTGCTGCAGTCATGGTTGCTTGGTCGGGCTGGTGATGGGAAGGGGGTTTGTGGGCCGGGAATCCCGCCCTGCCCAGCTGCCCCTCTCCCTGGAACTGTGAACCCTGGAGACCATCAAGAGCAGGGTTAGTGTGGGGAGGTGGTGCCCTCTTCCCTTCCTTGGCTGCTAGAGACCCCACAGGCTGGGGACGAAGGATTTGGCCAGAGCTCTCCCAGACTGGGCACAAAGGGGTGGGATGTGGGGATCTCTGCTGCAGTGCCACCTAGCCTCAAGGTTCAGGTATCAGCACCCTGGCCTCCCTTTTCTGCCTCTGTGGAAGAACTAGGGGCTGGGATCCCGTCCTTCACCAACCATGCAGGAATGGACTTAAAAAACAAAACAAAACAAAAAACCACTTCACTTTCTTCCTCCAAAAGCTGTAAGGGAGAGTGATGTTTCCACACCCACTCTGGCAGGGAGGCTTAGGGCTGTCTATTCTCTCCTCGGGCCCCTGCTGCTGTCTGGGCTCCACTCAGCTGGTACCCGTCAAAGTAGGTAGCTGAGGAAAGGATGGAGGGAAGCAGCTCCCAGGTTAGGCTAGGGAGAAGTCCAGTCCTGCCCCAGCCGGCAGGGTCTCTGGTGGGTCAGGCTCAGAAGCACACATTAACACTGGTGCACAAGGGTAGAGTGGGGACACTTGGGGTGAGGGAGCTGCGCAGAGGGAAGAGAGACAAGGAGGGGTGTGTGTGTGTCCACAAGTCCTGGCTCCAAGGGAGGCGCTCTGGAGACCACCTGGGAAGAGAAGGTTAGTGCTGGCGAGGAGAGAGGGGGTGAGCAGAGAATTCACTCCAAGGCCCAGGCCCGACTGAGTGTCCCTTCCTGGGGCAGTCCCAGGTCCAGCTCGGAGGGGGCAAGGGAGGGAACCAGGTGCTAGGATAAAGCCCCAGCCCACCCCAGCCAGCCCCCCACCTCCCCTGCCCCGGACCCCGATTTACCTGTGACCATCCCCGGCTCAGGAGGAGGGACCAAGGCAGCGCTGATGTCAGAAAGGTGGGGGGCCCCGCCCCACCCCCCCATTCCCTGAAAAGAGGAAAACCTCGACTGCATCTCGTTGGCACCACTGGCCTGCCCACCCTCGCCCCTCACAGCCCAGCACAACCTGTTCCTAGCCTACCCTGGTGGTCCAGCAGGTTAGTGTGGCCAACCCCCTCTTCCCTGAGTACTGAGGGACAGATGCCCTTCCCTTCAGGAGGGCTGCCACCTCCCTCTCATTTCTCCATCACGGACCCCCACAGGCAGGCCAGGACTGCAGGGTGTGTGCTTGTGGGTCTATGGTGAATTCTCTGCTCCTGCTTGGCCCATCACCAAAGCAGCTAGCCCCAGGGACACAGGGAGGGCTGGGATGACTTGGCACCAGCATGGTGGGCAGCTTCAGTAGTGAGGGACCCTTGGGTAGGAGCCAGGCCTAGTGCCTATTTCTAGCCTGGCCCATCAACAGGCTGACTGGTTGGGAGATGGGAGCGATCTGTAGCCCCCATTACAGTACTAGGGCAGCTTGGCTCTAGGTTCCTAGGCCCAAGGCAGCCAGTAGCAGAGTACTTTTAGCATAAGTTAACCCTGGGCGTAAGCCCTGGCATTCCTATCAGCTATGTCCGTACCCTCTGACCAGACTATCAGACTATCCGGCACCCGCCCTTTTTTCCCTTCTCCAGGTACCCCATAAACCCCCTGCTAGGGGTATGTGTTCATGAAGAGGGCCTGAGCTGGTCAGAGGGTACCAGGGGAGGAAAAATACAGTTAGAGGTCATCCCAAGGAAGGGGAAGAGATAAAGAAGGGTCTGCCAGGGGTCTTGGGCAGCAAGAACCCTACCTCAGCACCCAGCTCCCAACACCTCTTCCCTCCCCCAGCCCAACCCAGAGAGGAGATCCAGTGCCGTAGTTCCAAGCCTGCAAGAAGAGCGGCCAGTGCAGGGCTGACTCAGGAGAGCAAGGGAGGGACGGTGCCCAGGCCTCTGAATGGGCAAGGCGGGAAGGAGGGGGAGGGGAGCAGCTCAGAGGGGCCCCGCCCACCTCCCTGGCAGGGAATCCTCCACAGACCACCTTAATTTCAAGGCAAAAGGGACCCTGAAGGGCCATCTCATTGTTTGTCCATTGCCTCCTGCCCTCTTACTAGCAGGTCCCCCTCCACTCCCTAGATAGCCACACCTACCACCATGGGACTCCCTGCAAGAAATTATGGGGCCTGTGGAAGTCCCCAGAGCAAGTCTGTGACCCCCACCACCCCTCCCTGGTCCTCTCCCACATCAGCCCGGAAGAAACCCTGACTGCAGCTTTGCAAGTGTGCCGAGACAGAACCCACTCCACCCTCTCCAGGAGGCCCGCCCCCACCCCCGTCCTCCCAGGGGCTTGGGATAGCTGACAACCCTCCCCAGGACTGGACCCGGCTGGTCAGAAGGGGTGGAAGGTGGAGGCTTGTTTCCCTGCTCCACAACAGCTCTGGGCCTTGAAAACGCCAAATCAGAAGAATTTAAGCCACCAGGAGCCAGAGAGAGATGAAAAATCTGGTCCCCCAAAGGAAAAAGTGTCCCCTCCATCCCACCACCCTCTACCAGAAACACTTTGCAAAGGGTACAAGGGGACAGGAGAGGAGAGAGAGGAGAGGAGAAAGAGTAAGAGGGAGGGAGGAAGGGAAGGAAAGACAGAGAGACCGAGGAAGGAAGAGAGACCTCTACCGGTGCCTGTGGAGGCTGGGGAGTCCCTCCCTCCCCACCCGCCTGGATGCTTACACATTTCTCCTAAGGGAGGCAAAAGAAATGAGAGATGAGGTCAGGTACCCTGCAGGGACCAGGGACCAAAAGAGGTATAGAGAGAAGTGAGAGGAGAGAGAGAGAGAGAGAGAGAGAGAGGTGAGAAGAGAGAAAGAGAGGTGAGAAGAGAGAAAGAGAGGTGAGAAGAGAGAGAGAGGTGTAGGAGTGGGGTGAGTATCTTGCCCAGGCTCAGAGAGGAGCTTCGGTGAGTATCTGGAAGGTGGAGAAGCCCACGGCCTTGACCTTGGCCTTGGTGGTGCTGCAGCACCAGGGCCAGCCCAGCTGTGCTGGGAGGACACCCGGGGCAGGGAAATCACTGGACCAAGTGAGGGTGGGGGAGAAGAAGGGGTGGGAGGGAGGGTGGGCCACATGAGTATGGTACAGGTGGAACAAAGTGTGAGTTAGGGGTTAGCATTGGTAACAGTGCGTTTACCTTTCTGCTCCACTTCTACTTTAAGCATCGGAAGAGAGAGAGAAAACAAATTGAAAAAAAAATGTGCAAGAAAAAAAAGAGAAAAAAAGATTAAATTGCTTTCGTTTCTTTTCTGGCCACACGCCCCCTCTTCCTGTCTTTCCTCCTGCTTTCCCAACCCCTTCCGTAGTATCATTTCAGCCCCCACCCCCAAGTGCCTTTATCTGGGGTGGGATGGGTTGAGAGGGTGCTGAGGAGACAGTGAGAAGGGACAGGGGAGACACACAGGAGGGAAGAGACGAAAAGACTGGTATGGTACAGACAGGCAGGTGGACAGAATCCTCAGGCAGGAGGGCCCCGGCTGTAGAGAAGAGCCCTTGCTAGGAGCTGAACTCTAGCTAGGGGGATACCAGGCAGTGGGGAATATAGGAACCACAGGGCTCCTCCCCACCCTGTGTGTTACCCCCCTGCTAGACTCAGGGGCCGAGGGAAGGGATTTAGTGTCTCTAGGGCCTGGGTACCCCTCCCAGCAGAGAGCACAGGCTGAGCCCCTTCCCCTTTGAGTAGGCCCCACCTGAGTCCAGCTGTGTTCCCCTAAGCCCTCCAGACCCCTGAAACGCACAGAGAGGGCTGTAGAGCCAGACACAGAACAACAGAGGCAGGCAGGCAGGCGCCCCTGGCCTCGGACAGAGCCAGGGTAGGGGAGACAAGAGGCACAGAATTGGAGGGGACACAGACTGGGCTGGACAGCATGTGGCAGACAGGCTCCTACACTCCCCAAGGGGGGGGGCCTCAAGGTTCAGCTGCTCTGCCCAGTCCACCAAGGGCCCAGGAGCCCTAGCTGCACCCTGCCCTGCCCACCGCCCTCGATGACGCACGGGTGGCACCTGGGAAGGAAGGGAGAGTTAGGCTGTGCTCAGCTGCAAAGCAAATCCAGTGTTAGTCCAATGTCTGGGGTTCCCACACTCTGGTGACCCCCAGCTGTGGGATCCCTGCCCCCAACCCTGCCCCACCTTGGCCAGCACTGGGGTCACCCCAGCCCCTGAAGCCCAAGGCCCTTTGGCTGACTGCTTGAGTTTTGTAGGGAGTCTGTCTGACTCCCCAGCGCCTTGCCCAGGACCTAGCCCTCAGGACATGCTCAGGGAAAGTCATGAAGTGTGTGCCTGGCTTCCTGAACCCCAACCCTAATAACCTGGGGGGCCGGGAGATAGTTTAACTGCGCCTACTAGCTCTACCTGAACAAGAGCACCCGTGGCTAGCCCTATCTATGACACCCACCCCGTCTTCTAAGGCTCAGCTTTGCCTTCTCAATCTAAAGCTGACATCCCCTGCTCTGTGCTGCCTTCAACCCCACAGACCATCTTCCTGGATTATGTTCCTGGGCCACACGAAGGGGCTTGGCTCTAAGGATCCAAGCTCCATCCCAGGACCCGTGGCCTCTTTTTTTCTTGTATCTCAGTTTGATCTTTGGACCTGGACCAGGGGCTTTTTCCAGTCATGTGTCCTGTCTGCTCTAGAGAGTTGGGATCATTCTATGTTGCTATTCATGTTTTGATTATCATGGCAATAATAGTAACTGGTTAGAAGGGAAGTATGGCCACAGTGACAGCAACCAGTGCTCATGAGGGCGCGGGAACAGTGCAGGCCCTTGCAGCCAGGCCTTCCAGGACCCTGTCTACAGCTGGGGAAATTGAGGTTCAGAGAAGTTAAACCACACAGAAGAGGCCATGCAGCTGCAATTCTCTTAGAACCTATGGCCCGGGGCACAAAGCAGCTTGGAACCCATGCTGTCTCTATTCCTGGAAGCACTCAGGGCAGGCCTCTGACCCCCTCCCCCACCACAGAGGCGTTAAGAGGCTCAGGTGGCGGGAAAGCGCGTCCGCGTCCGTACCATCACTGAGCACATCTTGAACCAGGCTCGGGGCTGGGCGCTGGGGGGTGAAGTCGCAGCCTCTGCCTTCGGGGTTTTGCTCCTGGGAGCAGACTCTGGCCTCAGGGCCGAGCGCTTGTCACTCCCGATCTCCAGGACTCACGCCTCCGTCTGCAGCACCCAGAGAAATTTTAAGTCATTTGCTGCAGGTTTCAGAGCCAGACAAGTCAGGAGCCACGGTTGAACCTCACGCCACCTGCCCAGCTCTCTGTCCTAGGCACACGTCACTCCCACCTCCCACCCTGCTGCCCCAGCTGCGAATGGGCAGTGTCCCCAGTGCTGTGGGGAGGCTTCGGGGAGCAGATGGGCATCCCCCTCAGGCACTGAAAGGAAAGGGCAAAGACTAAAAGAAGAAAGTTACACAAGCGGTAAGTGATCCTGTTCACCCATCGTCCCGGCTTCACCTGCAAGGAGAAATCAGAGGTTGGAGGGGTAGGGATGGGGGAAGCTGGGTGGGAGGGGAGAGGAGGCAGAGTTATGAGGTCTCCTGCTCCCCTACCCCTCACTTTGACACCCCAATGGTCCTGCCTCCTCCCCTTTTGCCTAGAGGCCCTCCCTACCTCCAGGCTGGCTATGAGAAGCCAAGTGAGAGGACGGATGGGGCGATGGGAGGGAGGAGAGTGGGCAGGAAGACTGGTGATGCTGGGGCGTGGGGGCTGAGGATGAGCAACCCTGTCTGTATCTGCTTCCCTCAGTCAGATGTATGATAGTCAGGCTCATGGCTCCCCAAAACCATCTTCTTAGGGGGTACTGTCATTCCAATATGGCAGTGCTTCCTTTGCAGACAGGAAGTGTTCTCAGGGTGATAGATAAACCAACCAGTAGTTAGGAACCTTGGAAGATATCTTTGGCTTCCATGATGTGAAAGGGACAGGAGAGGTGTGTGGAGGAGGATGAGAAAGATCAGGTGTGTCCACGGTCAGGAGAAAGGGCAGAAAACAGGAGGGAGGCACAGCGTTCAGAAGGCCAGAGAGATGCCAGCATGCTGTGGGAATGCAGCCTGGAAGGGCTTTAGCAACTAAAGGACATGTGAAGCAGAGGTGGGCAGGGGACTAGAACTGAAGATGCCCCCACAGGAAGGGACACAGTCTGTGTGGCAAGTGTCTGAAAAGAACGTATCCAAGTGGGAGCAAGCCTGCTATCCTCTGGGCCCAGCCCCATGGATGTGTGCACACGTGTGCTAGATCAAGGTGTTCCTTCCTTGCTCTGTAGGGGAAGGGCCCGAGACAGCATGAGGAACAAGATGACTCACTGTAAGGGACACAGTCGTACTGCACCTCCAGGTACTTGTAGGTTCCAGGACAGGGGTCAGGAAAGGCATCGGAGCCGGCCACCACCACACACTGGGTTCGGTTATTACACCTACAGAAAAAGGAAAAGGCGTTAAGGAAAATGATCAGGCCTGGAAGGCTCCAAGGTCAGGAGGCAGGTATACGGCTCCAGTTGGGAAGGTGTGTGTGTGTGTGTGTGTGTGTGTGTGTGTGTGTGTGTGTGTATGGGGGGGCGGGAGGGCTTTTTTGCTTCCTGCCTGTTTTCTTTGCCATAGGCCTCCACAGTCATGAGGCAGGTTCTCCTGGCACTAGTACATCTTTGGCATTTTTCTTTAATTGAATTTAAAGCCCGTGTGCCAGTCACTAAAAACACACCACACACACGGTGGGCACGTTTGCTGACACACTGTCCACAGGAGACTATGGGCCTGCTGTGTCTGCCTTGGCTCTTCCTATGGACACTGCCACACTCTGGACAGTGACTGAGACCTGCAGTGGCACAGCCAAGAAGACTCTTGAATCTCCACAGGGGTCCCCGACCCCAGTCCCTGCTAGTCACTCCGGCGTCTGGCTAGCATGGAAAAGGAGGACTACTTCACAGCTAGAAGACACCGTCCCAGACACTAGTCCTCATCTAGTGGCTGCGCTCACATCCCACAGACTGTCCCCACCTGGAGGGGCATCTTCCGTTCTGGTCGCCAGCACACCCACTCCCGGTTTCTTCCCATTTGTTACTGCTGCCTGTGCCCAGTCAAGATGCCTGCAACGGTTCACTCTCACTGGGAGCTAGACTGGATTTAGAACTGCCTCAGAGATTGGTTAGATATGCTTTAAGGTGTGTCTGTGAGGGTCTTGCCAGAGGGGATTAACTCAGGCAAACAGATCTACCCCAAATGTGGCCACTCCATTTCATGGCCCGAGGGCCTTGACTAACTAATAAAAATGAAGAGGGGCAGGAGGCAACAGAATGCCCACACTTGCTTCTTTGCTTCCTACAGCCATGATGTGAACCATGGTCTCTCTCTCTCTCTCTCTCTCTCTCTCTCTCTCTCTCTCTCTCACACACACACACACACACACACACACACACACACACACACACCCCTGCTACGATGGACTGAACACTGAAACCAAGAGCCAAAAAGAACCCCTTCCTCCCTAAGTTGTTTCCGTCAGAGGTACAGTCATGATCAGAGAGAAGACCCAGGTCCTTGGAGTGAGCAGGCAAGGCCTGTACAAGTGATAAGTACCTTGAATCTGCCTCCAGTTCTTCCTGGACAAGGAAGTACAGTGAGGAAGACAGCAGGAGGCTGAGGAGTAAATAGAGAACTGAGGCCTCAAAGAGTCTGATTTTATCTACCCACCCCTTTTAAAACACAGCAGTGGCTGGGCAGTGTGGCATACATCTTTAATCTTAGCACCTGGGAGTCAGAGACATGTGGATCTCTGTGAGCTCAAAGCTGACCTGGTCTACAAAACAAGTTCCAGGACACCCAGGGCTACATCAAGAAACCCTGTCTTGAAAAACTAAAAACCAAAACAAACAAACAAAAAAATCACCACCCCACCCCCACACACAGAGCAGTGGCCTATAGAATTTATAGCAAGTGTGAACAATTCCTAAACACACATGTTCATGGCTGCGTTGCCCACATCCACCAACAGGGGGAGATAATCCAAAAGTACAGCCATGGAGGACGGTTTGAGATGGTGGTTTCGCTGGTAAAATGTGGCCTGCCCACATATGGAATGCTATCTGGCAGGGAAAAGGCTGCGCAGGGCAGGCTGGTGAGCGTGGAGAGAGCCTAGGCAAACCTCTGGGCAGAGTGCACAGAGCAGGACAGTAGGAGATTGTGAAGCAACTCCATGGGCACGTATGAAGCTTTGCAACTAGGCTGAGCTGGTAAGTGCACAAAATGTCACTAAAAGAATTCACTTTAGAGTGGTTAATCTCAGTGTGGTCCGGGGGCAGAATGCTCATCCAGGAACGGGCAAGGCCTTGAGTGGTACCCTAGACTTCCCTGGCGCCAGCGTGAACTACAACTGGAAAGTGGGCGTGGCATCTGTCTTTAAGGGGTGGGGCTTTAAGGAGGTGGAAACGCTAAGGTCCAGGAAAGGTTTTGACCAACCATCCTGTGGTACTTGTCACGGCAGCTTAGCTGTGACCCTCATGGACACAAAGAGCTTCAAGAGTGGGATCATCAGGAGAGGAAGCAAGGCTGAGGGCCCTCAAGCCCTTCCCCACAAGGCTCCTGAGGTCTCTCCTCGCTCCCTGGACTAGTCACCACACTCAGCCTTCTGTGTGGAGTGGGTGGACTGTAGAGAGGGACCAAGGAAGGGGGTGGGGCCCGAGTCAGGGCTGAGAGGCTGGCTGAGGAGCCAGAAGAAATGCAGCAAAGGGGGTAGGTAGCTCTGACGGGCACACTTTGAACCACCTCCGTCTTCCCTATGAAGCTCTCGGTGTCTTCCCTCCTGTCTCAGCCTTTCTCCTCCTTCTCCCATGCTACAGGCCAGGGAGCAGGCCTTGAACTCTGAGTCTCAGGCATCTGGCATTCAGTGAACGCCTGCTGTGGACCCAGCCACTGCCATAATGGTGAGGGACAGTTCTGTTGTCCCTGTAGGGCCAATGGGCTAGGGTTAGGAAGGACACAGGATAAAATACCAAGCAAAGACAAAATACCTGATGGAAACGTGGATGGAAGGCAGGGCCCTGAAGGCGTCAGGAGCAGGGAAGGGGCCTGCAGTTTCGGAGTGTGTTTAAGTGTCCAGTTAGGTAGACAGCCACAAAGAAGCACTGGCACAGTCACTTGGATCTCAGGGACAGCATTTACAGCAAAAGGACCATAGGAATATACTTATGCTTCTAGAAAAATCCAGAAGCTGGGTTTGCCACTTCCCAGCTAACAGGGCAGGTACCTGTGGCCCACAGACCCTATCAGGATGCGGCAGAGCAGAGCAGGAGGCTAGGAGTCTATGGGCTACAGGGATGCAGATTCTGATGCATGGTCAAGTTTGTTTATTTTGCGGTACTGAGGACTGAATGTAGGCAGCACTCTACAGTGAGCAGCCTTGCACTGCTAGAACTCAGAGTGCATAGGAAAGGTGGGTCAGCGGTCAAGGCGGGTCACACAGGGCTCGTTTAGCCTCAGGAAGGCTTTGGATTTTGTAGAAGGAGGTGGGAACTTGAGAATGTTCAGGCAGAGGGATAGGATCTGACTCAGGTGTCCGCTGATGCCCGCCACGTAGGAAGAATGGACTATATCAGATAAGACAGTGGCAAGGAAGGCAGGCAGGAGCCCTGTCCCAGGGGCAGTTGCTTGCAGAGAAACTAAAAGCTCTAAATGGGCTGATTTATTCAAGCAGGCTGTACAGCTTCATACGTGGGCTACCCCAGCCTGGGATACCTCCTCAGTCACACCAGCACGCCCTCATTTACACCCACACCTGCTCAGAGACACAAACACAAGCTTTACATTTGCACACACATACTCAAGACATAAAATCACCCTTTGTACAGTTATAGCCCCGCCACAAGCACAAGGACAATTTGCACACGAAAGCACCCTGCCCCAGACACATACGCACACTTCAGTAAGTTAGGAGTAGCAATCTTTCTCTTTGGGGAAGCATGCCTTTGCTTTTGATTCTGCAAGCTTCCACCTGCCACCAACAGGTCTTGGAATAAGTTTTTGGAGGTGGAAGGATGGATGAGCAAGCATCTATGGCAGTGGTTTTCAACCTGTGGGTCGTGACCCCATAAGGGGGCATGTATATCAGATATTTACATTACAATTCATAACAGCAAAATTCCAGCTATGAAGTAGCAACAAAGTAATTTTATGGTTGGGGTCACCACATGAGGAACTGCATTAAAGAGCAGTAACATCAGGAAGGTTGAGAACCACTGGTCTACGGGGCTGAGTTGGGGCACACGGAGAGCAGGCTCACCTCTGGGACATGATCTTGAAGGCGTCGGGCAGGTAGCACTGCACATTCTCCATCTGGAAAGGGTCAGCGTCGCAGATCTTGTCATCTGTGCGCCCGTAGTTAGCATTCTCCACCATGATGACGTCACTGCCTGGGCACCGCAGCTCGATGGGATAACCTTCGCATGCTAACTCCCGGCGCATCAATCCGAACGGGAGCCCGGCCCGACTCAGGCCTGCAGGACAGTTGGGGACGATGTCACAGTCACCAGGGAAGAAAGAACCTGCTGGCTTAGCTGGGTTGGGACGCTGGTTCTAGAAATCTTAGGCTGTAAAGTGGCAGTTGAGGAAGGGGTAACCTGGCCCAGAGAGCTGACCCTTCTTCACCTGTAATAAATGCCTTGCCTGGTAAGAGTCAACACCATCCTGGACATCGTGGGCCAGTTACGACTGTGTGTCCCCAAATCCTGGCAAAACAACTTTTGACATTTATTTTATGTATATATTTGAGGGTGGTGTGGAGGTCACGTTTACCTTTTACCAATGGTACTGAGGACTGAACTCAGGCCAGGCTTGGTGGCAAACACCTTAGCTCACGTGAGCTATCGTACTGGTCCTGTCTCCCAAAATCTTATGCTGAATTGAAGAACTAAGCCCTCAGACCTCAGAAAGTAACTGTACTTGGAGACAGTGTTTTCTGAGCCTTTTTCTCTCCTAACCCCCAGCTAGGTCAGGGTCTCATGTGGTCTAGGTTAGCCTCAAACTTGCAACATAGCCTTGAACTATTTCCCTGCTACTTCCCTAGAACTATAGTCACATGCTACCATAATTAGCGTGTGCGTGCATGTGCACACACATAGATTTCTCCTTCTGAAGGTCTCAAAGTAGCCGACACTGTCTCTGAACTCACTAGTTCAGAACTCACTGTGAACCAGGCTGGCCACAAGACTACAATGATCTTCTTCCCTGCACTAGTCACAAATGCTGGGATGCCAGGTGGGCACTGCCACATCTGGCTTGGAGATGACCTTTTTGCCACATCTGGCTTGGAGACGACCTTTTTTTTTTTTTTTTTTTAAATAGGAGAGATAAATTTAAAACGGGGCTGTCAAAGTGGACCCCAATGCAGTCTGACAAGGGTTCTAACAAAAAGGAGGGTTTGGGTATATTTTATTACTGTTGCAATACTAGTAATGGAGCTGAAGCTCGCACCCCTCAGCAAGCGTTATGCCATGCCTTTTATTCTGAGATGGGACCTCACTGACCTGTTTAGTCTGCCCTTGGAACTGTGGTCCTCCTACCTCCTGCACAGCTAGGACATGGGGCTGTGCTGTCACTCCGCACTGAGAGAGGCGATCTGACACATGCGTCACCCAGGGAAGGCTGTGTGCAGACACGGGGGAGGGGCGCCACAGCAGGAGGAGACCTCAGCAGGAGCCAGTTGGGCTGAAGCCATGATGGTGGGTCTTTGTTCTCCTGACAAGTCCCTGATGACAGGACTTAGGGTGGGGCCTCTGGTGGGGCAGATGGCTGCCGTGAAGGCCATTGACCAAGTCTGTGATAGGATTTCTACTGAGACTGGGACACCAGGACACGTTGTCATAGCAGAACTGCATGGAACTTTCCTCCTCCATGTCAAACCCCTTCACCAGACTGGGTTGAATCTGTCTTCGCAAAAAGCTGTCCCCCAGCACAGAAGCTTCTGTGGGTGCTGCTAGACCTCTGAGTGAATTACCAAGTTAGCAGCAGTCACAGAGAGAGTGACTGGGACCTCTTGCCTCCACCCCCCACCCAAGGAGCGGACTGGATCCCTGCAACCACTCTCCCACGGAGCTGTCTCTGCCTGCTTTGTTTGCCGAGTTACTGGGAATAGGGTCTTTCTGCGTAGCCCAGCCTGGCTGGAAACTTCGGGTCCTCGCGCATCAGCCTCCCCCAAATTCTGAGATTACAAGCATGTATCACCATGCCTAACTTTTGCATGCTTAAGTTCAGATAGCCACTAGTAGTAGCTTCCTCAGGCCTTGTTTTCTCAAGCTGTAAAATGGGCACACACCCACAGGTCAGGACCAGACAACAGGAATTTTAAACCAAAGAACTTTTCTTTGATTTTTTTTTAAAACAGTCTCACACATAGCCAGGTGGCCTCAAAGTCTAAGTAGTCAAGGCTAGCTTTGAACTCCTGATGTCCCACTCCATCCCCAGGGGTGGCAGCACACTCAGGGTTTCGGAGCATGCTGGACCATGCCAGACAGCTTCACATGAGGGGACAATCATAGCCACACAGTACAGCAGTAAGTCCCAACTCTGCTGCCCCCTGGCCTGGCTGGTGGCTCTGAGGAACCTAAACAGGTCCCTGGTCTCTGCTACCACAGAGGTTAATCTACGGTTAGGTACTGTGCTGAGAAGATGCTCATTCTTTTGTTATGGGTATTTCTCAGGATCCAGGGTTGACATGTGCCAGGCTGCCCTGGCAACCACCTAGGGATACTGGTTGCAGCCCAGCCACGCAGGGCGCAGGAAAGCAGAAACTGTAGATACCTGGGGGAGGCACAGCTGGGGTGAACTAAGCGCTGTGAAAGGTGTTTGTACTATGGTGGCAGAGCCACGCCGGCCCCTCTTCACAAACAGGGCCCACCTAACGTGGGCAGAGCCCCCAGAGGTGATAGCAGCCAGGCCCTTGGGTTTTGGGGGTGAGCAGAGCCCAGCTGAGAGAAGTTTCCCATGTGCTCCTCTCGTGCCATCTGCTTCCTCCTCTAATTTTAGCTTCTAGTCAGGGAGGGAGGCCGGGGGTGGAGGGCTGGCTCACATGGGGCTGGGGGTGGAGGCAGCCCCTCCTGGCCTAGTAGGGGTTGGGCCCAGAATTTGGGCACTAGGGAGTGTCACTGGCCAGCAAGACACTGCCAAGGCTTCAGAACAAGGCTGACAATATCCCTGTGACTTTCCAGAGGACAGGGCTGGCGAGGTGGGGAGGGAGACCCTCTAGGAAGGGGTCAGGCCAACAGACCCCTTCTTGGCTTCTGTTGCCCTGCACACAGCTTGTACCCAATCCAGAGATGGTAACTAGGTAATGTCAACAGTGGGCAGCAGGCTTAGGGCACTAATTGTGGCATGTGCAGGATCCCAGGCCGAAGCTGGGTAATTAGTTGTTTTTAAATAAACGTCAGCAGGCATGCTTTAATTAAGCCACGGTCCCAGGGAGCCTTGAAGATGTGATGGATGACGGGGGAGGGAGAGAGAGAAATAGCTGCCCCCTCCGGAAAGCCTGTCTTAGTCCTAGGGGTCTCCAAGCAGGACAGCACCTAGTGCCTGCTGGGGGTTCAACACCCTCAGTGGTGCCTGCCAAGGGTGACATCACCTTGCTCCCTCTGGCCTGGTTCAACTTCATCTGGGGCGGAGGCTGGTCCAGAGAATTTATGTTTTCCACCATCCCACGTGGGTTTGGAGATCTGGCCCTTCCCCAGCCCCGACAGCACCTACCTTGGGTAGCAGAGGTGACGAGGACAGTGGTGACACAGAGACTCCAGAGTGCTGCAGCCAAGCGGGCCATGGCGAAGGCCAGGGGCGGGTGCAGGACTCTCAGCGGACTGTGGGGTGGGTCTCGCCCCGCATCACCAGGGTACCACAGCCTGGCCCACCAGCCTGAGGGAGGACAGCATAGTGACACTGGGCAGGAACTGACCTCAGCAAGCCCAGTGGGGAGTCTGTCTTATGCTAATGGTGAGGTCCTTTCTGGACTGGGGTGCACACTGCCCTGTTCTGTGGTCACTCTCATCAGCTCTGGTACCTCTTCTCCCTGGGGGCAGCGTGATAGGTCAAGCAGGGCTGCCAAGCAACCGCCCACACCAAAGCTGCTTCAGCCTCATCCCTAACCCTGCCCTGCCCACTCCTCTCCGCCACCAGGCATCCTCATCCCTCCAGGAGGGCAAGGGGTGTCCAACTTGATTTCAGCCTCAGCTTTGGGCAAGAATCCAGCCCCGCCTCTAGCCTCTGCTTCCTGTCTCTCTGCTCTGGCAGCTAATTAGAATCCAGCTGGCTGGCGCCACAGATAGGGGACCAGGGACACCAAAGTCCCCTCTTTCCTTTCTAGGGGACTCTCGGGGTGAGATGGAGACAGGCAGGCGGGGTGGGAGGAGCGCTGAGGAGAGGAAGCGGGGAGCAGGGGTGTCATGAGCTCCTCCCCTACTCTCTGTTCCTGTGATGTCCACACCCCAATTCTCAGAGCTGCTGCAGCCTCACCTGACAACAGAGGAAGCACCATGCTGTACCCCCAAAGGCCCTCCTGTCAGCTAGCCTGTCCCAACCACTCCATTTCAGTATGTTCCAAATCTCTTCTTTCCTGTCTGGAATCCCTCAACACCGCCTCCCTATTTCTTCCTCCATCCATCCATTTTAAAGTCTTTGAGACTTTAAAAGGGGTCCTATCAAGGACCCTTTCTTTCCCCATTCCGCTCCACCTAGACCTGCCTGAGCACCTTTCCCATGCCTTTCCCTCTGTATGCAGCATCAGCTCATGGGTTAACCCACAGGGCTGCTGTCACTGTGCTTATATATAACTGTTTATCTGGTTAGGAAACTGCCCATCTGGGGATCTAGACTGCTTTGTTTATGACCACCACACCCAACTTTTAGAGCAGGCCCTACATAATGAGAAATTGTGTTTGTTGACTGAACCTCAGACCTATTGTTCCTGCCATCTCCCTCCTAAGTCCCATGACGGGTCTACCTTTGTGCGAGGTCCCACTTTATCCGTCACCAACCAGACCTAAGGATCCTGTGATGAGGCTCATCTCAAAGTTCACCTTCCCTCTACTCCTCAGGTGCCACCCTGCGGGCCTGTAACCCCACCTTTCCTCTTCTGCTCCCAGAAGCTCCCAGCCCCCAAGCACTGTCTGGGATGGTTTCCTGTGATTCTCAGGTACAGGCTTCTTACTTGAGGCTCAAGCTGAGGACAATTCTCCCTGATCCTGTGCCATAAATTCACCAATACCATCTACTTCGTTCTTTAACTTCTGCTCCCAGCCACCTCTGATGTGACCTTCCCATGGTGGCAGTCTGTCACTAACCCCCTAGAGGTCTGTCCTGCCTCTTCTGTGACCGCCATGGCTGTCTCTCTTCTTACCACCAGGCTTCTGACCATCTAGACGCCTTCTTCCCTCATCTGCTCAGACATGAGTGGCCTGGGACATATGTGGGCCACTTCTGTACTGGAGATGAAACCCCCTGGGCACTCACCCACCTCTACTTCCCAGGTAGTCAAGGCAGATCTCACCCGCCTCTTCCAGAGCTTTCTTTCCAGCATGCTAGCTTCGGAGGCAGGAGGATATGCAACTGCAAAAGGCTGCAAAGCCACAGGAGGCTCTAGAAGCCCCTGCCCCATGTGGGTCTGAAACACCCTGAGCAAATCCAGGGCTGGGTCTCCATGCCACCAGCTCCCCAGCCCTGCTCCCTCAGGGAAGCAAACTGTTATACTGTTGTAAGAGCAACCATCCCACATGTACCCAGTGGGCTCAGACCCTTATCGGACAGGAAGGCTGCATCCTTGATGCAGAGACCCCAGGGGATTCCCCATACAGCTCATGACCTAAGGAGGCTACACGTGTCCTCTCTAGCAGAACTGGACCACAAGAAATTCTGCCTATCCAGTGACAGATGCCTTCCAGGTTGAAATCTCAGAAGGCCAGACCCTCGCTTGCCTCTCCTCGCCTGTCCCAGCTGGAGAGAGAGTCAGGGGTCTGTCTCCACTGTACTCTTTTGTCTAAACACTCTAGGCTTCCTGCAGGCAGAGGGATCGGTATGTTTTTAAAAATTGCAACACAGGAACTGGAGAGATGGCTCAGCAGCCAAGAGCACCTGCCAAGTGGCACAGGGCCACCCAGTCCCCAACACCCACATGGTGGCTCACAGTCACCTGTAACTCCAATCCAGGAGACCCAATGCCCTCTTCCGACCCCCAAGGACACCAGGCACTGAGAGGGCGCACATGCACAAGTAAAAATCCATATATACATTAGAAATAAAATATGGCCTAATTTAAACTACTTAAAATATGGGGTTTCTTCTGGTGTGTAGATGGAACCCAAGGTCTCCTAAATGCTAAGTATTCATTCTACTGGTGACCCGCACCCCTAGCCCCCAAAACACCCAGGTGTACAGTAGGTGGAATTAATTACAGAGTCATTTTGAATGTTTGGCTTGGTCTTTGAGTAGCCCAAGCTGGCCTTCATTCACAGCAGTCCCCCTGTCTCAGTCTCCTGTAAACTGGGATTGCAAGTGTATGATACTACACTTGGTTTCTATTACTTAGTGACAGGGCTCTCTATTCGGACGCCCAGGCTTTTGTGAACTCCTGGGCTCAAGCGACACTCCTGCCTCCGCCTCCCCTCTAGCTGGGACTCCAGACATTTGTCAGTGCGCCAAGCCTCCCCCAGCAGCTGTTGGCTCTGCAATCCCAGGGTTGAACTGGGTCTTGTGCATGCTAGGCAAGCATTCTTCCAAGGAACTACACCAAGCCTTTCTAGTTTTCTTGTTTGTTTTTCAAGATAGGGTTTCCCCGGGTAGCTTTGGCTATCTGGAACTCACTTTGTAGACCAGGTTGGCCTCGAACTCACAGAGACCCACCTGCCTCTGCCTCCTGAGTGCTGGGATTAAAGGTGTACACCACCAACACCTGGCTATTCTAGTTTTCTTAAGGCTGGCATTGTGTGTATGGGCCAGATGGCATGGTTCTTTTTCCTTTGAATGCTAAAGATGGACCCAGGCTCGCGGTAAGCTAGAGCTGGGGAAGCCAGCTTCCTAAACCATAGGTTGAAGTCTCACAAATTGAAGGGTTAGTGAAATGTTGCCAACTTTTCATCAACTGTCTCAATGTGCGAAGAACAAAAACTAATTCAAATCAAACATGAACCTGCGGCATGTCTGACAGTACTAGCCTGTGCTACATTCTCTGACTTCATAGGACCCTCGGTGCGGAGTGCCCAGCATTTGCAGCGTGTACCTTGTCTCTCAGACAGATGCCACAGATGTGTGCTCGGCAGTGTTGTCTGGTCTTACAAAGCTTTCTGCATTTCTGCACACATAGTGGTTTAATTAAGGGAAAATAAGAACTCTGATTATTTGCCCACTATCTATTCCTAAGTATGCTTTTGGATTGTATTTCGTGGTCTGATTTTTAGACTTGTTTGAGCTCAGGAGGCAGAGACAGGTGCCTGGTCTATAAATCAAGTTCCAGGACAATGATACATAAACAAACTCTGTCTTGACACCTCCCCCCCAAAAAAAAGACCTTGAGGGGCCTGAGTTGGGTTCCCAGCTCCCATGTCATGTGGCTCATGATCATCTACAATTCTATTCCGGGGACCTGAGGTCCTTTGGCCTCTGAGCACCTGGGTGGACATGTGCATATCCACACATACACACAATTTAAAAATAATAACAAACCTTTTTTAAATTGCTGATTTCAGTTTCATGAAACAAAAACTGAATGAATACTGGTTTAGGATTAGGACAGAATTTCCAGCAAGTTCTGAGCACTGCCAGACATGCGTCTGCCATTTTGAACCCTATTCGTGTGAAACTGGTTCTCAGGACAGATGTTGCTAAAGTAACTCTGAACAACACAAAGGATACTTTGTATCCTGCAATAGCAACAACTCAGCCAAGATTTCATTCCGGCTATATAAACTTCAAGCACCCACGTCTCATTAGCATGCACACTTGATTTTATCTTTAGAAAATGGTGAAATTATGTGTATACCAAAGAAATGTTTTGAAATTCCCTTATGGTTTATGGTCGACCAGTGTTTATACTAGATTCGTGTGTCAGTTTCTCAGGTAAAAAGGAAATTAGGAAGTCTTATGGTAGACAAACACTGAGTCACACTTCAAGATTTTTCCAGATATGCTGCTGGCACACACCTTTAATCCCAGCACTCAGGAGGCAGAGGCAGGAGGATCTCTCTATGACTTCAAGGCCAGCCTGGTCTACAGAGTAAATTCTAGGGCAGTCAGAGCTGCATAGTGAGACTTTGCTCCCTAAAAACAAACAAAAGAAAAAAATGAAGACACAGTTCTAGGGTGGGCTGTACAGGGCCTTGTAAAGCCGTGCTCCTTCACACACAGCCTCCGGCGCTCGACTACGGTAGCTGGGGTCCTGGGCAGCTGAAAACTTACTTTCTCATTGTTCTGAGAGCCGGGCTTCCATCAAGGGCTTCCTGCCCAACATGCAGACTGCCGTCTCCCTGTCCTCACTCAGCCTTCCTGGGTGTGTAGGAGAGACGTCCCTGTGTACTTCATGTTCTTATAAGGACATCACTAGCCCATTCTTCCCCACCACCACAAGGCCCATGACAGGAGCTCATTTAACCTTAGCTGTCCCACTAGAAGCTCCCCAAATCTTCTCTCCAGCAAGGTGGTGGCTACAGGAGGAGGCAAGCGGATCTTGAACTGAAGGCCAATCTGAGCTACAGAGTTCTAGGTCAACCTGGATAACTTAGAAATTATTTAAAAATAAAACTTATGCTGGGTGCAGTGGCATTAATCTCAGTACTTTGGAGGCAGAGATGGACAGATCTCCATGAGTTTGAGGCCAGTCAGGTCTACATAGAAAGTCCCAGGCCAGGGCTACATAGTAAGATGTCTTTAAAACATAACTTTAAATTTTATTTTAATTATGTGTGTGTATGTATAGGGGGTATGTGCACATGAGTGCTGATGCCAAGGGAGCTCAGAGGCACTGGATCCCTGAGGCAACTGACGTAAGTGCTGGGAATCAAACTTGCATTCTCTGGAAAAGCAGAACCCACGTCCCTAACAGGTGAACCATCTATCTCTCCCGCCTTTAAATGTCGATTTTTCAAAAGGTCAAGGCATGATAGAATATAGTGTCTTCACACACTCTCCATCTTATGCTTTGAGGCAGGGTCTCTCACTGAACCTGGAACTCAACAGCTGTGTGGAGTGCCTGGCTAGCTCCCTGCCAACTCTGCCACCCCGATCCTCCTGACTTCACTGGGGTTATGGAGACACACTGCCACACCTGGGGTTTTACGTAGGCTCTGGGGATTCAAACTCAGGCTGGCCTTGAGTTTGTGGCAATCCCTCTGCCTCTACCTCCAAAGTGCTGTGATGACGGGTGTGCGCTATCACAGCTGGCTGCCATGAATCTCATTTAACCACAACAATGGAGCCAGGGGCTGCAGTACCCATTTTATGGAATCGGTACCTTCTGAGACTCTCCTGGGCACCAGCTCTGCCCAGCACAGTGCCCTCCTCCCTGAAGCTCCTGCCCTCACTCTCTACAGCTTGCTCCTCCGCACCCCACGGGTCAGAGGGTGCTCATCAGCACGTGAACCATTCTGTCCCTCTTTTGCTCAGAATACCCCATGGCTCCCACCTTAAAGCCTCACTGGGCTCCCACACATGGTTCAGAGCAGTACGCGACAAAGAAACCCCTCCCAGGCTCCAGCCATTCTCAAGTGCTGAGAGAATGGGATACTATAGTGGCAGCTCCAGGAATCAGGTGTGCACATAGCTGTGCCCATCTCTTTCTCATACCATGTGACCCTGGGGAAGCAGGGCTGGCGACTCACCCTTAGTGGCAACCCGACCCTGGTGTGTCCCCCAGGGGGCCATACGCCTGCCTCCATGCTTGTCTGAGTTCTCCTTAAGCCTAGAGGGGCACGTGCAGCAGGGTCTGTCCTCGAGTGCCCTAGGGTGGGGACAGGGAGTGTAACAGGAGGAGAAGCGGCTGCTGGAGGAGAGGGGGCGCCTGGAGCCTGCCCTAGCCTGCAGTTGCCACAGCAACCCTGTATGCTGAGTGAGTGGGAGTCTGAGTGTCTGAGGAGGGGTGGTAGGCAACGAGAAGAGGGCCCTGGGCTCCTCCTGGCCTCGCTTGCTCGTCTCTGGAGCAGCGACCCCTTAGGCACCTTGTCTCCAGTCGTTGGCTGTGAGTTCACTTCTGCCTGCACTTCCACTGGTGGGCACAGTGACCGGTAGCAGAACCAGTCTGGAGTGGAGCTCTGGGCCTGGATCAGTTGATCAGGCTCGTGGCCTTTTGGGCCCATGTCCTGGGCCCTACATGGGAACTAGCAAGGGTATTTGTAGAGATGGCACAGGTGCCTGAGAGTTCTGGGCATAAGTCCTTCTCCAAGAGGGTTTGGGGCGAGGACAAGGGTACCTTAGGCTCACCAGGCAGCAGCCTAGTCCTCTCAAGTGCCCTGCCTCACACACAGCTGAACTGGACCCCTGAGCCGCCTTTACCCAGCAGTCACTTTTACCCTGAACTCCTGGCTCTTGCCCTCGTTCTCCACAGCAAGGCCAGGGCTAGCCAGCTAGCACCCGCATCATTTCTCTTTCTGTCCATGGCTGCCACCTTCCTCAGACCAAAAGCCCTCAGTGGGAACCCCAAACCTTACAACAGGACCGCATGCCCCCCCCCCCAGGACCTCTACCTAGACCGCCCCTCCCCAGCAGCGACCCTTGTCCACTCCAGCATCCCAGTGCTCTGCCCCGTGTCTTCTTTACGTCCCCGTGGTTCTTACGCCAGGGAACCTCAGATTTTCATTACACACTGCTCCTCTCTCCCACCAGACACTGCTCTGCAGGGTTGTGTATGAGTCTGTGTCCTAGAACCCAGCAGAGAAGGAACTGGACCTCTAATTATTGGGTAGAGAAGCTCAAGAATGCTGCCCTAGCTGGAAACAGACATGGGAGTGTCACAAGTTCAATGCCAGCCTGGTCTACAAAGTGAAACCAAGATGGCCAGGATTAAATAGGTGGTGATATTCTGTTTCAAAATAAATAAATGACTTTTTAAAAATGTAAAGGCTGGGGGTGTGGTTCAGTGGCAGTGCCCCCCTTTTTGGTAAGGTATCCCCTTGCCAAGCACACACAAGGCACTAGGGATGGACCCAGCTGGCCACTGGGCATCCCTGTATTACAGGGAGGCTAGGGCTATCCCCAGATGCCTTCTCTCTAGTCTCCCCTGAGCCTACCCCCTCACCTATACCCAGTCTCTACCCTAAATCCAGAATATTTGCAAAATGAAAACCCAGTTCTATCACTCCCTGCCTACAGGTCTTAATGGGTCCCCACTGCCCCTGTGACCTAATACAGCATGCCAGGCTGTTCCTAGGGGCCCTACACAGGGCCTTCCTCTAACTCTCCCTCATACGTGCAGCTCCAGTACCCGACATCCGACCTGTCTCCATCCTAAGGTCCCATCCGCAAGGACTGTTGGCAATCCGTCCTCTTTCCCACACTGCTTCTCTGCGATCTGCTCCCTGAACTGGACTCACGCCCAGCTGTAGATGGCCTCAGAGAAAGTCCTATCCTCAGCTACCACACAGAAAGCCCTGAGCTCAGAGTAGGTGCTTATTAGACAAAACAGGTGCAAAGAGAAAGGCCTGTGGGGGGTGGGGGAGCGCTCAAGACTGGGGCATATGTGTGAGTGGTAGTCAGGGACTTGCAAAGGTCCTGAGGCGGCAGTGTGCTGAAGCACAGACACAGGAGGTAGGCAGCAGATGAAGGGGGGACTGGAACGAGGTGAGGTGGCACTTGCTATAGGCCATGCAGGCCCTCATGGGCCTCTGAGATGACCCCAGCCTTTTCTGTGCCTGAGGTGGAAGCATTTCTAGGCAAAGGGCGAAAGAAATGTCTCATAAATGTTCACCTCTGCTGCAGAGGTCTTCGCCGGAGAGAAGGCTGTATGTAGATGGTGGTCACATCAGCCCATCCTCTCCTCTTCTGCACCCACCAAACCCAAGGTAGAGACTCATTCTTCCCATCTGCTCCCTTCCCTGCCTATCAACCCTGTCCTCGGCTCTGTCTCGAAGCCACGGTGCCATCCATGTCTCAAGGTCACCATGTCACCACATCCCCATGTCTTGAGGTTACTGTGTGACCTCATCTCTATGCCTTGAGACCACTACACTACCTCATCCCCAAGTCTCGAGGCCAGGAAAAGCTAGTTGTTTCTGGCCTCCACTCTGACGCCTCTGGATATGGGTTTTCCCCCCCTAGTGCTCCAACTCCTCCCGTGGAGGATCTGACCTGGGGCCAGGTTCATTCCTAGTTTGCTCAGTCCTGGGAAGCTCACCTCCTCAGTTCTACCAGAAGCAGGTCTCATGCTGAGCTTCTTTATCCTCCACAGGTGAACCCCAGACCTCCCCAAACCCAACTGACAACGCTTGGGTCCAGCCCAGCTCCTTACCCACAGCTACAAAACACCCTTTCTTTCCTTATCCGAGTCCTGCTTCTTTCTCACCTCGGGGAGGACTTTCTTCTCAGGCTCTCTAGCCAGTTTCTCCTCCAGGCCACAGCTGGGGAGCCCCCTCCTCTAGGAAGTGCTGACCTACATGCCTGCCCGCTTTGCTCTGTGCTACTGTAAACTAAGACCAGGGCAGCGGGGGATGTGTCCACCTCCCAGTGTTCCTGTCCACCCAAGCTTCACCTCCCATGCCATGGCAGAGCTGAAATCTGTGCCATGGACGAGGGTGGACAGGATGCCTCTGCCCGCTGATGAATGCATGCTGGCAAGGCGGGAGAGCAAGGTCCAGAAAGGGAGATTTCAGAGGATTCTCAATAGGGTAAAGAGGGAAGCACAGAATAGCATCCTCAGGTCCAAGGTTCAAATCCGGTCTCTCAGCAGGGCACAGTTAGTGGCACAGTATGGTTTTAAGGCTCAGAAGTAACATCTGGTTTGGGGCTGCACGATCTCATAGTGGAGCACTTGCCTAACATGTGGGAAGTCCTGGGTCCTGTCTCCACTACCTAAAGTAAACAAACAAATAAGCAGTCTTTCTGCCTGCTCCCCTGGGCATCTACCATGTGTCATCCAGGGGCAGGGGAAGCAGTGGTAATGAGGTAGATTTGATCGGGTACTAGTGCAGCGGAAGAAAATGCTAGAAGAGGAGTTGGGGCGGGAGACTTACATTTTCAATTACTTTTACATTATACGTATGGGTGTTTTGCCTGCATGGATGTCCATGTACCATATAAGTGTGGTGCCCACAGAAGCCAGAGAAGACCCCGGTCACTAGAGTTACAGACTGCTATCAGTGGTCACATGGGTGCTAGGAACTGAATCCAGGTCCTCTGGAAGAGCAATCAGTGCTCTTAACCACGAAGCCACCTCTCCGGTGATCACGGGAACCAGCACGCTCACCTGGAGAGGACACTTTAGCCAAGTCATGCAGAAATCCATGGAAGGAAAAGGCGTTCTAGGCCATTGGTGGTTTGTGCAGAGGTTTACAGAACAGGTCCAGGGAGAATGAGGAAATAGCAACGGGGGCGGGGGGGGCGCAATCAGACTATGCCTGGTGCCTGGGTCCTGAGGCACTCAAGTGTTCCCCAAATGGGAGTGCCCTTCGGTTGCGATGTTCTGGGGCCCTTCTTGCCTGCAGGGAGCTAAGAAGTGCTTCCTACATCTTTAGGGTAAAGAGAATGATGAACTCACACAGAGTCAGCCCACAAAAGCTCACAGAAATTTCCATCTTGCTTTTCGGGGCAGGGGGTAACCAAACCTGGACTCAGAACCATAGACTATACTTCTCAACTGAGCAGTTCTGCCTTGGGGTCGGTTTGGAGAAGTCACCGAGCACAGCACAGCAGTGTCTGTGTGAGATATTGTTGGCACTTGGTAGGTGGAGCCCTAAGGTGTTATTAGGCACCCTATAGATTGCAGGGACGTCTCATAAAGAACACCAAGAAGAGTCTTGGGTTCCCATGCCTGTCATCCCACTACTCAGGAGGCTGAGGCAAGAGAGTGGAACGTAATGTGTCCGGTCTGGGATACACAGGGAGGAGAGGGCACACAATAACCCAACATGCACATCAGGACACAACACGGGGGGTACCACTGGGCCACCAGGACTTCACAGTTCACCTTAAAGCTATTTTTTAAGCCTTTATGAGTATGTGTGGGGGGGATTGCTTATTTTTAGCTCTGGGGGGTGCAAAACTATTTTTATCCTCCAGTTTATTAACTGAATTGTTATCTTACCCCCCCCTTTGGAGTGGGAGGTGAGCAAAATGCAGAATTCTTGGTACTACCTTCCCAAGGCCTAGAAAAACCTAAATCAGGTGGAGGGTCCCATCCCAAGGAGAAGTAGGGTCAGTGCCCAAGGGGCATTGGGACCAACTGCTCGGACTTTGACTCAAGGGCTCTCAGCCCCCTTGTGAGGGTAAGTGTTCCTCAAAATCCCCCTCCAGGACTAAACCCTATAGCACACAGTCATTAGAAGTCACGTTCCCAAGAAGACACCCTCATACACAAAGGTACGTATAAGTCCCATGAGACTGTCCCCGGGTGGGCAAAGGCAAGCAGAAGAATATAGCACAGCTAACCCAACCCAGGCCTTGCTTCTTTCTTTACTCACTCAACCTGTACCTCTACTAAAGCCCCGCCAGCCACAAGCTCCCCGTTTGCTAGCCTTTATTAAGAGGTCCCACATTCTTGTGGGACTCCAGCCAAACCAGACAGGTCTCCTAAATACAGCAGGAAGACCTTGCTTCTTAAAAGGGGACCAGGACAAAGAGTTACCACACAGGGTTCCTCTCCAACTCTAAGGAGAGCCCCCCCCCCCCATTTAGTCAAGTGTGCTAGCCCGGCCCTCACTCTCCCTTTCCTTCCTTTGTTTAAAAACATTAGTTTTAGCCAGGCAGTGGTGGTGCACGTCTTTAATCCCAGCACTCGGGAGGCAGAGGCAGGTGGATCTCTGTGAGTTTGAGGCCAGCCTGGTCTACAAGAGTTAGTTCCAGGACAGGCTCCAAAAACTACAGAAAACCCTGTCTCAAAAAAACAAAACAAAACTTACTACTTGTAATCATATTTATAAAGTGTGGGGGAGGCGCAACAGCATGAGCACAGGTGTTCACGGATGGAGAGATGTCAGGTCCCTTGGAGCAGGGGTTACAGGCAGTTATGAGCTGACGAGGTGGATGCTGAAAACTGAATTCTGGTCCTCTGCAAGAGCAGTACACACTTTTAATCCCTGAGCCCCCCCCCCCCCAATTATTAAGGCGTCTTCCTCTGAAGCCTAGCATAGCCTCAAACTCATGCTCAGCCCTCCGAGTGTTGGAATGGCAGGCCGGCACTACCACATGCAGCTCAGCTGAAAGGGTCCCTGAGCTCCCAAAGCAAACCTAGCAACAAGATCCCTGAACTTCTGAATCTTACTCAGGCAGACAGACAGTAAACAGACAGGCACAATAAATCAGGAAATTACAGAGGTGTGAAAGCCACAGGCTCCACAGAGAGCCAGGGGGGCTGTGGGAGCTGCAGTCTGAAGCAGAGCGCATGGGCCATGTCCTGGACAGAAGTGCCTTTGAAAAGGTGGGATCTCCAAGAGCGTGGTGGGACTGTGAAGGAGTGGAATGAAGGAGAAAAGGTAGCAGTGTGCTTCATACCCTAAGGTTGCAACCTGAGGGGCAGAGGATCTCTCTTCACAGTATAGTGCTGCCCTCCCTAGAACACAAGCATATGCGCGCGCACGCACACACACACACGCGCATACACACACGCACGCATACACACACACACACACCTCTCCTCTGTCAGACTATGAGCCAAGGGAATAGAAGGGGTCACTATCCCAGTGGCACCTCATTGCCTGGAACGAAACAGAAAAAGCGCCTGTGTTTGCAGTTTGCTTGGAGAGGAGTGCGAACCCTGCTTGCTTCAGGCAGTTCTGGGGCACACAGCTGAGCTCACACTAGTAGGTGTGGGCAAGGGAAAGCCCTCTTGCTCTGTGCACACAGACAGCTGCCCAAGAGTCAACCCTCAGCGAAACTCACCAAGGAAAGCACCCTTGGGACCCAGAGGGGCAATTACACACGGGAATTAAGCTAGTCACTAGCTTAGGCCTGAGTCATAGAGTGCACAAGAGGCACACATGGATACAAGCAGAAGTGGGAAGCCGGCTGGAGTCAGTGACACCAGGTCTCCTCCTAGCTGTGGAGAGCCCCCACCTTAACCCCAGGATCCCATTTTCTTGTATAGCAGAAGCCATTTGGTTCCATCCCAGGCAGAGAGCACTGCATGCCTTCTTGCTGGGCACCTCCAGCTCACCAGGGAACCCCCCCACCTTGGTCAACCCCTCCTCCAGTGTTCCCGCAGAGGGGCTGGAGGAGGGGAAGTGTCTGGCAACGGGGAAATCTGATCCCTGACAGCAGCCCACACAGAAACCAGAGCTTTCAGTGTCCTTGGCCACGTCTGGGTGGAGAACCGGCAGAGGGCGGGAACAGAGACCAGAGACTCCCCATCTGCGGTGGGAGGCGGCTTCCACCCCTACTACTCTTCTTTAGGGGTACATGCTCCAGGGGTTCTCAGCTGCCTGACGCTCTTCATTCTCCTCTGTTAGATACTCAGGCCGAGGCTGAAGCACCAGAGGGTCTCCTGCCAGCCTGGGGGAACAGCCGACACACAGACACAAGAGACACAGGCGGCAGACAGTCCCATGTGCGGGTGGAAACCAGAGGGCCTGATGCAAACACACTCCACCGGCTGGGCCCGGCGACCGCAGGCTCCTCCCCCCTCTCGTGGGGCTTCCAGAGCGCCCTCTAGGAGAAGGGGGTTCCCCAGGGCAGGCTGGGAATAGAAGTCTAGCTCCGTGTCTCTGGCCTTCCACCTCCTCCTAGGCTCAGTGGCCCAGGTGCACTAGTCCCCAGCTCCCCACCCTCCCCAACTCTGGGGGTTATCTCCATGCCTAAGGGTGTCCAGCAGCACAGGTGATAGCGGAGTATGCCGGTCCCCACACAGAGGTGTCAGAGAGCACGTCAGAAGGCAGAAGCAACAGGGTAGCCCGAGCCAGAGAAGGAAGATGGTGGCAGGCCAGCAGGAGGGCCAGTACCCATTCACATACATGGCTGTGGTTGGTGCAAAGGTGCCACGCCGCCAGCCATGGAATTAGTTCCCCTTTCCGCCTTCCAGATGATTTTTCATCTCTGTAATTAATGGGCAAGTCATATCTGAACGGCGTGGCACGCAAATTGCTAGTTAGGAAAATCACAGATAATTTTCTCGATATGATAATGAAGGCTGTATTCTGTCTCCTATTCTCCCTGTTTTCATCCTACTTTTAAGTAATAAATTCGGCATTAATGGGCAGGGTGTGGAGAGGAAGTCACCTGTCCCCAAAGCTGGGACCTGTCCTGGCCGGCCTTCCCCAGCACACACACACCAAGGTCCCCAGCGCCTGATTGTGGGCAGATGGAGAACAGAAAGCTAGGGGTGCTGGTGGGGACACTCATGGAACACCCTGACATTCCATGATTGATGGGCTAGTGCCGGGGTCTAAGGAGCAGGTGGAGCGCAGGGAGCCATCAGGCTGGGGGCCAAAATGGAGTTGGGCTTGGGGTTGGATTACCAACTCTCTTCTGCCCTTGGGGTGCAGGAAAGAGAAACAGGTACCGATGGCCTCTCTCTCAGCAGCACTGGAGGTCAACAGGCCCAGACGAGACATCCACCCTCAGGTGTCCTCCACACCTGTCCTCACACCATCTAACACCCTCTCCACAGTGACCCCTCACTCTGTCGGAGGCATGAGGGTAAGCAGAGAGAGGGGGAGACAGACAGAGATAAAGAGGCTGCCAGCCATCTTGGCGGCCATCTTGAACCCCTCCCCCAACTCCCCCTAACGCACCACATGTTTGGATATAGGAAGACAAACCCGGGCTCTGGGTCCCTCAGAGGTTGGGAAAGCAGGCGGATCCGGTTCGCACTGGGACAGGTGGAACACCCATGAAGATGTCAAGGCTGAGGAGAAGGTGGGGTGAGAGGACCAGGAAGGTCCAGGATATAAGATGCTGGGCAAGGATAGGGCTGGGAGCTGACCTAGAGAAGTGTACGGACTGGATGTGTGAGCTTAGGGGATGTTTGCTGGCGGGGCGCCGTCTTCATATGGGTGCCTGGGGTGCACTGAACTGATGCCATTTGGGGGCATTTTCTCGCGACTGCTGGAGTATACACGACCCTTCCAAAACACACACACACACACACACACACACACACACACACACACACACAAACTGGACTTTCATCCCAGGACCCTCAAACGGGACGGTGACAGCAGAACCACACAGCTCTAGTTCAGGAACCTGGAAAAGGGGAGAGCTCGTTCCGGTAGATCCAACCTGACAGCCTCCATCGGTGCTTAACCGGGTACCTCACGCCTGCACCCGGTCCTGCCTACGGCGCCCCTCCGGGCTGAAACCCATTCGACACCCAGACAGACCTCTCCCCATCCTCCCGCGCCGTGCCTCCCAGAGAAAAACAACCCTAAAGCTAGCATCCTGCGGAGCCAGCCCCCCGACATGGCTCCTCTGGGGAGCCCGGGCCCGCGCGCCGCGCGCACACGCACCCTCTCCACTCACACCCAGACACCTACACAAACAGGGCGCCAAGCACCCGCGCGCACACGCACCGGGGACACGCAGGCACCGCCGCGCCGCTTCCCCACAAAGGCCGGCGCGCGCGCGGGCACACGCAGCCACGCGCGGGCACACTCGCGGTCCCCTCCCCCTGCAGGGCACCCTGCGGCCGCCCATCCGCACCCCCACCTAGCCCCCGGCGGGCGGGGGTAGGGTGCTTCCCCCGCCCCTCTCGCCGCGCACACCTGGCCCAGGTGCGGCGTGGCCTGCGACTCCCGCACACTCACCTGTCCAGCGGCGCTTCGGGGTCGGCCGTGCGCGCTCCTCCGGCGGCTCCGCGAAGCCGGGCCCCCCGCCCGGCTCATCTCCCGGAGCCCGGCCCAGGGGGAAGCGGGGAGGGGGTGTCTGAGCGAGGGCGGCCTCCGTGTCCCTTCCTTCCTCGGGCCCAGCACTGCCGCCACCGACCAAAATTTAAAAGGGGGGAAAAATAAAAAAAATAAAGAAAGGAAAGAAAAGGCAGATCGCGGCGCTCCGGAGGCGGCCCCGGCCCCGGGCGCGCGGGTCTGCGCCCCTCACGGGGAGCGAGGCGTGGAGGCGGAGGGGCGGGGGCGGCGTCAGAGCTCGGGGGGCTGGGGCGAGGCGGAGCCCCCCGAGGCGGCGCCGGCTGCCCGCATCTCCCCCGCAGCTCCGCGGCCCCGACGGAGGCGGCACGTGTGTGCCCAGGCGACTTCCCAGCGTCCCCGGACGGCAGCGGGCGAAGGGTTAACGCGGCAGCCCGGGCGGCCCCGCAGGCCCCCGCCGCCCGGCGGCGCCGCTCCCGGGCCCGCACGGCCCCATCCGCCGGGGCGTCTCCGGCAGACGGCGGGGCGGGGGCGCCGCAGCGCTGACTGCTCCCGCGCCGACCGCTCGCGCTGCCCGCGGGGACCGGGGCTACGCGGCTGGAGGCAGGAGCGGCGGCGTCGCGCCCCCGGGGTGGCCGGAGCAGGAGGCGCGGGACCGGGCCCGTTGGCACTGCAGGACGCGCGGAGCGAGCGGGCGCGGGGCACCAGCAATGACAAGCCGCCTGCTCTCGGCGCTCCCGGGCCCGCCGGCTCCGGGAGGGGGGGGGCGGGCAAGCACAAAACCTGGCCTGGATTAGTCGCCCGGGACTGGCCTCCGCAGCCCTCCCGTGTGCCCCAGCGACGGGCCCGGAAACCCGGCCTGGAGTTCCACTCGCCTCCCCCAAGGAAAAGTGGGCAGAGGGAGGCGACGCGCTAGATCCCCTAGTTGGGCCAGGGGGTGGTGGGGTGCGACGGGTAGCAGGAAGAACCGGAACGGACTCTGCAGCCGTGCTGTGCAGAAAGCGCCTAGCTGGTGAGGGGTAAATGGGGAGCTGTGCAAGGACTGCGCAAAACCTGGCCCAGATTAGGCGGAGCAGGGACGGCGGCGCGCGGGGTGGGGGTGGGGGGCTTGTGGGAGCTGTGACAGGGCCAGATGCACCCGAAGCACGCAAATTTCGGGCCGGATTCTTCCCGGGGAGACGGAGTAATGCGTCAAGCCTGTGCAGTGGTAGCAAGCAAGACCTGGACCAGAGTTTCTCTGGCCCGGGTTTGCAGGAGGGTCGGGGGGGGGGGTGCTGCTTAGTGACTGACAACAGCGTAGGCTGTCCCCCATCATCCTGACAGCGACATGCGATAGGGAGGGGCAAAATGAGGGCTGGACTGAGGTATGGAGGGATCCCGCGCGCTGGCTGCAACGGAGCCTGCAGGTAAAAGCGGTTTCTGGATCCGAGGTGATGCTACAGGAAGGGCATGTGGATCCCGCTACCCTGGGAGACCAGACCTACAATAAAAAACGAGGGAGGGACGCAAAGCCAGAACTGGAGTATAGGCGAGGTGGGATGAGACACCCCTCCACCCCTCAACCCCAGCAAAAGAGAACCTTGGCAACCGGACAGGGGCCTGGAGCTGACCAGGCTGCAGGAGCGGAGGAGAGGTTGGTATCTATAAACGCCTCAAGCGTCTGTCTTTGGAGGGGGTGGGTAGAGAAAAAAATTGAATTTTAGGTTGCCGGCGGGAGCAAAAGCCCGGTGCAGATTTTCGTAACCTAAGAACCACATTATAGCTGATGGACTCGAAGAAGTAGGGCAGCGGACCGGGCTTGGATTCCTAGGCATCGGACTTAGTGAGTGAGGCCAGAGGTTGCGTTCAGGTCCCGGTTGCAGATAAAGCCTCGGGTTCCCTCTCAGGATGGGGAAGGCCATCGACCTGGCCCAAATCCCTGGAGTCAAAGCTATGATTGCCAAGACCCACAGTGGGGGCTATAAAACCGGGACTCGTGCCAAAACCCGGCACTTCGGCAGTATAGACAACTCAGTGTAGGGTGGGGGCTGGCTGGGGAAGGGAGAGTCCTGAGAGCTAAGAGCGAAGCTTGGAAGCTGCCGCTCTGCGAATCCGTTTTACGAAAGATGGGTGCAACTCTTAAGATTGATGGCTGAGGAGGAGCAAAACGCGGACTTGGATTATTTGGGAATGGAGTCCTCCCAAATGTAACCTAAGTATCGAATCAGAAGTCCGGCTGAATTTTAACACCCTGGAAGCCTTAGGAGGACAGATAAACTCTAATGTGGATTTTTAGAGAAAGGAACATGTTGGGGTTAGGGCAGGGGTTAAAAGTCCATCTCTGTGTCCATGAAAGGCGACGCATTGCTGACCAGGCTGTCTGCTGAGTGGGTGAAAGTCAGAAAGGCTTTGAGAGTAGACAGAATTGAAGCAGTCACTACACAGAACTTGGGTGGGTCTTGAGTAGGAACAAAGATTATCTACGAAAACTTGGATGCATATGGATAGGCCTGTAACCTGGCTCCCAAGAATCCCTTCTAGGTAGCACATACTGGTGGCAGAATTGGGTAGGAGCCACCAGTGTAATTCTTTTCCCTATTTCCTTAAAAACACACCTTTTCTCCAGGACTGGGAGTTCTTGGCTCTCCAAAACCTAAAATCTGTGGTCCCCAAACTTCGGGTAGGAGTACTTATTTGGGGTGCTGTATCCACGCCCTCCCCCACTCCATGTTTCAAGAGCATCAGCCATGAACCTAAGTGACCAGGCCCTGGGAACCAAATCCAGGAAACCAAAGATACATCTTAAATGAAGAAATGTGTGTCTTCCTGATGATTTCGGTTGGAGAGGAGGGTCCCATCTTTCTTTATGCCTCAGTTCCTCACTTTGACATACCAACGAACCCCTGACAAGCTTTATTCCCGTCACATCCGTGTGTGTGTGTGTGTGTGTGTGTGTGGCATTGGGGCTAGTGTTCAGTGGCCTAGCTGTGGTTGCCCAGCATGTTTAAGCCCCTGGGTTTCACCTCCAGGGGAGAGAAATCCTTTAGCTATTAGCTTCCCTTTTCTCCCAACAACCTACCCATGACTAGTGCAAAGGCAATCCAGGAGGTAGTTTGAACTTGCACTTTCCGTTATGAGGAAAAGTCGTGGCATATTTTTTAAGGACCAAGGCTCAGTTTGGAAAAATCCTGGCAGGATATTCCCCTCCCCCTCCTGCTTTCCAGACCCCCTTTTCTCCGCCGATGCTGGTGGTCAGTGGTGCGCCCCTGGTGGCGGTCGGAGTGCTTTGCCAGCCTCCTTTCTATGCATGACTCTTGGGTTCTTGGGCAGAGGGCTCACAAGGCAAAGGATGCAAGGAGGCTGTGAACGCGAAGAGTCACCCCCACACCCCGACTCTCTGCCTGCGCAGTCGCAGTGAGTGCTCCGAGAATCAAGGCTTATGCGCGCGCGCAGACTCGCCCCTGCGGGCACCACTAACCCCCAACTCTTTAGTGGTACCCGAGGCCCTGACACAGCGCACTTCGCTTCTGATATCCTGCCTTTCGCTTCGGGACTCTATGCAGAGTGACCATGTGGTTAGTTCCTTGACACAACAGTCTGTACATCTCGTCCCTTATGCACAGGCTGTCCCGTGTCTTGGGTACCTCTGAGTCTATAGGCACGACACCTCATCTCTTTAGCACCATGTTCTAGAGGATACCTATGCCTAGAGTATCGCAGCAGGAAGGTACCTTATGTTCCCCAGTGTCTTTGGGATCCCATATTCTGAACGTCTAGCACATTAGACACCTCAGTCCTAGGCATAATGGTACCCCTCCTTGGGCCCTCAGTGTGTGCACCTACAGGCTCAGGCTCAGTGAACTCTTGTGCCCAGTGCTCAGGGCCACCACCTTCCGGGGTTGGAGATGATGTTACACCTGCAAGGGTGAGTGAACTTGTCATGAGAATTGGGTGTGTTCCTGCGGTCCCTGGGAGCTCCTTATACAGGATCCCTTGAGCAGCTTCTGAGTTCCACCCAGTACCACACTCAGTAGCCACTCAGGTGAATAGCATGATAAAGAGCTTGCAGTGCTGGGCAGTTGTCACACATCTTTAACCCCAGAACTCGGGTAGTTCAACGGCAGTGAACAAAGTGTCTGTCCTCTGTGACTGACATTCTAATTGATGAAACAAACCCAAGATCCTGCAAACGCATAAAAGACAAACGATGCAAGAATTTGAGCGGCCCTGAAGAAAGAAAGGATAACGGGCACGGGCGTGGGGGCGGGTTTTGAGGTGCAGGAGTGGGACCTAAGGCTTCATCCATGTTAGACAAACACTCTCCCACATCCTCAGCGCTACCATTTTTAGGTAGGGGAAGTCCTTGAAGGTCTCTCTGAGAAGATGAGGAGAAAGACCTGAGAAGAGGGAGGAGCCACAGGGTTGGGGCGGGAATATGAGGAAAGTCATTCTAGGGACCTGATGCAGGGACATTGAGCAGATTAGTGGAGGAAAAGGAGGAGGGAAGGGCAAAAGGGAGGCGTAGAGGGTACTGGCTTAGTGGACTCTGCGCTGGGAACTATGGGAAGCTTCTGAGAGAGGAAGAGTGACAACTGACTGAGATGTTCACAGGTCCTTTTGGCCTCCGAGGAGGGAAGGATATGGGGTCAAGAGCAGATGCCAGAGACTGCACAGATGGCTCTGTGAGTCGGTATTAGAGCACGGGCTTAGACTCTCCCAGGAAGGGGTTGGGTAGGGCTCTTGCCATGGCCCCATCTGTTGAAGTTCCACCCCCAGCACAGCAAGGAAATGGAGCAGATGACTTGGAGTAAGGACAAGGCAGTTTGGGGTGTGGCTGAGCATCCGGAAGGACAGTGAAGATGCACAAAGGACTCGTGGAGGTGAGACTCAAAATTTACATTTGATCTGCCAACTAGCAAGCAGCAATGGCAAGTTAGTCCCGGGGCACACCACAGGTGAACTACACATTATGACAAGACCAAGGACCCTTTCCCCACCTCACAGAATGAGCAGTGGAGGCTTCAGAGCTGAGAGCAACTATAGAATCAGAGTCAAAGCTGGGTGAGGTGGCACATATCTGTAACCTCAGCACTCCAGAGGCTGAGGCAGGAGAAATGCCATGAGCTCAAAGCCATGTAGTACTATAGTATATTATTTTTTTAAAAAAATATTTTATTTAATTTTATGTGCATTGGTGTGAGGGTGTCAGATTCCCTGCAACTGAGTTACAGACAGGTGTGAGCTGTCATGTGGGTACTGGGAATTGAACCTGGATCTTCTGGAAGGCAGCCAGTGTTCTTAACCACTGAGCCACTTCTCCAGCCCCCTATAGTATATGATTCTATTGATGCGAAATGTCCAAAAAGAAGACAGAAAACAGATGGGTGGTGACCTGAAACTGGGGAAGGGAGAGACAGTGGGAGGTCATAGGCAGGGTTTTCATTTGAGGGGAGACTGGTAGAAACATCGCGGACCTAGGCACATGGACCAAACCCTGGGCTGTCCATTCTGAAGTGGTTAGCATTTGATTTTACATAATGATATGTTAGCTTCAATTTTAAACAATTATAGTAGTGAGACAGCAAGATGTGAGCTCAGCAAGTAAAGGCACCTGCTACCAAACATGATGGCCTGAGTTCGATTCCTGGGACCCACAGGTTAGATGGAGAGAATCAACTCCACACGTTGTCCTCTGAACAATACACACACACACACACACACACACACACACACACACACACTAAATGCAAATTTAAAAAAATTATAGGGGTGGCTTGAGAGAGAGAGAAAGAGATGGGACTGGGAAGGTGGTCATCAGGTGAGAGGTTGGTAAGCCAGGCTGGCATAGCATGTAAGGGGAGGGTGGTAGGATTTAGGGTACGTTGTAGTGACAGAGTCAATGGTACCTCTTAACCTTTGTACCTCCAAGGTGCCTAGCACGCCATCATTCTCATTCCTGAGTCCTTTTCCATAACATTTCCCCCCTGAGAGTGTTCTTGTATGGTGCATGTCCTCCACAGCTCCTGTGTTAAGTCTTGGCCTCCAGCTTGGTGCTGTTGGGAGGGGATGCATACATTCCTAGGAGTTGGAGCTTTGTTAGAGGTCTTTGAGTCATAAAGTGTCTTTGTTACTTTTCTATTACTGTAACAAGACACCATGTCCAAGGCGACTTACAAAATAAAGAGTTTATTTGAAGTTTACAGCTTCAGAGGGTTAGAAACTATGACCACCATGTGGGGAGCAAGGCAGCAGGCAGGCATGGTGCTGGAACAGTAGCTGAGAGCTCACATCTGAGATATAAAATAACTGAGAATGGTGTGGACTTTGCCCCAGTGACACTCCTCTCCCAACAAGGCCACACTTCCTAACCCTTCCCAAAGGGTTCGACCAACTGTCTAAGATCAAGTGTTCAGACATATAAGCTTTTGGGGGCCATTCCCATTCAAATCGCCACACTAAGGACATTTGTAGTTGGACTTTCTTTTGGGCGCCCGACTCACAAATAACAACATGAGACTTATTCTTAATTATGAAAGCTCAGTTATAGCTTAGGCTTGTTCCTAACTAGTTCTTATAACTCAAATTAACCCATTTACATTAATCTTTGTTCTATCACGTGGCATTACCTCTTTTCCATCTTGTACCTCCTGTTCCCTCTCTGTGTCTCCTGGCATCTCCTCTGTACCTCAAGTATCTCCTACTTCCTCTCTCTGCCTGAAAGTCCCACCTATACCTCCTGCCTAGATATTCTTTATTAAAACAGTCATGGCAATATATCAGTGTACAAATATCCCACAACAGACCTGGAAGGAAATTGTGATGTTCTCTTTCTGTCTCCTCTTTCACCTCCTGTCCAGGAAGTGAATGGCGCCCCCCCCACCCCTTACTGCTCCTGCTGAGAAAGTTGTGCTACCACAGACCACATGGTTATAGAGGGGACCTCCAAAACTATGTGCCAAAAGGCACATCTCTGGAGCTGACCTGCAGCCCCGCTGGGTGTGTTTTATCTCCACCACTACAAACACAAACAAGTGAATAGCCTTCCCTCTTTATAAACCGATTATTCCAGGTATTCCACTGCAGACAATTATTTTTGGAGACATTGTTGCTTGAGTCAACAACTTTATTATCAGTTTGCTTCACAGATAAAAAGGTGCAAAGAATGGGCTAGGGATTGTAAAACAAGAGTCCAGGGTTGTACACATCCTCTATTTACACGTGGTTGCAGGGCTGTGTCCCCAGCAGGTGCCCCTGCAGATGCAGGCCTCTGGGCAGCAGGTGCAGTAGCAGATTTTCTTACCGTGGGTGCATCTGAACTCTGCAACAGCAGGCCCAGGCGCAGTTGGGTAAGTCAAAGCCACCCCATGGCTGGAGTCTGAAGATAGACGCTCACAGCCATGCCTGGAGGAAACCTTCATTTCTTTTCTGTCTGATGTGGTCTTGCACAGCCCAGACTGGCCTTTGGCTGTGTAGCTTAGGATGACCTTGAACTCCTGTCTCTAACCCCCAAGTGGGAGCGCTGGGATTTCAGGTAGTCCCCATCACACAAGGTCTTATACGAGGCTAGGGGTTGGACCTAGGCATAGTGTATGTTGTATCGCTTTCTATCAACTGAGTCTTGTCTGCAGCCCCTTTGAGTTTTTCTTTTCTTTGATTCACGTCTTCTGATGGATACCAGGTGGCGGGGCATGTTTGGTTCACAGTCCAGAACCGTTCCAGGCAAGAAGTAGATGTTTATAAGGAGGTAATGGAGTAAGCAAGAGTCCAGGAGGCTGCTGAGCTGGCCCAGTCTGAGCAGTAGGTAGGTGGGCAGATTGAGTTAAAGTGAGATAGGTTGAGACAAGTGCAACAGGAACCCAGGTGGACCGCGCTTCCCTCCCCGGCCACTAGGGGCCGCTGCCCTACTGCTCTGCGGCCACCAGGTGAGGCGGCCACCCTTCTCCCCAGGTGTGCACAGGGCCTGGAAAAGAGACAAGCTGAGTTCTGGGTGGGTGAGGAGGTCCGAGTGAAAGAGACTGCAGTGCTCGTCTGAGATGGGACCTGCGGAAAGAAGAAAGTGTGTCCGGAGGGTAGGAGCTGAGAAGGGAGTAAGGTCACTCAGTATTGTAGAGGCTGGGGGAAGGGGCGGGATGGGGCGGAGAGAGTAGTCAGGAGCCTGGAGGACGGCACCAGGACGCACTTAAGCATAGGGATCAAGGGACAGGGGAGCAGGAGGTCCTGGAGGGGTGGCCTTGAATGCTTTTACTGGGGATGATTTGGGTGGTGCCTGAGATGGATGATAGTGGGCTGTAGGTTAGTGATCAGTCACAGGGAAGGTAATGGGGATAGACTATCCAATAGTGTGTGTGTGTGTGTGTGTGTGTGTGTGTGTGTGTGTGTGTGTGTGTGTGTGTGTGTTGACTGGTGACAGAAAACATTAGCGAGTCACTGGGAGCCAAGGCAAAGGTGGAAGTCAGGTACAGACTTGGGGAGGATACTGGGGTCCCCCACCACCAGAGGGTTCCAAGGCTATCTCAGGTTAGGGTAGTGATGGGGTGGATGGGGGCTGAAGATAGAAAATCCGTCTGGTTTTGGAAGAGAGGAATCCCACCGTAGAGGTGTGAGGGTGTTGCCAAGGTACGCACAGGCAGGCCCAGGCTGCAGCAGGATCGGGGAGTGGCCGGGTCTGAGGCAGAATGGAAGGGCCCTGTGTGTGAGGAAGAGAGATGAGGATGCGGACGGCAGAATGTGGGCACCGCTCTGTTGAAAGAATGAACTCTGCCAAAGAGCTCAGAAAACAGCGCGGCCGTGTATGTTTTCTTCTTGTTGCCATAGTTTATGTAGGTCCTGGTCTGTGACCTATCAGCCATGTTGCTTTTGGGCAAAGCAGTGGGACACGTGATGGTACAAAGCCAATCATGTCAGGGCAGAGACGTGAGGACTCTCTTTCCCCTCTTTCCAGCAGCCCTCTTTCCCCTCCTTCCCTTCATTTATTTGTTTGGTTTTTTTTCTTTTTAAAAGATTTATTTATTTATTATGTATACAGTATTCTGCTTGCAGGTATTCCCTATAGGTCAGAAGAGGGCACCATATCTCATAGATAGTTGTGAGCCACCATGTGGTTGCTGGGAATTGAACTCAGGACCTCTGGAAGAACAGCCAGTGAGTGCTCTTAACTTCGGAGCCATCTCTCCAGTCCCCTTGTTTATTTTTTTCAAGACAGGGTTTCTTTATGCAGCCCTGGCAGACCTGGAATTAGCTCTGTAAACCAGGATAGTCTTGAACTCAGAGATCCACCAGCCTCTGCCTCCTGAGTGCTGGGATTAAAGGCGTGCACCACCACCACCTGGCAGACTTTTTTTTTTGAGACAGGGTTTCTCTGTCACTGCCACTACCACCCAGTGAGTCCTCATTTTTTAAATGTTCTGCCCTCATCCCGTAGTTCAGTGAAATTTCGATTACGAACATACCCCTGCATGTTCACACCTTGTAAGTGGCTGTTCACCTGGTGGCACTGTGTTGAAAGGTTCTGAGAACTTTGGGGGATGAGGACTAGCTTGACAAATTAGATCACTGGGGACTTGTCTTTCAAGGTTCTACCAAGTCCCCAGATTCCCCCCACACACACCTGTTTGCTGTGATTTGAGCAGCTGGCCTCAGGTTTTCAGGCCGAGTGTTCTGCCTGGAGCACACAGCTGAGCAGCTTGGAGGGAGACTTCTGAAACTGTGAGCCAAATGAATCTTTCCTCCCTCAGCTGTCTTCTTAGGGATTTGCTCAGAGTGGTAACAAAGTAACTAATGAGAACACCAAGGTGCGACCACGCCTTTAACATGGCGCACCTGGTTACAGCACTTGGTTGGGGCATTCCAGATCTGACCTGTAGTTTATACGGAACTCTCCAGCCTCAGATCTACTGAGTAAAACTGTTCCATGGAACTTATTCACAGTGGGGACAAAGAGCAGTCACTGTGTGAGTCCTTTCCTGTACCGTTCAAGGGCAAGCAGAAGCAACCCAGAGACAGTGCCGGCCTCGGGGTTTCCTAAATGCAGCACTGTGTATGTTGATGGCTGTTAGGTCTAGAGGGACGCTTGCCCAGTACATTCTGGGCCAGGAGCAGCAGCATCCTTAGTTGCCACCGGCTAGGGACCAGCAGCATAGCCCTAGTTGTGACAAGGAGCTTTCAGGAGTGAAGGCAAAAATACTCTTAGAGGAGAGCTCTTCGGAGAGTGAATATTTTGTATAGAATATTCCCTGCAGCACAGACTCCTGGGGTTTTGAGTGGTCCCTATTTGGAGGTAGATGGTGGTGACAGGTGTGAATTATTGGTTAAAGGAACACTCAGGGGCTGAGGAGATGGCTTAGCTGATCAAGTATTTGTCACATGACTCTGAGGACCTGAGTTTGATGCCTGCCCCTGTGGAAAGCTACACGGCAGTGTCTACCTGTAACCCCAGGCAGGGAAGCAGATTGGCTAGCCAGCCTAGTCTGCTGGGTGAGCTTCAGGTTCAACAAGGATCCCTGTCTCAAAAATTAAGATGGCTCAGCAGGTAAAGGCACTTGCCGCTAAGCCTGACGACCTTTGTACAAAACCCAGAACCTACGTGGTGGAGGGAGAAAACTGACTTGAGAAACTTGCCCTCTGACCTCTACAGTGTATCATGGTGTGCATGAACTCCCGTGTGCACAAACGCACACAAAGAATGTAATAACTATTTTAATTAGGTTAAATAATAAGGATGACAGCAATTGAGGACGATGGCATACTATACCTACCTCTGACCCCCCACAAACACATACACACAAATATACATAGAAAAGTTACAGACCAGTCCTCCTGCACATCACCAGCTGAACTCATGCCTAGAGCCTACTAGAGACGTGGGGCTTGGCTGGGTGAAGGCAGTCTAGAGTCTACCACCGAGGGGATGAGGGCATGGTTGGGTGAAGACAGTCTAGAATCTACCACTGAGGGCCTGGGGACATGGCTGGGTGGCAGAGCCCTTGTCTAGAATCCTTCAGAGAGGGGCTGCCGATGTCTGTCGTTCAGCAGCAGGGTCTTGCCTAAGGTCTTTGGCCCTAGGTTCCATTGCCATAAAAGGGGACTCAGAACCAACATCCCTCTGTCTTGGGCTGGCAGCTGTGACCCCGTCAGGGGCAGAGCACTTGCCCATCATTGTGTGGTCTTGGGTTCTATGCCCAGCACCAGAAATACAAAAACAAGAACCCAAAATGCACGTGGCTCAGAACACAAGAGTCAGCCTGCCACAGAGCTGACCTCTCTGCTTCAGCAGATTCAAGCCTGAGCTACCCAGCTAGTCCCAGTTGGTCGGTTGTCCTTTCTTCTCTCCCAACCAGCTTGAGCTAGCCTCTGACCCTCAGCCACTATCTTTCCAAGGCTAACAGGTCTGGCTAACAGGGGGTGCTCCCTGGAACCAAGAGCAATTCTTTTTTTTTTCCTTTTTGTCTCCGGTTTGCCTCAGCCCTCCTGTGACGGGAGGCATGGGGTGGCCGTTCTTCTTTTAATTTTCCTTTCTTTTTGGTCTGTTTATTTGTTTTTTGTTTCTTTTCTTTTCTTTTCTTTCTTTCTTTCTTTCTTTTTTTTTTTTTAAGACAGGGTTTCTCTGTGTAGTCCTGGCTGTCCTGGAAGTCACTCTGCAGACTAAGCCGGCCTCAAACTCACAGAGATCCACCTACTTCTTCCTCCCAGGAGATGAGATTAAAGGTGTATGCCACCACCACCCAGATCCTTTTATTATTATTTATTATTTATTTTTATTTTATGTGCTTTGGTGTCTTGCCTGCCTGTATGTCTGTGTGAGTATGTTGGATCCCTTGGACCTGGAGTTACAGACAGCTGTGAGCTGCCATGTGGGTGCTAGGAATTGAACCCTGTCCTCTAGAAGAGCAGTCAGTGCTCTTAACCACTGAGCCACCTCTCCAGCCCCCTTTTATTATTTTATATTCATTCAATTATGGCTGTTATTGTCACATTTTCATCAGCACATACTTTGATCACAATTGCCTCTCAAGTCTGGCCTTGGCGGCACAGCTGGAACCTCAGGACTTAGGATGCCTGAAGCTGAAGGGATTCACAGTCCCATAATGAGTTCAAAGCCTGGGACACATGATACTCTATGTCTCCAAAACAATGTCCCCGTCAGCACCTCTCTCCCACTGTTCCTCTTCTTCCTGGGCATACAGGGACACACACAAGGGAGACTAAAAGGAAGAGGGAAAAATAAAACAAGATTGGAAAGGCATCAAATCAGGCAGTCGGGGAGGCCCTGGTCGTGTGGCTGTGAACAGGACAGGGTCACAAGTCCCATAGGCTCCACCAGGTCACCGTTTCAGACTCGCCACCCTTGCATGGCTAGGAGTGGATCCGTGGCTGGCAGCCATTCCTCACTCTGAGCCTGAAAAGTGGGAGAGAGGGGAGGAGGAGTTTTTCCATCTGTTCTTCCTGTAAGGAAATGAGGATTTCACTGCTCACTCCCACCTCTCCTCCCATCTCTTCTAGGCCAAGGGGACACATAGCAGAGATCCCAGCAGATGACTTTGCTGGCTGCTCACCAGGGTGTGTCAGTAATGGCTCGGTTTA
The DNA here is from genome assembly GCF_982192425.1 of Myodes glareolus. NCBI lineage: Eukaryota > Metazoa > Chordata > Mammalia > Rodentia > Cricetidae > Myodes > Myodes glareolus. The sequence continues at coordinate 12,165,804 of NC_142047.1, read as the reverse complement.
TGTCTTGGGGAGGGGAAATATTCCATGGAGATATTGGGGATAGGGGACTTGTTTAGCGTGTGTGGGGGGGGGGAGGGGAGGGAGAGAGAGATACTGTGTGTTTACACAATGCCCCTCTCACCCCAAACATTCCACAACATCCTAATGGGATCCCAACTGACCTTTTCTTTCATTTATTTGTGTGTTTGTTTATTTTTAATTTAGAATAACTTTCTTCCTTTCGTGGGCAGGTGAGTGCACCACAGCATCTGTGCGGCAGTTGGAGAACTCGGTCTGAAAGTGGCTCTCTCCTCTGTGCGTGCAAGTTCCACCTTCTGAGGCGTGGATTCTGGGGACAGAACCTGGAACGTAGGTGGTCAGGACTGGCAGCAAGTGTCAATGGGCAACGAGCTCAACCATTTTGCTGACTCTAACTTTTTTTTTTTTTAAATCTTATTTTAAACAGGGTCTAACTATGTAAACCTAACTGCGTTGGAACTTGCTATGTAAACCATGCTGGTCTTAAACTCACAGAGATCCACCTGCCTCTGCCTCCAGAGTGATGAGATTTAAAGATGTGTCCCACCACACCTCCCCCTCCTTTTTTTTTGGTAAGAGGAAACCTATTTATTTTTGATACAGGGCCTTATGTGGTCCAGGCTGTCTTCCAATTCACTACGTAGCTGAAGATGACCATGAACTTCTGGTCCTCCTGCCTCCGCTTCTCGAATGCTAGAATCCCAGGCATGTGTCCTGGTTCTGGAGACCCAACCCAGGGCTTCATGCGTGCTAGGCAAGCATTCTACCAACAGAGCCCAAGCCCCAGCCCCTCCTGGCGACCTTTTTATTTAAGTATTGGTGCTTAGAGACCCAAGGAACCCATTCCAACCCAGAATGAAGGGAATTTTATAGAAAACATCTGAATGCACGCCGTTAGCACTAAACAGAGTGCCTGAGCGAGGCACAAGCAACACAGCCTCCCAAAGCTTCGCCTTCCCTAGCTGCATATTCTAGAAACTGAAGATGGTGATGTTGGCTTGTGCTGGGGATGGTAAGTGGCCCTGTAGTCCTAGTACTGGGGAGCGGGGCTGCATCATATGGGGTACTAACCGGATCTTGTCTGTAAATGAATGAATAAATAAATGTTTTATCTGGGGAGACAGCCCAGTCAAGTGTTTGTTGCATTAGTATGAGGAGCCTGAGCTTGGATCCCCAGCACTGACGTGAAAGTCAGGCCAGTGGCCCGTGTCTGATGGCATGCACCTGGTAGCATGAGTCTTTAACACCAGCCCTGAGTGGGTGGAGACAGGAGGGTCCCTGGAACTAGCCGACAGCCAGTCTAACCCAATCAGAGAACTTCAGGTTCAGTGACAGACCCTGTCCCCAAAAGCAAGGTGTGGGGCTGGTGATATGGTTCACAGGGTAAAGTCGTCTGCTGCCAACCTTGACAGCTTGGGTTCAATCCCTGAGGCCCCAGGGTAGAGAGAACTGAGTCCACAAAGCTACTCTGATCTCCAGTCTCACATCATGGTGCATGTGTCCACATGAGGCACAAATGCATGCTCACGCATGCACGCGCGCGCGCACACACACACACACACAAATATACCTAATAAACCTAAACAAAAACAAATAAGGTGAAATATTGAGGTAGACCTCTGAACACATATACACATATGCATACATGAACACATATGCACAGACATGCATACAGGAACATATGCATACACACACTTGTGTGCACACACAGGCATACATGTACACAAAAACATCACACACCAAAAGCAGTTTAAAAATAAGGACCAGTGTTACAGCTCATTAGTGAGCACTTGCCTAGCATGTCCAAGGTCTTGGCTTGAATCACCCAGCTCTGTCAATGATGATGACGATGATACACTAGACAAAGGTCCACTAAACTAAGACACTTGCTGGTAGGCTACTCCTTTAATCCCAGCGCTCAGGAGACAGAGGCAGGCTGATCTCTGAATTTGAGGCCAGCCTGATCTACAGAGTGAGTTGCAGGACAGCCAGAGTTACACAGAGAAACCCTGTCTTGGGAAAGAAAGAAGAAAAAAAAAGCCTGCTGACCTGGGCTGGTGAGATGGTTCAGCAGGTAAAAGGATCCTGATGTTTGACCTGAGTTTAGTCTCTGGAACTCACGGTAGAAAGGGAGAAGTCACCCTTGGAAGTTGTCATCTGATCTCCACATGAAGGACGGTGGCATGCCTGCACCCTCCATACGATTACAATACATAAATAAATAAGATCTAAAGTCTATCAAACTATGTCTTTCTAATTGGGGAGTTTATTCTGGAAGTGTTGGATGTAGTGGGATGTAGTGTATGTGTCTGCAATTCCAGCGTTCTGGATGTGGAGGCAGAAGGATTAGGAGTTCAAGGTCATCCTTGGCTACACAGAGTTTCCAGCCAGCCTGAGCTGTGTGAGACCCTGTCTCTCCTGCCTCAGATAAGTGAAATCCCAGAATATCGCGAGTCAGCTGTTTCTTCACAGCAGACATTATTGTTTTCAAGTCTGAACGTCTAAATTCATGGTGTCAGCCTGTTCTTACAGAGACTAGAGGAGTCTTTGTTCTATTGCCACATGTCCTAGGACTCTGCCTCCTACATAAAGTCAGAGTCCTGCTCAGGAGGTCCCTAAATGTCCTCACCTCCCACCTTGTAATACCATGACTTTGGTGGGTGAGGGTTCAACTCGGAAAGTTAGAGGAAAGCAGACCAATTCTGAAAACAGGTACGTCCCACCTCTCCCATCCTGCCATTTCCCCTCTGCAGTGGGTTAAACATCACCATTCTTGGAACCAAAGAATATGAACATTTGTGGGGAAATGAGATCTTTGAAGGCATAATTGAGAATCTCCACATGATAGCATGATGGTTTGAGGTGTGTCCTATACACTGACAAGTGTCCCTGTGGGAGAAGAGGAAGGGAGAGAAGCCCAGAGACAAGGATAAAGGGGAGCTTGCAGTTTTAGCTTGACTGGCAGGGCTCCTGCAACCCTTCTGTTTCCCACGCCGCACAGTGCTGGGTTACAGACCCAAGCTGCTGTGCCCAGCCTGGGGATCCCAACTTTCCCTGCATGCTTGTGCAGCACCTTTCCCACCCAGCCGTCACCCCAGTCCTTGATTTGAGCCCCCACAGTTTAGAGTTTGCTGTAGCTGCTGCACTGAACTAATACCTTGCTCTTATTGTTTGAGTTTGGAATGTCCTCACAGACTCATGCTCCAACCCTGGCTCCCCATCTGGTGACAATATTTTGGGTGGCAATAGACTTTGTAGGAGGTGGGGCATAGAAGTAGATCTGTAAACGGAAGCAGAGATTCTCTTTTGTCCCAACTGCCAGGTCACAAATAAACACACAAAAGCTTATATTAATTACAGAATGCTTGGCCTATAGCTCAGGCTTATTACTAACTAGCTCTTATAGCTTAAATTAACCCATTTCTATTAATCTATATTTTGCCACATGGTTTGTGGTCTTACCTGTTCTATAGCACTTTTTGTTCCTCTTGCAGCTGACTCACATCTCCCCTGACTCTGCCCTTCTTCCTCTCTGTATTTTCAGTTTGGTTTTTCCACCTCACCTTATTCTGCCTTGATACAGGCCAAATAGATTGATAAGGGAGTTGGCCTCTGAAGGCCAAACCTTGTTCCTGGTTCTGGTGCCTTTCTGTCTTGTGGTATACATTCCCACCAGCTAAGATGGTGCCCTCCCTGTAGCCTTGCCTGTTGTAAGGCTGTGAGCCAATATAACAGTGTAAGGCACCTGGCAGTGATGGCACACACCTTTAGTCCCAGCACTTGGATGGCAGAGGCAGCCAGATCTCTGAGTTTGAGACCAACCTGGTTTACAGAGAGACACAGAGAAATCCTATCTCACAAAAAAAAAGAAAAAAAAAAGAAAAAAAAATTAAGCCAGGGTCTCCTTGTAGCCCAGACTGGCCTCAAACTCACATCACCATGTAGCCGATGACCTTGAGTTTCTGATATGCTCACACATGCTAAATGCTGGGATTTCAGGTAAGAGCCAAAGTGCCTCCATGTCCAGCGAACGCAGTGCTGGGGGTGGAACCCAGGCCTTGAGCGTACTGGGAAGCACTTTGCCAACTGAGTCACATGTCCAGCCTCCAGAAGTAACCCTTGAAGTTGTTTCTCTCAGACATTCTGTCCCAGCAATGCGAAGGCGACCAGTAAGGTCTGGTGAGACGGCTCAGCACATAAAGGCATCGGTTGCCAAGCCCCAGAACCTGAATTTGATCCCTGGATCTCACATGGCAGAAGGAGAGAACTGACACTGGCAAGCAGTCAACACACACTCAAGCACACACTCAAGCACACACATGCACACAAATGCATCTGCACTCGCATGTTGCCTGAATGCAGACACAAAATAAACAGGCATCGTAATTTTTTTAAGTGACCAGTACAAATTCCTCCTCCAGCGGAGTCCTTAAGAGTCATAGAGGTCTCGAACTGCCCTCACATCCTGCCTCTGTCCTTACTTCTCCACCAAACTCTGTCCCCCTAAGCCACCACAAGGGATCCACTTTGCTTAACCAGACGACAGTTTCTTAGCTGACTCTTGTAGAAATACTGGCTGATTTCCGGTTTCTGTTGCTGTGAGTAAGCACCATGACCAGTCACTTGGGGAGGAGAGGATTTCCGTATTACAGTTCTCAGGTAGCAATTCATCACTGAGGGATGTCAGAGCAGGAACCTGGGAGCAGGAGCTGGTTCAGAGACCATGGAGGGTGCTGCTTACTGATTTGTTCCCCGTAACTTGCTCAGTCTGCTTTCTTGGAGCATCCGGGACCACCAGCACAGGCGTGGCACTGCCCACAGTAAGCTGTGTCCTCCCACAATCCTCCACCAAGGAAAAGCCCACAGGCTTTCCCACCGGTAAATCTGGCGGGGACATTCTCTCAATTGGGGCTCCCTCTTTCAAAATAACTCTGGCTTGTGCCAAGTTGCCAGCACAGTCTCCCAGAGTCCCGTATGTCAAAGGTCAGACTCTCAGTACAGCAGGGTTTACAGATGGGTCCTCTGCAAGGGACAAGCTAGTTGTCCTGCGTGACCAAGGTCTTAAAGGCCACTGGCACCTCTAGGACAACGTTTTGATCTTCCCTCATGATGAGAATGGGGTGCTTGTCATTGACTCCTAGCCTGTTTGTATGATGTATGCTAGCAAGGAGAAGGAATTCTTTAGAATTTTGGCAGCCCCTATGCAAGCACCTCTCCTTGAGTATGACTAGAACTCTGTGATCTGCCAAGAGAGCATGGCAGAAGTGGTGGGATACCACTGCTGGAGGTAGATTATAAAAAGAGACTCTTCTTTCTCTCTCTCTCTCTCTCTGTCTCTCTTTCTCTCTCCACAAAACACGAACACACACATACATACACACACACACACACACACACACACACACACACTCACACATCCTCTCTCAATCCTGTTCTTTTACTCTTTCTCAGGATCTCACTACACAGCCCAGATCAGCTTCAAACCCATGGTAAACCTCCTGCCTTCGCTTCCAGAGTGCTGAGGTTTTAATCCAGCACCACCCACACCTGGCTGTATTTCTGTTTTCATTGCAATGTGTTGATGGCTATTTGGACTTTTGTTTAATTTTTGTTTCATTTATTTGTTTTTAAGATTTATTTATTTCCTTATATGTGTTGAGTGTTTTGCATGCATATACACTAGGTGCATGCTTGGTGCCTGCAGAGGTAAGAAAAGGGCATCAGATCCCTTGGAACCGGAGTTTCAAATGATTGTGAACTACTGTGTGGGTGCAGGGAATTGAACCTGGGTTCACTTCAAGGACAACAGGAGCTGTTAACTGCTGAGCCATCTCTCCAGCCCTTGTTTAATTTTAAATTCACAAATGAAAACTATGTGTGTATTTATACTGTGCTCGTGGGGTGTGGGGACATGTGTGCCCATGGGGCGTGGGGACATGTGCACTGTGGACACTCTAAATGGAGTTACCTACTATGATCTTTCAACTTTGCCTCGGAGAAAAGGCAAGCGAGGTCAATAAAAACAGCCGCGTGGCGTTTGAGTTTTTCCCTTTTCCAGCCTAGGGACATGTGGTCCCCTGCTCTTCCTCAGTGCTGTGCAGTGTAGGACGGCAGACACCCCAGGCCATGGCAGGAGGTGATGAGAACACAGATATCTTCGGGCACTGTGTTGCTGAGCCGGGACGTCGGGTGACTAGGTGTATCAAACACATATAATTATTGTTAAACTCAGGGCTGGGAGGGTGTTCAAAAAGTGCTTGTCTTGCAGGAGTGAGGACCCAAGTTTGATCACTAGAACCCGCATTAAAAGAAAGTCAGGAGTGTTGGCCTGCTTGGAGTCTTAATGGGGGAGTGGAGATACGGGGCTCTCTGGGGCTGACCAGCCAGCTAGTCTCCAGAATTGGAATCGGTAAACTCCAGGAGCAGTGAGGAACACTGTCTCAAAATACCTGGTGAGAAGATGAGGAAGGACCCAGAGTGTGACCCCAGGTACTTGTGCACACATGTACATGTACACTCAGGTGAATGTGCACTGATATGCACACACTCACCGAATAAACAAGGACTGAGTGGCTTGCAATATGATGAGCCTACAGTGGGTTGGCAGGATATTGCCCACTGTAAATTTAAAAACATCTGTATCTCACTTATCCCCCATTTCCCTCTGGTTTTTTTTTGTTTTTTGTTTTTTGTTTTTTTTTTTTTTTTTTTTTTTTTGATTTTTCGAGACAGGGTTTCTCTGTAGTTTTTGGTGCCTGTCCTGGAACTAGCTCTTGTAGACCAGGCTGGCCTCGAACTCACAGGGATTCGCCTGCCTCTGCCTCCCGAGTGCTGGGATTAAAGGCGTGCGCCACCACCGCCCGGCTCCCTCTGGTTTTTATTACTGTCTTCCCTTTCTCTCTTTTTTAGAAAGAACATTTAAATATTTTAGTGATATTCCTAGGATACATTGTTTTATGAGGCAAGAGTGGTGGCTCTTATAACTCCTGCCCTTGGGAGGCAGGAGGATTACTGTGAGTTCAAGGCTGGTCTGAGTTGTATGAGACCTTGTCTTTTTTTGATTTGTTTTCGTTTTTCGAGACAGGGTCTCTCTGTGTCATCTTGACTGTTCTGGAGTTTGCTATGTAGACCAGGCTGGCCTCGAACTCAGAGATCCAACTGCCTCTGCCTCCTGTGTGTTGGGATTAAAGGTGTGTGCCACCAGTGCCCTGCAAGACTTTGTCATAAAACAAAGTAAAATAAAAAAATGGGCTGGTGAGATGACTTACCTGGTAAAGACATTTGCCACCAAGTCTGACTATCTGAGTTCAATTCCAGGGTTCTGCAAGGAGGAGGAGAGAACTGACTCCCCTAAGATACTTCCTGATCTCTGTGCATACGCATGCAGGCACACAAATAAATGTATAAAAACAAGCAAACACACCATTGTCATAACCCATTTTCTCCCCCGCCCCATGTTGTAGATAGTCTGAATCTTCGCAAACATTTTTTTTTAATCATGGCTGTGATCTGAGAGGTCCCCCAAGACTTGTCCCTCATGCGGCAGGACTCCACCCTCACCATTGGTCTCATCCACTGACCATCAGTTGCCCATCTGTTGGAAGGTGGATCTGGAACTCAGGAAACGGGACTAGGTGGAGGCAGTGGGTCCCTGGTGGGGGGGGACGTGTCTTAGCCCCAGCCTCTCTCTCTGTCACAGCACAGATGATGACTGTAGCCATGGTGGCTCGTGTCCAAAGGTCCTACAACCATCCTATCTTCTGTTCTATCTGCCTTCCTTGCTACCTAGTGAAGGACCCTGAGGCAGAAGCCCTCAGCAGCGCTCACCTGGCTGCCTGGCCCCCAGGTCACAGAATGCATATGGTTTAAAGCCACTGAAGTGAGTACTGTTATTGATGCTTGCTTGTTTGGTCTTTTCTTTGCTTGTTTGTTTGTTGGGTTTAGTTTTTTGAGAGCATCTCATCCTGTAGACCAGGTATATTAGTTTGCTTTCTGTTGCTGTGATAAACACCCTAACCAAAAGTAAATTTGGGAGAAAGGGCTTTATTAGTTACTGGTCCTGATCCTAGTCCATCACTGAGGGTGGTCAGGGCAGGAATTCCAGCAGGGCAGGAACTTGGAGGCAGGAACTGAAGGAGAGTCCACAGTGGAAACTCTACTTACAGGCTCCTCATGACCTGTGCCACCTGCTTTCTTATATAACCCAAGACCACCCAGCCAAGGGTAGCACTGCCTAGGGTGGACTCTAGGCCCTCCCACACCAGCCATTGGTTAAGAAACTGTCCCGTCCCCTGCCCCACCATAGACTGGCCTATAGGCCAATCTAATGGAGGTATTTTTTCAATTAAAGTTCCCTCTTCCTAGATAACTCTAGTTTGTGTCAAGTTTACAAAAAATTAACCAGCACCCATGGCCACTTTGGGACTTATGACAATCCTCCTATCTTAGCCTGCTAAGTGCTAGGATTACAGGTATGAGGTAAAAACACTTGGTGTAGGCCACTAAATTTTGAAGTAATTTATTCATGGTCTGAGAGAATTGGAAGGGTTCCTGGTGGGGGTAGCCTGGGTTATAATGCAGGCTCTGTCTCAAAAACAGACTGATAAAGGATGTCACCCCTGAGCAAGGGTGACAAGGACCCAGGGGGAGGAATGCCAATGCCCAGACCCTGCAGGCCCTGCAGACTCCTTTCCTCTTCTCACTCTTCTGTCTGGACTTGTAGCCAAGCCTGCCGGCCTCTCCTCCATGTCTGTCCTGAAGCGGGCTTCCCCACTGCTCTACTACCAGCCCGTGTGAAGTCTTGCTGACATCCAGAGCTTCCTCTGTTCTCCATCCAGCTGAGGATTTTTGTCTGTCTAGCTTTTTATTGGGGTGGGTGTTCTATATGGACAAATGTGTGTCTGTGTACCGTATGGATGGAGCGTCTGCAGAGACCAGAAACAGGTGCTGGATCACCTGGAATGGTAGTTGTGAACCACCATGTGGGTGCTGGGAACTGGATCTGGGTCATTACAAGATCGGCAAGTGCTCTTACTGGCTGAGCCACTCTCTGGCCCCTGCTGTTGCTTTATTTTTTAAAACACAAGTTCCAGGTTAGCCAGGGCTACACAGAGAAACCTTGTCTTGGAAAACAAACAAACAAACAAACAAACAAATGATGTATGTTTATGTACAAATATGTGCAGATACCCATAGAGTCAGAAGAGGGTACCAGATCTCTTGGAGCTTGAATTACGTTGTAATCTGTCCAAGTTGGGTACTAAAAACTGAACTTTGGCCTTCCAGAAATGCACCTAACTGCTGAGCCGTCTTCCCTGCCTCAAGACAGCCATTTTCTAATCATAAAATAAATCCTGGGGGCTGGAGAGGTGGCTCAGAGGTTAAGAAGAGGTTAAGAAGAACCTCTTCTAAAGGTTCTGAGTTCAATTCCCAGCAACCACATGGTGGCTCACAACCATCTGTAATGAGGTCTGGTGACCTCTTCTGGCTTGCAGGCATACATACAGACAGAATATTGTATACATAATAAATTTAAAAATTTTAAAAAATTAAAAAAAACCAATCCTGGCACATAGTAGGTCCTCATTATGGTGCAGTGTATTAAGATGTTCCATGAGGTGACCTTTGGACCCTGCATGCAGCTCCCTGTCTGCTCAGCCTGAGTTACAATCACCATGCACGTGGTCAGCACTCATTGAGCAACTGCTGAATGCACAGGTCATGTGATTACAGAACAAATGTTCCCATTTTGTCTTCAGAAGAACTGCTGCCCCTGTACTGTTTACAGTCAGAAGGGCACAGGTACACAGCGGCAAAGCCACATGTTTTTGTGTGTGTGTGTGGTGGAGTTGTGTAGGCACATCCATGTGTGTGTTCCTGCATGTGGAGGTCAGAAGCCCATCTCATTTGTCATTCTTTTTGTTCATTTGTTTTTTTTTTTAGAGATAGGATCTCTCTAAGTAGCTCTGGTTGTCCTGGAACTCACTATGTAGACCAGGTTGGCCTTGAACTCACAGAGATCTACTTGCCTCTGCCTCCCAGTACTAAGATTAAAGATTAAAGGTGTACACAACCATACAAGCATGCCTGGTTTAGATGTCATTTTTTTATTTGTTCGGTTTTTTTGAGACAGGTTTTTTTTGTTGTTTTTTTTTTTTTTTTTTTAATTTTCCCTGTAGCCCTGATTGTCCCAGGCTGGACTCAGACTCACAGAGATCCGCCTGCCTCTGCCTCCCAAGTGCTAGGATTAAAGGTGTGTGCCACCACTTGCTAGGTGTCATTGTTTTACACGTATCTGATTGCATGTATGTGTGTGGATGCATAAATGCCAAGGCACATGTATGGAGTTCAGAGGAACTTGTTAGAGTGGGTTCTCTCTTTCCATCATGTGAGATCCAGGAATTAAATTCAGGAAAGTGCCTTTACCCCAAGCCATCTTGATGCCCTTCCTTCCTTCCTTCCTTCCTTCCTTCCTTCCTTCTTCCCTCCCTCCCTCCCTCCCTCCTTTCCTTCCTTCCTTTAAATAGGGCCTCTCATTGGCCTGAGTCTCTTTGATTAAACTGGTCAGTGAGCTCCAGTGATCAGCCTGCCTCTGCGTCCCCGGCAACACTGCTTGCCATTATGCCTATTTTTAAATATGGTTCTGGGAACTGAACTCAGGCCCTCTGACTTACACAGCAGGCACTTACCAATGGAACCATCGCTCCAACCCCCACGTCAGAAGTGTTCTAAAAGTGCAAATCCCAGTCAGGACTGTCACACAAGGGCTGATATCTCCAGTGAAACTCGGCTCCTGCAAGGGATGTGATGACACGTATCTGTGTGTAATCCCAGCACCCAGGAGGTGGAGGCAGGAGGATCAGGAGTTCAAGGCCAGTCCTATCCAAATAAGGATGATGATGATGATGCAAAAAGGAATTCAGCTTGTGTGTCCAGTGGCTCAGTTTCTTGTGACATAATGAGTCCTGTCCCCTCTCCCTTCCTCCTTTCATTAACGTGAGATCAAGAATTATCTTAATGGTCGGGCAGTGGTGGTGCACGCTCTTAATCCCAGCACTTGGGAGGCAGAGGTTGGTAGATCTCTGGCCAGCCTGGTCTACAAAGTTAGCTCCAGGACAGCTAGGGCTACACAGAGAAATCCTATATCAAAAAACAAAAACAAAAGCAAACAAACAAACAAAAAAAGAGCTGGCATAGCGATCACGAGCCAGCAGGCCCAGCTGAGGAGGGCCAGCTCTGCCTCAGAGAGAGTGAAGTCCAGTTGGATGTCTTCAGGACACACAGAGAGACGGTTTCATGGATGGAGGACGGTCCTGAGATATCTCTGTAGCCTGTGCCTAGAGAGGGCACTACACCCTGACAAACAGCTGGCCACAGGTGCCAAGTCTGCAAGACTATGGGAGTCTGCACTGCAGACTGCTCCGTCTACCCTGGTCTGCATCTCCCCAGGCTGTGGGAGGACAGCCGCACAGGTAAAGTCATCTTGACCTCCTGCTCTGGAGGTCAGAGGTCACAGCAGAGACACTAGGCTGAGCCACACTCACTCTGAAACCCAAGCCTTTTGTGTCTCCTGCTCACGTCTGGTTCACACCAAACGCTCCTGGTCCCTGGCTGGGCTATACTCTTCTAAGATGTCCCTGAGGTGGAACTGTCCTATCCTCTCCCACCCTGTGTCTCAGAGTCTTTCTTTGATTTTGCTCTATCCAGGACTTCTCAGTTGCTAGGCCTGTGGATTACTACTGAGCACACCAGCCCCTCAGCACTGGTGGATCCTAGGCATGGATTCCAGGAAGGCACTTCTGAGATCCATTCAAACTGTAATGGCCCTCTGTCTCTCTCTCCCTCACTTTCCCCCTCAGCTTCCCTCTCCTGGGGGCTTGTCTTGTTATGTTGCCCACACAAGTCTGGATTTTTTTTTTTTTGAGACAGGGTTTTTCCTGGCTGTCCTGGATCTTGCTACATAGACCAGGCAGGCCTTGAACTCATAGAAGCCCATCTGTTTGCCTCTGCCTCTTGGGTGCTGGGATTAAAGGTGTGCCTCTCCAATTTCTAAAGTTAACCTTAAGAGCATCTATCTTGGGGAATTCTCAAGAGCCCCAGACTATGGTCAGTTCATCTTACAGACGAGAAGCTGAGGTGACTAGTTTGTTCATCATTAACTGGTGTGTACCCAGCACTTACTGTATATTACACTATTTGGGTACTAAGGCTACTATGGTAAATCAATATGAAGTTCTCCGAGGAGAGCTAACAGTCTGTGTAAATGGGACTAGATGGGTAGGTTAATCCCCAGGTCACAGAGACTGCTAGGACTGTAGAGCACTGGCTGGCTGCCTTTTTATTATGAGTCTTTGTGGTGGTGTGTGGTAGGTTTCGTTACTATCCACCCTTTTCTAAATGAGAACCAAGCTTCGGGGGTGAGCAACACGCCTAAACTCACCCAACTAACAATATCACGCCAGAGTCCACACCACAGGTCAAAGGTCAGGTGACAGCAAGACAGGAACAGCTGTTGGCTGCTAGCAGTGGTCAGGGAGGTCCTTTCCTGAAGGAGACATTCAACAGAGGCCAGAAGGGGACATAGCAGGCAGGCAGTGGAACCCCTCAGGTGGACACATGATGACTGTATCTGGGGTGCTGTGAGAGCACCCTATGATGCTGTCTGTGACCCCCTTTTGGCAGCTCAATAGTCACCTGGCATTTTGTAAGGTTCTTTTTTGTTTGTTTTTTTGGACAGGGTCTCACTCTGAAGCCCAAGCTGGCCTATAACTCTTGCTTCAGGCACGTCCCATCACGATGAGTCACTTGACAGATAGGGAAACTGAGGCTCTGACTTGCCTGAGCTCCCCACCCCCAACCCGTGGAGCTTGGAAGTGAACCCTGGTAATTTGAAGCAGCTGCCGCAGGCTGGGAGGCTCCGGGAGTCGGTGAGGTTCCAGAGGCCAGCAGGGATGGAGGGGCAGTCAGTCCGGCGCTGCCCATAAATCCGTGGACACTTCAAGACAGGTTTCCAAAGGCTACCTCCCACCCCCAGTCTGTCAGTGCCCAGAATCCCTGCCTCTTCCTTAAGCCAAGCAGCACCAGGCGCTTCATTAGCGCCTCTGAGCCCGGGCCGCCCTGGGGGATGAAAGCAGCGGAGAGGGGCGCTGTCCTAATTCCGGCACACCTGGCAGGGGGTCCGGCGCTGAAAGGGACGCGGCTGGCCGGCCTACCTGCCCCGCCAGTGGCCGACTGGACCCGCCGTCTGCGCTTCAAATGCAAAATCCGAGCGGGGGGGTGGGGACGCCGGTGGCCTCTGCTCCTCTTTTAATAGACCAAAGGACTCTGGCGGCTTAGCTCTTTTTCCTAATTTAAAGATATTTTCAGGCTTTTGGGAGCTCCCCGTGGCGAAGCAGGAAGGCTGGGCTGGGGGGGCCTTGAAACCGCCACCACAGTTGCCCAGGGAGGAACAGGAGAGTCCAGAGGAGGAGAGACTAAGATTGGTTAGGGTCCAAAGATCCTGTGTGGATCCGTAAGGAGATTCGTGTTGGTTCCTTGAGCTCTGCCTCAGTTTCCCTCTCTAGAACCTCTGCAGGCCCCAACCAGAAGGTAGGACAGAGGCGCAGAGGTGCTTACTAATTTTAAACATCCGCCTCTCCCAAGAGAGGGCTCTCAGGGTCAACCCTGGAGGCCTTGGTAGGCGATGACTTGGGAGACAGATGGAAGAGACGTGTTGTCTCCCAGTCTGGCACCCCGGATGCCAGGGCGGGAAGGAGAGTGAAGAGCCAGGCCAATGTGTACAGCCGCCTTCATGCGGGAGCACGGGAACCAGGATAGAGAAGGGAGATGCTGCTTGGAGTTAAAGATAGTTTAGGGAGGACACGAGAGGTGTCTTCCTCTAGGTACTGCCCAGGTTGCACTCGCTGCCTCGTCTTCCCAGTTCCCCCTCCTCTCTTCCTCGCCCGCGGTACCCCTGCAGCCCGCCCCTCCACCCCCCCCCCCCCGCTCCCCCGCTGCTCTCCCGCTCCGTTTCTCGGTTCCCGGCCAGCCCTGTTCTCTCCTCCCCACCCCCTCCTCCTAGGACTGCCTCCCGCGCCCGGGACTGCGTAGCCCCCACCCCCTTCATCCCGCCACACTTCCCATCTCCCCCCCACCAGGAGCGCCTCCTTCCCGTCCCCCCCACCTCCTTAGGCGGGGCCGTCTCGCAGGCGGAGGGAGGGCGCGGAGGAGGGTAGAAGGGGTGTTTGGAGAAGCTCCCGCTCCCCGCCCGGGAACCTCGCTCCCGCGCCCCCCCCTCTCTCGCGCAGTCGCCTACCCCCTCTCCCCCCCTCAATGCCGGGGCGCGAGAGCTTTCGGGGATCGCCGGCGCGAGGCGGCGGCGCCCTACATCCCTCCAGCTCGGCAGGTGACCTCGGGGTCCGCGGACCGGGACGCCGCTCTGGCTTTGGCCCGAAAGGGCGCGGCGGCTCTAGAACCCGCAGGCACCCGCCTCTCCATCCTGCCCTGCACTCCTGCCCCGCAGCCGCGCCGGCGGCTGCCCCGTCCCCTCCCGGCGTGCTGAGCCCGGAGCGGCCAAGCGGCCCCGGAGTGCGGGAGGAATCGCACATAAATCTGCGGTAATGATGGTGGTGCTAATGAGACCCCGCAGCTCGCCAGCCGAGCTCCCGCTCACTGCGCATGAGCAGCAGCAGCGGGCGCTCCCCAGAGCCCGGGACTCCTCCACACTTCTGACAGGACTAGGCGGGGATCCAGGAGGCCAAGAGTTTGGGATGACACCTCTCCCGATGCCTGCGCTGTGGCTCAAGGGCAAGAGTTACCGCCAGGAGAAGGCTGGTTTCCCTGGCTTCGCCTATTGCCAGGCTGCTACCCCAGATCCTGATATCCCACAGTGATCCGAAACCGTGCCAGACACAACGCGATTGCTTTCTTGTGAAGAAGGAAGTTCTGAATTTGGATTTCTTTTTTGCTTTCTCCTCATTCCGTTTCTTAGCAGTGTGGCCTTAGGCATGTCGCTTTACCTCTCTTGTGCTAGCGGTATTGTAATGCACCTATGTGCAACACACCCGTAAGAGTAAGATAAGCTTCCTTGTCACAGACACAGCAGTGAAGGGTGGGTAATGTCTGCCTCCAAAGGTAACCTTGCACTCATGAACCCCAGAACTCACTCTGGTGGACTCTCTATTGTGGCTGGCTCAAATTCAATACCTACCTTTGGTTAAGGTCTGCTTCTGCCCTAGTGGCCCACTGGTCCATGTGGAGAGATAGATAGTCAGATCCTTAAAAATGGAGGTAAGAGGGTTAGGGAATGGTGACATTGCTGTTACCATGCACAGGGCTATGGCTGTGAATCCCATCCCCAGCACAGTGGACACTAGACACGCATGGCACACACCTGCAATCCTAGCACTTGGGATTAGGAGTTCATGGCCATCAGTAAATTGGAGGCCAGCCTGGTCTACAGAGCAAGTTCCATTTATTCCAGGGCTACATAGTGGACCCTGTCTGAAAAAATGCGGGGGCGGGGAGTATGTTCCAGCTGCTATGTGTGGTTCTTAGGCTGTATGGATCCTGAAGCCTTCTTCCTGGGAATTGCTCCCAGCCATCTGGATCAACAGAGGCGGAGAATGAGAAGAGGTGACCTAGTTTCAAATGGGTAATCCAGGCATGAGAGCCCAGCAGGATCAGTGCTTGTTGCTAACCCCGACGACCTGGGTTCAATACCTTGGACCCACTTGGTGGGAGGAGAGTGTAGTTTCTGCACCCAGATAAGCCTCTTTGCCGATGCAATAATCCAAATCAGGCCAAATCAAACCTTAGAAAAAGCCCAGGTTTAATGGATACCAACGCTCCCATGTGGCTTTCCAGCCCCCGAGAGAGGAGCCTGGGAAGGAAGGAAAACCGCGTGTTTGTGCTCTGGGGTGCTGTTTATATACCCCACTCCGTGGGAGTGGTTTTGAGCATCTCCGTGGAGGGGTCAGAATTTTTGTGGGCTTTCTTGGGGGTGAAGTCTAGACTGAGGCAACTTTCAGGGGAGGGGGCTTGGGATGAAACTTTCATTGGAACATTCCAGACTCTTTGGATATATGGATGCCAGAGACTGGGGTGAAGCCTCCATCTAAACATCCCAGACTCTTTGGGCATATGGATGCCAGGGGCTGTGGTGTGGCCGCCATCCAAACATCCCAGACTTTTGGGGTATATGGATGCCAGGGGCTGTGGTATGGCCTTAGCCCAAACATTCCAGACTGTTTGGGTATGTGGATGCCAGGGGCTGGAGCGACGCTTCCAATCTAACAAAGAGTATCAACTCTTGCAAGCATCCTCTGATCTCTGTGTCCCCATCTCCTTCAGTCAGGCAGCAAATGTTTAAGAAAGTAAACATCCAGGAGCTTTGAGAACTCAGCTTCACTTTTCTGGCATAGCAAGGGTGTATAACTTTGTTCTTGCAGGCAAATGGGTGTCAGGCACCTTCCTCTGTCTGGAGGGCAGTTCTTCCACCAGCAGCTTTGGCCTCCTCCCTGTTTGCATGAGTCAGGTGGTAGGAAGCAGTTATTTATTAAGGGTGGATGGACACCATAGCTCCTGCTTCTTGGATTGCACTGACCACTAGGTTCCACAAACCAGAAAGAAAGCACAGCCTTATTCTAGTTCTGAGTGTATGCATGCATGTGTGCCTGTGCAAAGAGGATCATTGACGTCTGGGTGCCTTCCTATATTGTTCTCCACATTATCAGCAGCAGCAGCAACAACAGCATCGTTAGTTTTTTGAGACAGGATTTTTTTCTGTAGCCCTGGTTGTCTTGGAACTCATTATGTAGACCAGGCTGGCCTTGGTCTCACAAAGATCTGTCTGCCTGTTTCTGCCTCCTGTGTGCTGGGATCAAAGGCCTTTGCCACATGGAGTGCACTGTACTTGGCTGAATTGATTGGCCACCAAATCCCAGGGATCCTTGTTCCTACCTCCCTAGCACTAGGGTTATAGACTCACACTTCCACGCTTTTTAATGTGGGAACTTGTGGGCTAAACTTTTCGTACACTATGAAGGTATGTTTCTTCCAAGGCATGTTGTGGGAAACATGTATACTGTGTGAAAATGTATTGCTGTGATTGATGTATTAAAAAGTTGAATGACCAATAACTAGGCAGGAGGTATGGGCAGGTTTTCCGGGCAGAGAGAGAACTCTGGGAACAAAAAGGTAGAGTCGCCCGCTAGCCCGACTCCTAGAAAGCAGCATGGGCAGTGTTAGTCTACACAACAGAATGTAGATTAAAATAAATGGGTTAATTTACGTTATAAGAGCTAGTTGGGAGCAGGCCTAAGTTAAGGCCAAGCTCTCACAGTTAATTAGAAATCTCCATGTCATTTTGTGCGAGCTGGCTGTCCACAGACGTCTGACTATAGGAACTGCGACAAACCCAGCCGTCACGCTGAGTGGTAGGCCCTGTCCTCCTTTCTAGTTCCAGTTTTTCTCTTTTTAAAACACAGCTAATGTATGAGTGTTTTTGCCTGTGTATCTGCACATCACATGCATGCTTGGTGCCTGAGGAAGCCAGAAAAGAGCAGGGGATCCCTGAGCCTGGAGTTATAGACGATTGTGAGCTGCCGTGTGGGTGGTAGGAACCAAGCCAAGGTCTTCTAGAAGGGCAACTTAACTGCTGAGCCACCCCCCAGATTTTATTTTTCTAAAAAATGTGTATTATTATTATTATTGTTGTTATTGAGGCAGGGTTTTACTGTGTTGCCCTGGCTGTCCTGGAACACGCTTTGTAGACCAGGCTGGCACTGATCTCATAGAGATCCACCTGTCTCTGCCTCCCTAGTGCTGGGATTAAAGGTGTGCGCCACCACCTATTTTTTAATTGTAATGTATATGTGTGGACGTGTGGACAAGTGCTGGTGCCCTCTGGAAGAGCAGTGCACACTCTTAATCACCGAGCTATCTCTCCAGCACCCCATTGTTTTATTTTTATTTTATTTTTCATTTTTCAAGACAGGGTTTCTGTGTAGCCAGGTTGTTCTTGAACTCAAAGATCTGCCTGCCTCTACCTCCTTAGTGCTGGGCTTAAAGGCATGCAAGCATACAGCGCCACCACCCTGGCCCGTTATTTTTACTTTTAGTTATGTGTATATGTGTGTGGGCGTGTGCACATAAACGTAGAGCCTGCAAAGGCCAAGGGAAGGCATTGGATCCCCTGGAGTCACAGGTCCACGAGAGCTGCCATGGGGGTGCTGGGAACCAGATTCAGGTTCTGTAGCAAGAGTGTGCTCTGAAGCAGCAAGCCTCCCTCTCCAGCCCTGGCTCAACATTTCTGGTATGTTCTTCCATGGCCCCCTCTTCTCCTGGAGGCCTTAGATGCCTTTCTACTGCTGTGCTAAGACACCACGGACAAGGTAACTTCTAGAAGAAAGTCCTTAACTTGGGGCTTACCATTTCAGAGGGTTAAGAGTGCATGCCCATCACGGTGGGGAGCAATGCAGCGGGCAGGCAGGCATGGTGCTGGAGCGGTAGCTGAGAGCGCACATCTTGAGACACAAGCCAAAAACTAGAGAGGTAAACGGGAATGGTAAAGGCTTTTGAAACCCCTCCAACAAGGCCACATCTCTGGATCTTTCAGGCAGTTCCACCAAATGGAGAACAAGATGAACTTATGCGACCATCCTCACTGAAACCGCACAGGTGCCATGGAACAGTGGATAGAAAGAACACGTGGAGCCGGCAGGAACACAAGCTCCCGGGCCTGGCAGCTTCACTGGGTGTCCCTAGCTGTGCCATAACCTTTCTGTTTGCGCTCTCACAAAGTTGAGATGATAATCCTTCTTTGTAACACTTGTGAGGGTTAAAAGTGGCTTAACGCATGCAAAGGACTTAAAGCAGCTACATCACAATTGCTGCTCAATAAATCTATCGTTTGTATTTTGGCGTGAGTGTTAGCTTGCCTGTTCTCTCCTTTCTCCTCTCCCCTCCCCTCTGTCTGTGTCTCTCTTTGCACTTGTACACATATGTGTAAAGGCCAGAGGACAACTTCTTTTTTTTTTTTTTACTATTTATTTATTTATTTATTTATTATGTATACAATATCCTGTGTGGGCCTGAAGGCCAGAAGAGGGCAGCAGACCTCATTACAGATGGTTGTGAGTCACCATGTGGTTGCTGGGAATTGAACTCAGGACCTTTGGAAGAGCAGGCAACGCTCTTAACCACCGAGCCATCTCTCCAGCCCCAGAGGACAACTTCTGGTATCACTCTTCCGTCTTGTGATTTGAGACTGGGTCTCTCATTGTCCTGGAACTCACCAGTTAGACAAGGCTGGCTGACTGGAAGCCAGAGATCCACCTGTATCAGCTTTCCCTACACTGAGATTCTAATTGTGAACCACTGCCTGGCTTTGTTATGTGAGTTCTGGAAACGGAACTCAGATTAGCCTGGGCTGGATATATGCATTTATGTGTGCACACTGCACGCCACACACATATGCACACGCACTGTAATTTTAAAGGGAAGAACAGCCTTCTTCCTTTTCTATTTTGAGGCTGGCTCTCCCTTTGTAACTCAGGCTGGCTTTAAACTCAAGATCCTGCTGAGCCCCATTGTGCTGGATTGCAAGCATGTACCACTATATTCCTTTATCTTTCATTTGCTTCTTTGTTTTGAGATGAGCTCTCAGGTGGCCCAGACTAGCCTCTAACTTAGCTGAAGACAACTTTGACCTCCGGGTCTCCGGCCTTCACTTCCTGAGTGCCGGGATGACAGGTGTGCATCACCATATCTGGCTTTACGTGGAACTAAAGGTAGAATTCAGGACTTTGTACATGCTAGACAAGGGCTACAGCCCTATTCCTTGTCCTGATGTGGGATGTCCTTCTGGATATGTGTTGCTTTTATTGGTTGATGAATAAAGCTGTTTTGGGCAATCGCTAAGTAGAGTAAAGCCAGGCAGGAAATCCAAACAGAGATATAGAAAGAGAGTAGGTGGAGCCAAGGAGATGCCATGTAGCTGTTGAAGGAGACAGATGCTAAACCTTACTGGTAAGCCACAGCCTCGTGGCGATACACAGACGAATAGAAATGGGTTAAGCTATAAGGGCTAACTAGGAATATGCCTGAACTCTTGGCCAAACAATGTTGTAATTAATATAATTTTTCCAGCTGTGAGAGAGCTTAGTGGTTTAGAGACTGGCTGTTCCTCCATCCACAGGACCCAGGTTCCATTCCCAGCACCCACATGACAGCTCACAGCCATTTGTACCTCCAGCTCCAGAGGATCTGACATCCACTTCTGGTCTCTGTGGACACAAGGCACACACGTGGTGGTAGACATATGTGCAGACAAAACATCCACACACAGACATAGCCTGGATGACCTTTAACTTCTGATGTTCCTGCCTCCTTCCAGTACATCTGGTTTATGCCCTGCTGGGAATGGAGCCCAGGGCCTTGGACATGCTAGGCAAGGACTCTGTGGTGATTTCCCTGTAGGCTTAACAGCAGGCAGGGGGAAAGATGATCCACAGAGAGACAGGATCAGAGCTGAACCAGGACTTCTAGAGTCTGTCCCAGATAATTTTACTGCAACCACATTTAATCACAGCACAATTTAGGGAAAAAGTGTTGTGCCCAGATTACGTCCACCAGAGAGACCATCAAAACCCAGAGAAGTCCAGACTGCAACAGCAAGGTTTATTGTTATTGTTAGCATAATGTGAGCTAGCAGGGAACCTGTCTCCAGCGCTCCTAGCGGTGAGGCAGGGAGGAGTTAGAGTTCTTCTGTAGGGTTAGCTTTTTAAAAGCAAAAACTACAAGCCCTTCAGGGCAGTCGGGAGTTTTGGTGCAATTTTTATGTCTACTTCTTGAAGGTCTTTGGTTTTTTCCATCCTGCTTTGTCAGCTTGTTTTGTCTTTAGAGTCAGGTTACGCTGTCCCTGAGTCGGGGCATCTTGTGGTTTATCAGTCACCACCAGATGGTCAGGCGTCCTGACTCTGGTGCTTTAGAATTTCCCGAGAAGTGGGGCAGTGTACCATCAGCTCTGGGAACATGAAGCTAGTCTGGGGTTTTTGATTTTAAAACACTTGGCCAGGAAATTCTTTTGAGAATAAGGGGTAAGGGGTGAGGGTCTTACAAAAGTATTCAGATAACAATTAACTCAATCCCAAGTGTACAGAATTTTTTTTTTTCTTTTTGAGACAGGGTTTCTCCGTAGTTTATGGAGCCAGTCATGAAACTCACTCTATAGACCAGGCTGGCTTTGAATTCACAGAGATCCGCTGCCTCTGCCTCCCAAGTGCTGGGATTACAAGCGTGCGCCACCACTGCCCGGCTCCCTTGAGATTCTTTACAAGTACCTCTGACTTCTTTCACAAGAATGGGTACTACTGACTCAGAGATAGCGCCCAAGATTTAGGGTCTAGGGAGCTTGACTGAGGTGTCAGGACTGGCTTGGCCCTAACATAACATAGAAGTCACTTTGGCTGTGTTTTAAAGCACAGGTGGCCTCACTCACGAGACTGGGTTTTATGGTCTAAATGCAATGCTCATATTTAGGGGAAAAGGTCTTGGATAAGTAAAAACCTAAACTCTGGAGACAAGGCAGAGCCTGTTTCATCAGACAGCAGAGGATTAGCGGGTTGTAATGACATCATTCGTAGAGTTCTAGGAAGAGTAACTGTGTAACTCATTTCGTTGAATAGGTAAGCTGTGTGTTAGACTTTCCTGCTTCTCTAGGGCTTATCTGTGCGCACAAGGCTCTTTGTTCTCTAAGGAATCTACCAACTCAGTAACATCCCAAGCACTAGTTTTTGTTTTGTTACTGTTTTTTTCGAGACAGGGTTTCCTTGTGTAGTCCAGGGTGGCCTTGATCTCATAGAGATCTGCCTGCCTCTGCCTCCTGAGTGCTGGAATTACAGGTGTGCACCACCATGCCCAATTATCTTTAGTTTTGCTTTTGAAAGGTTTGTTTTCCTTCACAAACTCATACAGTTATGCAATATGTCTTGATTATATCTAACCCAAATTCCCCCTCTCTCTCCTCCCGGTCTTCCTAAATACATCCTCCTCTGTTTTAGTCTGGGTTTCTATTGCTGCAACAAAACACCATGATCAAAAAGCAAATTGGGAGGAAAGGCTTTATTTGGCTTATATTTCCCATCATAGAAGGAAACCAGGACTTAAACAGGGCAGGATCCTGGAGGCAGGAGCTGATGCACTGGCTTGCTCCCTGTGACTTGCTCAGCCTGCTTTCTTATAGAACTCAGGACCACCAGTCCAGGGATGGAACCACACACCATGGATTGGGCCCTCTCACACCAATTACTAATTATGAAAATGCATTACAGCTGGGTCTTGTGAGACATTTCCTCCATTGAGGGTCCCTCCTTTTAGATAGCACTAGCTCAGCACTTCTCAACCTAGGGGTCCTGACCCTTTTGAGGGTTGCATGCCATATCCTACATATCAAATATTTATATTACAATTCATAACATTGAAAATTTACAGTTATGAAGTAGCAATAGAATAATTTTAAGGTGGGGGTCAGCACAACATAAGGAATTGTATTAAAGGGTGCAGCAATTGGAAGACTGAGAACATTTGCTCTAGCTTGTGCCGGGTTAGCTTGAGACTAGCCTGCATACTCCCATTCATTCACACGTTTTGTTTTGTTTTTGTTTATAACCTTCTTTTCTCATTAGTGCTGCCTGCTAGAATATGGTTGTGGAGCATCCACCTGAACATTTGGCAGCCTACCAGGGGCCACATCCCCAGGTAAAAATGACTCCCTCTTCCCAGTTAGGTAGTTCCTGAGCACCTGTACACAAGCTATGCTGGAACTTTTAGCTGATGAAACAACCCGTATAGTAAAATTGCTTCCTGGGCAAGCAAGAAGTCAGACTTGGTGCAGGTGGCCACAGCAGCTATGATTTCCTGGGGACAATGGCCCTGTCTTGTCCAGAGCACTGCGTTTCCCAGAACTCCTCCCCATCCCTAGCTCTTACGTTCTTCCTGTCCCCTCATTCTTGATGCTCCCTGAGCCTGGATGGAGGGGATGTTGTTGTTGATATAAACGTCCCAGTCAGGGCTGAGCCCGCGACAGTTGTTCTCAGCGCTCTAGCCAGTTACAAGTCTTGACTGCATAAAAAGCTTTCGCGACCAAGGTTGGGAGCATCACTAATTTATGGGCATAAACAGATATATTTAGAAGGCAGTTTGACAAGATGACCAAAGCAAAACAACAGTAGCAGGTTCCCTCCATGGCCTGTGAGCTCCCCAGAGGTAGGTCTTTGTAAAGGAGTACACACAGCAAGCTTTCTTTTTGGACTATCTTTGGACCTCCAGTCCTCAAATAATAACCTGGAGACTTATTATTAATCACAAAAGCTTGACCTTAACTTAGACTTTTTCCCAACTAACTTGGTTCTCTCTTCTTAGTACAGCATATTGGACTTGCTCCAAGGGGGCTGGCAAAATAGCATGCCTAGATTCAACCTCCAGATTTCTGTCTCTCTCTGCCCGGAAGTCCTGCCTATTATTTCCTGCCTAGCTATTGGCCATTTAACACATTATAAAGCAATCAGAAGGTGCCTTAGGCAGAGACCTATCTTTACAGTGTAAACAAATATTCTGCAACAATTACAGTACCAGGCCTGGATTCCCTCCTGTGGAGTAGACCTCAAATCCAATGAAAATGTGGCTGGTTATTCCCATAACAGTCACACCACTATTGCACCAGGGAACATATCTTGTGTGGCAGGTCGGTGTTGCAGCATAGGACAAGACTGGGTAAGGCCATTGATGACGTCATTCCTCTAGCTGCCTGCGTAGTATCTCTCAGCACAGTGCAAGCCAGCAGGGAGCGAGTTTCTAGGTCAGTTCTGGGGTGATTCTCTATGTACCACAGCCAACCTGTGCTTGTTTCTTCGCAATAGGGTCTTGCCATCTGGCTATCGTGGGTAGTCAAGAAGGATGGCCACATGAGCTTGTGTTTGTTTTTGTGTGTGCTTGTACTGTTAGTGGTTAACATTGGGAGTCTTCCTCAATTGCTTTTCACCTTGTTTTCTGAGACAGTCTCTGATGAGCCTGAAGATAGCTTGTTCGGTTAGGCAGACTGGCCAGTGAGACTCACGGGTCCATCTGTCTCCACTGTCTCAACACTGGGAAGACAGTCTGTGCTACCATATGTGGCTTTTTTTCCATGAGTGCTGGAGATGGGACCAGGTTCTCATGCTTGTATCACTAAGCCATCTCTCCAGCCCCGTTTTATTTATCTATTTATTTATTATTTTGGCTTTAAGGAGGGCTTTGTTTCCACCTCTCATGCAGGAGAGCGCTAAACTATGATGGGTTCCCTTTGGAGAGAATGCTGGTTGTAAACTCTGAGTAAAATGGGGTAGAATAAGGTATTTTTCAAGTGTGGTGGCAATGCCTGTTACCCCAGCACTGGAGAGGCCAAAGCAGAAGGACCAAGAGTTGCAGGCCAGTCTGGGATACACAGTGAGACCCTGCCTGAATAAAAAAGCCAACCAAGGGTCTGATGAAATAGCCCAGCCACTAAAATTGTTTTTTGTGCAAGCAAGCAAACCCACATGAAAGCCTGGGTGTGGTGGTGTGTGCCTGTGATGCCAGTCCCAGGGAGAGAGAGATAGGTGGATTCCTGGGGTTCATTTTTCAATCAGTCTACCCAAATGGGTATGTTCCAGTGTGAGACCCTGTCTCAAAGGAGGTGCTGGCCTTCCTGAAGATGACACTGGAGGTTGTCCCCTGAATTCTGCACACACAAACACATTTGTAAGCACACATTTTTTAAAGAAAAATGACTGAGAAATTGAACACCAAAAGATCACATAATCCAATTTAAAAAATGCAGTATAGACTGAAACAGAGAACTCTCAACAGAGGAATCTAAAATGACTGAAAGACACTTAAGGAAGTGTTCAACATCCTTATTCATTAGAGAAATGCAAATCAAAACAACTCTGAGATTCCATCTTACACCTGTAAGAATGGCCAAGATCAAAAACACTGATGGCAACTTATGCTGGAGAGGTTGTGGGGAAAAGGAAACACTTCTGCGTTGCTGGTAGGAATGCAAGCTGGTACAGCCCCTTTGGATGTCAGTGTGGCGATTTCTCAGATAATTAGGAAACAACCTTCCTCAAGACCCAGCAATACCACTTTTGGGTATATATCCAAAGGATGCTCAATCGTGCCACAAGGACATATGCTCAACTATGTTCATAGCAGCTTTGTTTGTCATAGCCAGAACCTGGAAACAACCTAAATGTCCCTCAATCGATGAATGGGTAAGGAAAATGTGGTACATTTACACAATGGAGTACTACACAGCAGAAAAAAATAACGACAGCTTGAATTTTGCAGGAAAATTCATGGAACTAGAAAACTTTATTTTGAGTGAGGCAACCCAGACACAGAAAGACAATTATCACATGGACTCACTCAAAGGTGGTTTTTAAACACAAAGCAAAGAAAGCCAGTCTACAAACCACAATCCCAGAGAATTTAGACAACAATGCGGACACTGTGAGAGACTTACATAGATCTAATCTACATGGGAAGTAGAAAGTAGAAAAAAACAAGATCTCCTGAGTAAATTGGGAGCATGGGGACCTTAGGGGGGAGAGGCAGGGAAGGGAACAGAGAAAAATGTAGAGCTCAATAAATATCAATAAAATAAAAGAAAAAAGAAAAATGACTGAAGTGAACGTGACCATAAAGGGCTGGCTTGGGTGGTGTCATGTCTCCAAAGGTGAGCAATTTGGATGGAGGCTGGATAGGGGATGGACAAAGTGATCCAGAACTGAGATGACTCAGTGGGTAAAGGCACTTGCTTCCGATCCTGGTCCCCAGGGACCCCCAAAATAGGAGAGAACTGACCCCAGCACTTTGTCTTCTGATTTCCATGGGCTCTGATCTGCAAGTAAATATTTTTTGTGTGTTGTTGTTGTTTTTTTGAGACAGGGTTTCGCTGTGCAGCTCTGGCTGTCCTGGAACTTGCTCTGTAGAACAGGCTGGCCTTCAACTCACAGAGATCTGCCTGCCCCTGCCTCGTGAGTGCTGGGATCAAAAGCATGAGCTACCACCACACCCAGGGAAATAAATGTTAAAAAATAAAAATAAGGAAGTGTCCCAGAGCGCCTGACCCTCATGCCTGGTTTGGAATACTACCTGTACCCCTACTTTCAGGGTGACTTTGGGTGAGTCACCTCACTGCCCGGTGCCTAAGTTCCCTCTCTGCAGAGCAGCACCGGTCTTAATAACTGTCTCCTAAGATCAGAGGTGTTGCGTCAAGCTTCAGGCTGCTGGCACCCAGCCGTTCTGCACATGCCAGTCTGGCTACGGTGATTTGGGGAGGATGTGCTGAGGTAAAGACCCGGTTTCTGACCCGGAGGCACCTCTACCTCTACAGCAGCTAGCCTGTTAATTACTACCAGGACTTAAGAACCCCGACCTTGAGGGGCGGGAGTGGGGTGGGGGGAGGGGATCTTTGTCCCGCCCTCAGAATACTCATCTTCTAATCTCTCTGCAGGCTGGTGAGTCTCTAAATCCTCCTGAATTTACTTTTCCTGCCTGTCTCGAGCAGGGAAGTTGGATGCAGGGCTTCGGGGGATGACTGAGAGCGTCATGAGTGGAGGTTGGGTTGCAAGGAATGCCGCTCTACTCTGCCCGCAGGATCGGGTCCTCTGGACCATCCAGGCAGTCTCAGGTTTAGGGGAGCCCTCCACCATGGTAATCCATCCTTGCAGTTCAGGGCGCCAGGCTCAGAAAACCGTCTTCCGCACCGCCCCTGCCCTCAGGCAGTGTGTGTGAGGCCTCGGTTCCCACCTTTGAAGTGAGTTGAGATTGTCTGCTGAGGAAGCTTCAGGATTTTTGGAATTAGGCATGGAAACCATCCGGTGAGACCTGAAAAATAAGGATGAGGGTAAATGGGGTAAAAAACCAGGCCAGGTAGCATCAAAGAGGCTGCCACCCTCTCCAACCAGTGAAGAGTTGCGCTCACCAGTTCCAGCCTGCATGCCCAGCATCCTCCCGCTGGGCGATGACAGCCTTTTGACGATGTTTCCTGTCATCCGCCAACTCCAGCAGAATTAAGGCCACGTGCAGGATCTGGAGATGTGCCTCAGTAGGTAGAGTGCCTGCCTGGTGTGCATAAGGCCAGTACCTTGTAAACTGGCCATGACCACGGCGGTGCATGTCTGTAATTACCTACCGGCTTAGCAGCTGGAAGCAGGAGGATCACCAGCTTGAGGCTAGCTTGAGCTACGTGGTGGAAAGCTGTTTTTCAAGAAAGAAAAGAAAACAAGAGCCAGGTGGGGATACGGTTTGCAAACTGCAACCTCAGCACTTTTGAGGCAGAGGCAGGAGAATCAGGAGTTCAACTAAACCTTGGCTACACAGTGAGTCTGAGGCCAATCCTGGGCGTCAGGATCCTAACTCAAAATCCAAAACATAGGCTGGAGAGATGGCTCAGCGAGTAACGTGCACGAATAAGTACCTGAGCTTGAATCCCCGGACCCCAAACAAAATGAAAACAAACAAAGCCAGATGTGGTTGCGCGCCTCTGTAAGCCCAGTGCAGGTGGCACAACGATCCGAGTCTGGTGTCCAGCCAGGTTTTGATTTGTTTTGTTTTTCAGAACAGGGTTTCTCTGTGTAACCCTGGCTGTCCTGGAACTTGCTCTGGTCTCTGTAGACCAGGCTGGTCACAGACTCACAGAGACCCATGCCTCTGCCTCCCAGGTGCTGGGAGGAAGGCGTGTATCACCATGGCTGGCTGATGCCCAACCAGTTTCGACAATCCTTGAGTTCTGCGTTTCCTGAGAGACCCTATTGGAACGATATGGTGGAAAAGGGTTGACAGCAGTCAGGGGCGGTGCCTGGTATTAGGGAGATACCTGTTTTGACCTCTAGTCTCCACACTTGTTTGCAAACCCACACAAACATCTACCTAATACCTTTTAATTTTAAAATTTTGTTACTTTATGTGTATGAGTGTTTTTAGTCTGCATATATGTCTGTGTACCACATGTATGCCTGGTGCCCATGGAGATCAGAAGATGGCATCTAATCCCCTGGAACTGGCGCTACAAATGGCTGTGAGCCACCATATGGGTACTGGGAATTGAACTCAGGACCTCTGGAAGAGCAGCCAGTGCTCTTAACCTCTGAACCATCTCTCCAGTGCCCTCCAACTTCCCCTTTAAAGCATCCTTTTAAGATCTTACTGTGTAACTCTGAGTGGTCCAGAACTTGTAGACAAGGTTGCCTCAAACTTAGATGGGCCATGCTCAGCCCTAAAGTCTTTTTTTAAAAAAAATGCACCCGCTTCTCTTCCTCTCTCTCTCTCTCTCTCTCTCTCTCTCTCTCTCTCTCTCTCTGTCTCTGTCTCTGTCTCTGTCTCTCTCTCTCTCTCTGAAGAGACTTGATTCACAAGAAAAACAGGGCATCAGTCCCCATTCATAAAAGGTAGCAAACTGGCAGCAGCTCCTGTGACCTTCACCCGAAGGCTCTGGGAAACACAGTAGAGCTCCTGGTCCTGCATTCCAACCTGAGCCTCGGAGACTGGGAGCCCTATTTGTTTAAGCCTCTGGCCAGTTTTCCACCACCAATGCCACAGATGTATGGTGAACCTCAGACCAGTTTTCTTTTCTTTTCTTTTCCTTTCTTTTCTTTTCTTTTCTTTTCTTTTCTTTTCTTTTCTCTCTTTCTCTCTCTCTCTTTCTTTCTTTCTTTCCTTCTTTCTTTCTGTTTTTTGTTGTTGTTTGCTTGTTTAGACAAACACAGTCTTATTGTGCAGCCCTGGCTGGCCTTTAGTTCACAAAGATCCTTCTGCCTCTGCCTCCTAAGGCATCCACCACTATACCTGGCCAGGCCATGTTTTCTTGATGAAACATAAAATTGCAAATACATGAGGAGCTTACTGGAGATGGCCCAGTTGGTAATTGCTTGGGGCACAAGCATGGTGTCGGTCATGGAACCCACATAAAAAGCTGGGGGTGCTGTCACGTGACTGCGATGTTCATGCCAGGCACATTGAGACAAGAAAATCTCTAGAGTCCGCTGGTCAGCCAGCTCAACTCTGATGGAGAGCCCTCAGTTCCAGTGAGAGACCATGCCTAAACCAAACCAGACAAAGCAAACTAAAAAACTAAAGCCAGGTCAGCTGAGGAATGACACCCAGGGTTAGCCTCCAGCTACTATGTGCACACCTGCACACAAACCCCAGATGTAAAAAGAGTGTTCTGGGCCACTGTTTCAAACACCCCATCTTTATTAATTCCATTTCCATGGTACTGTTGGCCATGCGTTTCCTGTCCTGACCCTTGTGGGTTTGAAGTTTGAGTTGTGTGTACAGTCCATCTGGGAGATGCCGGGGTGTGACCACGTCCAGCCAACGAGTCACAAGTGGAACTTACAGGCAACCTTCCCAGGCTATTGCATTTGACTATAGAAACCTTCCAGAGCTTCAGTAAGCCGTGAGGCAGAATGTTCCAGAAAGTGGCTGCTTCACCAGTGCTCATGATATGAGCAAAGCCTCCCCTCAGTGGCTCCCAACAAACATGAAGCAGGAGTGGGCAGTTGCACTCCAGGGCAGTTGCCAGGGTTCTGTAGAGGACAGAGCTGATGGGAGGAATAGATGCCCCACAGGGGCCTGATCAGGTTGGATCACACAGCAAGGGCTGTCTGCCCACTGGAGAGGCTGAGAACCCAATACCTGCTCAGTCCATAGGCTGCGTGCCTTAGCAGTCCCAGTCTGGTGCTGAAGGCCTGGAGGATTCCTGGAGAGCGGCTGGTCTGCAGTCCATATTGTAAGACTGAGGAAGCTGGGTTCTGATGTCAGGAAGGATGCAACAGTGGCAGCATCAGAGCAGATGCTCTCACCTGCGTAGATGCGCTCACCAACAAGGAGCAAAATCAGACAGGCAAAGCAGCACTACGTCTCCTTCAGAACCCTTTATATCTGGCAAGGAGCAGACGGTGACACCCACTCTGGGGAAGGCCCAGGAAACCCTCACACCACACAGGTTGTTGATGGTGACACCCACTCTGGGGAAGGCCCAGGAAACCCTCACACCACACAGGCTGTCATTTCGTTGACCTCAGATCCAATTGAGTTGACAGCCAACACTAATCTGTGGTTTTAAGTCACTGAGACACTGGGCTTTTTTGTTTCTGCGGCACAACCTCATGTCTGAGTAGCTTTTCTATTGTGATGAAACACCAAGGCAACGTAGAGGAGAGTGTTTATGTGGACACCCCAGAGGGTTATTATCCGCGATTCAGGGCAGAGGCAGCCAGAACAGGAGTCGAGGGCTCAAGCTGTGTGCAGGAAGCAGAGAGCAAACCTGAAAAGATGTGAGTCTTAACACACAAAGCATGCACCCAATGACATACTTCCTTCAGGAAAGCCACACCTCCAACTCCTCCACCAGGGAATCAAGTGCTCAGATGCTACAGCCTATGGGAGACATTCTCGTTCAAACCATTGCACTCCACTCCCAGCCCTCGTAGTCTCGAGGCTGTACCATAATGCAAAATGCATTTAGTCCAACTTCAGAAGTCTCCATAAACTTTCAGTCTCAGCACTGCTTAAAAGTCCAAAGTCTCTTCTGAGACTCAAGGCAATCTCTTAGCTGTAACCCCTGTAAAGTCAAAAAGCAAATTACACACTTCCAACTTCCAGCAGCACAGAACATACATGCTATTCCTAAAGCAAAGAAAGGGGACAGGGAGGAGGTGCTGGACCGAAGCAGGAGCGAAACCCAGCAGAGCAAACTCCAAATCCCATAGCCCCGTTCATGTCTGAGGTCAAAGGGCTCAGAGGCTCCACCCTTCCAGCTTCGCTGACTGCAACACACTCTCTAGGGCTGGTTTCACTCCCTATGTGCAGATCTTCTGGGCAGATTTCTCACCACTCTGGCCTCTCTATCTTGGGGTCTTCAACACAGTCCAGGCTTCTCCTTCATACCGTCGTGCGATGGCTTCTCAGGGCCTTCAGGGAACTCCCCTGTCACTCATGGCCTAGCCTCAGCAGCTCCCAAAACCCCGGGGGAAGATTCATGACATCTTTACTTATGTGTCCTTCATGACCATGTGGATGACATAGCCCGTTTCTGCTTCCTGTTTGGGGTGGATGACATTTGCAGGTTTTATTTGTTGCTTTGGAGAAGCAGAAAGTGCCTTGCACTGTTTTGCAAGCCGGAAGTGTATCTAGGTACAGTCTTGCCCTGTACCCCAGTGTGTTGGCCCCTCCTTAAGGGCACGAATACCCTTAGCAATTGCAGCCTCTCTTCTAGCACAAGTCTTGGCTTGCTAGTGCCCCCTTTACCCCAAACTATTTGCATATTTTGTATTTCTGGCTGTTTGTTCTGCTCTTTTTCACCAAAGACCTGAATAGGAACGACTACTAATAACTATGAGACACAGTCCGTTTCAAGGCTGCCTTGAAGTCACATATAAACACACAAAAATTAGTCCAGTTAACTTCAGCTTCAGGTAAGTTCTTAGGACGTGGGCAGAAGGCAGCAGGCTATTTGCCCAAACATCACGAGAATATTCTTGGAGAGTTTTTGAGTGGGGCTTTTGCAGTCTGAATGACTGTTGGTGACGCTGTGCAGTCTGAATGACTCTTGGTGGCGCTGTGCAGCCTGAATGACTCTTGGTGGCGCTGTGCAGTCTGATTGACTCTTGGTGACGCTGTCCTCTGGGTTGCTGGGATGATTCAGTAAACTCTGCTCACAGCATTCATTCTACCACCTCTCTAGCCCAAAGCCCCAAACTCTTCCACATTCAAACAAAACAAAACAAAATCCACGTGACCTGCTTCTTCACAGCAATCCCTCACAATCTTGGCACCTACTATGTTGGAAAGTTGGCTAGTTTATGTCGACTTGACAGGAGCTGGCAGCATCAGAGAAGAGGGGACCTTTACTGAGAGAATGCCTCTGTAAGGTTTTCTGCAAGATCTCCTGAGTAAATTAGGAGTGTGGGGGGAGGAGGAAGGGTGAAAGCAGAGTGGGAAGGGGAGAGGAGGAGGGGGGAAGAGAACAAGAGGGATTGGAAAGGTCGAGTTGGGGGAAGGATAGAGAGGGAGAGCAAGGAAAGAGATCTTGATAGAAGGAGCCATTATGGGGTTAATGAGAAACCTAGAAACCCGGCATTAGGGAAATTCCCAGGAATCCAGAAGGATGAGCCTGGCTAAGAATCTAAGCAGTAGTGGAGAGGGTGCCTTAACTGGCCTTCCCCTGTGATCAGATTGAGAATTGTTTTAATCGACATCACAGAACCCTCACCCAGAAACTGATGGAAGCAGATACAGAGATCCACAGCTAAGCCCTGGGCCAGGCCCTGGAGTGCAGCTGAGGAGAGGGAGGAGGGACCATACGAACAAAGGGGTCAAGACCATGATGACAAATACCCATAACCCACTTAGAGACCAAAAACCACCACCCCACCTCTTGGGAATTGGGTTCTCTAGATTGCTTCCTGTTGTCTGTGGGTGACGGGATCTTTAGGGAGCCTGAGAAAATTGAAATAATAGTCAAGTCCTGGGAAAAACAACATTTGTTGTCCAGTTTCTGTGCAGTGGGAAAGAGAAAGGCTTATCTTCAGCCCTGGCTGGGACAGTCTGTGAGGCTGGACCAGCTCAGCCAGCAGCCTTGAAGCTGCTCTGAATGCAGACCCCCGAGCACACTG
The DNA here is from genome assembly GCF_982192425.1 of Myodes glareolus. Classification (NCBI taxonomy): domain Eukaryota; kingdom Metazoa; phylum Chordata; class Mammalia; order Rodentia; family Cricetidae; genus Myodes; species Myodes glareolus. The sequence goes on along the minus strand of NC_142047.1, from coordinate 12,133,105 downwards.
CAGCAGAGGCGTCTGAGAGGCTGCATCACCTGGGCCACCTGTTTTCACTGGAGTCTGATCCCCTTGCTCTGAAAACACACAGACTTTCAAAGGTAACACACATATCTGCATTAACACAAGTATGGACTGTGTGTTGCACACAAGCCAGCCAAAGATGGCTTTTTGTTTTATGTTTGAGCAGGTAAATAGCTGCCACCTGTCTTGTCGTTTTTCTAGGTTTCTTTCTTTCTTTCTCTCTCTCTCTCTCTCTCTCTCTCTCTTCCTTTTTTCCTTCCTCCCTCCCTCCCTCCCTCCTTCCTTCCTTCCTCTCTCTCTCTCTTTCCCTCCCTCCCTCTCTCCCTCCTTTCCTCTCTGCCTGCCTGCCGCCTTTCTTCCTTTCCTTCTTTTTTTTTTTTTTTTTGTCAGGGTTTCTTTTTGTAACAGCCCTAGCTGTCCTGGAACTAGCTCTTGAGACCAGGCTGGCCTCAAACTCACAGAGATTCACCTGCATCTGCCTCCCAAGTCCTGGGATTAAAGGTGTGCCACCACTGCCCTGCTCCTATGCACTTTTTCCCCTTTTAGTAAGTCTTTACTGGCAACTTCCCAACAGCAGATATAAACACTGATACAAAAATACTCATTCAGCTGTTTTCTAAGGTGACTGGCCAGCACCTGGAGGGGGCTGCTAGTCCTGTGAGAAACAGCGGCCCACAAAGTGAAGGCTGCCTCTCTCTTGAACCTTCTTCCTCTCCCAGAATTCAACACGGCAGGAAAAAAGTACTCCACAGAGGACAGGGAGACCAGAGTTAGTTAAGTCAGCAAGGTAGGGACAGACTCAGCCCTGTAGGCATCTTCTACCTCCAGAGGGCCCCACCATGTGGGGGACACCCAGTTTTGGTCTCTGGGGACTTGTCCAGGCTGAGCTCAAGGATACACCTGTAGCCAGCTTCACTGCCCCAGCTGGGTTCATGTAGGGGCATGGGGAAGTCCTGCTCTTAGGAGGAGGGGCAGGAATTAGGGACTCTGCCTATGACAGAATGGAGCAGCCAAGCTGACTGATTGTGACCCCAGCAGGACCAATGCTGCTCTGAGCCTTACTGGGATGGTGGGAAGGGTGGCTATTATCCATGAGCCCCTTCCCCATCATCTGTCTGACTGTGGCCATTAATGGCAAGGGAATCAGGTTGAATAAATGATAAGTCCTCAAAGCCAGGACTGAGAGATGGTGAGACAGGGCCAGGGCTGGTGTCACAGAAGCCTGTCCTCTGCTCCGAGGTGTGATGATACTGCTGTGATGACACTGGGTGGGATGGGGTCTTCCTCTTCATCCTCTAGGAATGAACCCTCCGGGATGTGACTGGAAGGCTCTGGGTGCTGCCGGGCCAGCTTCTCCTTCAGCGTCCCGATCCTTGGGAAGATGCTGTCCAGGTCTCGTTTTAAGTCCACCAAGGTGCGAGTAGGTGCTCGAAGCGCTCACTCACCCGCTGCAGCTGCACGCTGGACGGATTGTTGAAGTTCAGAAGCGTCTCACTGGTTTTCTCAAAGCGGTCCAGCATGCTCTGGACCAGGATGATGGCGTTGACATCATCAGTGACATCATCAGTGTTCACCATGCCGAGGAAGCGGCCACAGAAGACCCTCAAGGCTGTGTCTAGAGTGAGGGGTCCATCTCTTTCTCCTTCGCCTCTGAGGCCTGTACATCTGGCGGCCTGGCTGGCACTTCCGGGAGGGATCCCCTATGCACATTTTTAAAACACACTGTAACCTGTTTAGAAGGTTTCTCCATCTGAATCTGTCTTTACTGAGCACCTGCAACCTTCTCTGACCATGTGAGGCAAATCTTAAGCCACCGTGTAAACCACTGCACAGATCAATTCAGCACATGGCGCTGGTGCATGGCATTGGTGATTGGCTCCAGCCAGCAGGCAGCAGCTGGTAGCTGTGCCTCTGTATGGCGAGCACCAGTTCACCCGAGAGACTCCAGGACTGGAAAGCCACATCTGCTCCTTGTCCAGAATTTTTCTTAGCTTTCTCAGGCCTATGTTTGGATCGTTGATCCCCCATGTTAGACTCCAGATGTAAATGGATTGTTGGGGGAGGGTTGCCAGCTCATAAAAAAAATGACACCAAGACTTCTTACTAATTATGAAAGCTCAGCCTATAGCTTAGGCTTATTCCTAACTAGCTCTTATAACTTAAACTAACCCATCTATGTTAATCTACATTCTATCACGGGGTGTTACCTCTCTTCTATCTTCACCTCCTGTTTCCTCTCCACCTCCTCTGACATCTCCATGCCTAGCAAGATTCCTCTCTTCTTCTCCTTCTCCTTCTCCTTCTCCTTCTCCTTCTCCTTCTCCTTCTCCTTCTCCTTCTCCTTCTTCTTCTTCTTCTTCTTCTTCCTCCTCCTCCTCCTCCTTCTCTCTCTCTCTCTGCCCTGAAGTCCCATCTAACCTCTTCCTGCCTAGCTATTGGCCATTCAGCTCTTTATTAAACCAATCAAAGAGTGCCTTGGTAAAGACACCTCTTCACAGTGTACAAAAAGATTATTTCATAACAGTTCAGTGTCGTTCCTCAGAAGCCATTTGCCATGTTTGAGGAGAAAAAGTATTTTGCCGGGGCCAAGGGCTTTGCCAGTTCAGCTCCAGCAGCTGCCCAGTGAGCTCCAGGAATCCTTGGGTCTCTGCCTCTGAGATCGCAAGCCCAAGCCCAGGTAGTTTCTGGGGATCAAACTCTGGTCCTCATGCATTGTGCAGCAAGCACACTAGCAGCTGAGCATCCCCCAGCCTCAGCTTTTTGTGTTCTGTTGGTGAAGTGTATACCACATACACAGCTCTACTTTTATTTCTTTTTCTTTTGAACACTGGCATTTGGGGATGGAGTTGTTCCATTGCCTCCCCGGGAGAATATGTGGGAGGCTGGAGAAAGGGACACAACTTTCATCCCAGCTATCTCCCATCTAGAATGTCTAACCGGTTTAGCTCAGGGTGTGTGCGTGTGTGTGTGTGTGTGTGTGTGTGTGTGAGAGAGAGAGAGAGAGAGAGAGAGAGAGAGAGAGAGAGAGAGAGAGAGAGAGAGAGAAGTGCCGGTGAGGCTGAAGCTAGAAGGGGACCTTGGATCTCCTGGAGCTGCAGTTACAGGCTGCTTGAAGTAGGTGCTGGAAACTTGATCCCTCTAAACTCTGTAAGTTACAGTGCTTGTAACTCCATTTCTCCAAGTGCTCTCTCTTCACCTCCCAACCTTGTTTTTGAGATGGGTCTCTTACTGAACCAAGAGCTCATGGAATTGGCTCAGCTGTTTGGCTGATTCCCAGGGACCCACCTGTCTCGGCTGCCAGCACTGGGACCACAAGTTTGTGCCACATATTCTTTGGGGATTGAACTCAGGTCCGTCTGCAAGAGAGGCACTTTGGCAGCTGAGCCATTTCCTTAGGCCCAGAATGATTCTCTTGGAGACAGCATTTTGCTCTGTCTCTTGGACTAGCCTGAACTGCTTCATTCTCCAGCTTCAATCTCCCCAGGGCTGGGATGACAAGCATGAGCCTCCAGGGGGAACTTCAGAGTGGTTCTGGTGGCTTCAGTGCTAAGGAAACCCTGGACAAGGCTCACTCAGTCCCTGTGGCTTCTCCCAGCGAGCTTCTTCTCGCCCCCTACCGTAAAGGATCCTAAAGCCAGATGTGGAAACACGGGGTTCCAGGCCCCTTCAGTCCTTCTTGCCCCTTCCCAGGCTACATTCTACTGTGTTCTCTGGCCTCTGAGGTCTCAGGCAGTCCCCCATCTGCACTAGCCGAGGGACTCCTGGGAAGAGCAGGCAGCCCAGGCTGTAGACTCCAGGGCAGCGTCAGCTCTCCCGGCCCTGAGCAGTTAACCGGACATTTACTCTCGGTTAAACACCAATGGGGCGATTTCGTGCAGCTCCCAGACTTCCACAGCTGCACTGCTGGGTGGTGGCGAGTTTATTTACCTCAGCTGGGAATGTGTGGGCAAGGAGGGCGACCGGTGGAGGCTCACCCGAGGACTGGCAGGAGGGGAGGTCGGGGTCTGTGTTCAGAAGCCTTCGGAGTTCAGAAGAGGCTGTGAGTTGTCCGAACTGGAGTCACAGCCTGTGGTGAGCTTCTGCGCAGGTGGTGGGTGCCAGGCTTGGGTCCTCTGAAAGAGCAGTACGTACTCTTAATTTCTGAGCCTTCTCTCCAGCCCTAAACCTCATTTTTAACTGGGTTTCTTATTTTTCAATGTCTGGGTTTTGTTGTTTGCATGTTCTCGACAGTGTCCTCCAGCAGCTGGAGAGCTGACAAGGTCTTCTACTCTGTAACTGCCTCTTCCTCGACTCACTCTTCCCGCTGTTTCATGAGGTCGCATTTGTCAATTGTTGGTCTTACACTCTACAGAGTCAGCTGCAAAGTCCTTTCTTGGACCTCTGAGTTTGGGTTTACTCCCAACTTCCTCCTCTGTCAGTTTCAGGGTGAGAAGTCTTATGTTAAAGTTCTTAATGCACTTGGGAGTTGAGTTTTGGGCAGAGTGTGAGATTAGAATCTGGTTTTCTTCTACACTTACCCAGTTTGGCCAGCACCACTCCCCCCCTTCTTCTTCTTCTTCTTCTTCTTCTTCTTCTTCTTCTTCTTCTTCTTCTTCTTCTTCTTCTTCTTCTTCTTCTTCTTCTTCTTCTTCTTCCTTCTCCTTCTCCTTCTCCTTCTCCTTCTCCTTCTCCTTCTCCTTCTCCTTCTCCTTCTCCTTCTCCTTCTCCTTCTCCTTCTCCTTCTCCTTCCCCTTCCCCTTCCTCTTCCTCTTCCCCTTCCCCTTCCCCCCTCCTCCTCCCCCTCCTTCTTTAAATTTTGTTCAATGTGTATTTTTGCCATCTTTGTAAAAAGTCAGGTAGCAAAAATGATGGCATTATCTCAGGGTCCTCCTTTCCATTCCATTGGTCTGTGTGTCTGTTTTTGTGCCAATACCATATTGTTTTTATTATATGACTCTGTAGTATAATTTAAAATCAGGTGATTCCTCCAGCAATAGAGCCAAGATCTCTCTCTATAGCCTTGCTGGCCTGGAACTCTCCATACATACCAGACTGGCCTCAAATTCATAGAGATCCATCTGCCTCTGCCTCCTGGGTGCTAGGATTAGTAATGCACCTCCACGCCCAGCTTATCTTTGGTCTTTTGTACCTCCATATAAATTTTTGGATTTCTTCTCTTCCTCCTTCTCCTCCTCTGCAAGAGTAGCCAGTGCTCTTAACCACTGAGCTATCTCTCCAGCCCCGGTTTGTGAATTGTTTCTGAGAATTTGTACCTATGTTCCTCTGTATTTTCTTTGTTGTGGGTGCTGTATCTTCATCTGGTTTTGGTGTCAGTGCTGCACTGGCTTCATCAGAAGTGTTTGGATTCTCCCTCCTTCTGTTTCCTGGGATAGCCGAGTGTCACTGGTTTAGTCCTTTGAGGGTCTGGTTTCTACCAGGAACTCCATCTGTTCGTCAGGCTTTTCCCCACCCTGCTGGGGGCTTCTTATTACTGCTTCAATCCCATTGCTGGTAATAAGTCGAGTTAAACGACTTATTTCAGGGCTGGAGGGGTGGCTCTGTGAGTGAGAAGGCTTGCCGATCTTCTGACAAACTGCCTTTAGCCCCCAGTTCCATGCTGGGTGGCCCATGGCTGCCTCCAGAGGTTCTGACATCCTCTCTGGCCTCTGGTGGTACCTGCTCTCATATGTGTGTGTGTAAAATAAGCCTTTAAAGTAAAATAAACCTTTAAAATAATGTATTTTGTCTACGTTTAATATTAGTGTCATGTGCACTTAGGAATCTTACATTTCTTCTAACTCTTCCAGTTTGGTAAAGTACAGTTTTTTAAAGTATGCCCTCACGATTCTCTGAGAGCTCTTGGTGTCCGCTATGATATCTCCCCCTCCCCATCTCTCAGTTTCTTTACACTGGACTCCTCTTCCTGTTGGTTAATTTGGCTTACGGTTTGTCATGTGCTGCATTGATTCTTTCTTCCTCATTTTTCTGTTTTGCAACTTTAACCTCAGCCTGACTTCCACTGTTAATAGGTTTGGATACTTCTTTTCCCAGAGCTTTTAGGGACATCATTAAGTTTTTAATTTCTCAAATTTAAACAAAATTACATTTATTTATTTATTGTGTGTGCGTGTATGTGTGTGTGTATGGGGGAGAGAGAGAGGAGAGGGAGAGAATCCATGTGACAATCTGAGCACAATTTGCAGAAGCCAGTTCTCTCCTACCATGGGGGTCCCAACGGTCCAACTCAGGTCATCAAACTTGGTGGCAGGTGCCTTTACTCACTGAGCCATTTGCCCCCCACCCCCACTCAAGACAGCATGTCACTGTATAAACTTGGTTGACCTGGAGCTCACTGTATACAAGACTACCCTAGAACCCCTGGGGTTCCACCTGCCTCTGCCCCCCAAGTGCAGGAGTTAGAGGCGTGCTCATTTTTATGTAGCTGCGTAAGTGCTGTATACTTTTCTCAGCCGGGTCATACAGACTTCCACAGGCTGGGTTTCACTTCCACTCAATTCTAGGAATGTAAAATGTTTCCTTCCTGTATTCTCCAGTGACTCATCACCTCCCAGTACTGTGCCTTTCGCTTTGCAATGCTCCTGTGCTTCCTGTAGCTCCTCTAACTGTTGCAAAGCTTGTGTGTTTCCTGTAGTTCCTCTAATTGTTGCAATGCTTGTGTGTTTCCTGTAGTTCCTCTAACTGTTGCAATGCTATATGTTTCCTGTAGTTCCTCTAACTGTTGCAAAACTTGTGTGTTTCCTGTAGTTCCTCTAACTGTTGCAATGCTTGTGTGTTTCCTATAGTTCCTCTAACTGTTGCTGTCTAGTGTTACTGCAGATGATCAGAAAGTTTACAGGATGTTAGTTCAGTTTTCTCATAGTTTTTGAGGCTCATTTTGTGTGCTAATGCATGATTAATTTTGGAGAAAGCTCCACGGGCTGCTGAGAAGGGTGTGTGTTTGTATTTGTCTTGCATGTGCACTTATGAGTGTCTGCTGCACACGTGGAGGCCAGAAGAGGAACCAGATCCCATGAACTGGACTTAGAGAATTCACAAATGTGAGTCACCAAGTGGGAGCTGGGATCTGAAACCAGGTCCTCTGAGAAGCAATACTTTTGGCTACTGAGTCGTCTCTCTTTAGCCCAGTCTTAGTTTCCGAGCCATCTCAGCCCCAGGAAACTGTGTTCTGTGGGTCCAGTAGACCAGCAGCATCATTTAACTCGGTGCCTTTCTATTCTCTTGTCAGGATGACCTGTGTATTGGTGAGAGTGGGTGTCTAAGTCACCCACTATCGCTGTAGTCGATGGGTTTGCGTCTAGCAGTGTTTGTTCTGTGAAACTGGGTACACCTGTGTGGAGTGTGCATCTGTCTAGAACTGTAACCTCCCAGGTGCACTGCTTCGTTGATGAGTATGATGTGACCGTCTTTGCTTCTTCTGATTTGTTTGTTTGAAATATATTTTATCTAATATTTAGAGTAGCTATATCTGCTATTTCCCAGGTTCATTTTTTTTTTTGTAATATCCTTTTTTTCCCCCCAAGGTGATGTCTGTCTTTGGTGGTGAGTGCATTTCTTAGAGACAACAAAAAAGATCATGTTTTTTATTCCAGTTTGCTAGTCTGTGGCTTTTTATTGGTGAATTGAGACCATTAATGTTTATATTTATTATTGAAAGATGTGCATTGATTTCTATTATTTTATTGACTTCGTGATAGCTTCTGGAGCATCTTTTTAAAATTTTACTTTATTTATTTACTTTATGTGTCTGGGTGTTTGTCTGCATCTATTGTCTGTGCAGCACATGCGTGCTTGGTACCCACAGTGGCCATAACTGGTGTCAGGTCATCTGGAACTGGAGTAACAAACAGTTGTGAACTACCATGTGGGTGCTAGGAATTGAATCCTGGTGCTCTGGAAATACAGCCAATGTTCTTAACCACTGAGCCATCTCTCCAGCCCTTAGACACCATTTAATCAACTGTCTTGGTGTTGTCTTTTTGTTCTCTGTGAGCTCTTGGATGTGTTCATTCTTCTTTTTAAATTGAGCTGTAATAGTCATAAGTCTCTTTAATCTGTTTATATTATGGTAAGATGTTTTCCTCCTTAATTTTAAAACTTTTTAAAGATTTATTAATTTATTTTTCTTATATAAATGTTTTGCCTGCATGCATGTTTGTGCATCACGTGTGTGCCGGGTGGCCTCAGAAGAGGGTGTTGGATCTCCTGGAACTAAGTTATGGATGGTTTTGAGCCACCATATGGGTGTTTGGAATCAAACTTGAGTCCTTACTGCAAGAGCCATAAATGCTCTAAACTGCTGAACTCCAGCCCAGTGGTTCTCAACCTGTGGATCACGACCCCTCTGTCAAACCTCTGTCTCCAAAAATGTTTATATTACAGCCAAGCGGTGGTGGCACACACCTTTAATCCCAGCACTCAGCAATCAGAGACAGGGGGAGTTTGAAGCCAGCCCAGTCTACAGAGTGAGTTCCAGGACAGTCAGGACTGTTACATGGAGTCTCAAAAAATAAAAAAAAAAAACCCTATATTACAATTTGTAAAAATAGCAAAATAACAGTTATGAAGTAGCAACAAAAATAATTTTGTGGTTGGGGGTCATTATACCATGAGGAGCTGTATTAAAGGGTCGCAGCATTAGGAAAGTTGATAGCCGCTGCTTCAGCCCCTCCTTTGATTTTAATAGATAGTTCTATAGGGTATAATGGTGTGGGTTGACAATCGTGCTCTTCCAGACCTTGGAATACGCCCTTCCAGCACATCTGGTTTTAAATGGTTCTGTCACAAACGGCCAGCTCGTTCTGATGAGCCCCTCTTCCTAAGTGGCTTGCACTCTCTTGGGCACTCACTGCCCACTCATTCATTTGTGTCTTTATTGTTGTGACTGTGCCGTGCCATGGAGGAGTTTCTTCAGTTGTCCTGTCTGCTGATGTAGACGTCTTACACCTGGCCGGGCATCTTTTTATCTACATTTAGGAAAATTTCCTCTGTGCCTTTATTGAAAACATTTTCTGTGTCTTTGGCATGGTGTTCTTCTGTGTCCATAATTAGAAGATGTTGTTCCTTCATAGCATCCCAGAACTTTCCAATGCTCTGCTAATTTTTTTGTTTTATGTGTATGAGTGTTTTGTCTGTGTATCACCCCTAGAATTGGAGTTCCAGATGGCTGGGAACCACCATGTGGGTGCTGGGAATCTAACCTGGATTCTCTGCAAAGGTAGCCAGTGCTCTTAACACCAAGCCATCTCCAGCTCTCTGTTCTGAAGTGTAACATGAGGGCCTGCTTGTTGGGGTTTCTGTTTGCCTGGTTCCTCAGCCATTTAGTCCCAGAGAAAATCACACAGAGAGTCTACATTAGATATAAACTGATTGGTCCTTTAGCTCAGGCTTTGTATTAGCTCTTATAACTTAAATTAGCCCATTATTCTAGTATATAGCCACATGGCTCAGTACCTTTTTCAGCGGGGCAGGTCATATCCTGCTTCTTTGGTGTCTGGACAGGACTGTGGAGGGAGCTTCCTTCTTCCCAGAATACTCCTGTTCTCATTGCCCCACCTCTACTTCCTGTCTGGTTGTCCTGCCTATACTTCCTGCCTGGCTACTGGCCAATCAGCAATCATTTTAAAAACATAGTTGACAGAATACAATTGTCCCGCACCACGAAGTTTTGAAACACTTCTCATTGGCCCTGCCTTGCATCCTGACTCTCCATCTACATGGTGTTCTGTTGACTTCCAGGAAGGCCTGGGTTTGGCTTATGGGGTTTGTGTTTTCATCCCAATTCTGTCTCTTTATTGAATTCAGTTGTCGTACTTGGATTAACGCCTTATTTCACTCTGCTCTTTGTCTCCGTTCTCTTGCTTTGCGCGCAGGTTTTTGAGTTGTTTGAACATAGTTGCAATTATTCTTTTGAATTTTTTATTTGGAAATTCTTCAAATCCCTTTTGCTGAGAGCCACTTTTGTGGGATTGTGGTTTAGGGAGACACAGTCTTGGTTCTTGTTTCTGGACCAGGACTTGCTCATCAGCTGTTAGCTCGTTACTTGTATGCTTCTTGGTTGGACTGATGTTTTTCTCCTTCCTCTAAGGATCTGACACTGACCTGGTCAGCTCAGGCTCCCCTTGGGTCCACAATTTCTGCTGCTACTTTTGGAACTCCTTGCATGTCTGTGACCCTTGTCCGGGTCAGACCCAGTGGCCACCCTAGGCTTTCACTGCTCCCAAACTGGTATTCAATTCTATAAATAAAGTTTTATAATACTTTTTATTTGGTGGGGGGTTTCAAGACAGCATTCCTCTGTGTAGCTCTTGGTGTCCTGGAATTCGCCTTGTGGACCAGGCTGGACTTGAACTCACAGAGATCCACCTGCTTCTGCCTCCAGAGTACTGGGATTAAAGGTGTGTACCACCACTGACCAGCTTATAACACATTTTTATTGACACATCCTCCCACTTTGTTGTGAATAAAGTTTTATTGGCACACAGATTTATTTACATAGCTTCTCTGTCCATTTTGTGGGAGAGAGGCAGGCTTTAATAGTACAACAGAGAATGTGTGACTTCAGAGCCAGGACATTTTAAGCATTCTTCCTCAGGTTTTTTTTGAGCTCTGGTCTGTACTTTAAGTTAGTCTTAAGGTTTTAAACAAACATTTTTTGTTTTTTTGTTTGTTTTGAGACAGGGTCTCCCTTATGTAAACCTGGCTGGCCTGGAACTCAGTCTGTAGACCCACGGAGATCCAGCTGCCTCTACCTGGGATCACAGGTTTGTACCATCATGTCCAGTTCACACACAGTTTTCTAGAAACCTCAGTTTGCTCCAGGGTGAGATGTGTGAGTGGTCAGAGAAGCAAACGCAGCCCCAGCCTGTGAAGCCCTCAGCCACAGACTTCTGTTCAAAAGCTACCCTGTTGTGGAGGCTGGGGGATGGCTCGCTGGATGAAACGCTTGCCCTGCAAACACAACAACTTGGCAGCATGCACCTATAATACCTGCACTGAGAGGTGGAACCAGGTGAATGCCTGGGGTTCTCATGCCAGCCAGTCTGGTCCAACCGGTGAGCTGCAGGCCAGTGCCTGAGGCCCTCGGGCTACCATACCTACATTCCAGCGTGCACACACACACACACACACACATACACACACACACACACACACAAAACACCTACTGGTGTTTATTCTAGAAGCCCAGGTCATCTGGGCCAGGGGCCTTTCCACTCATGGGCCTGACTGCCATTGAAGGCTTCCTCTGATCCCCTGTGGGGAGTGGGTGGGGAACGGTGGGGTCACACACATGAAGTGTGTAACTGCAGGATCACAGCAGATGCGGGGAGCGATGGGGAGCAGTGGGGTCACACACATGAAGTGTGTAACTGCAGGGTCACAGCAGATGCGGGGAGCGATGGGTAACAATGGGGTCACACACATGAAGTGTGTGACTGCAGGGTCACAGCAGATGCGGGGAGCGATGGGTAGCAATGGGGTCACACACATGAAGTGTGTAACTGCAGGATCACAGCAGATGTGGGGAGCGATGGGTAACAATGGGGTCACACACATGAAGTGTGTGACTGCAGGGTCACAGCAGATGCGGGGAGCGATGGGTAGCAATGGGGTCACACACATGAAGTGTGTAACTGCAGGATCACAGCAGATGTGGGGAGCGATGGGTAGCAATGGGGTCACACACATGAAGTGTGTGACTGCAGGGTCACAGCAGACACTCCATAAATGTTCAGTCTTCCCACGCCCCTCCGAGGCGTGGTCTGCAAATATAACTAAACACCAGAAGCCAACAGGGCTTGAAAGCAGGAAGGCCCAGCAGCACGGTTTCTGGCTGGAGTGGTCCCCCTAGGAGTCACCCTGTTCCCTCTTAGGCCCTTTTCAATCCTGCCTTGGTTCCTCCCAGAACCATCTTGCGTTTCTCTTGGTCATTGTTTTTACGTCCCCCACCTCTTTCCTTCCTCCTCATCTTCCTGTGTTTAGCACCCCTCTCTCTTTATCCACTCCTCTTGCCTTCCTACTATATTTGCCTCAACTGTGAGAAGATTCTGTAGCAACTACAGTCTCTGGTCTCACGGGACTCTGAGATAAGACACTAGAAATCCGATTTGTAACAATTTGCTTCATTTGTGAGCCCTGTGGTGTCTCCCTTTCTCCCTGCTGACGCCAGCTTAGCAAGCTGGGGAGGTGGGGAGAGGGGACTGGATAATGTTGACCACTTAGTATTCAGAGCAGGTTGGGACAAAGTCCTAGAAGACAGTGGCCCTGGCTGCGAGCTTTGGGGACAGGTGCTGGCTGGAAGGTGGCCTGAGCCCATGTGGCCCAGTAGAGGAGTGTCTAAGGTAGGGGAGGCAGATGGCAGGAACTGGGAGGTCTGGACCCAGAGGGAAGCAGTTGTGGAGCCAGGGTTCACCTGGCAGGTTCAGGCCAATGGAGAACCTTAACGGTCCTTTCTGTCCCCTCCACCCGCCTGGTGCCTCCGCTGGCTGAAACCTCAAACAAGTGGGCCAGGAGCCAAATGCAGCCTGGAAATCAGTGTCCCCGGACAGGGAACCCAGTGAACCTGGCTGCAGAGCACAGAGCGACCCAGGTCCATCTTCCGTGTCCACCTTAGACTTAGACACCCTAGACAGTTTGGGGACTGAGGGCATCATTTTCCCTAAACCACGGTTGTGCAATAAATCAGCATGTGTTAATTAGATACCTACTGTGTACCATACCAGTACATGCCTACAAGATTTGACAAAGGATCTCTCTCTCTCTCTCTCTCTCTCTCTCTCTCTCTCTCTCTCTTTCCCTTCATTTTTTTTTTAAATAACAGGAGAGTGCTACTATTTTACTGTTTAGCTCAGGCTGACCTAAGAGAGCCTTTTATCAAATTTCCCATGTGCTAGGATTTGAGGCCTGCTCCACAGTGCCTGGCTTGGACATGCTTTTCTTTGGGGGTATTGGACATGCTTTTCTTTTGTGTGTGTGTGGGGGTATGCAGCAAGGTGAGAATTGGGTCACAATCCCCTTGCCTCATTCTGGCCAGTGCAACAAAACACCACCTAGAAGTGACTTTCACTTTTATCTGTTTCCTTATTTATTATGGGGTGGGGTCAGAGGGCAGCTTTCAGGAGTCGTGACTTAGTTTTTTCTTTTTCTTCCTTTTTTAGAATTTATTTTTTAAAGACTCTATGTACATTGATATTCTGCCTGTATGTGTGCCTGTGTGAGGGGCGGAGCCTATGGAACTTGAGTGACAGGCAGCTGTGAGCTGCCATATAAAATGCAGGGAACTGAACCCATGTCCTCTGGAAGAGCAGCCAGTGCTCTTAACCACTGAGCAGTCTCGACAGTCCTTAATTAGGGTTTCAATTGCTGTGATGAAACACCATGACCAAAAAGCAAGATGCGAGGAAAGGGCTTATTTGGCTTACACTTCCATATCGCTGTTCTTCATTCAACTCAAACACAGCAGGATCCTGGAGGCAGGAGCTGATGCAGAGGCCATGAAGGGGTACTGCTTACTGACTTGCTCCCCATGGCTTGCTCAGCCTGCTGTCTCATAGAACCCAGGACCATCAGCCCAGGGATGGCACCACCCCCAGTGGGCTGGGCCCTCCCCTATCAATCACTAATTAAAAGATGCTTTACAATCAGATCTTTTTTTAAAAAAATATTTATTCATTTATTATTCATTCAATATCTGCCTACATGTGTGCCTGCAGGCCAGAGAGGGCACCAGATCTCATTACAGATGGTTGTGAGCCACCATATGGTTGCTGGGAATTGAACTCAAGACCTTTGGAAGAGCAGGCAATGCTCTTAACCACTGAGCCATCTCTCCAGCCTCCTACAATCAGATCTTAAGAAGGCATTTTCTCACTGGAGGTCCCCTCTTCTCAGACAACCCCAGCTTGTGTGTCAGGCTGACATAAGACCAGCCAGCACAGGTTGCAGGGTCACACCCGGTGAACTGGAGGGTAGTGAGGAGGCTGGTGTGGTTGGAAAGCGTGATGGAGAAACTGAATGAAGGAATGAGCTTAGGAAAGCGGCCAGGCAGCAGATTGGGCAGGGCTCTGTGGCCAGGGCAAGGTCTGGACTTTTGCTGTGGGTGAAGAGCTCCAGGCCTCCCAGGCCTGTTTCTTCTGTAGAAACTGTTTTCACCCTGAGCACTGAAGGCATGGAACATCAGATGAGGTCACCAGTTTGAATTGCACGGGTCCCCTGGGTACGACCAAGTCATACAAGTCTTTAATGGGGACAGCAGCACAGTGAACCTGCAGAGAAAGGAACCCTGCCCTTCCTTTTTTGAAAACAGAGAAAGAACCAGGAACCAAGAAGTGATCTAGCAGGTCCATACTGGGCACAACCAGAGACACAAATTTGAACCATATTTTCCACTGGCAGGGGGCAGAGTTCTCTCTCAGGCACCTGAAGAAGTAGGAAAGGAATCTTCTGAACTTCGAGGAAGGGTTTACTTCTGCCATTTGACCCCAGCCGCGTGACACCTTGTGGGAAATCTGACCTCCAGAACCCTGCAATGCCTAGACAATAGTGATTCAGCTCAACTTCAAATGCCAAGTCCGTAAACCGGATGAAGGGCACAGCCTGTAATCCAGCACTCAGGATGCAAAGGCTCGCAGACAGTCTGTTCGAGGACAGCCTGGTCTGCATAGCAAGTTCCAGGGCTGCGTAGTTAGACTGTCTTAAATGGGGAAGGAGGCTGGAAAGTGGTTAAGACAAAGAAAACCGAGAGCTTTTCTAGAGGACCTGGGGTCAATTCCAAGCGTCCACATGACAGCTAACAACAGTTGTAGCTACAGTTCCAGAGGATCTGATGTTTTCTTCTGGTGTCTGAGGATACTGCATGCACGTAGCACACAGACATAAAGACAAACCAAACACCCACACACATAAAACTAAATGAATAAATCTTTAAAAAGAAAGTTTAAAACACTCTATCTGTGCGATGGCAGCAGGGGATCCGGTGATGTTGCCATCAGGTGGCCCTGGGCGGGAGTGGGGCGTTTCTGAGAAGAGGGCGTGGCTTGCGCCGGTGTTCACGAGCGCCCTCTGGCGTCGGTGAGAACACACGCCAAGGCACAGATGGCAATAGAGACCAAGATACACACGCAGAGGCAACTGCCCTGCACAGTCCAAGTAGACAATGCAGAGCTGGGGAGTGAGAGGCGTGGGGACTGTGCCAGGTGCACAGACAGGAAACGGGAGGTGGGTAAAATGTGAACTCGAACTTTCAAGGATCCCCTGAAAAAGCCGGGCTGTAGCTCTGGTGAAGAATCCTCGCCTAGTAATGGAGGATCTGGACCGCAATCAGCGCTGTGAATGAAGAAAAACAAAAAACAAAAACCGGTTTTTTTTTTCTTTTCTTTTCTTTTCTTTTCTTTTCTTTTTTTTAAATTCCAGTCTTGGAAACTTCTTTCTCCTCTGTTTTCGCCAGCTCCTTCACATCTCGCCATAGCTGTCCTAGGATGCCTTTGTACTCAGAGCTGTAGGAAAGTGGGCAAGAATTGAGTCACTGAGCCACACACTCTCATTGGAGCCTCGGTGGGTTCTGTGCAGCAGTGCAGCATCCCAACTCTTGGGTTGGTTCTTAATTTTGGCGTGTGTGTGTGTGTGTGTGTGTGTGTGTGTGTGTGTGTGTGTGTCTGCACATATACATGCAGAGGTCAGAGGAAGAGGTTGTGTGTTTTGTTCTGCCATTCTCTGAGCAACCGTCTGGGTCAGGGTCCCTCAATGAGTCTGGAGCTGGGCTGACAGATAACCAACCCTATGATCATCCCTTCTCTGTCTCTGAGAAAGGCTGGGTGACAGCGTTATGACAGACTGGGGGCTATAAACAAGAGTTCTAGTGGAGTACTAATGGGGTGTGAAGAATCCACGTTTAGGGGTGCTCAGCTCCAATGAGAAGGCCTTCAGCGCTCTGCACTGGCTGTTCCTCTGACATCCACAGCACCCCAGTGCTGCTGCTGGGCACCATTTGCTTCCTCTGAAGGTGTCTGCCACCACCCGCATCTACCAAGGAGGCAGAGCAGGAAATTCCCTGCAGTCCGGGAGCCCAGGGACAGCATCAACAATGTGGTGAGAGCCCATCTTATGTACTCTCTCTGGTGACAGCACATTGTTAGTTCCACAGGGCCCTGTGGTCCTCACCTGTTTTATGTCTATTCAAACACCATCACTTCCTATACTATATGTCTTATAAAGGAAAACATTTAGTTGGGGCTGGCTGGCAGGTCATCACAGGGGGAAGCATGGTGGCATGCGGGCAGGCATGGTGCTGGAGTGGTAGCTGAGAGTTCTACTTCTGGATCCTCAAGCAGCAAAAAAAGACTGCTACCCTGGGCCTGGCTTGAGTTTCTGAAACCTTAATCCCATCCCCAGGGACAACTTCCACCAGTAAGGGCACACCTACTCCAACGAAGCCATGCCTTTTAATAGTGTCCCTCCCTATGAGCCTAAGAAGGCCATTTTCATTCAGACCACCACACTATACATGTTTGGTACTGTCTGTCAGTCTGTCCACAGGAGTGAACCCAGGACAGATTTACTCTGCGTCCATCACAACTTTGTATGATACTAAGATTCAGGGAATATTTGATGGGGAGTGTGTCACGGACAAGAGCAGATACTCGTTTAGTCCACTTTTGTGTGTGTGGAAAAGGTCACGCACCAGGAAATGAATTGCCATAGAGTGTGTAGCAGGTGTAGTAGTGCACACTGGAACACTGAGCCAAAATGGTCCCTGGAGCCCAGCAGCTTGAGGTCAGCCCAAGTCACAGAGATCCCCAAATCAATTTTGTGTGTGGCACACGTGAGTCACACCCACCTGTGGAGTCCAGAGGACAGCCTCGGGTGTGAGTCTGTGTTTGAGGCAGGGTCTCGGGTTCACTGCTGCATACACTTCTGCACTCTCCTGGCTCCACCCCACACCTCGCCTCAGGAGCCCCGCAGGTTCAGGAGATCTGGACTCGGGTCCTCACGCTTGTGCAGCAGGCTCTTCACCCAGAGCCATCTCCCCAGCTCATTAAATAGTAACAGAGGCGGGGGAGATGACCCAGTGAGAAAGGGGCTTCCCATGCAAGCGTGAAGACCAGAGCTCAGAACCTGTGCGTCTCCATGAAGATCAAGTGTGAGCCTATAATCCCAGCTCTGGGGAGCAGACAGGAGGATCTTTGGGGCTCACTGGTCACCCAGTCTAGCCATTTAGTGGACTCCAGATCCAGTGAGAAACCCTGTTTCTAAAAAAAAGTAAAAGAAAAAGAAAAAAAAATGGAGCAATAACAGAAAAAGATGCCTGTCATGTGACCCTACCCCTAGGGAGATGTGAAGATGTGAGCGGTAGATGAGGAGCAGGTGGTGGCAGACCAAAGGACGATGTCACCAGAGTAAAAGTGGGTGGCCCAACTTGTTTCTGGAGCTCCTTCTAGGAGCAGGAATGACTCAAAAACACATTACCAAGGCACACCCAGCACGGGTGGCGGCTCAGGGAGGCTCCAGTTATCTCGGCGGGTGGGAGAGGGCCTTTTCCAGGCCGTTGGTCTGAGTCCCTCTTCGGTTCTTATAGCTTGTGCCTGCGTGGGGAGGGATGCCCTAGGGGTCTGGTCAGTTTGGGGAACTTGCTGAAGGTTGTTCCTCCCTGAACTTAAGGAGCTTCCCTGCAGGATGGGCTATTTCACCTCCCTTTAACATCCCACATCTCGGGGGGCTGGAGAGACGGCTCAGTAGTTAAGATCACCTGCCACTATTATTCCAGAGGACCTGGGTTCTGCATCCAGCACCTATATGGTGGGTAAGAAATGTCTGTAACTTCAATTTCAGGGGCACCCTATGCCCTCTTCTGGCCTCTAAGGGAATGCCATGAATATGATGCACGTATAGAATGCAAAGAATAAAAATTAATCAAAGCTTTCTAAAGAAGAAGAATACCCTGTGCCTTAATGCTCTTCCTGAAAGACAGATGATTCCCCTCGGAGCAAACACAGTGCCAGCCTCTGGGATACATGCGTGCACACACTTACTATCTTTTTAAATGTGTTCGCACAACCTGGGGGTTGGTTCATTCCATCTACCATATGGATCACCGGAATCACACTCAGGTCATCAGTCTTGGCCACATGCACCCTGACCCACTGAGCCATCTCACCAGGTGCACACGAACGTTGCTCCGACGACATCTACCAAGCTGTAATGATGGCCTCTGTCTAATCTGGAGTTTGTTTCTCCTGCCAGAAGGAGCCCCTATCTCTCTGCATCGTCCTCATCCCTTAGGACTGCTAGGGTTCCCTGAGTTGTACCCTCATCTCTGTCTCTGCAGGTTGTCTGGTCCTTGCCTTCCACGCGCCGAGGGATCACGGCCTGTGACCTTTGCCCTTGACTGCCGGAGGTTCATCCCTATCATGGATAGTGAAGTGCTTCTTCCGATTTCGTGACTGAGTAATATTCCACTGTTTGCTGGTCACTTGTGTGTATCTGCCCTCTGATGCCTTACCCTTTCTGTACAGATCTGTGAAAGACTTCCCGTCCTCTGGGTAGACACAGGCTGTGGTCAGGGGAACAGATGACATCACTGTTTGCACACCTGTGCGGTGAGCAATCTGCATGACTGTCCTTGGCAGTCTGTCCTTGGGAGCCATTGCCTGAGTTCAGGGTGCTGGAAATTTTGCAAAGATCAACCCCAGTGGGAATAGATGTCTCCTGGCTCAGGACTCCCCAGCCAAGGAATGAGCCCGGTCCTCCTACCCCTCAGAGCCTCCTGGTTCCCTTTGCACGCCCCCATCGTGGGGAACCATCTCCCAGCCCCCCTCCTCTCCCTCCAGCACAGTAACTATGTTTGTTTCCCCTTCTTATTAAATCTCCGTCCGCAAACAGCAGCCCTGCCTTTCCCCTCCCCCTTCAGAGCCGCTTGGATTCACCCGCGCTTTATTAACAGATTTTTACAAAGAGGAAAGAAAAGCAAAGAAAAACCCTCAGCTGCACCCACAGCACATGCTCCCACATTCTTCGGAGCTTTAGGCTGGAGATGCACACTGGAGCTTTAACTCTGCCCTTGGCACAGGTTGGTGTGCTGAGCCTCCCACCAATCAGAGAAGCGCTGGGGAGCTGGAGGGCAAGGCTGAGCCCCCTGGGACTGGGGAGCTGGCAGGAACAGATCCATGCTGTACCCCAGCAAGGAGCTTCTTCTAAAGCAAAACTGGAAAGTTGAGGGAGAGGAAAAAGATGGGAGATGTGGTCCGGTTGATATACCGCTTGCCCAGCATTCACCAAGTCCTGGAAAAACTGGGCATGTCAGCCCAAGCCTTCATCACAGCACTGGGGAGGCCAGGAAATCAGAAATTTGTAGTGTGATGTTTTACGCTTTGGCTTTTTGAGGGGTTCATCACCCAGCTCCCAAATAAACCACACATGGATGCTTATTTTTATTTATTAATGCCTGGCCTAAGTTTGGCTTGTTTCTAGCCCGTTTTTCTTAATTAAATTGTCCCATCTACCTTTTGTCTCTGGGCTTCTTCCTTTTCTTACTCCTGTAATCTTACTTTCACTCTGATGCTGTGGCTGGATGTGTGACCGGGTGGCCGGGTGGCTGGCCCCTAGAGTCCTCTCTCCTCCTTTTCTTGCTCCTCCTCCTCTTCTGGATTTCTCCTTCTATTTATACTCTATCCTCCAGCCCCGCCTATTTCTATTTCCTGCCTCGCTATTGGCCGTTCAGCTCTTTATTAGACCATCAGGCGTTTTAGACAAAGAACCACAGCTTCGCAGAATTAACCAAATAGAGCATAAAGAAAAATAACACACCTTGAAATACTATTCCCCAATAGGAGTTCAAGGTCAGCCTGGGTTACTTGAGACTTTACCTCAGAAAACCAAAGAAGTGACGTGAGCCATTGCGATAGCGTAGCAGATCAAGGCATTCGTGACCAAGCCTGACAGACACGCAGGATGGAAGGAGAAAACCATGTCCTGTGAGATGCTCTCTGGCTTCCACACGAGGGTCATGGCATAGGCTCGCGTGTGCACACACGCTAAACAAGCAAATACATATTAAAATAAAAAAATAAACGTGAAAGCTTTTTAAAGAAGTGGTTGGAGGTCCTGCCGCACCCTCCCTCACCACACTTGGCACAGAGGCTCGGGGCAGAGACGGCCTCCACCGTGGACTTCGTGGGACCCCCACCACACCCTGGATCTGCCGGGCCTCTCTCCCTTTTGCATGGCTGACCGGCTCATGAAAAGTTTCTAGGCTCCTGGACTCTTCCTCTTCTAGGCTACCCAGGAGACTGGAGTTCCAGGACTGCCCCAGAGGGTGGAGGGCAGGCTCTTCACTATACCCCTGGGGCAGCCCCCTCCCCAAATTTATTTGTGGTAGTCACCATGGCAACGAAGGTCTCAGATGCACTTTATTTCCTTGGGATACAGGATGGGGGAGGGGCGACCTCCCTCCCTGGTGTGCTTCCCATCTGAGGCCTGGATGCCCAGCTGGGTAGTACATTAGGATGTATGCTTACCCTCACTGGACAAAGGCAGAAAGGATCTACCTTGTGGCTTTTGCCTTTTTAAACCACCTGACTAACAAAATTCACAGCCATTCTCCGGGAGTCCCAGGTATGGACCTGGCCAGTGTTCATTGTCCTGGCCAGTATCTAATAAAGCTTGCTTCAAATTTGGCTGAAAAACTGTGGCAGTGGTCTTACTCTTGCCGGTGGCATTAACAGATAACCCCACCCACCATGGACTGGGTTAATTAAAATAATGCCATCCAGATTTGCCTACAGCCTGATCTTAGGGAGGCATTTTCTCAGCTGGGATTCCCTTCTCTCAGATGACTCTGCTGTGTCAAGCTGACATGAAATTAGCCAGCACAGTGCGTGTGGAGGTCAGAGGGCATGGCTCCATCCACATTTACCTGGGTCCCGGGTTTCAGGGATCAAACTCAGGTTTCGGGAATTGAAGTTGGCAGACTTGCTGGGCAAGTAAAAGTACTTTACTGACTGAGCCATCTTGCTGAGCCGGCGAATCACAGTCTGGATGGGAGCCTCAAGTCATGCTGCCTGTTTGTCCTCAGGATCTGGGAACCTGGTCTGTGTCACATGACCAGGCCTGCATTAGCCTGCAGGAGGACGAGGGACATGGATCAGAACCCTGCTGTAGGCCAACCCACAGCCATCAGAGTCAGGGAGAGGGAAGAGTCCTAGGTCACACGACTCTGCACATCATAGACTTTGGAGCTAATGCTCCCTATCCGGAGCCACTAGACTCCGTGTTGCTTGTCAGGCGGTGTCAAGGACAGTAGATAATTGGTTGGTCTCTGACAGGGATGGGTCGACAGGGATGGGTAACTTTCTCAAACTTTTCCCACTTTCTCTGCCCCTCAGTATGCTCCTGATCGCTCTCGCTGCTACCCTTCCTACAGCTAAACCAGCCTCCTGGCTAATGAATATTTTTTCAAGCTCCATCCTACCCAAAGGCCCTTGCACCTGCAAGTCTGAGCTATAAAACTAGACCTTAGAAACAAAACAAAACAAACAGAAATAAACCCAAAAGGCCCTCTTCAACAGATCCTGTCACTATTTCATGGGGACACCTGTTTGTTTTATCATGGTAGTGTTAGAATTGGGTCTGGGGTCCCCAGAACATGACCACATAATCCAAAGTATTTTGGCGTGCCAAAACGTTTAGCTTCTGCAGGGGGCACATAGCCAAGCCGAGCAGGCAAACCTACCCGACAAGAGTCTTAACACAGGGGGTTCTGACCTAAGCTGTCAGGGTGGCCCCACACTCTTACGTGGCTGGCTTACTCAAAGCTCTGCAGCTGATAAACAGAGTATAATTTTTGAGAACAGTACTCAACCTTGAGCACATATTTTTGATTTCAGGAAGAACTGATGGGAGGAATCTGGAGATCTCGCGAGTGGCTTCTTTGCAATTAAAAAATTGTTTATGTGCATGTCTGGCATGCATGCATGCATGTATGTATGTATGTATGTATATGTATGTATGTATGTGTGTGTATGTATGTGTGTATGTATGTGTGTGTATGTGTGTATATGTGTGTATGTATATATGTGTGTATGTATGTATGTATGTATGTATGTGTATGTGTGTATGTGTGTGTGTATGTATGTATGTGTGCTCTGGACTTACAGGCTACTGTGAGCCACTATGTGGGAGCTTGGAATTGAATATAAGTCCCCTGGAATGAGCAGCCAGTGCTCTTAATCATAGAATCATTTCTTCAACTCCTGCCATTTCTTTTTTTAAATATTTATTTATTTATTATGTATACAATAGTCTGTCTCTATGTATGCCTGAAGGCCAGAAGAGGCCACCAGACCTCATTACAGATGGTTGTGAGCCACCATGTGGTTGCTGGGAATTGAACTCAGAACCATTGGAAGAGCAGGTAATGCTCTTAACCACTGAGCCATCTCTCCAGCCCCTGCAATTTCTTTAATAGAGTGTTGTCTTATTTAACCATTTGATAGAACAAAAGACAGTACATTTTGTCAATATTTCCCACAGTGGAAAACCCTACAGTTGGGGCAGAGAAGCTGGGTTCCCCAAACGTCACTAAACACACCTGAACTCAGGAGACATAACCCAGCAGAAACAAACAAACAAACATTGCTCAGGGCAAGGAAATCTTCCTGCGCTGCGAGGCGCCCATGCTGCTCTGATGCCCTGGTGGAGAGCAGATGGCATGCGTCCCTGAGTCATTGTCCACCCTCAACCCCTGCCCCTCCACGGACAGGACATGGGCGGCAAAAGCAGGTATTAACTTTTTAAAGGGGCTGGCACCACTGTCCTTAGAAAGAATGCTCAAATTCAGACATTCCTCTTATTATCTTCTGCCGAGGGAAAAAAATTAATAACACAGCGCAGCATAAAATACTAAATTAAAGGCATTTTGGAACCAGCAATTATTTCATAAGCTTCTCCTTTATTGCCACGCTAATGTGCCTAATTGCTGTCTTAATGAGGACATTAATTTCTGGCTAATGTGATGTTATTATAGAAATTGCAGTCAATCTCTTAAAAGGGGGGAAAGTGCTAGAAATCTGTCCCGGGAGGCACGGGATCCGGTCACGCCAAGGCGGAGGTGGAGGTGGTGTGAGAACCCAGGCACGACAGACAGAAGAGGGGACCGTGCTGGGAGTGGGCAGCCAGCAACACCACTGACGGAGCCAGCTGCTGCCATGCCTGGGACCCAGAAACCAGAATGAGTAGAAGAAAGCGTGAGCGCGCCCGTGACCGCACCTTGAGCGCTGCATGAGACCGACGCACAGCCACTGCTCTGGTGGTGTGACTGCAGCATCGATTGTTGTGACGTTCGCGTCCTTCTCATCCCTTCGGTGGAGAAGGAGAGGCACAGAGAGGTCAAATCACTTACCCCAAATCACACACGGGAATGCGCGCTGGAGATGGGATTAGATCCTTAGCCCATCAGGTTTAACTACGGAGCTATGCAATCTCTCATCTGAACCTTGACGTGATGGACAATAATGACGTCAAGAGGAAGAGGGCTGAGGGCATGACTCACTGGCAGAGCATGCGTGGAATTCTGAGTTCCTTCCGCGAATGAACAAATAAGTGAATGAACAAATGAACGAGCGAATATATAAAATTCCAAAACACAGCTTGAGGCATTGCTCCGAGCTAGCGCTGCGGCGAGTGCTCCTCACACAGGTGAAGTCACAGATGACCCGAAGGGAGGACAAAAGACAGGGTTTCTCTGAACAGTCCTGGCTGTCCTGGAACTCATTTTATAGACCGGGCTGACATAAGACTCACAGAGATAGATCCATCTGCCTCTGGCTCTCAAATGCTGGGATTAAAGGTGCGCACCACCATACCCTGCCATAGTTGGGATCTTCAGAGATGGGAGCAGAAGAAACAACAACAACAACAAAATAAAAATAAAAATAAAAATAAAAAACTAATCAAATCCGAAGTTCAGATCTGCCGGGACTGAGTCAGCTGTGGTTAACAAGACCAGAAACACTGAATAAAACCTCTGTTTTACTGGGGTGCTGATGCTGGTCAGCTGGGACTGGGAAATTAGCAGTAATTAAGAAGAGACCAGTATCATTGAGGCAAAATCTATGAGAGGTGTTTCCGTGTGGTCAGCACACACACTGTGGTCCAGAGTGGGACCAAGACTGTATCTCAGGCTGGTGGCTGATGCTGGTAATGTGTGTGTCTCTCACACAGTACTGTGTTTGAAGATGAGGGGTTTGGAGGGTAACCGAGGCTCGGTTCCATGAGAGGTAATTGGTTAGGTACAGCCTTAGCAGTAGGGGAAAGTCCAGGGCTGGAGTGGTCATGGAAAAAAGCCAAGGTTTGGTCCACGTGGCAGGCTCAGGATCCAGGAGAGACCGTTGGTGAAGGTGCAGCCCTGGTGCCGTAGAGACACCAGCGTTTTGGAGATGTCAGGACCATGGCACACCCTCTCAGCACACTCGCAGGTGCAGGGTGTAGGTGGCCCGAGCCTATGAACTGCGTGTGCTGTGAATGGTGGAGCCAGGGAAGTGTCAGTGCCAAGGCCTGGGTTTCAGACGGTGGGAATGGGTCCCGGATGCCGAGCACCGAGCTCGATACAGTGCTAGGCTTTGCTTCACTTTGATTGTTGACTGTACCCCATTTCCCCCTCTGAGAGTAAGAAAGTGCTTAACACTTTTTTTTTTAATTTTACAGGAACCTACAGTTATGAGACCTTGGACATGTTAGAGAGACTTTGAACTTTTAAAGAGACTGAAGATGGGCTTTGAATTTATAAGAAATTTATAATTTGATTGTTTTAGAGAGACTTAACTTTTAAAGTGAAGTTTTAGAGTGGGATTTTTAAAAGTTGGGATATTTTATACTGTGATACTGATATTAATACAAGATATTGGGGATAAACAAGAAAGGAAAGGTTATGGTTTAATAACAATGTATCGACTTGACAGAAGCTTGAAGTGTTTGGGAAGATAGGACTTTGACTGAGAAAATGCCCCTCCAAACTCTCTCTCTCTCTCTCTCTCTCTCTTCTTCTTCTTCTTCTTCTTCTTCTTTTTGTGTGTTTTTTGAGACAAGGTTTCTCTGTGTAGCTTTGGAGCCTATCTTGGAACTTGCTCTGTTTACCAGACTGGCCTTGAACTCACAGAGATCTGCCTGTCTCTGCCTCCTGAGTGCTGGGGTTAAAGGTGTGCACCACCACCGCCCATCTCTGGAGTTTTCTTGATTAATGATCGACATAGGTAGTCCTATCTCACAAGGATCAGTTGCCATCCCTGGGCTGGTGGTCCTGGCTGTATAAGAAAGCAGGTTGAGCAAGCCATGGAGAGCACCCTTCTGTGGGGCTCACGGTTCCAGATGGCTAGGGCCTGTGACCATCACAGTAGGGAACATGCCAGCAGTCAGGCTGGCACAGTGTTAGACTGTTAGCTGAGAGCTTGCATCTTGAGATGTAGCCATGAGGCAGAGAGAGTTAACTGGAAATGGTATGGGTTTCAAAACCTACCTCTTGTGACACTCTTCCTCCAACAAGGCCATACCTCCTAATCCTTTCCGAACAGTTCCACCAAATGGGGACCAAGTATTCAAGTATATGAGGCACTTAGACATCCAGACACAGAATCTCTTCATGCTAAAATGTTGAGTACCTCATGCTGTGTAGTGACCATTAAAAACCCAATAGCTTGGGAGGCTCACTCTCGCATTGCTGTTGGGAATATTATTTTAAGGTGTGTTACGTTTGTTTATGCTGTGGAATATTTGTTTAATGTTGAAAAGATAAGTTGAGTTTGTTTAACTCTGTGAAGCTGTGTTACTGTGCCTGTCTAAAACACCTGATTGATCTAATAAAGAGCTGAACAGCCAATAGCAAAGCAGGAAAAAGGATAGGCGGGGCTGGCAGGCAGAGAGAACAAATAGGAGAAATCTGGAGAGAAGATCAAGGAGCAAGAAAAGGGGCCCGCCTCCCAGCCACACAGCAGACATGGATTAAGAAGTAAAGAAAAGACATACAGAAATAAAAACCCAGAGGCAAAAGGTAGAAGGGATAATTTAAGTTAAGAAAAGTTGGCAAGAAACAAGCCAAGATAAGGCTGGGCATTCATAAAAAACAATAAGCCTTCATGTGATTTATTTAAAAGCTGGTTGGTGGACCCCCAATGAGCAAAGAGCCGAAAGAGTAAAAAACAACAACTATATACCAATCAGACTGAAAATCACAAGCAGCATTCTTTTGAATCAGTGTCCAGCTGCAGGGGGAAGGGGCTATTTTTTACGGAATCGGCTACACAATGCTGGAGGCTTGGTAAGTCATAGCTCTGCAGGGTAGACCCAGGGAGGAGCGGCTGCACTTTGTAGTCAAAGAAGGTTAGGCAGCTCTTCATACAGAGAGGATTCATTGTGTTCTGTTAAGATCTCAACTGACTGGATGGATCTCATCTGCTCAATTCACAGTGTTCAATGTCAGGGAATGACTCAGTCGGAGTGTGTGCTGTGTGAGCATGCGTAAATTAATAAGGGGGGTGGAAACAGGACAATCCAGAAAAATCCTTGGGCCAGCTAGTCTGACCTTAACAGCCAAGACACCCTGTTCGAAACACGGTAGAAGGCAAAACCTACAACTAAGGCTGTCCTCTGACCTCAGAAAGAGTGCTGTGATGTGTGCATGTCTACACTCAGGGGCACAGACGCATATACACACACATGAAGAGAGAGGGACAGACAGAGACAGCGTGCACCAGTTCCCAATCCCAGCATTAATCTTACCCACTAAAAACAGCTTCCCTGAAACATTCTGAAAAATGTTTCACCAAAAATCTAGACACATGGCCCAGCAAAGCAGACACAGTCATTGTTTTGTGTGCATGTGTAGGCGTGTGGATGGGGGGTTTTGCATGAGTGCATGACCATGGGTGGTGTGCGTGCCTGTGTGTGGTTGCACATGCATGTAGAGGCCAGAGATCAATGTCGGGGGTCTCTTATCATTCTCCAGCTTGCTCTTTGGGTCAGGGTCTCCTACTGAATCTTGAATTTGTTGATTGACCAGATGACTGGCCAAGAGCTTCAGCAGTCCTGCCTCCCTCTGCCCACCTAGTGCTAGGACCATAGAACCTGACTTTCCACGTGAGTGCTGGGGATTTGAACTCAGGAAATCATGTTGGTTTTAATGAGCACTATGCCTGCTGAGTCTTCTTTCCTAGGCCCAGCCCCAAACTTCATTTCCATTTGCTGTGTTCTTTGGTCTGGTGCTCTGTGTAAAAATGCTGGGCCCACCTCTGGGGTCCCACACGCTTCTCGGTCTCCCTACCTGAGGTTTTGCTTTTTCTTAAGGTGGAGCCCTGCCATATAATGCAGACGCCCCTCACACCCTCCGTCCCTGCGCTTCAGCCCCCTGAATGCTCAGCTCACAGACATGCACCACCATACTTGGTCTTAAGGCAGAGAGCTTTGAGTTGACACCTGCTGGAAAGGTTATGTTAGCATTTTTGGAGGTCAGGTACCCCCATGGTCACCATTAGAACAAGTTTGCCCAAGGAGTTTGCTGGATGAATACCCCCACTATCCCTGCCTCCCAGTCGGAACCTTCTACAGTCACCTGGCAAAGTAAGCTTCTTGAATAAAGATTGCTACTACCCTTGGGTCTGCTGTGGAGGGGGGAGCCCATATTCTACAGGATTCCCTTTGAACCTGTCGACCCCACCAGGCGAGAATGAGACCACCCCAGCAATTTCTGAGCCAAAACTGAAGCAGATTTTATTTAACACCAGCCAGAACAATGGATTCTGGCCAGGTCCACAGCTGGGACTCCCAGAGAATGGCACCAATTACATTAGTCAGTGCTCATAAAGGCAACACTCTCAAGGCCATCTACTTCCTGTCTTTGTCCAGTTGAGGGTAAGCGTACATACTAAGGGACTTCCCATCTACATAGCTCTTGCCTATGTGTGAGCAAGCCTGTCCTGTGCAGCTGGACAGCCAACCTTGTTCACCGAAGTGAAAATACGCGGCTTGTTCACCTGTGGTCCAGGAAGTTGTCCGTCCTTGGGTAAGTGGGGCATACAGCTTAGAGGCATTTTCATTGTTTAAATCTCTTAAGCATAGTAATTAAAACTTAAAATGTAGCTTCAGCCTTCACAGAACCCTTCCCACTTCTACAGCTGCCAGGGAGGAGAGGGGAATGAGTGCCCTGCTTAGAGAAGCAGACAGTCTCAGGATAAAGTGCAGAGGATCTGACCCCGTGGGGAAGAAGTGTTCTCAGCCCCAGTCTCTGCTCCCCTCTCCATACAGCCCTGCAGAGATGGAGCCAACAGCACTCTCCTGGCTTCTCCCCCGACACTAGCTATAGAAGTCCACGCTTGCCATTTTTCAGTCAATTATATCCCTCAGACGCCACGCAGATCCTCACATCCAGGCCCACCCACTCCACTCAGGGAATCAGGGCATTGGAAAGTGGTCTTACTGGGGCAGAAGGGCAACAGCTGCCCACAAGCCCACTCTGGGCTGATAGGATGTGGCACCATACTACAGTTCCTGGCTCTTTAGCTTAGGAACCAGAAGGACTTTAACTGACCAGCGTCATTTACCAAGGCCAGATAGAGCATGGCAACTCGGATCTGTTATCCTGAAGTGGATTTTGAGCTTTAAGTCTCCATGGGCTACATTCATCGAGAGACTGTGTGTGTGTGCGTGCGTGTGTGTGTGTGTGTGTGTGTGTGTGTTGTATATGTGGAAGGGTGTTATCTGTGTATCTTGAGTATGAGTCTGTGTTGTATGCATACGGGAGGGTGCGCACATGTATGTGAGTGTATGTGGAATGTACAGGCCAGAGGTATACACCCAGTACCTTCCTTGGTTATTTTTCACATTTTGTTTTGATACAGGGTTTCTCCACAAATCTGGAGCTCATTGGTTTGGCTATGCTAGCTGGTCAATGAGTTTTGGGGATCCTCCTGTCTCAGTTTCCCCATGCCAGGGCTACTGGCCTCTGTTACCACTCCCGGCTTTTATGTGAGCACTGGGGAACCAAACTCAGGTCCTTGGGATAAGGCACACAAGCACAGCCCTGAGCCACCTCCCCAGCCCGCTGACAGATTCACTTCACCGAAGTTCACCCTGGGGGACCGAAGGGTTAATCGGGCTTACTTGCAGGGCATGGCTGAGGGGTTCTGCAGGAGTGTAGGTGACCTGAAGCCACACTGGAAAGTCTTCTCTCAGTGTAGACAGTGGTGTCCCCACAGCTGTGCAGGTGCCGCCCTCTGCCCCCAGTCTTCCCAGTCTTTAAACTCTAGCTTCCCTCAGACCTCAAAGTCAGGTACCCTTAGGGCCAAACTGCACGCAGCTGGCTGGGAGAAGGCCCTGGATGCTCAGCAAGGGCCCAGTGACCCCGCCCACACCCTCTTCCTATGAAGGACCATCAGTAGCTAACAGGTTCAGCTGTGATAATATTTTTAAATTTTAAATTTACTTGTTTTATGTGTGTAAAGTTTTTTTGTCCATATGTATGTATGTATGTATGTGCAACAAGTGTGTGCCTGGGGTCTAAGATCAGAAGAGGGCCACCAGATTCCCTGGAATGGAAGGTCCAGGTGGTTGTAAGCTGCTGGGGATTGAACCCGGGACCTCCGCAAGAACAACTGTTGAGCCATCTCTCCAGCCCCTGCGATGGTCCTTCTGAAGTAGAAATGTCTGGTCACATGAAGATAGCCGATCTATGGATTACAGTACTATGCCATGAAAGAAGCCAGAGCCAGCTACACATATGGGCTAATGTGACCAGGGTGTGTGCTGGTCAGCTGCAGAACTTCATATGTTCCGAGGTTATAGAGAATACGAGATAGCCATCAGTACTATTTTCTATGGTCCAGAGAACGAGTTACCACAGCCACATCTGTACAACATCAGGAGACCTCAACTAAGGAAGCCCTAAATTCTTAGGGCTGCAAGCACTTCCGTGGGCCACTCATCATCCATGTGACATAGGACCCCCTCTTTAAGAAACCTCATGAGGCTGCCTTGCTATCTCTCTTCAATGTTAAGAACACACCTAGTTGTGGTAACTCACCGGCGTGGGGTACTTCAGCCTCTGTATGGGGGTAATAAATATAGATTTTTTTGAAGATTTATTTTACTTTTAATTATGCCCATTACAGATGATTGTGAGGCACCATGTGGTTGCTGGGAATTGAACTCAGAACCTTTGGAAGAGCAGGCAATGCTCTTAACCTCTGAGCCATCTCTCCAGCCCTACTCACAGTGTTTTTATGTGGTAGCTTGGAGTGGCAGATTTTGCCCTTGTGTCCTTAAAGGGCTATGGCACTTCTACTCAGCTGGTATCTGTGACAGGGTCCAAAGACTGGGGCCCATGTGTGGTCCCCTGGGTCCCTGTGTGTTCTCTCTGGGCACCTCACAGGGATCCGGTCTCTGAAGCTGGGGAAAGGTGACTGGCTCTGAGTGTGGCAGGCTGGAGATTCTGGGAGTGAGTCCACCTGCCCTGAGGGATGCTGGGTAAGTGATCCCCTAGCTCACAGAGCACTAGGGGCTCATGGCAAGGCATCCCTCCTTCTTTACTCCTCCACTGGCACCGCCTGGAGTTACCTCCCCAGTGAACTTTATATCCTGGACTTCGTGACGGGCGGCTATGATCTGCGAGGACCCTAAAACTCACGTGTTTCACGTGGTTCCCAGACAGCCTCAAGCAGAGCCTGACCTTGCAAAGGGACAAGATCACAGGACCCTTCCCTCACCTGGGGACTAGGTAGGACCAGTCATTAGCCGTGGGTCCCAGCATGATTCTCTGCCTTGCTTCAGGCTCCAAGCAAAGAGACCAGGTGATCAGGGACCAAATCTTGAGAGACCCCCGAGCCAAACTGGGCCTCTTCTCCTAAGCGGCTACTTTCAGGTATTTTGTTACTGGCGCATACTGAAGATGAGATTGAGAAGTGTAGAGATGGGCGGTGGTGGCTCCTGCCTTTAATCCCAGCACTCAGGACACAGTGGCAGGTGTATCTCCAAGTTCAAGGCCAGCCTGGTCTAGACCACCAAAGCTACACAAAGAAATCCTGTCTCAAAACCAAACTAAACCAAAACAAAACAAAACAAAAACAAAAACCAACCAAACAGAAACAAAAACAGGGCTGGAGAGATGGCTCAGAGGTTGAGTACTGTCTGCTCTTCCGGAGGTCCTGAGTTCAATTCCCAGCAACAATATGGTGGCTCACAACCATCTATAGTGAGATCTGGTGCCCTCTTCTGGCCTGCAGGCAAACATGGAGGCTGAACACTGTGTACATAATAAATGAATAAATCTTTTTTTAAAAAAAAGAAAGAAAAGGAAGGAAGGAATGAAAGAAAAAAAAGGAAGGAAGGAAGGAAGAAAGCAAGCAAGCAAGCAAGCTCAAACTGAACAAGGAATCACTTGCCTCACACTGGGGGACAAGAGGATATAGTTTTTGTCTCAGGGACCTTGCATCTTTGCATGCAGGGAGCAGAGATCACAAATAAGGAAGCAAACCAGGTGTACACATGCTCCTCCATCCATGAGACATTTGTTGATGGGGAATGGAAAATCCTCATCTCACTGTTTTGTTTCAAGTGAGCAAGCCAGGCCGGGATCCCACCTCCAGTCCCGGAACCCAGGCCCGTGAGCATGCCAGGCGGGCATCCCACCTCCAGTCCCTCTACACTGAGCCACTCCTCAGCCCTTTACTGGAGGACTCTGGGTGGGTGGTGCTCTCCATAATTGATTCTTAATCCACAGCCTTGGGCAATGCAGCCCCGAGACTCATCCTGTGGCCACAACCAGTGTAGGTACTGGGGGAGCCCCTACGTCTTTCAGGTCTGTGCCCCATGTGAGAGCAAGCACCGTGCCTGTCAAATCAGGATTCCTGTGAGATTAAAAGTGACCTGGCTCGGAAAGGACTGTCTGTTGGGACAGTCTGCCTCCTGAGAGGTCAGGCTCACCTTCAGTGGGAAGAGATAACAGATTCACAGAAGCCCCTCTGGCTGCAACAACTTCCTCATTCCAGCGCTCCTCACCCCGCCCCTAAAAGGGTCCTGGCTGACTTTTCCTCTTGCAGACCTAGTTTCTCTTGGGAAGGATGCTGACCCTCCAGTGTTAATAAAGTGTGTTAACAAACACAGTCTAGTCTGTTGAAGGTCAGGCTCTGTTCTCTCCTGGCCTTCTCTCTCTCAATGCTGCCTCAGAAATCTAAGATTCCTCCAAAGGCAAGCAGTTTCTCTCTCCAGTACAGGCACTCCCACACCCTTCAGCTTCTCTCTCCAGTAAGGTACTCCCCTCACCCTGCAGCTTCTCTCTTCAGTACAGGTACTCCCCTCACCCTGCAGCTTCTCTCTCCAGTTAGGTACTCCCCTCACCCTGCAGCTTCTCTCTTCAGTAAGGTACTCCCCTCACCCTACAGCTTCTCTCTCCAGTAAGGTACTCCCCTCACCCTACAGCTTCTCTCTCCAGTAAGGTACTCCCCTCACCGTGCAGCTTCTCTCTTCAGTACAGGTACTCCCCTCACCCTACAGCTTCTCTCTCCAGTAAGGTACTCCCCTCACCCTGCAGCTTCTCTCTCCAGTAAGGTACTCCCCTCACCCTGCAGCTTCTCTCTCCAGTAAGGTACTCCCCTCACCCTGCAGCTTCTCTCTCCAGTACAGGTACTCCCACACCCTACAGCTTCTGTCTCCAGTACAGGTACTCCCCTTCTCCTGAAGCTTCTCTCTCCAGTAAGGTACTCCCTCACCCTGCAGCCTGGGGTGGAGATGTGGGGGAAGGGCATCTTCCCTGTCACACCCCTGCTCCCTTCAGGCCTGCAACCAAATAGTTCTTGCTGGGGAGCTTGTGCCTCCCACATGCAATTGGATTGTGGCAGGAGAAGAGCTTGGCTGTCACCACTGGGGGTGGGGGTCCCCAACACCTGCCAAGGCAGGGATACTAATGACTTCTGCAAGGCACAGAATACCCACAGGAGACTCCCAGAGGATGGCAGGGAGGGGCAGAGCCCTGTCTCTACAATTTGTCCCTGACAGCTTCCCAAAGGGAACTCAGGGTCTTGCTGGTCTTTCTTAATGTCCAGACCCTTCCTCGAAGGAAGAGGGGCCTGGAGAACATGAATTTGAACCAAAATTTTCAAAGACTCTGTCAGGCGTGGGGACACCAGTCATAGCAGTTGGAAGCTAGAGGATCGGAGTCCATTGTACTCAGGTGTGTAGTGAGTCCAAGACTAGCCTGGGCTGTGTCAAAACCAAAACAACAAAATCCAGAAGACTTTCAAAAGGAAATGAGTTTGTCAGTGTGAAGAGGAGACCACATACATGCCAGGTGGGTATAGTGACCCTCCTATAATTCTAGCAACAGAAGGCAGAGTCAGGGAATTCCCAGAGCAAGCTGGCTAACAAGACTAGCCATATCAGTGAGCTCTGATTTGACTGAGAGCCCCTGCCTCTATGAATAAAGTGGAAGAATGATTCAGAAAGATCAACCTTGGGCCTCCAAATACAAATGTATACATGTGTACATGTAACTCCACACACATGAGCCCACACATATGCAACACACACCACACACACAGAGACACACACACAGACACACAGACCACACACACACACACCACACCACAGAAACAGAAAAAGGAAACAAGTGACCTGAAGGCAATCTAGAGGGAGGCAAGGTTCAAACACAAGTGCTTGAAGTCTGAACTCATAGTTGCCCCTGTCTCCTGAACACACGCGCTTGGCCATGGTTATGAGTTCCACATGTTCTCATTTACTCTTACACGGGCACACACATCACAGGTTAAACATTCACACACAGAAAATCACATAACGTTCACGCATAACCACACACATACACTCAGTGTCACATGAAGTCACACACATGCTACGTGACAAAAGTTTTTCTGGTGAGACAGAACACACATGCTATTCACCTGAGATAGGGAACCCGTGACAGACCAAAGTACAGATACCACTAAAGTTCAGCGTGGTGAACCGATGAGTCTTATTGGGATGACTTACAGGAGCAGAACTGACTCAAAGACAGCTGTATGAGCAAAGCCCAGCCTCGTATGGTCACAAAGCTGGGAACCTGGAGCACACTGCACAGCCTGCAGACAGCTTAGCAGGTTGGAAAGTGTCCTTTCCAGGTGACTCAATTGGTTTAAACCTCTTCCAGGCAGCTTGGCTTGTTTCTGCTTCTCCAGGCAGCGGTCTGGCCTCGAAATCATCTTTGCAGCTCAGCTTCTCCCTGTCCGAGGGGGACTCTCCGATTATTTTGCTTACTCTGGCAGGGAGGAGCCTAATGGATCTGGTCAATTTCAGGGACTTCCTGGAGCAATTTTGAGCTGTTTTTACTCCTGCTTAAGGAGCTTCTTGAAGGATGGAATGTTTTAGCTTTGGAGGAAATTTACACAGCAACACACTGCCCCGCGCTCGGCCTCGCCCGCAAGAACCACGCGGGACACTTAGGATTCTTCTGCAGTAAAGCTTTATGCGTCTTGAGAGGGAGAGCATAAGCTTACATGGCGGAGACCCAGAATGAGGGGAACCCAGCCCTTATAAAGGAAACAGTCCTCGCTTCTGACGTGTCACTCTTGGATTGGTCCGCTGCCCATTATCCCAGATGATGCCTCGGGAGTAGGCAGGGACGCAGCGGTAGAGAGTTACCAAGCACGCGCGCTGGGATTAAAGGCGTGTGCTACATCACCTTGAACTCACAGAGATCTGCCTGTCTCTGCTTCCCAGGCATAGGGGCCAAAGGCGTGTCCTACCACGCCTTGAGGTCACAGAGGTCAATCTGCCTCTGCCGCCCAGGCATCAGGACTAAAGGCGTGTGCCGCCACACCTTGGGGTCACAGACGTCAATCTCTACCTTTGTTCCTAGAAGCAATGGAGAATGTGGTCCGGCCCTCCACAACACACCATCACGCACACTTACAGTCATGCAGAATTGCACAGCCTTCACTCACTTCACACATATTCACTAACACTTTCACGCTCAAAAACTCACAGTTGCCAGAAGAAATGGAGTGACAGCATTGGCTGCTCTTTCAGAGGGACCAAGTTTCCCGTACCTACTTCAAGCAGCCTGTAACCGCAGCTCCAGGGGACCCACGCCCTCTTCCAGCCTCCAACATCACCTGCACTCATGTCACACAAACACATTGGCATACACACACACACACACACACACACACACACACACACACACACACGCCTGTGCTCTGCAAACATCTAACCCTTTCCAATCCCCTACCCTCCATTCCCCCAAGGCTGCCCCAAGACTCTGCAAAGGTTACCAGCTTCTCCGAAGTCCTGGTCTGGGCAGGAGCGAAGGTGGTGGAGAAGCAATGGACGTGGCTTCCCCAGCCTGCCGGGGTTAAATCTTACACCCAATGGGTACTTCAGAGAGAAGACCATCTTTATTTCCTTCCCACTCCCCACCCACAAAGGGCTGGAAATGACCCCGGAACCTGGCACATCCCAGGTAAGTGTGACCCCACTGGGTCAGTCTTAGCAGCTTATCGGAGGACTCGAGGCAGATGTTGTAACTGCTAAGTGGTGCCCCCAGCCCAAGGTTTCTCTTCAACAGCATTCCCTGCCTGTGGTGATTTGAATGAGACTGGCCCCCATAGGCTCATATATTTGAATGTTTGGTCCTCAGCTGGTGGACTGTTTGGGAAGGATTAGGAGGTGTGGCCTTGTTGGAGGAGGTGAGTCACTGGGGGTGGGCTTCGATGTTTCAAAAACCCTCACCATTTCCAGTTATCTTTCTCTGCCTCATGTTTATGTTTCAAGATGTGAACTCTCTTGCTCCCGTGCCACGAGGGTCATGGACTCTAACCCGTTGGAACTCTAAGTACCAAATAAACTATTTCTTCTATAAGTTGTCTTGGTTATGACAAGATATGGCATATCATATGTTATGTCTTATCATAGCAATAGAAAAGTAACTAAGACATCATACTCCAGCACCACAAGGGTATCAGGACCAGGTGGAATATGGAGCAAGCTCTGGCCTTCAGTGACCAGGGTCACCAAGGTCCTTTGCTTAGTGTTAATTCTCTTATGTTGATTTTCAGCCAAACAACTTCCATACTAAGATGGAGCGAGGGTACCAAGACAAACAGTGACCAAGGCAAGATTCCCTTCCCGGCCAGGGCCTTGGTTCAGCGGTGGGACACTTTCCTAGCATGCACAAGACCCCAGGTTCAATGCAGTAGCAACATAAACAACACAACATAAAAATCTTGGGTCTGGGGAAGAGCCCAGCAGGTGAAGCGATCGCCAGGTGTGCACAAGGACCTGAGCTCAGGTGCCCAGCACCCACATAGATGCCAGCCATTGTAGGGCCCATTTGTAACCCTGTCACTGGGAGGATGGGGCAGGAATGTTGCCAGAGACTTCTGACCAGTCTAAGCAAATTGGCAAACACCACACTTAATAAGAGACCCTGTCAGAAAAATTAAGGTGGAGAAGAATACACCTAATGTCAACCTGTGACCTCCACATACATGTGTATGTGTTATTGGTTGTCTTCTTTCTTTCTTTCTTTCTTTCTTTCTTTCTTTCTTTCTTTCTTTCTTTCTTTCTTTCCTTCCTTCCTTCCTTCCTTCCTTCCTTCCTTCCTTCCTTCCTTTTTTTTTTTTTTTGGTTTTTCAAGACAAGGTTTCTCTGCAGCTTTTGGAGCCTGTCCTAGAACTTGCTCTGTAGACCAGGCTGGCTTCAAACTCACAGATACCCACCTGCTTCTGCCTCCCTGAGTGCTGGGATTAAAGGTGTGCGCCATCACCGCCAGACCCTCATTTCTCCTTCTATTTATACTCTCTGCCTGCCAGTCCCGCCTATCCTTCCTCCTGCCTCACTATTGGCCGTTCAGCTCTTTGTTAGACCATCAGGTGTTTTAGACAGGCAAAGAATCACAGCTTCCCAGAGCCAAACAAATGCAGCATAGATAAAAACAATACACCTTAAAATAATATTCCCCAGTGTGTGTGTGTGTGTGTGTGTGTGTGTGTGTGTGTGGTAAGAGACACAGATAAATGTGAGGATGGAGCTTGATGGATGTGATGCCTGATCCTCTAGCTCAGGGTGAAGGGAGGAGAAACCCGGAGCAGACAGGCAGACTCAGCTGACAGTGGGCAGGCTAATGTGTCCTCTGGGAGGGTGGGAGGCAGTGACAACCAGACTTTGAGGGTCCCCTGGAGCCCACGCCAAGAGGGGTCAGACTACAGCTCTGGGGAGCTAGCTACTGGGGGTGTTCAGTGTTGGGAGCTGCCGTGGGCAGATGGGATGGGAGTTGCCATAACAAACAACTCTATGCAGGCCAGAGAGATGGCTCAATAGTTACGAACACTGGTTGTTCTTCCAGAGGACCTGGGTTCAGTACCCAGCACCCACATGATGGCTCACAACCTTCCGTAACTCCAGTTCCCGGGGATCTGATGCCCTCTTCTGGCCTCTGAAGGCACCAGGCCTGCACATACAGGCAAAACACTCATAAACCCCAAAATTAAATTAAAATAAACAAACTTGAAAATAAGTGTCAATAGAAGCGCCAATCCTCTTCCAACTGCTGGTGTCTTCAGTAATCCTTGGCTGGTGGTCACACCACACCAATGGCTGCCTCTGTCTTAGTTAGGTGTCTAGAGCTTTGACAAAACATCATGACCAAAAACAACTAGGGGAGAAAAGGATTTATTTCACCTTATAGTTCTTAGGTCATACTCCATCACTGAGGAAAATCAAGGCAGGAACTTGGATGCAGGTGCTGATGATGCAGAAGCCATGGAGGAACACTGTTCCTGGCTTGCTCTCCATGGTTTATTTGCCTACTTTCTTATACCATCCAGGCTCACCAGCCTATGGGTGGCACCCCTACCCCCCATCAATCAGGCTTGCCTTACAGAGACATTTTCTGGCACACTCTCTCACCTTCACAGGTACCAGGCACACATACATGCTGCATGGATATACATGCAAGCAAACATGCATACACAGATAAACAATAGAATAACATCTAAAATGAAGTACGTTAGTACAGACACATCAGATACGACGAGATGAGGGAAGCTTTTCTACAGGCCTAAGATGCTATCCGACAACATCTTAAGTTTTAGGTTGGAGGAAGGTAAGGGTCTGCTAAGTTAATAGGTTTCAAGGGTTTCTATTAGTCACAGGACGTTAGTTCCGACACAGAGGTGGGCACGGGCTTGTTCCTGGCTAGTGCTAGCCCATGATAAGGTAACTGATTTCCAGGCCGCAGCATCCTGATCGCTCCACATCAGTTTTAATTGATCTGTCTCTGGGAACTCAGATTTCTAGGAATTCTCATCGATGGAAGCGTTGAGACAGGGTCCTACTCTGCAGCTAGCTGGTCTGGAACTGCGTAGAACAGATTGTCTTAAATTTGTGGCAATCCTCCAGCCTCAGGCGTGAAAGTGTTGATAAGTACAGTGGTTTTGTACTTCAAGGAAAATCTTGAATTTCTGATCTTCCTGCCTCTACCTCCTCAGTGCTGGGTTTGCAGCTATGCACCCCCATACCCAGTGCTGTGGCTGGAACCCCGGCTCCATGCATGCAAGGCTTTAGCCCTAGAGCCTCGTTTTTGTTTATTTAAACACTTTGCTTTAAGAATCTTCGTTTCCGAGGCTGGAGAGATGGCTCAGCAGTTAAGAGCACTCGCTGCTTTAGCAGAAGACCTGAGTTCAATTCCCAGCACCTACCTCGGGGCTCACAACAACCTGTAACTCCAGATCCAGCAATGTGGAGAAGTCAGAGACAACATGGGAGTTGGTATGGTCATCAGCTTGGTGACAACTACCTTTATTTGCTGAACTGTCTCTTCTGTCTTTGGCGGGGTGGGGGGTGATTTGGTTTTTGAAGACAGGGTTTCTCTGTGTAGCCTGGTTGTCTTGAAACTCACTCTGGAGACCAGGCTGGCCTCCAACTTTCAGAAATCCGCCTGCTTCTGCCTCCTGAGAGCTGGGATTAAAGGTGTGTGCCACCTCTGCTCAGCTTTGCTCTTTTTTTTAAGAACTTATTAATAGACTTTTAAAAAGTTTTTTTTATTATTTTATGTGCATGAGTGTTTTGCTTGCATGTCTGTCTGTATACCACCCATGTGCCTGGTGCCCGTCAGGGTCAGAAGGAGACGTTGGCTCTCTGGGACTGTGCTGCAGCTGTTGTGAGTTACGTTGTAGGTGCTGGAAACAGAATCTAGGTCCTCTGCAAGAGCAACAAGAGCTCTTAACTCCTGAGCCAACCAACCAGCCCCTCCCCACTTCTTAGTAGAGTTGGGGTTTCACTGTGTACCCTGAGCTGGCCGTAAACTCCTGACTCAGCCTTCTGAGCAACTGGGGTTCCGGGGCTCTCAAACCCATCTGCTCTTTACGGACCTCCATCTTACCTGCTCCACGTAGCTTCCAAGAGCAGATCTGGGTTCCCTCTGGGGATCCCAAGTCTCTGATGGTCTCCTTGCTCTTTAGAGAAAACTTGACTTCCACGTTTGTGGGTCCCACTTCTAAAGCACAAAATTCAGTCCTAGGCAGCCAGGGGACCCCAGCCCTCAATTCTCCCCTCAGCCTGAGGCACCATCAGTCATCCACTGTGCCCATTAGGGAGGACCATGGGCAAACCAGCACCCCGTGCCACCCCAGGGAGGCTGCTGGGAATGGCTAACGACGTCTCCCGCGCAGAGCCAGGCCAGAGCCCTGATTAGGTTGGCGGTCCTGCCGCAGCTCCCGCGCCATCACGCACCGGTGCCAATAGAGTTTTAATGCTTTGATTAGAGGGCTGATGTCTTGTGTGCGACCTCAGGGACCTCATTATTTTACAAACTCAAATAAATACTGTGTTCAGAGAGTGGAGGAGCTGAGTGGGGTGAGTGGAGGGAAGAGACCAGCGACTTCGTCTCCAGAAAGAATCCAGACCTCAGTGTGGTTTCCGGTAAGTCCCAGCACCGCCCCATGCCCCCCTCAGCCCAGCAAGGCTAGCTCTACCCAACCCCGTCCCATCCACATCAGGCCAATTCCAGCCTACAAGTGGATGTTTCGGGCTTGAAGAAAAGGTGAGTGTTGTCAGGGGACCGCGGAGTGGGGAGGTGGGGGCAAATGTATGAGGGGGCTGATCCTGGGTTTCCTCAGGAATCTTGGCGCCTTGAAGCTTCGGGGAATATCTTAGCCTGTGGAAGGGTGAAAGTGTACTCAGCCAGCGCAGTATCGTGGCCCTGGCTGATTTCAGGGAGGCTTGGAGGAAGATCTAGAATGTCTTTTTACTTTTTTTTCCCTCTGTATAGCCCTGGATTTCCTGGACCAGGCTGGCCTTGAACTCGGCACGTGCTGCCACTGCCTGGCTTCTTCTTCTCTCTAAATTACAGTTACTTGTGTGTTTATTTGTGTTGGTGAGTAGCCCATACACACCATAACACTCACAGGGAGGTCAGAAGGCAACGTATAGGAGTTAGCTTGCTCCTCTGCCTCCATCCTGTGGGTCCCGGGGATTAAACTCCGATGTCGGCCTTGGCAGTAGGCACGTTTACCTGCTGAGCCATCTTGCCTCCCCAAGAGCTAGAATTTCTTTTTTGTTTGTTTGTTTTTTGAGACGGGGTTCCTCTGTGTAACAGCCCTGACTGTCCTGGAACTGACTTTGTAGACCAGACTGGCCTGGAACTCCCAGAGATTCGCCCGCCTCCTGAGTGCTGGGACTAAAGGTGTATAGAATTTCTTCCTTTCCTTTTTAAAATAATTTACTTATCTTTACTTTATGGGCATCGATGTTTTGCCCGCATGGACATCCGTGCGAGAATGTCAGATCTTGGAGTTACAGACAGTTGTGTGCTGTCATGTGGGAGCTGGGAATTGAACTCAGGTCTCCAGAAGAGCACTCAATGTTCTTAACCACTGAGCCATCCCTACAAGCAAGCATCTGTTAACCTGGGTAAGGAACCAAGGACAGACAGAAGAAAAGACCCCATCATAGTTTAGCTCTGTGAACCAGTGTTTATCGGGGTTACTTACGGGCGCTTGGACGACTCTAAGGGATCTGTATTATACAAAAGTTGCAGTCCTGCAATTCTCTGCATGAGTGGCCATGCTACTGCCTACGTTCCGTCTCCTGTAAAGAAAGTTCAGATGAGCAAATGGGGAAACTAAGGCACACACAGACTAGACTGGAGGATGTTGCTGCCTTCCCTGTCAACTTGAACTTGGTTACCATCTACCTCCCCCTGTGGGGGTGTGGGGGGTTCTTGAGCAGCCACCAGCCTGAGGAGCCCTTGAGTGTCCTGGGCCCTGGAGTTGGGGTTTGTGGAGCAGAGCATAAACTCAGGATTCCCGAGAGGATGGGTGCTCTCTGAGCCATTACTCCCAAATGTCACTAGAGCAGAGTCAAACACACTCTCCAAAGCAGGCAGAGTCACCTTTGGGCCACATTGAGTTAAGAGAAGAAATAAGATTCTGGGGGGAAATAATCCTGGAAATGGGGGTTGGAGAGATGGCTCAGCCTGTGACGTGTTTGCCGGGTGGGAATGGGGACCTAAACTTGGACTCTCAAAACTCAAGTGGAAAAGCTGAGTGTGTGGTGTGCACATGTAATTCCACATGGAGTGCCGGGGAGGTGAGACATGGTCCGTGGGGCTCCATGGCCGGCCTCCCTTGGGTGGTGGGTTCCAGGGCTGGGAGAGACCCAGCATACACGCATGTATAAAATAATCATTCAAGAGCCAGACATGGCGGTCC